>NC_052148.1:269014648-269614648 GCF_902713615.1 Scyliorhinus canicula | reverse complement strand
TGGTCTGCTTCACTCCCGGTCCCACGCACAAACACTCAAGGAGCCTGGTGGTAGTTGCCACAGTAAAGACCTGGAACTAGATGGCCCAGCCAACCACGCCCACATGTTCTGGCCCTGTCCCAGTCTCTATGTGTTCTGGACAGCCTTCTTCGAGGCCATGTCCAGGTTCTGGGGGTTGAGATGCAGCCATGCCCGTTTGGACAGTCTTTGAGGTGTCAGAGCACCCAGAGATCAACAATAATTTCAAGGCCTCACTAAACTTATAATTCCAGTTTTTTCATTGAATTCAAATTCCACCAGCTGCCGTCATGTAGAGCATTACTGAACCTCTGGATTACTAGTCCAGTGATAATACCATTACGCCAGAACCTTGTTTACTAAAAGGCCCTTGTATCAAATATGCTGGTAACAATTATTTCCTCTTTTGTGTCTTACTGCGTGTTGAGTTGCTCATTAACAGAGAGTCCTTTTAAAGGAAATTCGGAATTTAAGCGTTGATCAAGGGGTAGGGATACCAACTGTGATTAAATGTATTCCTGGTGGCTTCATAACATGACACTCCACTCTCTTGCCATTTTGCAGTCAACACATCCAACTTTGAGGCGTACTGAAGCAAAAAGACTCATTGCCCAATTGGATGATGCCTTTACGACCTGTGGCACGAAGTTCAAAGTGGGCTGTTAGTGGTGTGTGGGGCTCCATGGCTGCCTTGCCGGCTGCGGCAATGGTGTTCCGTGCCCGTCCACTCCAACCCCACAGCCCACCTCCTGGCCACCCCGCGCTACTCCCCCCAGCCCTGGCAGAAGCCCCCTGGCCAGCGGCACGACTGTCAGCAAACTATGGCGATGTTGGACACTTTCTGTACCCCCTCTCTCTCCTTCAGCAGCCACGGCGCCTGTATAACGATTTTTAAAAGCACAAATGAACCTCGCCTTCAGTAACTCGGCCCATTGGAGGCAGAGAATCGCAGAGGCCCCGGAGAATACTGGGTTGGGACTACTAATGAAATTCAAACCGTGTCTACTGTACGTGCGATTTGATGTCAAATTGTGGCCTGCCCCGATTGTGGCGTTGGAACCGATTCTCCGCCCAATTTCCTTTCCCAATTTTGCCGTTGGCTAACGGAGAATCCCACCCAATATTTTTTTACTGTCCTGAAGATTTTTCTCCAATACTGCAGAGAGCAATGTCCTGGAGAATGATCTTCAGTTCCCGGAGGCTCCTGGCCATTCCTGGAGGGTTGGCAATCCTCGTAAGGGAGACACTGGACCGGCACACCCTCCGTGTGATATGAGAAGTCCATGGAGGAGATTGACTAAAGTGACGAGTTCCTGGCTGACACATTCCTGCCCGAGACCACTGAAGTGTTGCATTCCAATCTGCCAGTTCCTAAGCATTTCTTTTCAGCCGCTTTCATTCTGTACAACCGTGTATTCAGAATTCCGGGTGTCCAGCAGGGAGAGTTTATTGCTTTTCAGTGAAAGCACATTCAGGCTTACCGTGGAGAAACTAGTGCCCGCTATTCCAGTTTTCACCTTATACTTTTACCAGTGCAAAGTCTCTGCTTAAGGCCGTTTATCGTCCAGTCATAAACTCCTCGGCTGCACATAAAACTGAAGGAGCAAGACCCCGACTGAACTAACCGCGTTGCCAAGAGTCAATGCACTCAGGAGACAGTAACAACTGTAGTTGTCTTTCTACTTACATGTTCCAGGCCGGAGACTGCATTCAAGCCCGGGATTAATATAAATCAAACTGACTCCTGCAAATGAATATAAATCTGGCGGGTTCTAATCCATCGCTCCCTGACCTTAAAGATTTATGATCTATAGATTTGCACGTAGTCCATTTTCAACGTGTGATACAGATGTGAAAGTTATTTAAGATGGTAAAGTAAGAAGAGACAATTGATTTGCGGCACGCTCCCACCATAAACAGTGGTTACGTGCGAGCATCATATTTCGGAAGAGGTGCTGAAAGCAGCTGCTTCATTCGAGAAAACCCCAATAGAATCAAAGGAAGAAAGTTAAATCAGTGAAAACACTGATAAACCCGTCACTCCGCCACACCGTTTAGTTGGCTAATCTGTCACGGTCCAAT
The DNA here is from genome assembly GCF_902713615.1 of Scyliorhinus canicula. Lineage (NCBI taxonomy): Eukaryota > Metazoa > Chordata > Chondrichthyes > Carcharhiniformes > Scyliorhinidae > Scyliorhinus > Scyliorhinus canicula. The sequence goes on along the minus strand of NC_052148.1, from coordinate 269,612,548 downwards.
AACCAAGGAAGAAAGGAGGATTTGCATTTATGTAGTGCCTGTGCCGATCACAGGACATCCGAAAGTGCTTTAGAGACAATGAAGTACATTGAAGTAATTATAATAATAATCTTTATTATTGTCACAAGTAGGCTGACACTAACACTGCAATGAAGTTACTGTGAAAAGCCCCTAGTCACCACACTGCGGCGCCTGTTTGGGTACACTGCGGGAGAATTCAGAATGTCCAATTCACCCAACAAGCACATCTTTCGGGACTTGTGGGAGGAAACCGGAGTACCCGGAGGAAACCCATGCAGACAAGGGGAGATCGTGCAAACTCTGCACAGACAGTGACCCAAACCGGGAAGCGGACCTGGGACCCTGGAGCTGTGAAGCAACAGTGATAACCACTGTGCTGCCGTGCTGCCCAAGCTACTCTTGTAAAGTAAGGTGAGAAAGAGCAGAGTTAATATTTCCAGACCTCTTGGCTCCAAAGGGACTGGAAACTTTAACTCTGCTTCGCTCTCCTTACAGATGCCTTGTGTACCTTTCTTGCCCTATTACAAACAAAGAACAAAGAAAATTACAGCACAGGAACAGGCCATTCGGCCCTCCCAGCCTGCGCCGATCCAGATCCTTTATCTAAACCTGTTGCCTATTTTCCAGGGATCTACTTTTCTCTGTTCCCCGCCCGTTCATATATCTGTCCAGTTGCACATATTTTCTTTACATGTTCTAAATGATCTGTTTGAGCTGCATGGGGAACAATACTTTTCACTGTACCTCGGTACACGTGACAATAAACAAATCCAATCCAATCCAAGATGCCGCCAGACCTTTAATAATAATCTTTCTTGGCACCAGTAGGCTTATATTAACACTGCATTGAAGTTACTGTGAAAAGTCACATTCCGGCGCCTGTTCGGGTACACAGAGGGAGAATTCAGAATGTCCAAATTACCTAACAGCACGTCTATCGGGACTTGTGGGAGAAAACCGGAGCACCCGGAGGAAACCCACGCAGACACGGGGAGAACATGCAGACTCCGCACAGACAGTGACCCAAGCCGGGAATTGAACCTGGGACCCTGGCGCTGTGACACAACAGTGATAACCACTGTGCTACCGTGCCACCATATTACGTTTCTCCAGCATCCTCTGTTCAAATTTCAGATTCCAGCATCCGCAACATTTTCCATATTTCACTCTTGTAACATCAAAGCCTTTCAGCGCTTGTTGTCAAGTTTAACGCGGGTTGAAGAACCAATTTGCCTTTCCGTAAGTGCTGGCTGACAGCAACCTGTCTCCGCCAGGGGCGAGTGAGAGGGATGGAGGTACTAAATATCCCTGCCCTACTATCCACTAGCCACCTTCAAAGCCTCTTTGTGAGGATTGTCAGCTAATGGTGGGACGCGCAGAGATGGAGATAATGAACTTTGATTACCAGGCAGTGAATTGCAATGATTTCATCAGTGAAAAAAAAACAGCTTGCAGAATGGGATGGCCTGAAGGTGTGTGGATTGCATGTCTGGGAGACTGCTCCAATACCTGTGAAATCTAATGTGATTGATGTGCTGGCCGTTGCCAAGAAGTCTGTTTTGAGTATTGTGAACTAACTCATTGTGATGTTTCCCATTAGTTGGAGAAAGCGGGAGTGTAATGTGGCACTCTGTACTCCTGCCAGCACCTTCACGCAAATGGGAAAAGGCATGTTGTTCGCCCAAAGATTTGTTACCCGAGACACATTGCGCACAGCGTCAAGTTTCTGTTCAGAGAAGGCATATCTCTGCCAACGGAACAAGAGCATAAAGTATTCATACGGGATCCAAATTGTAACGATTGGCTTGGCATGAACGATTTTTCTGTTAGTTTCTGCATGGTTATGGGTACATTAGGCTGCTTCGGGGCTAATTATTGCCGGTGGAGTCTGCTGATTATGGGTGGTTTCCTTGGTAGGTGAACTTCTCCGATCTGCCTTCATTACTCATTTCAATTACCAACGCCTCTGGTGTCATTGTTGTTACGTAATGCAGTGGACTGGAGGACTCAGTGTCCTTAATTTCCTCTGAAATAGCTTTCATTACCTCATTCATAGATCAACATTGATTATTTTGTCTGACAGTGCACTTCAAGCTAAGAAAGCATTTTGGATAATTTCCTGAAGTTACGATGCCGTGTTTCATCAGAGTTCATTATACCACCACAAGGCGTGGTCTTATAAAGCATCATGGTGTGATTCAGTAAGCTGAATGTAAATGCTGAAATATTGTTACACAGAATTGTAACCAGTCAGGTTAATGTTGGTGTTTACGCTCCCAGCAGCTTCTGACCTGTCGATGTAACCTTCTATTTACATTCTCCCTTCTGCTTTACTTCCCCTTTTTTGAATTATTTAAAAATAAATTTAGTCTACCCAATTCATTTTTCCCAATTAAGGGGCAATTTAACGTGGCTCTCCACATCTTAGGGTTGTGGGGGTGAAACCCACGCAAACATGGGGAGAATGTGCAAACTCCACACGGACAGTGACCCAGAGCAGAGGTCGAACCTGGGACCCCGGCGCCGTGAGGGAGCAGTGCTAACCCACTGCGCCACCATGCTGCCCTCTTTTTTGAATGTTTTAAGTTAGACAAACTGAATCAAACCAAAGTCAGTGGGGACTGGGTGGTACAATAGGTGTGTACATCGTCCCTCCACTTTTCGAAACTGGCTTAAATCCAGTCGGGTTTGATGAAATGCAGGATTCCCCTGTCTGCCAGCTGGAAATGTTCTACATGGAATCAGGTTGGCATTTTAAACCCATCCCCACATGGGAATCGGCCCATTATACCAGTCTGTCCATGACCACAAACAAATCGGGGATTGTTTAGGGAATGAACAGAATCATTTTGAATTGATAACGATGCCCTGCGAAATTTCCACCAGATGGTTTGACTGTAAAGAGCATTTTGCTGCACAATGTATCAAAAGCCAATGTTCCAACTTATGCAAAAAAAAGGTTCCTTTTTGTACTTGATCTCAGGATTGTGTTGCCAGCAAGGTCGCTGTTATTGTTCACGCTGAGTTGCTCTAATTATAATTGAATGGTCACCTGTGAGGGCATTAAGAGCCAAAAATCCATCCGTACCGTTTTAACTCAACTCTAGTCATGAACCCATGCACAAATCCCAGTTACGTTGGCCAGGTTCCCAATGGCTATTCGACTGAACCAAAACCTCCACAAATAAGAGCATAATCTGTAGCTGCATATTACAGCGGGTGCACAACTTCCCTCACTAATCCCCCCCCTTCCCCTCCCCACTAGAAAATCAGCTGGAAACTGACCTGCTCCATGCTAGCTTGCACCGTGCCCACCCCCCCCAAGCTGAAACGCACACTGATTGGCTAATTTGACTAACGGTGGGACTTCCAACTCTCACCGAGGAGGAGATCCTGCCCTCCAGAGCTGCCAGCTGATCAGATTGGCCGCCTGCTCCAGCAGTCCTGGCAGCACCAAGATCTCATTAAAGTGGAAACTGTGACCAGTCCCAAGACGTAGGCCCCGAGTGGATCCAGGAGTGGGATTAGTCCAGGGTGTTGGGTGGGAACGGTTCGCTCAGCTTTGGGGGGGGGGGGGGGGGGGGAAGAGTGTGGTTGGTTCTGTAAAGTGGGCAGGGAGGAAGAAAGTCACGGCAACATCTTCGGGGAGATGGTCCCCTGACGGACAAAGGGTGCCCCCAAAGATTCTACCCTCCCTCTCCTCACTGTCCCGTGAAAAACTTTTTAACAACAAAACTCTGCTTACTTCTGCCTGACTGCCCAGGCCAACTGTACTCTGATTTGTCCAGTGTATTGATGGGGTCAATCAGCTTGCTAACAAGCTCCGTTGACCATGAATTGTTTATTTAGGTTTGGCAGGCAAGGTGTTGATTTTGGTGCCTGCCCGCCTCCCGTGCAATGGGGTGAGCTCCGGGGGGGGGGGGGGGGGGGGGGGGGGGGGGGGTGAGTAGGAAGCTGGTGGGTGGACACCCCCTCCATTTTATGTGTTCCCCTACTTGCTGACAACACACCTAGTGGGGGCACATATTGGATTTATTCAGTCATTATATATCTGTGACTCTAACAATAAAATTGTGCTTGGTGGATTAATACCTATGTTCAAATGAAGCATCGCCTTGGACTTTCCTTGGGAAAAACTGTGCATTTCCCATGTTACACCTGAGCATGATCCCTCGAGGGTGCCAATTAGGTTATTCACCCGCCATCTTTCTTTTCTCACTAACAAATGCAGGAACTATGAGTAGAATTCTCCCAACCAGTCCGCAGGTCGGCTTGGTGGCAGGCGGGTGTCCATGATGAATCTGGCGAGAGTCAGGAACGCCACCCCGCCCCCAGCGTAAATCCCATTGCAAATCCCCCAATGGCAGATCCCTCTTCCAGCTGGCAGGTGACTCAAGCAGAAATCCAATTTCACGCTGTAATCGGGCCCGACGCTGGTTCGCCTATCCTCCGGGACGTGAAAATCGGCATCACCACGCCGGGGGCCGCCGGGGGGTCCATTGCCTGAGGCCCGCCCAGCAATCCTCTGCTCCCGACCGGCCGAGTTCCCGGCGGCATAGAACTAACCACCTATTGCCGGTCGGGATGGTGGCGTGGCGGCTGCGGCCTCAGTCCGCGAGCGCCCTGGTCAGGGTGGGGGTATCAGAGACCGGGGGTCCTAATCGGCGACTGGGGATTAAATCTACGCGGTTTCAGGCTCGGGCACGCGGCCGATCGGGGGCTCTCTTTTTTCTGTCTGGCTCCGTGGTCCGGGTCCGCCATGGAGCTCGGCGCGGCTGCTGGAGGCCGCCACTGTGCGCATGCGTGGCATCTGACCCGGACGTGCTTGTTGCAACCACTGCAATTCAACTAGAAGTCGGAATTATGACCAGAGTTACAGCAAATAGTCTTCTATATTGCAGAAAACAGTTTATCTGGACAGCAAGGAGTACAGTTGAACAAATTCCCTGCAAACCACACCAAACACAACTAATGGCTTCTGAAACTCGAGCTCAATGAAGCACAGCATCACATTGATAGGATTGGATGAAGTAGGACGGAATAAAGCTCGTGTGGAGTTTAAATGCACGAACGTCGGCCTAATTTTGTAAATTCTACATGCAAAAATGCTATAAAATAAAGCACTGTTGCTTTTCTTGGTCTCACCAAAGAACCTATTTCCCCACCCACCCCGGCCCTTTTTACATGCAGTGTGGGCATCGCTGGCTAGGCCAGCATTTACGTCCATCCCTAATTGTCCTTGAGAAGGTGGTGGTGAGCTGCCTTCTTGAACCCCTACAGTCCATGGTACACCCACATTGCTGTTGGGGAGGGATTTTGACCCCATAACAGTGAGCGGATGGTGAGTGGCTCGGAGGGTAACTGTGGGTTGTGGTGTGCCCAGATATCTGCTGTTCTTGACCTTCGCGATGGCAGAGGCTGTGGGTTTGGAAGGCACTGTGAGCTGCCACAGTGCACCCTGTAGGTGTTACACACCGCTTTGACCTGGATGATTGTTCTCCAATGATCTTTACTAATGACTTGGCACAAAATGCCTGAGTCAGAGGGACTTCACAGCCCTGACAGTGCTGAGCTCAGTCACTGAGACTCAGAATAACATACGGTGCTCGAAGGCCCACATTTATCGGCCAAGATTGGAAAAGTCAACCCATTCCATACCGATAGTTTAAGATGCAGGAGGAAAGCGAACAGGTCAGCGGTTTGAGAGGCTGTAGGACCTTCTTCTGCTGCTGGCTGAGTGATCCAAAGAACACAGAACAATACAGTGCAGGAACAGGCCCTTCGGCCCTCCAGGCCTGTATCGGTCATGTTACCTACCTTTGCCAAAACCCTCAGCACTTCCTTGTGCCCTATCCCTCTATACCCATCCTATCCATGTGTTTGTCAAGATGCCTTTTGGACGCCATTAATGTATCTGCTTCCACAACGTCCCCTGGCAACACGTTCCAGGCACTCACCACCCTCTGTATAAAAACCTGCCTCACACATCTCCTCTAAACTTTGCCCCATGGACCTTAAACCTATGTCCCCTGGTGACTGACCCCTCCACCTAAGGATAAGGGGGGGTTGTTGGGTTACGGATATAAGGTGGATTCGTGGGTTTGAGTAGGGTGATCATGGCTCGGCACAACATTGAGGGCCGAAGGGCCGAAGGGCCGAAGGGCCGAAGGGCCGAAGGGCCTGGCCTGGCCTGGCCTGGCCTGGCCTGGCCTGGCCTGGCCTGTATGTTCTAAAGCGTGCCTGCTCAACCACTCTATCCATGCTCCTCAGAATCCTGTAGACCTCTATCAGGTCACCCCTCAACCTCCGGCTAGGTTTGGCAAGTTGCATTAAAACCTTTAATCGATTCTCCCCGTGTCTATGTGGGTGTCACCCCCACAACCCAATGATGTGCAGGGTAGGTGGATTGGTCAGACTAAATTGCCCCTTAATTGGAATTTTCTTGTTTAAACCTGTGGTGGTATGATTTGCATAGCTGTCTGCCATTGGTGCAGAACACCAGCTTACCATTGGCCCTGATCGGTCATGTGCCTCTCGACCGATTGGTTGAGACCAGTCATGTGACGGTTCCCCGATTGGTCGAGAGGCTGAGTTAACCCCGCCTCCAGAGCGAGGTATAAATATCCAGAACGCCGGGTCGTCCATTTACTGTAGTCGACCGCAGGGCTAACATCTAGCTTATTAAAGCCTAACTTTTTGTTCAGCAACTCGTCTCGCGTTCAATTGATGGTTCATCAATTTAATAAGCTAGAATTTTGAAGATGGAGCTCCGGATCAAGCCCGAATGCCTCCGCATCAGCCTGCAAACTCAGAATGCTTCAGAAATCTTTAAACATGGCTGGCATGTTTCGATGGATACCTGGCGTCCGCAAACAGCCCCCCCACCATGGCACAGAAGCTTCACATCCTCCACTCCAGCGTGGGCATGGCGGCCTACGCGATGATTGCGGAGGAAAAAGATTATGACGTGGCCATGCTTAAGCTGAATGGACAGTTTCTTAAACCGGTAAACAGAGTATTCGCCCGACATCTGCTGGCTACCAGACAACAGGTCCCCGGTGAGTCATTAGATGATTTTTACCAGGCCCTCACTGTCCTGGGGAGGAATTGCTCCTGTCTCCAAGTTTCAGCCACGGAGCACATGGAACTTTTAATCAGAAATGCTTACGTGGCTGGGATGCAGTCTGCCGCTATCCGCCAGCAGATGCTGGAGAAAGACGACCTCAGCCTAACTGAGGCACGGACTCTCTCCACCTCGCCGATTTCCGATTTAAACGCCCGCTCCTATGCCCCCAGCCGCGCTGCAGCACCCTGGGCCTCCTGGCACACTTCCCCAACGCCATCTGCCGCTCCCGACCCCCCTCAGGCCTGCGCCGCGGGACGCCCCGACAAGTCCGCGGGGCCCCGCTGCTATTTCTGTGGGTTCGCTAAACACCCTCGCCCGCGCTGCCCGGCCCGCTCCGCCCTCTGTAAGATCTGCGGGAAGAAGGGCTACTTTTCATCCGTCTGCCAGGCCAAATCGGTCGCTGCTGTACCGCGCAGCGACCGGGGTTCCCCCCCTCCGGGCCCTTGCGGGCCCTTCCAGTACACCGTGCCAATCTCTGGCCCCTGCCCCCGGGCCCCTGCGCCCGGCCTGTGCGCCTCCCCCTCTCCTCCGGGCCCTTCCGGGCCCTTCCGACGCACCGCGCAAATCTCTCCTCGCCGCCCCCGGGCCCCTGGGCCGGCCTGCGCGCCTCTCTGCCCCCGCTCTCAGCCGCTCCGATCGGCCCGCCGGCACCGCTAACCCCGCCCCCAGCAACCACGAGGGCCCTGCGGACGCCGCCATCTTGGGCCCCGGATGCCACGTGCGGGTCCTGGGCACCGCCATCTTGGGGCGCTGACTCCACGTGCAGGTCCTGGGCGCCGCCATCTTGGGGCCCCGACTCCACGTGCAGGTCCGGGCGCCGCCATCTTGGGGCCCCGACTCCACGTGCAGGTCCTGGGCGCCGCCATCTTGGGCCCCGGATGCCACGTGTGGGTCCTGGGCACCGCCATCTTGGGCCCCGGACGCCATGTGCGGGTCCTGGGCACCGCCATCTTGGGGCCCCGACTCCACGTGGGGGTCCTGGGCACCGCCATATTGGGACCCCGACTCCACGTGCGGATCCTGGGCACCACCTTCCGGGACTGGCACGCAAGGTTCTGCCAGCAACTACTCGGCCGACGACGACTACGACGATGGTTCTTCTCCATGGCTCGCGGCCATTCAACTCGACCAGTCACGGCCACGCACGCTCGCCAAAACAACGACGCTGATCCACCTCAACGGCCACGAGACGGGCTGCCTGCTGGACTCCGGGAGCACGGAAAGCTTCGTTCACCCTGCCACGGTAAGACGCTGCGCGCTCCTTGTCCATCCTGTAAAACACAAAATCGGGTTAGCCTCAGGTTCGCACTCCGTCCGCATCACCGGCTGCTGCATCGCGGACCTCACGGTCCAAGGGAAGGTTTTTAAAAATTACAAACTCCTTGTCCTCCCTGACCTTTGCGCACCGGCACTCCTAGGACTGGACTTCCAGTGCAACCTGCAGAGCTTGACCTTCCAATTCGGCGGCCCTATACCCCCCCTCACTGACTGCAGCCTCGCGTCCATCAAAGTGGACCCCCCCTCCTTGTTTGCTAATCTCACCCCCGATTGTAAACCCGTCGCGACACGGAGCAGACGGTACAGCGCCCAGGACCGGTCCTTCATCAGGTCCGAGGTCCAGAGGCTGCTGACGGAAGGGGTCATCGAGGCCAGCAACAGTCCCTGGCGAGCCCAAGTGCTGGTGGTCCGGACTGGGGAGCAAAACTGGATGGTCATCGACTATAGCCAGATCATCAACCGGTTTACGCAACTGGACGTGTATCCTCTCCCCCGTATTTCCGCCATGGTAAACGAGATCGCGAAATACAAAGTCTTCTCCACTGTGGACCTTAAGTCCGCTTATCACCAGCTCCCCATCCGCGCGAGTGACCGCAAGTACACCGCGTTCGAGGCTGACGGGCGCCTCTACCACTTCCTTAGGGTTCCATTTGGTGTCACAAATGGGGTCTCGGTCTTCCAACGGGAGATGGACCGAATGATCGACAAGTACGGATTACGGGCTACCTTCCCGTACCTCGATAATGTCACCATCTGCAGCCACGACCAGCAGGACCATGACGCCAACCTCCGGAAATTTCTCCAAACCGCAAAACTCCTTAACCTCACTTACAATAAGGATAAGTGCATGTTTAGCACCGACCGTTTAGCCATCCTTGGCTACGTAGTGCGTAACGGAGTGATAGGCCCCGACCCCGAACGCATGCGCCCCCTGATGGAACTCCCTCTCCCCAATACCCTCAAATCCCTGAAACGCTGCCTGGGTTTCTTCGCATACTACGCCCAATGGGTTCCCAATTACGCCGACAAGGCCCGTCCCCTCATTCAAACCATGACCTTCCCGCCGTTGACAGAGGCCTGCCAGGCCTTTAGCCGCATCAAAGCGGACATCGCAAAGGCCACGATGCGCGCCATCGATGAGTCCCTCCCCTTCCAGGTCGAGAGCGACGCATCAGAAGTAGCTCTGGCGGCCACCCTGAACCAAGCGGGCAGACCCATGGCCTTCATCTCCAGAACCCTCCAGGCTTCCGAACTCCGCCACTCCTCTGTGGAAAAGGAAGCCCAGGCCATAGTCGAAGCTGTGCGACATTGGAGGCACTATTTGGCCGGCAGGAAGTTTACCCTCCTCACAGACCAATGGTCAGTGGCCTTCAGGTTTGATAATGCACAAAGGGGCAAGATTAAGAATGACAAGATCTTACGGTGGCAGATCGAGTTGTCCACGTACAACTATGAGATCTTGTATCGTCCTGGAAAGCTCAATGAGCCTCCTGATGCCCTGTCCCGCGGTACCTGCGCCAGCGCGCAGATAGACCGCCTCAGCTCCCTCCATGCGGACCTCTGCCATCCAGGGGTGACCCATTTCTACCATTTCATAAAGGCCCGCAACCTGCCTTTCTCCATCGAGGAAGTCAGGACAGTAACCCGTGACTGCCACATCTGCGCAGAGTGCAAACCGCACTTCTACCGCCCCGAGCGCGCACATCTGATCAAAGCATCCCGCCCCTTCGAACGTCTCAGCATTGACTTCAAGGGGCCCCTTCCCTCTAGCAACCGCAACATTTACTTCCTGGCGGTAATCAACGAATACACCCTGCTTCCCCTTCGCCATTCCCTGCCCCGACATGACCACATCAACCGTCATTAAGGCCCTCCTCTCCATCTTCTCTCTGTTCGGCTACCCCGCGTACATGCATAGCGATCGGGGGTCATCCTTTTTGAGCGACGAGCTGCGACAATTCCTGCTCCACAGGGGCATTGCCTCTAGCAGGACGACCAGCTATAACCCTCGGGGTAACGGACAGGTCGAGCGGGAGAATGGTACCATCTGGAAGACCATACTACTGGCCCTCCGGTCCAGAGATCTCCCTATTTCCCGATGGCAAGAGGTTATCCCCGATGCCCTACATTCTATCCGCTCACTCCTCTGTACCACAACAAATCAGACACCTCATGAACGTCTTCTTGTTTTCCCCAGGAAGTCGTCCTCCGGATCCCCTCTCCCGACGTGGCTGGCCGCCCCTGGACCCATCTTGCTCTGAAGCATGTGCGGGTGCACAAGTCCGACCCGTTGGTGGAACAAGTCCAGTTACTCCACGCTAACCCGCAGTATGCATACGTGGAGTACCCCGACGGTCGGCAGGACACGGTCTCCCTCCGGGACCTGGCACCCGCCGGCGTGCGGCCCCCCCCCCCCCCCACCACAGACCCCCCCCCCTGTTGTTTTTCCCCCAGCGCCCCACCCAGGCCACCCCTTCCCCATCCATTGCGTCTCCACCACCAGCCTGGGTGAAGGAGACTGTTCAAGGACCATCGCTCCCGGAGTCCAGGACATCAGCTGAACCACCACCATCGGCTGAGCCAACGTCACCAACTCCACTGCGGCGGTCTGCCAGGACATCACGGGCAATGAAAAGGCTGATCGAGTCTATTTAATTTTCAACAACACCATGGACCTTGTATGGACAATATGTACTATTGTTAAATATCTGGGCCAGTGGGAAGTCAAATTTTTTTTTCTCTCTTCTCTGGCTACTACTCATACCACCAGTTCTCTCCCCCCCCCCCCGCCGACTCTCGTTGATACCCCCCCCCCCCCGGCTTCTTTCTCCGCTAGGGGTGAATGTAGTGGTATGATTTGCATAGCTGTCTTTTAAAGCCTAACTTTTGTACAGCAACTCATCTCGCGTTCAATTGATGGTTCATCAAAACCTTTAATCAAACTTTTGGTCACCTGTTCTGATATCCCTCTACTACGTTAATGGAACCTTATAAATGCGAGCTGTGAGTCGTAGAAAGAACAAGAACATGTTGAAACTGAAACAATGGCCTGAATTTTACTGATCAGGCAGAGGGTCCAACATTCACCATTACGCAGGGTCAGCTGGCTGATCTGCCCTCTGACCTTTACAGGGAGCTGCCAATCACGTGGCTGCAAACAGGGTTGACTGCCCATGCAGAATGGCTACCCGGCCCCAAGAGCTGCTGGCCCAATCAGAGAGCCGGCAGCTCCACGGCGTCAGAACCAGCACCTGGAGCAGCGGCCAATGCCGAGGGAGTCAGGCCCAAGGCTCTGCAGCCTTCCGCTGGTGGGTGTTGTTAAAAAACAAACCCAGGATAGAGACTGAAGGGAAGGCCACTAACGCTGGGGCTGCAGGTTCTGCCCTGCCAGCTCTTGGCCCACTCTTTACTTTAAGTATATACATACGACGATATATAGGAGCAGGAGAAGGCCACTCAGCCCTTCGCGGCTACAACACCCTGCAATAAGAACACGGCAAATGTGATTTCTTCACATTCCTTCCCTCCTCATCATTGAGTCATCATCGAGCCGCTGCTGGGAGCCAGTCTCCATTTAGCTGCCGTCCTCCACACTGATAATAATAATAATAATCTTTATTTTGTGTCACAAGTAGGCTTACATGAACACTGCAATGAAGTTACTGTGACAATCCCCTAGTCGCCACATTCCAGCGCCTGTTCGGGTACACAGAGGGAGAATTCAGAATGTCCAATTCACCTAACAGCACGTCTTTCGGGACTTGTGGGAGGAAACCGGAGCACCCGGAGGAAACCCACGCAGACATGGGGAGAACGTGCAGACTCCGCACAGACAGTGACCCAGGCCGGGAATTGAACCGGGGATCCTGGCGCTGTGAAGCAACAGTGCTTACCACTGTGCTACCGTGTGCTTTTGATCTACGGTCAGCAAAATGCCGTCGGGCTTGTGATATGCTCATTCATAGGAGGCAGGCAGCCTGTTCCACTGCGTTTCCGCCATTGGCTTGGTCGAGCAGCCGCTCCGACGTGGCTCCCTGCGGTTTGGCCGGCTCTCCCGCCTGCCTCAGCGCCTCCCAGGGGCTGGTAAAATCCAGCCCAACATGTGAAGAAGGGAAGAGATTCCGCCCTGCTGCATGATCACTGAATTCTGGACAATCTACGCGGCATTGCTTCCAGCCGTGACACACAGGGGGAGCTGGATAAGTTTGTGACAGAGAAAGGAATAACAGGATGTGCTGATGGGGTAGGATGAAGAGGGATTTGAGGCGGTTCCTCTGGAGCATAAACACTGGTGCAGACTGAATAGGCTCCTTTGGTGCGGCAGACCCAGGTAATCATGTGGAAAATCAGTCCAATGACTAATAATGACATGATCAAATTCTAAGGTATGAGGTGACTCATTCTGCATTTTATTTGGTGCCATTAAATCTTCCCCTATGGATGAGTCTTCACTGATTATTTTGTCATTTTTATAATGAGGTTCTGTGCCCAGATGACTGTAGCTAATAATGTACAAACCCAGGACTATCAGTGGATCTAAAGAGTCTTAATTCTACAAACTAAAATGAATGAGGTCAGCGAAACCCAAGGCTAAATTTGTTCAGAGCATCCATCTCACTAACACCTCGAATCCATATTAATTAGTCATAGCAATCTGATTATTTGAGGGCCGGCATGAATCTAATGAAGATAACTGAGCTGTTTCAAAGTCCCAACTCTGCAGAGGGAACTTCAAATTGAGACATTTTCAAAGTATGAACAGAAAACGCTGGAGATATTCAGCAGGCCCGACAGTGTCTGCGGAATGGAGAGATGGACAGGGCACGATCTGATGGCCTTGTTGGACCCGATTCGGGACGCGGTGAGGCCTCTTGCGAGATGTACGAAGCTCGTCACGCCTCGCGAGATCTAATGCGATCTCGTGATGCATTACGATCTGGATCCCCCATATTTAAGTGTCCAGTTAAGCTCACTTAAATATGCGCAGGAGTTATCCAAGGCAGGGGATCTAACGGCCTCTCCTTGGAGAGCCTAATCTGACGCCATTTAGCAATGGTTTCCACAAATGTGGACCAGGTGCACCGGCACGTCAGGAGGTCTCCCAGGCGATCGAGGGTCCCTGGGTGGTCTGGCTAAGGGCTGGGTGAAACCCTGGCACCCTGATCACTTCCTGCACTGCTGAACTGAGCTCGTTAGTGCAGGAAATTAGCCTAAATGCGGTCTCGTTGGGGCATTCTTCGCCGAAACCCAGAAATAAAGCAGTCTTGTTAAATAATGGGGTCATTCTCAACGGCTAAATGTGCCCAAAAAGGGACGCTGTTTCCGTTAAATCGCGTCCGCAGAGTTTACGTTTTGGGTCAGCATCTGGGGAGCTCAGAAATGGAGAATGCCACTCCAATGCAGTTCTGAGGGAGGGCTGTAATGTCAGGCAGTTCTGAGGGAATGCTGTAATGTCAGGCAGTTCTGAGGGAATGCTGTAATGTCAGTCAGTTCTGAGGGAATGCTGTAATGTCAGACAGTTCTGAGGGAGGGCTGTAATGTCAGGCAGTTCTGAGGGAGGGCTGTATTGTCAGACAGTTCTGAGGGAGGGCTGTATTGTCAGGCAGTTCTGAGGGAGGGCTGTAATGTCAGGCAGTTCTGAGGGAGGGCTGTAATGTCAGGCAGTTCTGAGGGAGTGCTGTAATGTCAGGCAGTTCTGAGGGATGCTGTAATGTCAGGCAGTTCTGAGGGAGGGCTGTATTGTCAGACAGTTCTGAGGGAATGCTGTAATGTCAGGCAGTTCTGAGGGAGGGCTGTATTGTCAGGCAGTTCTGAGGGAGGGCTGTATTGTCAGGCAGTTCTGAGGGAGGGCTGTAATGTCAGACAGTTCTGAGGGAGGGCTGTAATGTCAGGCAGTTCTGAGGGAGGGCTGTATTGTCAGGCAGTTCTGAGGGAGGGCTGTATTGTCAGGCAGTTCTGAGGGAGGGCTGTAATGTCAGGCAGTTCTGAGGGAGGGCTGTAATGTCAGGCAGTTCTGAGGGAATGCTGTAATGTCAGGCAGTTCTGAGGGAGGGCTGTAATGTCAGGAAGGCTGTCTGTTGGAAGAGATGTTCAATTTAAAGTACCCAGTTCATTTTTTTCCAGTTAAGGGGCAATTTAATAATAATAATCTTTATTAGCATCACAAGTAGGCTTACATTAACACTGCAATGAAGTTACTGTGAAAATCCACGAGTCGCCACATTCCAGCGCCTGTTCGGGGACACAGAGGGAGAATTCAGAATGTTCAATTCACCTAACACCATGTATTTCGGGACTTGAGTGAGGAAACCGGAGCACCCGGAGGAAACCCACACAGACACGGGAGAACGTGCAGACTCCGCACAGTGATCCAAGACAAGAATTGAACCTGGGACCCTGGTGCTGTGAAGCAACTGTGCTAACCACTGTGCTTACGTGGCTAATCCACCTACCCTGCACATCTTTGGTTTGTGGGGGTGGGACCCTCAGCTGGGGTGGGGGTGCTCGGCTGAGGATGGGGGACCCTCCACAGGGAAGGGTGGGGGGGGGGGGAGGCACTGGGAGGCAACCGCTTGCGGCACCAGCATGCAAACCCCTGGATCATGTGTACCCATTCTGGGGGCAACCCCTGTCTCTGGCCCTCTGCCCCAATGACCACCCATAGCCCCCACCGACTGCTGGGGTCTCTGGCTATGCGGCTGAAGGCTATCGCTAATTGGGAATTGGCAATCGTGGCTATGTGAGCACTTCACACAACGCAAGTGGATTCCCATGGGTGGGCGGACCATGTAGCATGTGGGAGTCATTATCTAGCATCTCAATCACACCTTGATTCCTGGACACTGTGCCTGCTCAATGCGAGAGGCACCCCCCCCCCCCCCCCCCCCCCCCCCCCCCCCCCCCCCCCCCCCCCCCCCCCCAGGATGCATATGAGAGGTGGAGGCAGCCAGCTCTGTTTACCAAGTCCCTCAGCCTTCGATGTCCCTGGCCGGCGCCCTCCGGTGGCTATGGGGCCGGAGGGCCACGGCTCACCTGTCGACGGCACATGCACAGCCTTGCTGCCCTGTCCTGTGTGCTGCACTTGTGGCGCAGCCTCATCAGAGGGGTGGAACTCAGGGGAGCTGGTGCCCACCGTTGCTGCCCCATGGGACGGGTCCAGGTTGGCACACAGTGCCCCCTCCCCCAATTGGTGCCCATAAGGCCCTGGCGTTCACCTTGGGATGGAAGGGCAGCTGGTTCGAGCCCCGGCTGCCCCTGCATCACCTGGCCCTGCCAGACCTGGAGGCTCCCCATGGTCTGCATCATGGTGTCGACGTCTTCGGCGATGCTCCTCAGTGACTGGGCCATGCTCTGCAGCGTGTCAGCAATGCCCACCTCTGACTGGGACAAGCGCCGCAGCGCCTCGGCCATTCCCATCTAAGAGCCGGATATGTCCCGCAGAACCTCATCAAGGTCGGCCTGGTACTGGATCATATGCAAGGTGGACATTCTGCTGAGACCCTCAGCCATGGCCGTCACCAACTGCGCGATGCCATGGACATCTTTATTTATGGTGCAGTAATTGTGCACCAGGCTCTCTAGGTCGCCACCCTAGCAGTGTTGGCTTTGGTGCCACACATTGCCAATGACTTCTCCTGCACCCATAGCCACTGGGACTCCTCTAATTGGCTGTCGATCCATTGGAGTGTCGCTGACATTTCCCTATCATCCCCATCAGCTCTGGGTAACCCTGTTCCACAGGATCAGCATCAGGCTGGGGCCCAGCTGGGTTTTGGGATCCAGCAGCCCTACGACTGTTGTCTTGCCTGGGGGTTCCTGCCTTCACCTGATGTGCATCAGTAGCAGTGTAGTTCTCACCAGATTGTGCCCCGAAGCTTGACCACTAACATGTCCCGCTGAAGTGTGTGTGTATCTGCGCTGGTGGGGGGGTGGGGATGATTGCTGTGAGCGACTATAACAGTTGCATCCTCAGAGCTCCCCTCCGAGGTGTTTTCCTCGGAGTCAGGAGAGGGTGCCGCCCGGGATGAGCCGGAGCTGTCAGCTGGAGGACCTGCGGGAGAATGGACATGTGGTCAGTGGGAGGGATGGGTCAGCCAGTAAGGCAATCACTGCTCATGTTTGACAGGTCCTCCGGGTGGAGCCTGGTGGTTCCTCACTTCTGCGGTGTGCGCCAGCCTCCACATTGGTGACCGCTCTGTCCTCAGCCACCCCAGTCCCCTCCAGGGTCCGTTCCTCGAAGGAGGTGAGGATTCTTAAGTCCGACACCCCTCCGCTGGTCTGCGCCCTCTCCCAACGGTTATGGGAGAGCTTTTCCTGAGGAGACACAGAGGGGGCATCGTCAGCCACACACATGGTTCACAGCGGTGGGGGAGAGGGGATGGTGTGAAGGAAGGGTTGAGGGGGGTTGAAGGACGTAGGGGGTGGAGGAAGGGTTGGGGGTCACATTGGGTGTTGGGACGAGGATGGTCCCTTTGGGGGTGGGGGTGGGGGGAATGATGGGGGGCGTTGATGTCTACTCACTCCTGTTGCACAGTGTAGGTCGTTGACCTTCTTCTGACATTGAAGGACCAGTCCGCCTTGTCACACTTCTCGTGCTCAGTTCGTCCCAGACAGCACTGGCTGACCCTCCAGGACCCTTGAGGGAACAGGGCATCCCTCCTGGCTTACACTGCGTCTAGCAGCCTCCCCAAGTCAGCATACGCGAATCTTGGGGCCGGTCTCCTCGTCTCCATTATCGCGAGCTGGCTGGGGTTGGCTGAGCAAGTGGAGCTTAAGGGTTGCTTGACCTTGTTAGTGGGGGGGGTGGGGCAGGCGAGGGCGGACCCGGTGAATTAGCTGGTGAGCCTTCATTTGTGACGAGAAGCCGGTGAGGCCTCACTAAGTGGATCAATTAATGTTGAATTGCGTTGCCGGCCTCGCTGGGCCGAGCGCCGGGAAGCAGTCAGCAATTCCCACTCACTTTTACACTCAGAAATCTTTCCGGAGAATCATGTCGTATGGGCCGTGGCCTCGATCTGTGCCGGAAACCTTCTATGATCCCACAAATGCAAATCTTCCTTTTTAACGTGTGTGTGGAGAGGTGATGCTGGCTGAAACTTTGCATTCCCTCTGTTTTGGTTGCTGCCCACAAGCGTTGCAGCTGTATAGAACCTTAGTTAGGCTGCACTTGGAGTATAGTACGGGCAGCAAGGTAGCATGGTGGTTAGCATAAATGCTTCACAGCTCCAGGGTCCCAGGTTCGGTTCCCGGCTGGGTCACTGTCTGTGTGGAGTCTGCACGTCCTCCCCGTGTGTGCGTGGGTTTCCTCCGGATGCTCCGGTTTCCTCCCACAGTCCAAAGATGTGCGGGTTAGGTGGATTGGCCATGCTAAATTGCCCGTAGTGTCCTAAAAAGTAGGGTTAAGGGGGGGGTTGTTGGGTTATGGGTATAGGGTGGATACGTGGGTTTTAGTAGGGTGATCATTGCTCGGCACAACATCGAGGGCCGAAGGGCCTGTTCTGTGCTGTACTGTTCTATGTTCTACGTTCTTCACTTCTGGACACCACACTACCAGAAGGATGTGGAGGCTTTAGAGAGGGTGCAGAAGAGATTTGCCAGGATGTTGCCTGGTATGGAGGGCATTAGCTATGAGGAGAGGTTGAATAAACTCGGTTTGTTCTCACTGGAACGACAGAGGTTGAGGGGCGACCTGATAGAGATCTACAAAATTATGAGGGGCATAGACAGAGTGGATATTCGGAGGCTTTTTCCCAGGGTACAGGGGTCAATTACTAGGGGGCATAGGTTTAAGGTGCGAGGGGCAAGGTTTAGAGGAGATGTAGGAGGCAAGTTTTTTACACAGAGGGTAGTGGGTGCCTGGAACTCGCTGCCGGAGGAGGTGGTGGAAGCAGGGACGATAGTGACATTTAAGGGACATCTTGACAAATACATGAATAGGATGGGAATAGAGAGATACGGACCCAGGAAACGTAGAAGATTTTAGTTTAGATGGGCAGCATGGTCGGCATGGGCGTGGGGGGGCTGAAGGGCCTGTTCCTGTGCTGTACTTTTCTTTGTTCATTGTTCTTTGTTTGTCATTGTTGGAGGGGTTTAGGCTGCAGCCTCTGCAACCCTGATGGCTGAGTGCATGTTGTTGGCCGTGACCGTGCGATGCCAGGAATGATGTGCAGCACCGAGATGCAATATGGACAAATATATTTTTATTGAAAAAAAGAAAGTTTGGAAGAAAGAAAGACTTGCATTCGCAAAGCGCCCTTCTCAGCCACAGGACGTTCCAAAGTGCTTTGCGGCCAATGCGTAATTTTTCTGGAGAGTGGTCACGGTTGGAATGTAGGAAACGGGGCAGGCCATTTCTACACAGCAGGATCCCACGGATAGCAATCTGACAAATGAGCAGATCCTCTGATTTTATTGAAGTTGGCCGAGGGAGATATATTGGTGAGGGCGCGAGCGAGAACTCCCTGTCTTGCCTTCGGATTTGTGGCATGGGCCTTCTCCATCCACCCTGGAGGGCGGAGGGGACCTCAGTTTAATGTCTCATCCACAGGGAGGCGCCTCTGGCAGTTTATCGCGGCCTCCGTGCTGCCCTGTGGATGTCAGCCTGGATTTAGTGACACGGCAATGGGGAGTCGGGCTTGAACTCTCGACTGTCTGACCCGGAGGCCGAGCGCGACACCGGCTGAGGTCACGTGACCGACACACATGGAGCTGTAGAGGGTAAACAGGCATCTCCCAACCTGGTGAGAATTGAACCGACAAGTGTGATCGAAATCAGTTAGGACTCTGTAATCGGCTCAATTTATATCTGTTAAGTTAAGATCAATAATCAGCTGTAAAGGAATGAAAATGAAGTTCAGTCCAATCATTGTCTGAGACAGCCATATTTCGTCTTGTTTTGCGAAGGCACCAGGGCCACCAGCTCGCTGCCTCCCCAGCACAAGCACAAAGGTAACGTTAAAGAAAAAGACCCACACAGATTTGACAAATGAAGCCAGAGCAGCAGGCATGTAAAGATGGTTGGCAGAAGCCGTTGGTCGGCCTAATGACCTTGCGCTGTTAGATATGGTCCTGAGTGATCCTGTCAGAGTGATCCTGTAGCGACAGTCACTGTGCACCCTCTTCAATTCACACTTGAAACGGAGGGGAGAATGAGGGATCACTCTTCAGCTAATGGCTGTGCCTCCGAGGTCTTGACTTCTGACCAGAATGACCCTTATGCAGGGTATCTGAGCTTTGTTAGCTATCTGATTGAAATAGCTACCTTGGAAGTGATTACTTGCGACAATGATGGATGATTGACGCCACCAATGCACTCACTTAAATATAATATTATATTGCATTTCCTCTTAGGGAAAAAAACACATCCCCTTTGGTTCCAGTAGGCAAAAGACAAATGTTAGAGCGTACTCTTTTGCTGGCACAGTAAAAGTATTCATCACTCGCATTTGTCCACAGTCATTCATTTGTATTCCCCACAATATTTTCACAGCAAGTCCATAGCCGGAATGAATTAACTACGTTATCCAGGATATGTCTTTAACCTTCACATCAACTTTATTTTCTTAACTCCAAGGGTTTATTTAATGCTCGGAGACCTGTCAGCGCTGAGAGTGGAACACATTCCCACTTTTGGCAAGGGCTACGGTTCATAAACATGTGCTCACTTAATACTCTGCTGTTGGCCCGTGTCTTAACTTGTACTGAGTCCCGTTCAGCCGTGACCCCCACTCCGCCCCGTGACCTTCATTAGTTCCCGGTCCAGCGACGCATCAGTTTTAAAAATCGCACACCTTGTTTTCAAATCCCTCCACGCCCATTATTATTCAGAAGGAACAGGAACTTGCTGTGTATGCAGCAGTATGTGCAGGAATGGGTAATAAGAAAGAAAGAAGTTGCTTCTATCTAGCACTTTTCACAATCTCAGAATGTCCCGAGACAATTTGCAGCCAACGAAATACTTTTTGATAAGGCCATAAGAGACCACAAGACATAGGAGCAGAATTAGGCCACTCGGCCCGTTGAGTCTGCTCCGCCATTCAATCGTGGCTGATATTTTTCTCATCCCCATTCTCCTGCCTTCTCCCCATAACCCCCGATCTCCTTATTGATCAAAAACCTAAATGTGTTGATGCGCTGTTATAATGTTGGAAACGCGATAGTAAATTTGCGCACAGCAAGATCCCGCATTAAGGTGGCTACCAGATCATTCATGTTCACTGTTGGGTGATGGTGAGGGATGGCAGCCTTTTTCTTTCCTTCCTGTAGAACTCTACATGGCTGGTCTACAAGCGTCAAGAACTGCCCCCTGTACCGTACCTCATACCAATTACTGTTATCATAGAATTTGCAGTGCATAAGGAGGCCATTCGGCCCATAGAGTCTGCACCGGCCCTTGGAAAGAGCATCCTACTTAAGCCCACACCTCCAACCTATCCCTGTAACCCAGTAACCCCATCTAACCTCTTTGGACACTAAGGGCAATTTCGCACAACCAATTCACCTAACCTGCACATCTTTGGACTGTGAGAGGAAACCGGAGCACCCGGAGGAAACCCACCCATACACGGGGAGAACGTGCAGACTCCGTAGAGACAGTGACCCAAGCCGGGAATCGAACCTGGGACCCTGGAGCTGTGAGGCAACTGTGCTAACCACTGTGCTACAATGCTGCCTGTGCTGATCAACCATCACCTCACATTGGCTCCTGACCTGGCAACGCTGAGACTTTAAAGCTATCATCCTTTGTTGACCGAGCCCTCCTTATCGCTAATTTCCTGCAGCTCCATAATGTGAACCAGGTTTCGGCAGATTTTGGCTGGTTTAGCACAGGGCTAAATAGCTGGCTTTTAAAGCAGACCAAGGCAGGCCAGCAGCACGGTTCAATTCCCGTACCAGCCTCCCCGAACAAGCGTCGGAATGTGTCGCCGGAGCGAGGCGACTCTCTGCGAGCTCTCCCCAACAGATCCACTTTTTACTTAACTCGTTCTAATCTTGTAAAATTTAATTCTAAGACTAACATTATTACTAACCTCTTTCTTTTCCGGTGATTATGTAGTTACATTGTACACCTTGTGTTGCCCTATTGTGTATTTTCTTTTATTCCCTTTTCCTCCCCATGTACTTAATGATCTGTTGAGCTGCTTGCAGAAAAATACTTTTCACTGCATCTCGGTACACATGACAATAAACAAATCCAATCCAACTAGAGGCTTTTCACAGTAACTTCATTTGAAGCCTACTTGTGACAATAAACGATTTTCATTTTCATTCTTTGCTCACCCCTCGATTTCCATCGCTCTGCCCTTGGCAGCATTGCCCTCAGTGCAGCAAGAGCCCGAGATTCATGAATTCCCTCCCTGAACCCTTCTACCCCACCCTTCCCCTTTAAGATGCTCCTTAAAACTTGCCTCATTGACCAAACCTGCCCTAATTGCTCCTCTTGTGGCTTGATGTCAAACCCTTATTTGATAACGTTGTCCTGAAGTGCCTTGGGATATTTTAAAAACAAGGCATGGATGTGTGGCAGAGTGCTCGGAAAATTATTCTGCAGTGGCTCGGCAATTTCTTTCTTTTTTGAAAAATTGCATTTTAAATCAAAAGATCAATAGACGCAGTTTTTCTTTTGGTGAATATCACAGTGGTAAGGGGATATAACGGCTTTGCTTTGTACCAGATTCCAAGCATAAGACGAGACAGACCATTAAATTAAGAATATGTTTGTGTGATTTAAATGAGAGAGGATTGATCATGCTGAAATATATCACAGTAAATGCCATACAACAGACCCTTTTGAAAATTGGGATTTTGAGTTGGCATTATCTTTTGGCAGATGTGAACCATTCCCTTTCATGTATTTCTCCAGATAGATTCAAATTCTCCTTTTCGAAGCAAGTGTCAAATGTTCTTAAAACAAAAGTAGACGAGAAGATAAATTGCTTTTATAAACATAACTTTCCTCATAATAATCAGCCTTTCATTTCCAAGTGGAAATGAAATGTTGTCATGTGTGTGTGTGTTCAGATCAAATTGAATTCAGTCTGTAATCTCTGCTTCGTGACTACAGATTTAACCCTTCCCGGTTCAGATCCAATCTGAAGTGAGAACCCAAATTGTTCCAAATTTGTGGATGCCAAAACGTTGTCTAATTTGAGATGGGCACTTGACCACATATCGGCTCAGTATGTACAGCAGCTTGGTAGCACAGTGGTTCGCACTGTTGCTCTTCACAGTGCCAGGGTCCTGGGTTCTATTCCTGCTTTGGGTCACTGTCTGTACAGAGTCTGCACGTTCTCCCCGTGTCTGCGTGGGTTTCCTCCGGGTGCTCCGGTTTCCTCCCACAAGTCCCGAAAGATGTGCTTGTTAGGGTGAATTGGACATTCTGAATTCTCCCTCTGTGTACCCGAACAGGCGCCGGAATGTGGCGACTACGGGCTTTTCACAGTAACTTCATTGTAGTGTTAATGTCAGCCTACTAAGATTACTATTAACCAAAGAGAAAATGCTGGAAAATCTCAGCAGGTCTGGCAGCATCTGTAGGGAGAGAAAATTGCTCACGTTTCGAGTCCAGGCGACCCTTTATCAAAGCTTCTTATTATTATCTGCACCGTCACTAAAATCGCCTATTTCTACTTCCGTAACATTTCCCAGCTTTTCCCCTGTACCAGATCATCTGTTGCCTAAACCTTCATTCATGCCCTTGTTACCTCCAAACTTGTCGATTCTATTTCAAACCTGGTTAGTCTCCAAATAGTCGGTTGCGATCGACAGGCTGATCCTGGCGTCTCGATCAATCGATTGCCGTGGCTTTCCGAACCGCACCAAATTGCGCGAGACCCAGGATTCTCGCATTGACAAGTGAATCAGCTCATTGCATGCCAAACACGCAGGCATCAAAACTTGAAATAAGCTGGTTAAAGACAGGGACCTCCAAGAAGGCAAAAACCTACCGGGCCAGATTCTCCGATTCTGAGGCTAAGTGCAGAGGATCCGTGGCTTTTCACGTGGAATAAAATCGGTGCCACCCCCTCACCGATACTGCGACCTGGCCGGATCCATCGGCCGTGCATGCTCATGGCAACGACCTGCAGCGGTCCCGTCGTAAAACATGGCGCCGGCCATGCGCGGAGCCAACCTACCAGATAATGCCCCCCTGGACACCCCCTGTAATTAATGGGAGGAGCCAGGTCTGTCTACAGTTTTGCAATCTGATATAGAATTTGAAATGGAACAGCAGTTTTGCCAAATGCTGTCAGGTTGAGCAGATGTACTGGATCTGCTCTCGAAAGGAACTCTCTTCAAAGGTCTGCACAGCTAAGCAAGTAACCTTTTTGTTAACTCGATTTATAAGTGGCATTTGAACTGTATTGGGTTGCTTAATTAGAATAAGTGGCAGGTGTAGATAGTAAGCTCAAGTTTTTCCTTTTACCGGTATCCTAACAAAAGTTGGGGTCTGATCCGGTATCCTAACAGGAGTTAACGGGAATTTTGAAAGCTCAGCGGTCACTGTTTTCGAAATCTGTGGCTAAAGGCAAGGTTGGCAAAGATATATCTTTCTGCATTAGCCATCTGCTGGCGAAACATTAGAAACTATTCACCGAGGCAAAGTTTTCGAGAAAGCAATGACGGTTGCTGCCGACTTTGCTAAATCTTTGCTAAAAGACCTGAAAAACAAAGGTGACTGCCCTCAGGACCATGCCGCTTGGCACATTAACAATAGCCGGAAGGGTGGAATTGTTATCCAAAGACCCGTCTCAGCAAATACACCACGACCTATCAGGCTGTGACTGTTTCTCGCTGCAGTTTGATGAATCAGTAGTCATGACGGATATGGCTCTGTCGCACGGCATTCAAAGACTCAACACAAAAGAGGACTTCAACAGACGATTTCAGGAGTTAAGCAAGATGGCGCAAATCATTATGTTTGTCTCAAATCCCTTTCTTCGAGTGGACACTGGAGAACTGACAACACAATTTCAGCAGGTGTTTGAACAAAGCGGTGGACTTGACATGGAAATCATTGCCGTGCAAACTGACATGGAGCTGAAAGCTAGGTCAAGGGGCAAAGGGGACTCGTAGGCAGTGAGAAGTTCTCTCTTCAGATATCCTGTGCACTCAAGGTGAATGCCTACTTTGGTTCCACCTGCCTCTGTGAGATGGCCTTTTTCCCAGATGAAAGTCACCAGGTCCAAGGATGCCCATCTGATGGACTGTATGAGACTTTCCACCCAGACTTCACGGCACTCACAGATAGTGTGAAGCATAGGCCTCACACTGAGAAAAGGTGAGCGCTGCGCATAGTGTACATTTTTGCGGGTTTAATAACGTCACTTTTTAAAGTGTAGATCTTGTGCTGCATTTAGATTCTAAAAGTGACCTTGCACTTAAAAAGGTTGGAGACCATTGTTCTACGCTCTGGGAACTTGAGGTCATCCAAAACCCTAGCTGCTCGTCTCCGTATTCACGCCAAGCCCTGTTCACCCTTGTGCTCCACCAAGTTAAATTGGCTGGGGGTTCGCATTGCAGGTGAATGACGAGGGGAGTGTAGAATCTCACTAGGGCACGGCGACGTGAATTACAACTGGTCGCACACAGACTCGCCAGAGGATCTCAGGTGAGTGCATCGTTCAGCGGAAAGGGGGTCATGACCGGGTACTACATGGGCACTGCTCCCTGGCAGTTCAACTGCATTGCAACCTGGCACTGCTGAGGCAGGGCTGGAGGTGGGGAGGGTAGGAAGTGTTATTTGAGGGAAGTTGCAGAGTGGGGGGGGGGGGGGGGTGGTTTGGGTGGGTGGGGTGACAGGTGGGTGTGTGCTCAATCAGAACCCCCCATCCCCCCCACCAGTGTGACATTGTGGAACCTGCCCCATGGAGCTTTTTTTCAAAGTTCCTCATGATGCTCTGGATGCTCCGTCAAGCTGACCTCTTTCACCAAACATCTGGCCACCTGACCTAGTATCCCCCTCTGCCATGCAGCTCAGTGTCATGTTCTGCGTTACAACAGTCCTGTCAAGCATCTTGGGATATTTTATTACATTAAAGGTGCTTTGTAAAGATAAGTTGTTGTTGAGCAAGCTCAGATTGCAGCGAGACGCCAATCTCCTGTCAAGTGGTTCTGGCAGATAAACTGATGGATAATATAAATTGCTAGATAATTGAGCAGAGCAGAGTCCACTGTCAGCAATTGGTGGTATTCGATTTGGTGAGCAGCCCGTGTGTTTTGAATACGGGATTTATTGTACTTCCTGGCTTCACATTCGGCGGAGTCTAGTTTCGAATCTTACCTTTTAAAAAAAAAATTTAGGGTACCCAATTCTTTTTAATCCAATTGATGGGCAATTTAGCGTGGCCGATCCACCTACCCTGCGCATCTGTTTGGGTTGTGGTGGTGGGACCCATTACAGACACAGGGAAATTGTGCCATTTTAACACAAGACCCTGCTCTCATACCCACATGTCTGTCCTTGGCCTGTTGCCACGTTCCAGTGAAGCTCAACACAAACTGGAGGGACATCTCATCTTCCGGTTAGGCATGCTACAGCCTTCCGGCCTCAACATCAACTTCAACAACTTCAGATGATTAGCTCGGTTTCTGTGGCCGTTAGCACCCGGTTTCCCTGGGTTTCTGTGGCTATGACTCATCTTTCATTCTCACTCCACAGTATAAATATTTCCCACTTTCTCGGTCTGTTAGCTTTGACAAAGAGTCATCGGACTCGAAACGTTAGTTCTTTTCTCTCCCTACAGATGCTGCCAGACCTGCTGAGATTTTCCAGCATTTTCTCTTTCGTTTCAGATTCCAGCATCCGCAGTAATTTGCTTTTATCTTGTGCAAACTCTGCCTGGACAGTGACCCGGGACCGGGGTCGAACCCGGGTTCCTTGGCGGCACGAGTCAGCAGTGCTAACTACTGTGCCGCCCCAGAATCTTACCTTTAAAAACTGCCACATAGGACCTTGTGGTCCTGGTTTTCTTATGCGACCTCAGTGTCAGCTTCTTCAGAGCAAACCAATTGTGCAAAAAGGGCCGTAGACAGACGTTAGTCTTTGTGAATGCAAATGAAGGGTTAACACCTGCTTAAGTCGTGGGCATTGCATGCCGACTTATTTTAGCTTTAATCAATATGGTGGGCACTTCTAGGGCCTGAAGAGCTCTTGTCCCCTGCTTGCAATATTGGAGCTTAAGAATCCGCATAACATCTGAATTCCTAAGGCTGAGCACGCACTCTCCACACTCTCAGTACAAGAACGACACAAAAGCTTCAAACAGTCAGCTGTATCCTGACTAACCACAATTTTTATTCCTCGTATACTGCAACCACTGAAGTAGAAAAGAAATGTTTCCAGCTCGATTGTTTAATGTGATGGGAGAGTATTCAAACTTAAAATTCACAGCCCTCTTTTTATCGTCTTGGAATGCAGAAATGCTGCCCGCAAGCTCATAACCCACACATGTAAAGGGGAATGTTCAGAGTTAATTGGCAGACTAAGGGGTAGTCAGCTGTTACCGGATCCTTGGTAGATTGACCGGTGCAATAATTACTGATGGAAGCTATCACACAGTCGGGAAGCTGAAAGCAGAGTTAGCTTCAGAATTGTACATTGCAGTTCTGCAGTGTGAAATATGTTCAACACTGTGCTTCTGTCAGAGCCCTTAATGGTCCTTCCCATCGATCTGCCATTGGCAGCCGTACCTTCAACTGCCTAGACCTGAGAAAAAGAGCAATAACTTGCATTTAAGTGATGGGACAGGGTCAAGGGATGAATAAACTGGTGTGTTCAACAGTTTAATTGATCCGTATTTGGTTATATTAGTCTGTTGATTGATCTATGCACTGTGCTTGATTAGTCAATTGATTAAAGCCTGGGTGCAGCCTCTGAGAGCTGAGGTAAACAAAAGCTTCTGGAGAAAGATCTGAAAAGCCAGAATCCTAACCAGTAGGTGGCATGGTAGCTCAGTAGGTGGCACGGTTGCTCAGTGGGTAGCACTATAGCTTCACAACACCAGGGTCCCAGGTTCGATTCCGGGCTTGGGTCACTGACTGTGTGGAGTCTGCACGTTCTCCCTGCATTTGCGTGGGTTTCCTCCGGGTGCTCTAGTTTCCTCCTGGAAGGCATGCTGTGAGATGAATTGGACATTCTGAATTCTCCCTCCGTGAACCCAAACAGGTGCTGGAATGTGGCGATTAGGGGCATTTCACAGTAATTTCATTGCATTGTTAATGTAAGCCTACTTATGACAAAGATTATTTATTTACTCCAAAGTTACCTGGAACTTGTACCTGTATTGTTTTATACTTTATGTTTTAACGTTGAAGATTGGAAGTAAAAGCAACACTGTTCTTTACTTAAGATTTACCCCCCTCAGCAATCACTCGCTAACGATTATGATTATTCACCTAAGAATTAATTCCGTGTCAGGGGTTCTGTGAGGCCTTGCATGGGTGGTGAGCCCAATCCTAGAGCCACATCTTCGACCGCACTCTTGGCAGGTGTTCCCGGGAGGTGGAATCGGTCCTTGGACTCTAGATCGCTGGCATTCCTTTCTCAGGAACTTTTCCCAGCCTCCTCTTGTCATTGGGTGTTCATAGAGAATTGTGTCGGTTCAATCAGGTTTCTCCAGGTAGGTTTCTGCTGAGCAAGGGCTTCCCAGGTATTCACGTCTATGTTGCATTTCTTGAGAAAAGCCTTCAGAGTGTCTTTGAAGTGCTTCCCTTGTCCTCCTCTTGTTCAGGAGATGGACAAAGGAGATTTGCTTTGGCAGTCAGGACTCTGGCATCCTAAGCACATCCCACCCAGCGGAATTGGTTTCGGATTATCATTGCCTCGTTGCCGGTGCTCTTGGCTTCTTCAAGATCACTGATGTTAGTACAGATGATGTGGAGAATCTGTCTCAGCCAGCTTTGATGGTACCTCTCCAGAGCCTTGAGATGGTGTCTGTACGTAATCCAGGTTTCTGAGCCATTTGGAGAGCTGGGAAGATGACTGCCTTGTACACGAGGATCTTGGTGTTAGCACGAATGTCGTGGTCGTCGAAGACTCTCATCCTGAGGCGTCCAAAGACGATGCTCATGGATTGAATACGATGTTAGATCTCCACGTCGAAGTTCCACATTGGTGAGAAGTGGGAGGTTTTCTCCATTGATCTTCCTGGAGGAGAGACCGGATCTTGCCCTGAGGCCGGTTGGTAAAGGACTTGAGTATTCTTGAGCTTGAGGTTGAGACCGATCTTTGGTATGCTTCGACGAAAGCATCAAGCCTGACCTGGAGATTCTTGGCTGAAAGAGTGGAGATGACGTTGCCATCTGCATACTCAAGCTCCACGAGCGATGGCAGTGTCGTTTTCTTCTTGGATTTAAGCCGGTTGTAGTTGAAAGTTTTTCCATCCATCATCCAGAAGACGTCCACTCCACTGGGAAGCTTGTTCCTGACAAGGAGAAGGATGGTGGCATTGAAGACGGAGAAAATGTGATGACACATCCCGCTTTGATCCCTGCATGATGATTTTTGTCATATTTTTGTCATTGAGGTCTATCGCCGACATCTTGTGGAGGAGTCGGAAGATGTTGATGAATTTCTCTGGACAGTTGACCTTTGACAGGGTCTTCCATAGTGCTTTCTAATTGACTGAGTTGAAAGCCTTGGTCAGGTCGATGAAGGCCATGTAGAGTGGCTGATGTTGCTCCTGGCATTCCTCTTGAAGTTGTCGAGCAGTGAAAATCATGTCCATTGTTCCACAATTTGGTGAAAGCCACACTGGCTTTCCGAAAGGATTTCTTCAGAGACTGGAAGAAGATGGCTAGTGAGGATTCAGGTGATGATCTTCCCGGCGATACAGAGTAGAGAGATTCTTCAGTAGTTCCCATAGTGCACTTTGTCTCCTTTCTTGAAGGCGGTGGTGATGACGTCATCTCTGAGCTCGGCAGAGATTTATTCTCTGTCCCAGATTTTCAGGAACAACCGAAAATTTCCAAGTTTGAAAATCCATGCTAGAACCATGCCCACTCCTGCCATTCTTCATGTTTAATGGCGGCTTCTACGTCATCCATGCTTGGCAGGAGCCCAAGTTCATCTTTGAAGGGGAGTTGTGGGATTTCCTCTAAATGACCTCATCTGCAGTTGTATCACGGTTGAAGTGTTTATGGGGCATGTGTTGGTTTCCTCTGGGTAGATGCCTTGCGCAGGACATCTTTTAACGTGGGTGTGCCGTTGCGCATCAGTAGACACAGGAAGGTCCTGTTCCAGTGGCTAGGAAACCACGGCGATTGGAGATCTCCCGACTGCAGCAGCCCTCATCCGCCATCGCAGCCATTGATACCACATGAGTATCTTCCACCTGATCCGCCATTGAGGACTAGTTTTGGATTGTGCTTTGTCTGGTTCCTCCCCTCCGACCTTGCCGTCATGGGTGACCCTGGCAGGAGCTTAAGACTCCCGACGGCATTGCTCTCGGGATCAACTGAGAGATCAAGTATCTCCACCACAGCAATCCACAGGAAGGACATCCTGAGCACAATAATTCATGCCACAGGTTATTACGCTGTATTCCACTGGCAAATGGAACTCTCCGTTAATCAGGGTTTTTGATTAACCGGCTCCATCTATTCCTAGTGCATCTGGGTAATAAAGACTTTACTAATAAGGGCAGCACGGTAGCACAAATGGATAGCACTGTGACTTCACAGTGCCAGGGTCCCAGGTTCGATTCCCCGCTGGGTCACTGTCTGTGCGGAGTCTGCATGTTCTCCCCGTGTCTGCGTGGGTTTCCTCCCACAGCCCAACGATGTGCAGTTTAGGTGGATTGGCCATGATAAATTGCCCTTAATGACCAAAAGTGGCTAGGCGGGGTTATTGGGTTACGGGGATAGGGTGGAGTTGAGGGCTAAGTGGGTCGGTGCAGACTCGATGGGCCGAATGGCCTCCTTCTGCACTGTATGTTCTATGTTCTACTGTATAAAATATGCATCCAAACCAGAAAGTACACAACATAGACCGTTCCTGTTCTTATGTTCCTGTGGCTCAGGCAGGAATTTTGACCCAAACCCACCCCTCCCCCACCACCAGGCCAATTGTAGGGATGGGTCCTGTGGTAAAATGGGAATGGCTATACTGCCAGTGGGAACTCGCAAGCAGTAAATTTTCCATCATGTCTGGTGCTCTAAAATTACAAAATCAACAACTCGAGTTCACATCCCTCCTTTAGCTCAATAAAGGTGCTTCACAAGAGTGCCAATAAACACATTTGATACCAAGCCATACCTTACCACCACCACCACCCCCCCTATATACACTATATTACTCCCTATATACACTACGGCATCCTTGGCCCAAGGTGTCAGCACTGTTGCAATGGGTAGCTCTCTCACCTCTCTGAGTCACGGGGTCATGGGTTCAACTTACCGTTCATTGATTCGAGGACTTGCCCAGTGCCGAGGGAGCTGTAGCCCCCCCTCAGCTGGACGTAAACCTTCCTGTGGCATCCCCCTGATCAAGGGCAGTGGAATCCTCTGGTCAGCATATATCCCTCACCCAACATCACTAATACAGACCATCTCACTTATCTCATTGCTGTTTGTGGGAGCTTGCTGTGCATAAATTGACTGCTACTTTTACTGACATTACAACAACAATTTTGCTTCTAATGTGATTTGGGAAGTCCTGGGGTAATTAAAAATACTATATAAATACAATATCCTGATTAGTGTGAGGAGTTATACGACACAGGAGTGCTCAATGAATAGTAGGACATTGGGAAGCTCAGAGGATAGAGAGATCTTGGGGGGCTTGTCCACAGATCCCTGAAGGCGGCATGTGGTGATCCACCACTGTGTAATTGTGTGTGTGCCTGTATTAGGGGATGTACAGCAGTACCTGTATTACAGGTTCGCTGGTAGCCCCTTGCTGGCTATCTCCGCCCACAGGGAGCCATATAAATATGTATGAGTTCTCCTGAGCTGCCATTCTAACAGCTGCAGTCGAAGGATAAACATCTCACTGTAATAAAGCCTCTCTTGTACTGATTCGAGTCTTTAAGTGCAATTGATAGCGCATCAATTTATTACAGTGAGATTTTCCCGCATCATGGACATCAGGATATAACCAGATCGCTTGCAGCTGGATCCGCAATCGCCAAACACCAGAAAAGACTTTAATCACTGGCTGGCTTGCTTCGAGGCCTATATCACCTCAGCGGATCCCGCACCGACGGAAGCTCAGAAAATTCAACTTCTCTACTCAAGGGTGAGCTCCAGCGTGTTCCCGCTGATACAGGATGCGCCGAATTACGCACGCGCCATGGAACTCCTTAATGAAAATTACGTCCAGAAGATGAACACTCTGTTTGCAAGGCATGTACTCGCCACTCGCGTACAACTACCTGGTGAGTCGATTGAAGACTTCTGGCGAGCCCTTATCCTTCCAGTATGGGACTGTGACTGTCAGGCCGTCACGGCCACGGAACATTCCAATCTCCTCATGCGTGATGCATTCGTGACGGGGATTGCATCGGACCCCATCCGGCAACGACTGCTGGAAGGGGCCACGCTTGACCTAACGGCTACAAAAACTTTAGCGCTCTCCATGACGGTCGCTTCTCGTAATGTACAGTCCTACCCCGCCCGCCGCGCGGCCCACCCATCCTACCCCTCGTGGACCCCGCAACCGACCCCCCCCGACTGGGGCTGCTCCCGCACAGTACGCCTGCACTGCTTGCCCACTGCGCACTCTGGGGGTCCCCGCTGCTACTTCTGCAGCCAACAGAAGCACCCCTGACAGTGCTGCCACGCCCGTGCCGCCACCTGTAAATCCTGTGGCAAGAAGGGCCCGCGCAGTTGCCGCTATCGCGCCTGACCTCTCTCCCTTCCCTCAGCCGATCGCACAATGGGCGCCGCCATCCTCTGCTCCCAGGCCCACATGCGACCAGTGGGTGCCGCCATCTTCTCCTCCCCGGTCCACGTGCGGCCCATGCGTGCCGCCATCTTACACCGCCCCCACAACGTGCGCACCATGGGCGCCGCCATCTTCCCCCCCAGGTCCACGTGCGGCCAGTGGGCGCCGCCATCTTGCCACACCCCCACAACGTGCGGGTGCCGCTATCTTGCCCCGTGCCTGCAACGTGCGTTGCATGGGCGCCGCCATCTTCCCCACAGGTACTTCGGAAGCCGCCATTTTGTCCTTCCCTTGGGACTGGACCGTGGGACCTTGTTCACTGCTGCTCCTCGTCGGAATCCTCGGACGATCGCCCGCTGCTCGCCTCCATGATGCTGGACCAGTCCCGTCCTCACAACCTGGCTACTGCTTCGACGACGGTGCTCATCAACGGCCACGCGACCTTCTGCCTACTGGACTCCGGGAGCACCGATAGCTTCATCCACCCGGACACGGTAAGGCGCTGCTCCCTCGCGGTCCATCCCGCCAACCAGCGGATCTCCCTGGCTTCCGAATCCCACTCTGTCCTGATCCGAGGTTTCTGTGTGGTCAACCTACCGTACAAAGCGTTGAATTCAGCGGTTTCCGCCTGTACGTTCTCCCCAACGTCTGTGCTACACTGTTACTGGGCCTGGATTTCCATTGTAACCTCCAGAGTCTCACCCTCAAATTCGGCGGGCCCCTACCCCCACTCACCGTTTGCGGCCTCACGACCCTCAAGGTTGACCCTCTCTCCCTCTTTGCCAATCTGACTGCAGATTGCAAGCCCGTCACCACTAGGAGCAGACGGTACTGCACCCAGGATAAGACCTTCATCAGGTCCGAAGTCCAGCGGCTGCTTCGGGATGGTATTATCGAGGCCAGCAACAGCCCCTGGAGAGCCCAAGTGGTGGTGGTTAAAACTGGGGAGAAACACAGGATGGTCGTGGACTACAGCCAGACCATCAATCGGTACACGCAGCTCGACGCGTACCCCCTCCCTCGCATATCTGATATGGTCAATCAGATTGCACAGTACCGGGTCTTCTCAACGATTAACCTTAAATCCGCATACCACCAGCTCCCCATCCACAAATCGGACCGTCCATACACTGCCTTCGAGGCGGACGGTCGCCTCTATCAATTTCTTAGGGTTCCCTTCGGCGTCACTAACGGGGTCTCGGTGTTCCAAAGAGAAATGGACCCAATGGTTGACCGGTACGGACTGCGGGCCACGGTTCCTTACTTAGACAATGTCACCATCTGCGGCCATGACCAGCAGGACCACAACACCAACCTTGCCAAATTTCTCCACACCACATCTCTCCTCAACCTCACTTATAACAAGGAGAAGTGTGTATTCAGCACGAACCGCTTAGCCATCCTTGGCTACGTAGTCCAAAACGGACTCCTGGGGCCCGATCCCGACCGCATGCGCCCCCTCATGGAGCTCCCCCTTCCCCACTGCCCCAAGGCCCTCAAACGCTGCCTGGGGTTCTTCTCCTACTACGCCCAGTGGGTCCCACAATACGCAGATCAAGGCCCGCCCACTGATACAGTCCACTCACTTTCCCCTCATGGCCGAGGCACAACAGGCCTTCGCCCGTATTCACTCAGACATAGCCAAGGCCGGGATGCGTGCAGTAGACGAGTCACTGCCCTTTCAAGTAGAGAGCGACGCTTCAGATGTCGCCCTTGCCACCACTCTAAACCAGGCAGGCAAACCCGTGGCATTCTTTTCCCGCACCCTCCATGCCTCCGAAATTCAACATTCGTCTGTTCAAAAGTCTGTTCCGGTCGCACTTCTACCGGCCAGACCGCGCGTGCCTGGTGTGGATTTCAAAGGGTCCCGCCCCTCCACCGACCGCAACACATATATCCTTAGTGTGGTCAATGAATTCTCCAGGTTCCCCTTCGCCATCCCATGCCCGGATATGACGTCTGCCACCGTCATCAAGGCCCTCGACTCCATATTCGCTCTGTTCGGTTTCCCCGACTATATCCACAGTGACAGGGGATCCTCATTCATGAGCGATGAGCTGCGTCAGTTCCTGCTCAGCAGGGGTATTGCCTCCAGCAGGATGACCAGCTACAACCCCCGGGGAAACGGGACGGTTTGGAGGGCCGTCCAGCTGGCCCTATGGTCCAGAAACCTCCCAGACGCTCGCTGGCAGCTGGTCCTCCCGGATGCTTTGCACTCCATCCGGTCTCTACTATTCACTGCCACGAATAACACGCCCCATGAACGTGTTTTTACCTTCTCTAGGAAGTCTACATCTGGGGTGTCGCTCCCGACTTGGCTCGCAGCTCCAGAGCCGGTTCTACTGCGTAGGCATGTCAGACTCCACAAGGCAGACCCTTTGGTGGACAGAGTACGCCTGCTCCACGCAAACCCCCAGTCTGCCTACGTGGAGTTCCCCGACAGCCGCCAGGATATGGTGTCGCTCAGGAACCTGGCTCCCTCGGGTGCCAATCCCACTCCCGCACACCTCCCCACCCACGCGCCACCCTCCCCTCCCCCCGGAGCTCCCAGCATCAGCCCCACCAGGTCCATCCCTCCTTCCCCTGCCCACGCTAGAGGACATGGAAGATTTCGGCACGCTCCCGGAGTCATCCAGCCACTGGCCAGCACCAACACTGCCAGCACCAACACCGCCAGCACCGATGCCGTCGACGCCAACACTGCCTGTACAGATCTCGCCACCACTGTTGCGTCGCTCCCAACGAACCGTCAGACCACCGGTCAGACTTAACCTCTGACGGGCACCGGGTTGCAAGATGGACACTTAATTTCTTTTTCCCCCTCTCCTCTGTAAATAATTCACGGATTCTGTATATAGTTCCATGTCACCCCCGCCGGACTCATTTCTAACAGGGGGTGAATTTGGTGATCCACCACTGTGTAATTGTGTGTGTGCCTGTATTAGGGGATGTACAGCAATACCTGTATTACAGGTTCGTCGGTAGCCCCTGCCGGCTAGCTCCGCCCACAGGGAGCCGTATAAATATGTATGAGTTCTCCTGAGCTGCCATTCTACCAGCTGCAGTCGAAGGATAAACATCTCACTGTAATAAAGCCTCTCTTGTACTGATTCGAGTCTTTAAGTGCAATTGATAGCGGATCACTAATGGTGTAGTTAAGGAGGCATAGGGGACCCTTGACTTTATCAGTCATGGCATAGATTATAAGAGCAGAGAGGTTATGTTGGAGCAGTACAGGACTTGGGGCAGCACGGTAGCATTGTGGATAGCACAATGGCTTCACAGCTCCAGGGTCCCAGGTTCAATTCCAGCTTGGGTCACTGTCTGTGCGGAGTCTGCACATCCTCCCCGTGTGTGCGTGGGTTTCCCCCGGGTGCTCCGGTTTCCTCCCACAGTCCAAAGATGTGCAGGTTAGGTGGATTGGCCATGATAAATTGCCCTTAGTGTCCAAAATTGCCCTTAGTGTTGGGTGTGGTTACTGGGTTATGGGGATAGGGTGGAGGTGTTGACCTTGGGTAGGGGGCTCTTTCCAAGAGCCGGTGCAGTCTCGATGGGCCGAATGGCCTCCTTCTGCACTGTAAATTCTATGATAAACTATGACTTTGGTTAGGCTGCAGCTGGAGAACTGTGTTCAGTTCTGGTTACCGCACTATAGGAAGGATGTGTTTGCATGAGAAGAGAGCGCAGAGGAGATTCACCAGGATGTTGCCTGAGATGGAGCTGTGAAGTGAGGCTGGATAAATTCAGGTTGTTTTCTTTAGAGCAGAGACGGCTGAGAGGGGACCTGATCTGGATAATATTGAGGGGCATGGAGAGGGTGTATAGAAAGCAGCTGTTCCCCTTAGTTGAAGGGTCAATAACAATGGGGCACAATTTTAAGCTGAAAGGCAAGCAGGTTAGAGGGGATTTGAGGCAAAGTCTTTTTACCCAGGGGGTGCTGGGAATCTGGGATGCACTGCCTGGGAGAGTAATTGAGGCAGGAAACCTCACAACCTTTAAACAATACTTGGATGAGCACGTGAGATGTTCAACGCTGTGGGCCAAGTGCTGGGAAGTGGGATTAGTGTGGATTTAGAGGAGTTTATTTTGGCGGTGTGGGTCTGATGGGCTGAAGGGCCCCTTCTGCCCTGTATGATTCTTTGATTCTAAGTAATTTCATCATAAACTTCAATCAACAGAGTAATAGGGGGGTTGCTGAAAACCCACAATAGCATTTGACACTTATTAAGGGCAGTTCCTTGCTGTTGAAATGCAGCATCAACCTCAGAACTTTTGGGCGAGCTTGAAACTCCGTGAGACTGTGTCTCTTCAAAGGTTGCTGGTTTGATGTAGGGTTTCAATTACTTCATTCCTGTACGGTTTCCTACAGTATACAAGCAGCTAGCTTTTTTTTTATTAGTTACCTTGACTTTCAGATCAACAGAAACATACTCCCAGCGTGAAGTGATGCTTGAAGGGTTTTTTCATCTGCTATTTGACAGAATGCAGAAAACAGGCTTTGCTTAAATTGACTCCTCAATCATTGGGAGGCAAAGTCGAGGCAGCATAAGAAACAAGGGCATTTTCCCACAACTCTCCAACGCTGAAGTGGCGCAGGAGTACTTGAAAGTCCTTGCCGAAATTTAATACAGATTAATTACACTCATTAAAGGTACGAAATGGAAAGGAAATTCTGTTGGGAGGGTTTGGGCGACTTTAAACTTCACTTGAAAGTGCCCCATGAGGTCAGAAAGGTCTGCAGCTCGCTCCAGACTGCAGCACTGCTGAATAAACAGTGTGCAGCCCCCTGCCCCCTCTGGACTGGGGCTGGTCTCATTTCTATCTTTCTGGAATAATTACTCCTGTCTCTTTTTGGGTTACGTAGCGCAGCTGGGTAGACAGATGTGCCATTATAGGGACGGGGAAATAGTGCGTGTTTTTTTAGAGCAATGCTCTAAAATTGCTCACGCTTTATGAAGTGCCCAGTTTCAAGGGTTGCAGACATGATGTTATGCTGGGATTTAATCATCTTTATTGGTGTCACAAGTAGGCCTAACATTAACACTGCAATGAAGTTTCTGTGAAAAGCCCCTAGTTGCCACATTCCGGCGCCTGTTCGGCTACACGGAGGGAGAATTCAGAGTGCCGAATTCACCTAACAAGCACGTCTTTCTGGACTTGTGGGAGGAAACCAGAGCACTCGGAGGAAACCCACGCAGACACGGGGAGAACGTGCAGACTCCGCATAGACAGCGACCCAAGCGGGGAATCGAACCCGGGGTCCCTGGTGCTATGAAGCAACAGTGCTAACCACTGTGCTGCCGTGCCGCCCCCAGGTTATCTGAAGAGCAAAAGGGGTAGGTGGTGTGGGTTTTTGCTGCCTTCCACCACCCCCAATCAGTGGGGAGGGTTTGCCTGGCACAAGAAAGGAGAAATCAGGGCAAGGAGAAGGGATCTGCTAAAGGAGCAAGATAGATCTGAAAAGCCAATCAAAGGATAAATGAACCTTCGCCCAGGTATTAAATTAGTGAAAAGGAGATACTTATGCTTCAAAAATCAAACCCGCATTCCTTCGAACCGATTCCAGTTTTATAAACAGTTGGCATGTTTTCAATAGACAGTCTGAGGCAGTGAGAACAATGTAGAGCTGGCAGAGGCTCACACTGTTCCTCTTTAATGGTGCTTGAAAAACATTGCAGTGCATGGTAGAGATGGTCATGGCCCAGAAGATTCAACACTGAAACATTTAAATGAGTTTCACTTTGGTTGATTTTTCTTTTTGTTTGGACAGTTTTGAATAGCAGCCGATGTAAATTTGTACCCATGTGTTTCCTTGTGCAAAGTCATGAATTGACTTATGAGTATTTCGCAAAACTGGTATATTGCATCTTTCTCAAAAATGATTCACATAAATTAGGAGGTATCGTCAATGGTAAGCTATCCTCACGCTTGATCATTTTTTGCACAGTAAAAGTTTCTTTAGGTATAAGAGTGAATTTGACCTGGAAAATGAAGCCTTCTCTGTTGGTGTGAGTGTGGAGTAGATGCTGGCCTCACCTGCGATGTCCACAACCTGAAAATAGATAAATAAAAAGTAAAAGAAAACTCATAAATAATTCCATGGAAGAATGCTTAATGCATCAGTTGACTTAATATTTCTATTGAATTCCTGCCCTTAGG
The DNA here is from genome assembly GCF_902713615.1 of Scyliorhinus canicula. Lineage (NCBI taxonomy): Eukaryota > Metazoa > Chordata > Chondrichthyes > Carcharhiniformes > Scyliorhinidae > Scyliorhinus > Scyliorhinus canicula. Next base: position 269,574,080 of record NC_052148.1, on the reverse strand, counting down.
AATGCCCTCCCTGGATCTCTCCACCTTGAAGCAATCTTGAAAACATACCTCTTTGCCCAAGCTTTTAGCAATCTACTGTAAAAAACCACAAATGCTGGATAAACTCAGCAGGTCTGGCAGCCTCTGTGCAGGGGGGAACCCGAGGTAACATTTCAAGTCCAATATGAGCCTTCTGCAGAACTGAAGAGGGGTAGAACTGTCACCAATCCTTCTATCTCCTTCTGTGTCTACTCAATAACTACTCGTGATGTCGTGTTAGGTACACTGGTCTAACACTGGCTGCAACTGGATGCAGCTTAGATCAGAAAGATACTCCAGACCTTGAAGTTAGTTCAATCAGATTTATTGAACTAATAGCACAGTTAGCACAGTTCTCTGTGAGTTCGACTCTCTGCTAACCTAAGTGTGGTTACTCTGTCTGACTGGACCAGGCTAGTTCTTAGCCACATGGTGGAGGTGTGAGATTGTAACAACACCCTTGACCGACTCTCTAGATGTTCATCAGTGGAAAGAGGCGGAGTGTGAGTGCCTTGTGTCTTTTATAGACCGATCCCACCCCTGAGTGTCCTGCCTGCTTATTGGTCATGTCCTCTGTGTCCATTAGCTGCTTGTCTGTATATCATTATGTGTGTGTCTGCATATCATGACAATGAAGCACCTCGGGATGTTGCGTTACAAATGGGGCACTCTATAAATTCAAGTTGTTGTTGTTGTTGTCGCAGATTGGCTGGCTGAAGCTGAACAGGACGGGACGGGCAGCCGTTACAGGGAGGAAGGGAGATTACCATCTGACTTGGTGGTCAGATCTTTTGGTTTGGTTTCCGAGACAGTAAAACACGCTTCATATTCTTCACTCTTTCCCCCAAAATACAGCTTTTCCAACTGGTGAAGCTGGTTTGTTTAGTGCAGCGTTGAAGGAAACAAGAGGTGGGAGGTATATTCTAAATATTCAAGCCTTGCCTGTTTACATTCTACATATCACCTTTCTAAACTGCAATGTCTACTGATGTTTCCTCTCTTTGTTTTGATAGAGATAGACTCAGTTTCTCGTTACTCCATTGCCCACTACACAAATTAAACTTTATGCACCTATTGGGAATATACATATTGAACAGAAGTTTAGAGTTCAATTTCAGTGTTTACATTGCCTTATAGAATTTCATGAAGAATCAGCCTTTCACTGTTTAAAGAAGTTTCCGACTGACAAACTTTGAAGTCATCAAGGAGTAATCCATTTGCAAAAATTGTAAATATCATTGAGCTGACTTTTGAGATCACTTTTTGTTTGTGTGTCATGGACCTCTGGCAGTTCTGTGTAGCCACTGGGTGCATGATTTGTGATGGCTGGGGTGGAGAAGTAGAGTTACAGTCTCAAATACTGACAGGCAAACTTCAACTGCAGACCTGCCTTGTAAGGGTCTTTCAGAATGGAGCTTCAATGCACAGCACTCGCAATTCCTCACAGATTTACAAGCATTGGTCCTCCCTCAGCTTCCTCCAGTCAGCCCTCTGTCCCATCCCCAAAGCACCAAGACCATACCCGCCATTGTTATCAACAGCATTCCGTGGCTATGTTGGAGCTCGCTGGAACTCCTCATCCCCTTCAATCTGTACACTTCCTTCAAAACCACCAAGCACTCCGTCCGAGGGTTAATGGTACAGAGGGTACCGCTGGAAAACTGAACGGACAGGGCGTCTTTTCTCCAGAAAGGAGGAGGCAGAGAATGATCTGATAAAAAGTCTTTGTGATTACCAAGAGGCTTGACAGGGTAGACGGGAGAAGATATTTCTACTTGTGGAACCTCGGGGCAGCACGGTAGCACAGTGGTTAGCACTGTTTCTTCACAGTGCCAGGGTCCCAGGTTTGATTCCCGGCTTGGGTCACTGTCTGTGCGGAGTCTGCACTTTCTTCCCGTGTCTGCGTGGGTTTCCTCCGGGTGCTCCGGTTTCCTCCCACAAGTCCCGAAAGACGTGCTGTTTGGTCATTTGGACATTCTGAATTCTCCCTCTGTGTACCCGAACAGGCGCTGGAATGTTGCGACTTGGGGCTTTTCACTGCAACTTCATTGCAATGTTAATGTCAGACTACTTGTGACAATAAAGATTACAATAAAGATAAAAGAGTCACTGACAAATTCTATTTGAAACTCAGGATAAATAGCTTTTGTGAAAGGAACCTGTTTCAGTGCTGTAGATTCTAGAATCATAGAATTTACAGTGCAGAAGGAGGCCATTCGGCCCATCGAGTCTACACAAGCCCTTAGAAAGAGCACCGTACCCAAGTCCACGCCTCAACCCTATCCCCACAACCCAATAACCCCACCTAACCTTTGTAACCTTTAGCAGGTCCAATCCACCTAACCTGCAGATCTTTGGACTGTGGGAGGAAACCCCGGCACCCGGAGGGCACCGGGGATAACTCCCATGTTGGATTGGATTGGATTTGTTTATTGTCACGTGTACCGAGGTACAGTGAAAAGTATTTTTCTGCGAGCAGCTCAACAGATAGATAAGTACATGAAAATAAATTAAAATTAAAAAAGAAAATACATAATAATAATCGCTTATTGTCACAAGTAGGCTTCAATGAAGTTACTGTGAAAAGCCCCTAGTCGCCACATTCCGCCGCCTGTTCGGGAAGGCCTGTCCGGGAATTGAACCCGTGCTGCTGGCCTTGTTCTGCCTTACAAGCCAGCTGTTTAGCCCACTGTGCTAAACCAGCCCCGGGGGCAACAGAAGGTACACAATGTAAATACATAGACACCGGCATCGGGTGAAGCACACAGGAGTGTAGTGTTAATTAGGTCAGTCTATAGGGGCTGGTTTAGCACAGTGAGTGTGCGGGGGCCGTCCTGGAGGGTGGGGAGCGAGGGGATCCGACCCCGGGGGAGCCCCCAATGGTGGCCTGGTCCGCGGTCGGCGCCTACCAATCAGCGGGCAGGCTGGTTCCCTGGGGGCCTATTTTACTCCATGCCGGGCCCCTATAGGGCTCCGCCATATTGCCTGGGGGCTGCGCGGAGAAGGGAACCCCCATGCATGTGCAGAAATATGCGGCTATTCCACGCATGCGTGGAATCATGCCGGCCGTTCCGCGCATGCACAAACTCGCGCGGGCTGTTCAGCGCGGGCTGGAGCTGCGGGGACCACTCCGGTGCCAACCTAGCCGCCTAGGAAGGGGAGAAGTCTTCACTTTCGGAGACTGTTGACGCCGGAGTGGGTGGTGCCGATTTTCACGCCGGCGTGGGGACATAGCCCCATTATTGGAGAATCCTGCCTACAATGTTTACAAATGAGGGGTCTCTGATTGAAGACGATGGTGAGGAGGAATTTCTTCTCTCAGAGGGCCATTAGTGCCAATTCTCTTCCGCAGAGATCATGGAGTCTGGGTCATTAAATATATTTATGGCCGAGTTAGACAGATTATTGATAGGCAGGGAAGTCAAAGGTTATGGGGATGGGCGGACAGGTAGGAAAATGAAGATAAGGCCACCTGGGCTGGTTTAGCACAGTGGGCTAAACAGCTGGCTTGTAATGCAGATCAAGGCCAGCAACGCGGGTTCAATTCCCGTGCTGGCCTCCCCGAACAGGCGCTGGAATGTGGTGACTAGCAGCTTTTCACAGTAACTCCATTGAAGCCTACTTGTGGCAATAAGCGATTATTATTATACATCAGATCAACCACAATCTTATCGAGTGGCGGAGCAGGCTCGATGGGCTGAATGGCCTATTTCTGCTTTTATTATTTCTATGTGCGATAACACTCCTGCCAAGTGACCTGGGATATTTTAGCCATTAGAGGTGCTACATAAATACAAGTGTCTTTCTCAGGTGATGTTGCGGTTCAGCAAAGCAATTAAATAAAGTCATAGGCAGCATTTCTAACTTGAGCTTGCAGATCCAAAATATCTATAGCCGAATACTTTGCTCTGTCCTACATTATGCTGTGTATTCTCAGAACGTCAAATAACTGGCAACAGTATCCAAACATTGCAATTACTCTGCTAAGTAATATTGTCTGTGGATTACCAGCTGCCACTCATGGCTCTCTTTATTGAAAAATACAGTTGTTAGACTGAACCCAGCATATTTTTCAGAGCACAGGAAGGGGTGAAGCAGAATATTTGTGTATATTTCACTAGATCCCTCTGGTATACAAATAGCTCTGGCCCGCCAACAAACTGTGCAGGCTACAGATCAGAAGCATATCAGTAACAATGCTCAGAATCAGGAGTGGAGTGAGTTTATCCCTTTAAGATTAATAGCAGAGAGTGTCCATGAAGTTAAGAAAAAAACTAGCACTGTGGCACTGTGGTTAACATTGCTGCCTCAGAGCGCGAGGGACATGGGTTCAATTCCGTCCTCGGGTGACTGTGAGGAGTTTGCCCGTTCTCCCCGTGTCTGCTTGGGTTTCCTCCGGGTGCTCCGGTTTCCTCCCACAGTCCAAAGATGTGCAGGTTAGGTGGATTGGCCACGTTAAATTTCCTCTTTGTGACCAGGGATCTGCAGATTGGGTTACAGGGATAGGTGAGGTGGACTGGGGAGTTGGCCTAGGTAGGGTGCTCTTTCAGAGAGTCGATGCAGACTCGATGGGCCGAATGGCCTCCTTTGGCACTGTAATGAGTCCATGATTGAGGATTGTAATATTTAACTTTCGTTCACTCTCAGATCTGATGTTTTAAAGGATAGGATTGCAGACTATGAAGGCACAAATAAACAAGAGCTTTATTGGAAGTGTGTTTTCTCACAGGCTGCTAGACTCGATGGATTATTAATCTGCCCAAACAGCCGATGGCATCATCCATATTTCACGTGATCAGACTCTTAAAATGACCTTGTTCCAACGAAGAACAAACATGAATACACAACACCAGGGTTGCCAACTCTGGTTGGTCAGGACGTACCATCAGATGAAGACCCTGCTGCTTCCAAATGCACTGCCTTCGCTGTCTGTCTGACACGTCCACTCTAACAACAAACTGGCTTCACTTGCTCAAATGGGTGGCAAACAGATTGGGAGGAGGCTGGTGTTTGGGTGGTGGGGGTACTTTTCAAAGTGGGGCGAAGGCTGTGATTGGGGTGGTCAGGGGAAGCTGGCGATAGGGGCAGAGGGAAGTTGGTGTTAGGGGGAGATGGGAGGGGGAGGCTGGTTTTGAGTGGTGGGCTGGGGGGTTGGCAGGGTTAAGCAGCGATCAATGGGGCTGGAAAATAATTAGCAGCAATCAAGTTGCCCGATTCTGAAATTTTCCAGCAGGTGAGAGAACGTTGGAGTGATAGGAGTTAACGTCCAGGCCGGCATGTTTAAACAAAGGGATCTATGAGCAATCATTTAAAAAATCAAGGCGATTTGGCGTGTCACGCACCTACCTCGCTCAATCCCAAAATTCTGTGGTCATTTAGGCTGTGTATTGAATTTGTGCACAGGTTTCATGGGGATACACAGGACAACCGCGTCACTAACACCAACACCACTTAAAAAAATATGTTTGAGTATTGTATCTGAATTTGGTTTACGCTAACTGCAATACTCATGACCCTCTGTCTATAGGACTATTGTACCTGTGCATCTGCCACCTTCACGCAGAGCTGGAAATAAATTAATATTTGAAAGGCGTTTTTAATTTTGTTTTTTAAAAATACCCTGCAATGTTTCATCTGAAGTAGTTCTGGGAGGCTCAGTGGTTAGCACTGCTGCGTCATGGCGGCAAGGACCCGGATTCGATCCCAGCCCTGGGTAGCTTCCTGGGTGGAGCTTGCACATTCTTCCCGTGTCTGCGTAGGTCTCGCCCCCACCACCCAAAGATGTGCAGGATAAGTGGGTTGGCAACGCTAAATTGCCCCTTAATTGGAACAAAATAGAATTGGGTACTCTGAATTTATTTTTAAAAACAGAGTAGTCTTGGGAGATAGTGTAGAAAATGGAGTCTAATGTTAGACTGCTCTTTAACTGGCAATGTTGTGCATAAAGAATTGGCAGTAGAATCATTGTGTTGTACAACCAGTCCCTTTCCCTGTTTCCCCAACCACCAACAGCAACAACCCCCCCCCCCCCCCCCCCACTCCCATGGTGATAGCCGCAGCTCTAATCTTACCCTCTCCTGGGTTATCAGACTGCCTGTTTTGCCCACAGCTTTTGAAAATGGATCAAATATCTTGAGCGGGATTCTCCGTTTGGGGGACTAAGTCCCCACGCTGCCTGAAAACGGGTGGGAATCACTCCAGACTTTTTCCTCGAAAGTCCGGGGTGACTCCCCGTTCTCCAGTGGGCTAACAGGGTCCCGGCATGCGTCCTGCAGCACTGGCTTCCGGCGGGGCCCTGCTGGACAGACTGCGCGGCCGCACATGCGTGCGGCAGCCCACCTCGGCGGACATGGCGGAGCCACACAGTGGGCCCGTGCGGAGGAAGATAGGTCGCTCCTGGATGACGATGGCCCACCACTCGGTGGCCCCTGATCGCGGGCCTGCCCGTCGTCGAGGCCCCCCCCCCCCCACCTGGTGTCCGATCCCCACGCCCTCCAACTATGATGCCCACATCAGCCGCTACTCCAAGTTCCCGCCGGGTGGGACCACTTTAGAACCACGCCGGCGGGACTCAGCGGGCACTCGGCCCGTCGAGCGTGGAGACTCGCCGAGGGGGGGGGGGGGGCCTTTTCCAATGGCCCCCGACAGGCGCCGCGTCGATCGCGTGCGCGTGAATGGCAGTGATTCTCCGGTCACCGGAGAATCGCGTGCCGGCGTGGGGACCTTTTTGGATAATTCTCCGCCCCCGCGTCGAATGTGATTTTAATAAACGTTTGTGAAGAAGTTGTGCAGATGCCTGGACGCTGCCGGAATGAGTTGAGGGATATAGAAGAGCAGGTGAGGTATCTTTGAATCTTGCAAAATAGAAAGGGACACTGGAGATATCAGTGCCTTTGGAAAACAAAGAATCCGACCATGTAGAAAGCTAAAAGGCACATTATATGTAGGAGTGTGTGGTGCGGGCACAGGCATGTTATTATAGCTTTGCTGTAAGGATATAATAGGTTATACGCTAGCACAGTGGTTAGCACTGCTGCTTCACAGCTCCAGGGTCCCAGATCCAATTTCTGGCTTGGGTCACTGTCTGTGCGGAGTCTGCACGTTCTCCCCGTGTCTGCGTGCGTTTCCTCCGGATGCTCTGCTTTCCTCCAAAGATGTGCGGGCTAGGTGGTTTGGCTGGGCTAAATTGCCCTCGGTGTCCAAAAAAGATTAGGTGGAGTTACTAGGTTATGGGGATAGGGTGGAGGCGTGGGCTTAAGTAGGGTGCTCTTTCCAAGGGCTGATGCAGACTCGATGGGCCGAATGGCCTCCTTCTGCCGTAAAGTCTAGGATTCTATGATATTTTTTGGGTCCAGCTTTCCTTGTTTCGGGAAGGATTATGCATTAAGGCATCTTTTTGAACAAAAGAATAGCAGATAGAGTGATTTAAAATCTATAAATTCACTGATATCAACGAGAGATGAGGCTAATTTCTTCCTCTCAGAGAATTATGAGTCTTTGGAACTCTCATCCTGAAAATGTTGTGGAAGCAGAGACTCTTCAAACATTTCTCAGATGTGGAGACGCCGGCGTTGGACTGCGGTGAGCACAGTAAGAAGTCTTACAACACCGTTTTTTTAAAATTTAGAGTACCCAATTCATTTTTTCCAATTAAGGGGCAATTTAACGTGGCCAATCCACCTACCGTGCACATCTTTGGGTTGTGGGGGCGAAACCCACGCAAACACGGGGAGAATGTGCAAACTCCACACGGACAGAGCTAGGATCGAACCTGGAACCTCGGCGCCGTGAGGCAGCAAGGCTAACCACTGCACCACCGTGCTACCCCTACAACACCAGGTTAAAGTCCATCAGGTTTGTTTCAAATCACTAGCTTTAAGAGTACTGCTGAAGAAGGAGCAGTGCTCCGAAAGCTAGTGATTTAAAACAAACCTGTTGGACTTTAACCTGGTGAAATATTTCTAAGGCAGAGGTGGATAGATTCTCAGTGAGCAAGGGGGGTGATAGGTTACTGGGGGCAGGCAGGATGCAGATTTGAAGTTAAGATCAGCCATGAGATTATTAAATGGCTGGAGGGGCTGAATGGCCGACTCTTGCTCCTCGTTTGTATGTTTGTAGAATGACAGACAAAGGGAAAGAATTCCCATCACCGTGAGTAGTTGATACATTCATGTCAAATGACATCTCGTAGATTGAAGCCGAATACTAAGTGGATGTGTGATTACCTTACAGATTTTAAATCACTCCCTGCTATCATTCTATTCAAAAGGATGCCTTAATGTAATTAAATTCATCATAATTCTTCTGTAAAACAGGAAACGCTGTAGGTCAGAGTCAGGGTTTGAAAAGAGAAATGACAGGTTAATATTTTCTGGCTCAAGCTGTCGATCAGATTCAGTGTATTGACAAAATTGGATTTCGCTCTCTCTTCAACTCAGTAGAACTTGACCGGGGCTAAATTCATCAGAAAAACAATCCAGTGAGTACTGACGCAAAGAAACCTCATCCCCCGACCGACATTTTGTTCGTTGGATAAATAAAGAATATTTTCCCTCAGGGAAGAGTTCCTCAGTAATTTAATTTTGCTGTGGTTCTGGACGGAGCACATTGTATTAAAAAGTTATTTTTGGCCCGCAGAACATTAATGGCCCAGAACTTGCTCGCCTGAGGAAACTCACCGCCCGCCCCATGAGTTGGATTTTTCTTTTCTTCACCCATCAGCTCGAAAAGGAAAGTAACTCATCTCGGGGTGCTTCACAGGAGTGTCATCGAGCAGGTGTCAGGAGGTGTTATATCAGATGACCTAAAGCTTGGTGGGAGATTAGCCTTTAAGGAGTATCTTGGAGGAGGGACAGAGAGAGGCAGAGAGGTTTAGAGAGAGAATTCAAGAATTCAGGGAACAGGCTGGTGAAAGCACGGGCGACAAAGGTGAGGCAATGGCGATTGTGGATGCACAGGAAAGCTGAATTGGAGGAGCAAGAGATAATAGAATCATAGAATCCCTACAGTGGAGAAGGAGGCTATGCGGCCCATCGAGTCTGCCCGGCCCTTGGAAAGTAACCCACACCTCTACCCGAGCCCCATAACCCAGAAACCCCATCTAGCCTTTTTTTGGAGCAATTTAGCATGGCCAATCTACCTAACTTGCACAACTTTGGACTGTGGGAGGAAACCGGAGCACCCGGTGGAAACCCACGCAGACAAGGGGAGAACGTGCAGACTCCACACAGGCAGTCACCCGAGGCGGGAATTGAACCCGGGTTCCTGGAGCTGCCAGGCACCAGTGCTAACCACTGTGCTACCGTGCCACCCATAATAGTAGATCTTGGAAGGTTGTGGTGCTGGGTGAAGGTTAAAGACACAGGGAAAGGATGAGGCCACGGTGAGATTTGAAAACAAGGATGAGTATTTATAATTGTTGTCAGACCAGTAATTAAGGCAGATCAGTGGGAATGAGTGGGAGAGAGGGGGGAGTCTGGTGTGGTGGGTGAATGGAACTTGGTGCGAGTTAGAATGGGAAGAGCAAAGTTTTGGATGGTCAACCCATTCATCTCAACAGGGCAAAAATAGCTTGTCCGAGGGAGTAGAGAACCTAGACTTTATTGCCTGGAGCAAGGTACCCACTGGGCATCCAGTTGATTGTCGTAGAGGGCTGATGACACTAGAAATCAAATAATTTACAATGCAGAAGGAGGCCATTTGGCCCATCGAGTCTGCACCGGCCCTTGGAAAGAGCACCCTCCTTAAGCCGCCACCCTATCCCTGTAACCCAGTAACCCCACCTAACCTTTTTGGACGCTATAGGCAATTTAGCACGACCAATCCACCTAACCTGCACATTGTTGGACTGTGGGAGGAAACCGGAGCACCCGGAGGAAACCCACGCACACACGGGGAGAACGTGCAGACTCCGCACAGTCAGTGACCCAAGCCGGGAATCGAACCTGGGACCCTGGAGCTGTGAAGCAACAGTGCTAGCCAATGTACTACCGTGCTTCCCGTGAAGCACCAGCTCAGACCAAGTCTTAACTCTAGCTCAGATGTAGGACCTCCGGGGGCAGTTTTTAATCGAGATTCCGTTTTGGTCCTCCTGTTTCACCATCACCCTGAAACACATCATGTGTGCTGGCAACTCTAAATCATTACTTTGGAAAAAAAAAACTTCAATTTCACAAGCAATGAGCTCATTTTAGTGTCAAAATAATTCTTAATTCCTCATGACACCTTTTAACTTTAAATCTCTTGCCGAAGAGGTATGATAATTACTGAAACCGCACTTGACAGAAAGCGTGTCAGATTCCATTAGGACGTTAAAATGTCAAATAAAGAAGCAAATGTCGCAGCTCCTGGCAGCCCTGAAACCTGCTGATGAAATGATTCTCCTGCAGCTACTAATAAGTAACGTTCTTGCTGTAAAAGTTTCCAGACAAAACGTAGCGTTTCCCTTGTGAGAGGTGACATTGGACTTATCATAGAATTTGCAGTGCAGAAGGAGGCCATTCGGCCCATCGAGTCTGCACCGGCTCTTGGAAAGAGCACCCTGCTCAAGGTCAACACCTCCACCCTATCCCCATAACCCAGTAACCCCACCCAACACTAAGGGCAATTTTGGACACTAAGGGCAATTTATCATGGCCAATCCACCTAACCTGCACATCTTTGGACTGTGGGAGGAAACCGGAGCACCCGGAGGAAACCCACGCACACAAGGGGAGGATGTGCAGACTCCACACAGACAGTGGTCCAAACCGGACTTGTGGGAACCGCATTTATATTTTAAAGGAGAAAGAATTCAATCTCCTCTCGGTTCACAGTGCATCGAAATGCTTCACCTGCCCGAAAGTGAATCGGTTCACCATTAACGTGGGTTTAATGGTTAAAATTCAGGCAAGGCGATGACACCGACGGACAAATGAATCATTAACCTTTAAAGTGCTTGGACAAAGTCTTTATTTTGCAAATAACGTGTAGATTGTCCACCAGAGTAAGGAGCGGAGATTCAGAATTTACTTTATCTTAGAAGTGACAAAATGATGAGTGAGTTATGAATCTTTCTCGTGCGGTGAAATGACAATGTCACTTCACCGATCCCCACTGAGCATTCTGCTCACAAGAGGTTGAGAAATGTAATCATGCAAGCTATTCTAACACAGACACGACGGGCAACTTTCCCCTCCTTTCTAAGCCGTAATTTCAGTGAAGTAATTTTGGAGTGTTCGAGCCCAAAATATCATATGATCTTAGAGCTGGTTGCAGAGAGATTGCAAATTGAGGGCTATGATAGGACTGCGCTTCAAGGATATTGAAGGCAGCTTTGTATTTTACTTTGAAATGAGGACGTTTTGAAGGAGTTGGCAGCGAAAGCAATACCGATGTAAATAGCACAATGGTTTTGCCTCCAGCTCTTTGGCCTTTGACCATCTATTCCTCATCTCTTCCTCTTGCTTGTCTACATGCTGCCCAGTGCCACATCATTCACACAATGTGGCGACTAGGGGCTTTTCACAGTAATTTCATTGCAGTGTTAATGTCAGCCTACTTGTGACAATAAAGACTAGGGCAGCATGACAGCACGGTGGTTAGCACTGTTGCTTCACAGCGTCATGGTCCCAGGTTTGATTCCCGGCTTGGGTCACTGTCTGTGCGGAGTCTGCCCTGTTTCCCCGGGTTTCCTCCGGGTGCTCTGGTTTCCTCCCACAAGTCCCAAAAGACGTGCAGGTTAGGTGGCTTGGCCACGATAAACTGCCCTTAGTGTACAAAAAGGTTAGGTGGGGTTACTGGGTTACGGGGATAGGGTTGGAGGTGTGGGCTTAAGTAGGGTGCTCTTTCCAATGCCCGGCTTCCTTCTGCACTGTAAGCCTATGATTCTCACTACCTTAAATGTCCCCCTCCCTCCTGCTATGGGTACACAGTGAATTGTTTACAAGATGCACTGCAGCAACTCGCTAAGGCTTTTTCAGCAGAACATCCTGAATATGCAACCTCAAGGTTAACAGATGCTTCACCTGGATGTCGCCTCCCATGTCTCACCGTCTTTTTATCCCTTGATTGGCACCTGAGTCAAAACCCTAGAACTCCATCCCAGCCCATCCTACATCCCATGGACTGCGACGGTTCAAGGAGGCAGCTCACCACCACCTTCTCAAGGGCAATGTCATTTCACCAGACAATACATGCTAATGAAGCAAAGGTCCCGTGAGTAAATAATACATTTTTAAAATGAACTAAACTTTGGGAAAATTGAAGCCGGCACCACTAGTTACATCCCCTACCTCCTTGCTGACTCAGCCTAGCACCTTTCAAACTCTTGGTGCTGTGTTCAACCTCAAGTCGAATTTTTTCCAATGTTCCCTCCGTTACAAGGCTACCTACCTCCCCCTCAGTAATGTCGCCTATTTGAAACCCTCATCCTTGAAGCACTATTGCAATGTTCTCCTGACCGGCCTCCAATCCTTCAACTTCCATAAACCTTAGTTCATCCAAAGCTCTGGTGTCCATATCCTTTTCTAAACCAAGAGGCACGGTAGCACAGTGGTTAGCACTGTGGCTTCACAGCGCCAGGGTCCCAGGTTCGATTCCCCGCTGGGTCATTGTCTGTGTGGAGTTTGCACATTCTCCCTGTGTCTTCGTGGGTTTCCTCCGGGTGCTCCGGTTTCCTCCCACAGTCCAAAGTTGTGCAAGTTAGGTGGATTGGCCACGATAAATTGCCCTTAGTGACCAAACAAGTTAGGAGGGCTCGTTGGGTTACGGGGATAGGGTGGAAGTGAGGGCTTAAGTGGGTCAGTGCAGACTCGATGGGTCGAATGGCCTCCTTCTGCACTGTATGGTCTATGTTCTAAGAGCTGGTTTTTTTCCTGGAGTCAGGCTGACCCCAGAGATCTTTAAAAAATGATGGGTGGACCCCGATGTGGGGGAAACCTTAACTCAACAGGTCCATTTGAAATTAGTGCTGAGTTCAAACAGACCCCATTTTGGCTGTTTAATCCGCCATACACAACAGTGTGGGAGACTTGACGGAGCAGACATAAACATCCTTGAAGGCGGGTACGTCAAAGCATCATAAACAAGTTTTAAAACTTCCAGCACTTTAAACATGAACAAAAGGCTGAAGCTTTCAGTTAGAGTCAAATAACAGCCTCTGCTGGACTGTTTGACTGCAAGGCCATCTGATGTAGGTTATAAAAGAACACCACCATCTGTTTTTGCAGCTTCAATAGAGTTACTCTGTTGACATTTCCCTGAGGGCTATTATTACAGCTGAGGTCATTATGAATACTTGGCTGAGATTCAAATGCTTACAAATAGGGTGGCATGGTAGCATAGTGGTTAGCACTGTTGCTTCACAGCGCCAGGGGCCTGGGTTTGATTCCCGGCTTGGCTCACTGCCTGTGCGGAGTCTTCACGTTCTTCCCGTGTCTGCGTGGGTTTCCTCTGGGTGCTCCGGTTTCCTCCCACAAGTCCCGAAAGATGATCTTGTTAGGTGAATTGTACATTCTGAATTATCCCTCAGTGTACCCGAACAGGCGCTGGAGTGTGGCAACTAGGGAATTCATTGCAGTGTTAATGAATGCCTACTTGTGACGCTAATAAAGATTATTAAAAGTACTTATCTCTGTGGAGGTGACTACGTTCATATTTTTATTGATAGTTTAAAGAGGTAATTGAAGAATTAGCTGCCTTTGAAGTAGTTACTGAATCAAAGTATGTTTCTTTTTCTAACACATTGAACACTTGAGGGGATTTAAAATCTTTGAATGAGTTCCATGAATGGGAGTTCCATTCAGGAGCAAGTGTGTATGAATGTGTATTAGACATTCAATTTTGTTTCACCTCCACATGATTTCTGAGGTCTGCCCAGGGTAGATATTGGGCGTGTGTCACTCTGATGACCTATCTGATTAGTTTTTAACGACACCTTCAAATATCTTCTTCTCTGGCTTGACATCGGTTTTTGTCTGCTTCCACTTTGAGTTGTCCTTGTCAATTCCACATAAACAAAAGGGTGTTTTTGTTCTTGTATTGCATTTTGAAAAATGAATTCCATCAAAGAAAGAAGTTGCACCGATACGGCATCGCATGTCACCTGGATCTGCTGAAGCTCTTCATGGACTAATCAATTGCTTCTGAGTGTCGGCGCTTGTTTAACAGGCTAATGAAACGTACAATACGATCACAGCAAGTTGCCTCAGCTGGGAAGAAGAGGTGAATGTCCAAGTTTGATTTTGACGGTAGCCATTATGTGGTATTTACAGGACGGAAACAGGCCACGGCCAGTGTTTATTCTCCACACCAACCTCTTTACACCCTGCTTTATCTCACCCTGTCAACACATCCTCTAGACCTTTCTCCCTCAGATATTTATTCAGCTTCCTTGTGGTTGACTCTTAATTGCTTGTAAGGACAATTAGGGATGGGCAATTAATGCTGGTCTTGCCGATAATACCATACCCCATGAGAGACCTTTTCAAAAATTGGCTTCCAGGATGTGGGTGTCGCTGGTTAGACCAGCATTTATTGCCCATCCCTAGTTGCCCTTCAGAATGTGGAGGTGAGCTGCCTTCTTTAACCATTGCAGTCAATGTGCTGTAGGTACACCCACTGTGCTGTTAGGGAGGGAGTTCCAGGCTTTCCATCCAGCGACAGTGAAGGAACGGCGATATATTTCCAAGTCGGGTGGTGGGTGACTTGGTGGGGAACCTCCAGGTGGTGGGGTTCCCAGGTAACTGCTGCTCTTGTCCTTCTAGATGGCAGTGGTCGTGGGGTTGGAAGGTGCTGCCTGAGGAGCCTTGGTGAGTTAGTTAAAACTTTCTGAGAGTTGTTGTAGGATCTGGAAGGAATGAATGGAGTGCAAACTCTGTGGGTTTCTTATTTGACCTCATCATATTTCATGAGTTAAAACTGCATTGCACATAGGGCGAGATCTACTGCCCGCGTTGCGCCTGGGGCGGCGAGTAGATGCCGGGTGATCCCTCTTCCGGAATCTACCGAGGCGTCACAATGTGAGAGAGGGATCACTTTTTAGCAATCTGCATATTAGAGGCAGACAGCTAGTCTGACTCGAACATGCATTCCCACGATCTGCCCAAGGCGTCGGATCTAACTCGTTCGCCTTTGCGACCTTGGGCAAGCGACATTCACTACTGGTCTCCACAAACTGGGACCGATGGGACTGCTCTCGTGGGGGTCTCCCAGGGAATTGGAGGCCCCAAAGTACTTGCCCTCTGGTCAGAGTGGCACCCTGACACTGCCAATATTGCCTTTTTCTCGTGCTGCGGATTGGGCCTGGGTGTATCTTGCGGAGGGGGCGGTGTGGGGGGGGGGGGGGGGGGGGGGGTGGCTTGACGATCCCCTTTTAGTTGAGCTGCGGCTTGGGGGGGGTTGGGGGTCAGGTCAGGGGGGTCGAGAGATTGGGATGCCATTTTAAAATGGAAATGGCGCATCAATCTCCTTCTGCACTGATGAGTTCCGGCGAGCAAAGCTCCTCCGGGCAGCCAACGGGACAAAGTGCAGCCTCTGCCGCACGCTCCCCGCTGAGGCTCCCAACCCATCCCGAATGGCCATTCGATAGAGTGGCGGAAACACCCGGCTAATCGTGCGTATTACGCAACCCTGTTCCCATTCCGGTAGATCGCGCCCAACATCTCTCCAAGATTTCTGGCACAAAAGAGTCCACATTAAGGGGAATCTGGATGAGGGAAAAAGCAATAGAAAGACACAGGGCGAGATTCCCTGTTAGCCAACGCCAAAATTGGGAAATGCGATTTGGCAGAGAATAACATCCGACGCCAAAATCGCAGCAGATACCGATTTGACGCTAAATGCGATTCTCCGTCACCTTGAAATGGCGTCAATGCGTTTCACTCCGCACGTACAGTAGGCATCATTTGCACATCATTAGTGAGCCCGACCCGGTAATCTCCAGGGCTACCGCGGTTCTCCGCCTCCGATGGGCTGAGTATCCGACAGCGAGTTTCACTTGTGCTTTTAAAAATCGGGAAATCAACACATGGCTGATGAGGGAGAGAAAGGGTCTTACGGAAAGTGTCTGACATCGGCACAGTTTTCTGACAGTTGTGCCGCTGGCCGGGGGGGGGGGCCTGTGCCAGGACTGGGAGGAGTAGTGGGGACTGGTCAGGAGTTGGGCTGTGGGGTTGGGGTGGATGGCCACGGAGCACCATTGCCGCAGCCGGAAAAGCAGCCATGCAGCTGTCAACACCGCTAACACCCCACTATGAACCTGGTACAAACGGGTCATATAGGTGTCCCTAGGGCACCCCCCCTGGCTGTCTCTGGCCCTCGCCGACCCATCAGCTGTATGGGCGTGATCTAGTACAACCAGTGCCTAGGATACATGTGTGTGGGGAGTGTAATGTGTGTGTGTGGCTGCAGCTTGTCAGCCACCCGAGTGTCAATCACAGACCCGGTGAATCCTGCACCGTTTCTCATTGGAATCGATTGTGTCCCACGCAGCACCGGTTATAGCCTCTCAACGGTAGCGGAATAGGTCCATGTCGGGCAGCAAGATTTTCAACACTTTGGTCTGGATTCTACGTTTCTGAGGCTAAGTGCGGAGGATCTGTGGCGTTTTACGTGAAACAAATTGGCGACATCCCCTGACCGACCTGTGAGCGGTGAGGGGCTAGCAGCCGCATAAAGCGCTGGGCTTCCACGATATGAATGGCCGGAGAATGGCCGGGTCCTTGGCCGCGCATGCGCATGGCGCCGAACGGCACGCTTGCACCGTGAAACATGGCGCTGGCCATGTGTGGCCCCGACCTGCCAGATAGTGCTCCCCTGGTCACACCTTGGACACCCCCCACCAGTCCTCCCAGCTCCCCGCTGAAATCCCCCTGGCCGGCGGAGTGCCCCCCCCCTACCCCCCCCGACTGTGGCGCCGCTGGCCATCCCGACAGCGCACGGCATACTCACCGATGATGCCATTTTGGAGCGGGTGGAGCAGCTGAAAACAGGCACCGTCCCCCGATTACTGCGTCAAAAGGGATTCTCCGTCCAATCGCCGAATGCGATTTCGGCATCGGCAATCGGAGAATCCCGCCCTTAGTCTCTGAAACGGAGAATCCCGCCCACAGTGTTAAGATGAGATGAGACAGGAGGGAGGAGGCTTGTGTGGAGCAGGCTCGAAGGGCCAGTTGGGTTGAATGGTCTTTTCCTGAGAAATAAGACAGTAATTCCATGTTAAAGGCCTGTACTGCAAGAACAAAGTGTTCATAGATTTGTGCAACGTATTTTCGGAACTATCGAGTGAGGCAAAAAACCCAGATGAACAAAGCAAGCTTTCTTCAAGCCTTTTACTGCAGTGGCTAGATATAAATATGTTCAACATTTATTAGATACCGTCAGTATATTGGATTTACATTGAACAGAGCACATCTGCTTTTAAACTTTAAGGGTCCCTTTTGTCCTCATAAAAAAAAAACTATCCTTAAAAATTGTTTACAATTGCATCCTCATCGTGAGGAGCCAAAGGCATCGCGGTAATATTATGGTTGTCGCCATGGTGATGCAGATTTTATTTGGCCCAAATGAAAGCGGTTTTTATTAAATCAAGATTGGGTTTCACAAAAGGGAGGAAATCTTTTCCGAAACATGTGAGCGGGAGACTTCTATTAGTGTTTGTTAAGATAACAGCCAGTGCTTTTACCTCTCCTGAATTCAGTGTGGACGGAGATGGCTTGCAAATGAAAATGTTTTAAATGGCGCAGGTTCCCAGTATTTTCTTATCGTATCTTCAGAATCTAGAACGGAGGAAGGTGTCTTACTCCGGGCTAAATCCTGTTACCTTCTTTCAGGCCGTGCTTTCCGTTTCAAAGTTAGTCAGCAAGAATCCACTGTGGGGCGGAGAGGGAGCACGGTAGTGGGTTTCAGAATTCAACTTCCTTCCTTCTCTGGCGTTCAATGCCATGGGTGGAATGTAATGCCCCTCCTCCAATCGGAAACGAGCTAGAAGGTGGGAGAGGCTGTTTAATTGGACGGGAGAGTTGCCTTCTTAGCACCCCCCCTTGTGGTGAATGTGATTCACACCGGATTATAATCTGTATATACATGTGTCTGTATTGTAAGTGCAGTTGCACTAACTGTCCTCCAGGGAGAGTAGCTCTGGGAATGCTCGAGTTGTACGGGGCTTCTCCCTTGGCTCTGCCCAGGACTCCTCCCCCGGAAGCTGCTGTATAAAGATCAGTGCCACATGGTCAGCCGGCCAGTTCACCGAAAGTTCAATGGCTAATCCTACTCTGTTGTGAGTATATTAAAACCGCTATTCTAATCCTACAAGCACGTGTCCGTAGAATTGTTGGTTCCAACACCCCTTTGATGAAGTCAGGGACAGCGAAGGTCAAAGTTGCCAATTGAGGTCCCAAAATGGCCAGTTAGGGGGTCATTTAAAGACCCCCATCCTGTTGTTACTGGTATTCCGCCAGAGGCTCCTTATTTAAGCCCACATCTCCACCCTATCCCCGTAACCCAGTAACCTGCCCTTTTTGGATACTCAGGGCAATTTAGCACGGCCAATCCGCCTAACTTGCACATCTTTGGACTGTGGGAGGAAACCAGAGCACCCGTAGGAAACCCACGCAGACACAGGGAGAATGTGCAGACTCCGAATAGACATTGACCCAAGCCAGGAATTGAAATGGGACCCTGGAGCTGTGAAGAGACAGTGCTAACCACTGTGCTACCGTGCCGCCTGTAAAAAGTTGTGGTTTTAATATGTCTACTGGCTTCCAGATGTTCAAAATAACCATACTATTGGACACAAAATGCTGAAGCTTCGTCAAATGTTTTTCTTCCAGCTATCTCTGTGGTTGGTGGATTATCCACTGAGTCGGATTTCTGTGGAGTGGAAGAGATTACACGGGTCTTTAAAAATGGCAGCCAGGACACAATTCTGGTATGCTTGGCTCCGCCAATTTTCATCGCTGGATAAGGGTGTGGTCTGGTATGACTCGTGACCAGCCCACACCTTGCCCTGCTGACCTGTCCAGCTTCATTGCAGAGATAGGCATCTTCTAGACCACCGCAATTTTGGTGGAGTTGACCAGCTCTTTAAGGACTCCTGGTCCACGATCTCTCAGAGATATCATGAACCACAGTCTGGATAAGGGAACCTTTTGAAAGGTAAATTTCAAAGTCTTACCCATTCCCCCCATACCAACTAATACCTGTCCATCCACCCCCAGTAGCCACTCACATCCTCCATGTTAACCATGTTGCATCACTCACTCCTAATGTCCACTCATGCACTCCTGTCCAAGCCCTTTCACCCATCCCAAATGACCACTCATTAAAAAAAATATAAATTTAGAGTACCCAATTATTTCTTTCCCAATTAAGGGACACTTTAACATGGCCAATCTGTCTACCTTGGACATCTCTGGGTTGTGGGTGTGAAACCCATGCAAACACGGAGAGAATGTGCAAGCTCCACACAGACAGTGACCCGGGGCCAGGATCAAACCCAGGTCCTCAGCTGCGTGAGGCACCAGTGCTAACCACTGCACCACCGTGCCACCATGCAAATGACCACTTTATACCCTACATGCCAAACTAAGCATTTCAGTGCCTATTTACACAGCATGCACTCTGTATGGGACCTTACAACAACATTCTTGTGTGAAAGAGCTTTAAAAAACAGTCATTCATACTTTTTTTGCAAAAGATTCCTTTTTTTTTTACAATCCTCTGAAAGGATCAACCAATCAGACCTGTAAAATATTGGTAATAGAAACTGCAAGCACTTGACACCTCTTTATCTTATGCAAATAAACATTGAGCAATTCAGAAATAGACCTAAGAAAAAGAGAGTTGTTAATCAAGCAACATATTTCCTTGTGTGCAGCTGTTTCAATAGACTAATGGATGCCTGGGTTCTCAGCCAAGAATAATGAGGCTGTGTTATATTTAGTTTTATAATGCTCTTGTGAAGCCACTTGGAATATTTTATTATGTTAAAGGCACTATATGGTACAGGTTCTTGTTGTTATTACAACATATTTTAAAATAAATTTAAAGTGGCCAATTCTTTTTTTTCCCCAATTAAGGGGCAATTTCAGCGCAGCCAATCCACCTATTTGCACATCTTTGGAGTGTGGGGGTGAGACCCCTTGCAGGCACGGGGAGAATGTGCAAACTCCACATGGACAGTGACCTGGGACTTCAGCGCCGCGAGGCAGCAGCGCGAACCCACTGCGCCACTGTGCCACCCCTAAAGCTGAAGAGTTATGGGGGCGCAAGTGGTCATCTGTTACCAGGTGGACAGTGACAAAATGATAATATTACTGGACTAGTAATCCAGAGGCTGGGCTAATAATCTGGGAGTTTCAAATCTCACGACGACAGCTGGGGCAATTTAATGTTGTTGACTGCCCCCTGGAACGTCCAAGCAGACCATTCAGTTATACTAAGCCACTACAGAAACGTCGAAAGCACTGCGGCCATACTTACACCGCATGGACTGCAGCGGCTTAAGAAGGCGGTTTTACCATCCCATCCGCAAGGGCAATTAGGGATGGTAAACACATAGAACACACAGTGCAGAAGGAGGCCATTTGGCCCATCGAGCCTGCACCGACCCACTTAAGCCCTCTCTTCTACACTATCCCCGTAACCCAATAACCCCATCTAACCTTTTTGATCACTGAGAGCAATTTATCATGGCCAATCCACCTAACCTGCACGTCTTTGAACTGTGGGAGGAAATCGGAGCACCCGGAGGAAACACACGCAGACACAGGGAGAACGTGCAGACTCCGCATATGCAGTGACCCAGCGGGGAATCGAACCTGGGAGCCTGGCGCTGTGAAGCCACAGTGCTAGCCACTATGCTACCGTGCTGCCCACATGTTGGCCCACATCCTGTGAAAGAATATAAAAAAGTAATTTCTTTCCCTTAAAAGTTGACCTGTCAGTCCAGATTCGCACTAGTTCTTAATCATTTAGAAGTTGGTCTGCAGTAGCAGATGAGAAAGATGAACCCCTGTAAGTGGCGGCCGGCGATAACATACAAAATTCCAATTTTGATTGCTTTGAGAAAGCATCAGCAAGTATCCATGGTAATCTTTCTATGCTGTGAGTTATGCTTAATGGTTGAGTTCTCAAGCATCTACAATCAGACTAGAGTTGTGTGAGGCACGCAATGGCACACTTCAGCTCCTCCCCATTATTGATTCTTATCGATTTTGTCTATCCAATCCCTTCTGCAAAACCTGTGTTTGTTGTAAAGATTAATTCCCTGCAATCAAATTCGAAATCTTAAAAGTACAGCCGTGGTTCGGTGGGCCAGTGTGCTTTACCCATCCTAGGGCTGTGGGCGAGGGAATGGAAGCTTTACCAGTCACGTGTAGGCTGCCATTCCGAACAAAGTTGTAACCATGACTTTCATACTCAACTTTTGTGGAGTGAGGAGAAATTTTCAACAGAGTTGGGTTCAGGTGGGATTGCTGAACTTGCCACTATGAGGGAGGTGAAGTGACGCACAGTTAAAACCGAAGGGCGAGATTCTCTGTCCCGCCGCACCTGTTCTCTGGCAGAAATGAGAACTGCGTTGTTTTACGAACGAAGAAATGGCGCAAACCGGCCACTGATCCTCCGTGTGGTAGGGGAGCTAGCAGGCACGCAGCGTAATGCCCCTGGCTCTACCTGCGGATACGGCCGGAGAATTGCCGGGTCCGTTGGCCGGCCTGCCAAATAGTGACCCCCTTGCCCAGGGTCACCACCCCCGGGCCACCCCACACCCGTGCCCCCAGCCCCTGCGAAAGCCGCCCCCCCCCTGCCTGCGGATCGCCGAGACTGTGTCGGTGCTGGAGCACTAAGCTGGCACACCGAGTCCCGGAAAAAATACCACATGCGACTGACGCCGTCGGGAACGCGGCCCGTCGGGGATGGAGCATCGGGGGGAGGGCCTCAGGTAACGTCCTGAGGACTTCCATATGGCGTGCGACGTATGTGCGCCGTTTTGGAGGGGACAGAACATCGCAAAAGCGGTGCCGCCCCGATACCGGCGCCAACGGGGATTCTCCGGCCGATTCGCCAAACGCGATGTCAGCGAAGGAGACTGGAGAATCCCACCCGGGGTTTCGCATTATGGGCAACCCCCCCCCCCCCCCCCCCCCCCCCCACGCTGTCAGGAAATCCATGGTTGTGAGTGCGCTGCCGGAGAATCCCGCCAACGGAGAATCCTGCCCAACTTGGGTTAATGGCATTACTAGTATTACTACTTATTTTAATTAATGTCTGTCAGAAGTCACGCTCGGTAAAACCCCTCCAGACTAATCCCCCAAATGATACTGTCAGCACTCGCCATTTCATTAAAATGTCAAGAGAAATAGAAAATAAAAATAACGATGTGAATGTTGATAATAAGCCTCTGCGACTGTTTGACTTTTGAAAGAGATCCTGGTGGTGGCACATTCCGGAAGTTAATGTTTATCCTTTTCCGATGGTTCATGCATGCATACGCAAAATGACTAAAATTCTGAAGAATCTGGAACTGATGTTTGACGACACCTGCTAAGGACTAAAGTGTGATGTGTGAGAGTTGGTGTTTTTTATGGCATTATTGAGTGCAGCGTGTGTGGAAACAAAATGTGAGGAGTAACTGACCGTCTCTGGGGCACTGAGGGAATCACACAAGATGGGGATAGGGAGGGAAGGTGGAGTTCAGGTCGAAGATCAGCCATGGTCTCATTGAGTGATGGAGCATGCTCCAGGGACCAGATGGTTTACTCCTGCTCCTATTTCTTATGTTCTTGTAGGCATAGCAGACTCTGGTAAGGTCACGCAACAGCAGATGGAATATGATCCGATGGAGATAGGATATCAGAACTGCTCAAAGGAACAAGAAAATGCAATAGCCGTAAATGCTACAGTCTAGTTTGACTAGCTTTTACTGTCACTCTTTTGTTCTGGAAAGCCTTGCACATAATCTATCCCTGGCTCTGCTGCAGAAGTCAGTAACGACTAACCGATCACAACATTTTCTCTAATACTTGTATTTATATATTGCCGTACACAACCTCAGGATGTCCCCATCCCCTTTACAGCCGATTCGGTATTTTATTTTGGAATTGTAGCCACTATTGCTGGCAACACCATTTCCACACAGGAAGCGCTCATGGGTAGTAACATGGCCAAGGTCACACAATGTTTAATTAATATGGGTTGAGGGGTGAATTTCACTTGGGACACAGGAAAGGACCGATTCCCTGTTCTTCATCAAAATGCTGCCGCGGGTCTTTTACATCCACCTTTTTACATTGCATGCAGTCCCAGTTTCATAATAACACGTGGAATGTCTCCTCAAACACTTGCCCATCAACTGGAATGCTTACGGATTCTCATCAATCGGAATATTTAAAATTCATTGCAATCAATCTCATTTACTGGATATCGTAGCATTTTTGTGCAGCGGCACTTTTGAAGCACTTTTCAGTGAAGGGATGCATCAAATCACCCCTAATAAATATTCAAATTGAGCTTGAATATTGTGATTGGCTACTTAAACTGTAACTGGATACCTTCGAACTGTGGAAGCATGGAAAAAGGGCCATTCAGCTCATCATGTATGCACCGGTCAAAAAAATACTAGCTGCCCATCCTAATCCCACCACCCAGCCCCTGGTCCATACGGTTACGGTACTTTTAGTTCAGATCCAGATTCCTTTGATAGGAGTTGAGAGTTTCTGCCTCAACCACCAACAACCAGGCAGCAAATTGCAGACACCCACCACCCTCAGTGTGAAGTAGCTTTTCCTCAGGTCCTCTCCAATCCGATGACCAATCACCTTTAATCTGTACCTCCTGGTAACTGACCACCCTGCTGGGGGAAGGAGGGCACCTTTGCCTACTATCGCTAGGCCCCTCATAATCGACCCTAGCCCTTCCCGCCTTTCCCCATTCCTGCAATTTTCAGCCCCTGGCAACACCCTTGCAAATCTCCTCTCCGCTCTCTCCAGGGCAATTCCAGTAATGTGGTGACCAAAACTCCACCCAAAACCCCAGCTCTGGCTTAACCAGCGTTTCATCCAGTTCCAGCATCGCATCCCTGCTTCTGTATTCAAATACCTTGCCCAATAAAGGAAATAAAGAATTCCATTTACTTTCTTTCCCACCTTCTCCACCTGCCCCGCCATATTTAGGGACCTATGGACAAGCGCTCTAAAGTCTCTCACTTCCTCAACTCCTCAATATCTTCCTATGTATTGTTTTGTTTCCTTTGCCCTCCCCAATTGCATTAGCTCACACTTTTCCAGATTGAATTCCATTTGCCATTTTCCCCCCCACTAAACTAAACTACTGATATTATTAAGACCCAGGAAGCTGAGCGGTAAGGTGGATGTTAAGGTGTTATGGGAGCGGCATTTTCAGAACCCCAAAATGTTTCATGGAGTTCAACCAACCTCTCCCTTTAATGTATTGTTGCTTTTGAAGCACACGGCTTGGTCTCCAGGTGTGGTATTACAACTATGGACACGTAGGTTTTTAAACACAAAACAATGTTTATTCCATGAATTCAACTTAACCTTATTAAATAAACATTGGATCACTTACCACCCCTTACTTCAAAGATAACCCCGAAAATAATACAGCACTAAATAATTCCTCAAAATGTTCCTTCAAACCTCCAAAAGACTTAACACCTTTAAATGAAATGAAATGAAATGAAAATCGCTTATTGTCACGAGTAGGCTTCAATGAAGTTACTGTGAAAAGCCCCTAGTCGCCACATTCCGGCGCCTGTCCGGGGAGGCTGGTACGGGAATCGAACCGTGCTGCTGGCCTGCTTTAAAAGCCAGCGATTTAGCCAATTGAGCTAAACCAGCCCCTGATGAGCTAAACAGAAACACATCAGGCTAAAGACATTACTAATATGAGTTTAAATCACCCAAATGATTCAGAGATAGTCTTTCATGGCAGAGATCACAGCAGATCCAGCTCACTGCAAACACAGACACACCCAAGCTCTTTGCCTCATGCAGCTCTCAGAAAACCAGCCAGGCACTTTTCAGCTGCTCCCTCAAACTGAAACTAAAAGCAGAAGTGAGCACAACTCAGCTATCCCCACCCTCTGACATTACTTCAGTAATATGAGCTGCTCCATTTCTTAAAGGTACATTGCTTAAACATCCATTTCTTAAAGGTACTCTCACATGACAAAGGTCACAGGAAGTCTGCCTTTAGCAAAAAACATATTGCCAGAGTCCAGGCCCGTTGGGGCAACCAACAGGCCAGTCCCTGTCTGGGCCGGCCTTTATATAGAGTTCTTATGAGCCCCAGTTGGGCGAGCCTCCGCCCACTAGCCGGAAGCTCGTATTCCATGAGTCCCATGGGGAGATCAATCAGGGTGTCCCCATGGATCTTTTGGGGGGTTATTACACCTCCCCACTCCACCAAGTTTGAAAGTTCCCCTTCTGCTACAAACTGAAGCGGTCTTCTTCACCGCTTTACACGTGGCTGTGCTTCAGCCAGCGACGGGTCAGGGTCGGGTGGCATATAACGGTTTGCAGACTGCGTTTTCCGATTCGATCTCTGGAGGGCTATTGCTGGGGATTCGATTCTGGACATGACATTATCTGTAAGTGCCGATGCTTCGCTGTCCATCTCCAGGTTGTCCCCATCATTGTCTTGACGGTACGGGCCCCTGCCCACTGCGGGTTGCACGCCTTGACTAAGGAGTGGTCCATGAGACGGTGGAGGTACCGACGTCCATGGCCGGGTGTCCTATGAGGCAGGCTCTCAACTCTTAAGATGGTCATTCAATAAAATCAATGACGTGCGTTGGTTTAAAATCTGCGCTGGGAGGGTCAGCCTACAACTGGTGCTGGGGCCTCCTGAGTGGGTCTCCGAGGGGGGTCGCAGCTCCCCACTGAATCTAGGCGGACGCTCTGATTTTATTTCCATGTTTTAGCTATTTGTTCCTGCATGCTTTGCTCAGTGACATATTGGGTGCAAAAATAAGAAATTTGAAGACAACGCAGCTTGTGTTACAGTGGGAGAAAGACACTGTCTGATACGTAATGGATATGCAGCTCTATCCCAGTGGGGTTGTAGCCTTTACTTTAGACTAATGGAAGGTAATGTGAGAAAATAGAAACAAACGGGAAAACATTGCGAGAGCAAATCAATACATTCATATGGGAGAAATTCGTAAAGACAGTGTGCATTCAAGAAAACATGAACAAAATTGAATAAAATGGTGATAAAGGGCCAATAAACACGACAACATAATAGAAATTAAAACAACAACAAACTTTGCTGTGGGAAGAAACCCTGACTCAGCAAACTGACAGCTTAATAATACTCGATGAGCACATTCAGCAGCAAATTGGTTCTCTGCGAACATAGAAGTTTATTATTAAAATAATAAAATAACTGCGCTCGTTTCTCTGGCTGTGGAACCCTTTCTGACTGTTTTGGGGTCTTTGTTGTTAACCCTGAGGGTAGGTTAGGTTTGGTTTTGCTCCCAGAGCAGCAGTTGACCCCCCCCAACCCTCAGCAGCTGTGTGTCGTCAGCTGATAACGTCAGAGCCCCCCCCCCCCGAAGACGTAGTGCTATGGATGTGAAAAGCACGGGTTTATGCTTTGCCGTTGTCAATGTTCCACCAGCCACCAAATCCCTTATTCATCATTTCATTTAGTGTTTTTTTTAAGCAATAATAATTTGTTTAAGCATGGTCAAAGCTCTGCTGAATTTCCAGGGTCAGTTGCAGAACAAAATAATTTTGTATGCTCCTTGTAATTACACGGACGAGGTGGTGCGGTGGCACAGCGGTCAACACTGCTGCCTCACAGCGCCAGGGATCCGGGTTCGATCCTGGCCTTGGGTCACTGTCTGTGTGGAGTTTGCACGTTCTCCCCGTGTCTGCGCGAGTTTCCTCCGGGCGCTCCGGTTTCTTCCCGCTGTCCAAAGATGTGCAGGTTAGACGGATTGGCCCCTTAGCATACAGAGGTTAGTGGGGTTACAGGGATAGGGCAGGGAATTGGGCCTAAATAATGTGCTCTTTCAGAGGGTCGGTGAATAGTCGATGGGCCGAATGGCCTCCTTCTGCACGGTAGGAATTCTATGCCCAGTGTCATGCTTGCTGCAATATACCCAGCCCCAGATTCTTCATTGCATTTGTACTGCCTCTTCAGGCATTTGCGCATCAACTGAAACGCTTTTGAATTCTGATCGAAAGATTTTGAACATTTAGAAATCTGGCTAACTGGAGTTATATCGTTGCACTTTTGTGCGAATCTACTTTTGAAGCAGTTTTCAGTGAAGGGGTGCACCAAAATACCCTTACATATTCAAATTGAGCTTGAATAATATGATTGGCTGTTTAAACAGTTACTGGTAACTGTTTAGTGTAAATTGAGTCTCCCCCGGTGCTGACCAAAGCCAATGAGACATGGCTTTTCTTAAAAATGTGAGTGCTATTTTGTCAGTGATGTCATGGGAGTGAAAGACAGACTAAAAGCGAATCATTCCTGGTAAAATCTCTTGACAAAGTTGTTGAAATGGCAAATGACTCCATTTGGGAAACGAATTGCACCGGATTTGCTCTTGAAGTGAGGAAGCGATTCTCAATCCTTAACCATGCAAATGTTTGCATGGCGAGGATTGTGAAGGATTCTCTCGGTATCCCACTAACGGGCCGCCGTTTTGAGCAGGCGGCCCGACAGCGAGGTCCCATGGCTGGCTGCCCCCCCCCACCCCTGCATTGCGATTCCACTCCCCACCCAGAAAAAGAGACCCCCCCATAAACTCCTTAAATAAAGGGACCCCCCCCCCCCCCGAGACCTCCTAAATAAAAAAAAACCCCAATAGACCCCCTTTGTAAAGGGGCCCCTAGAGACCCCCTAAAGAAAGGGACCCCCCCACAAAGGCCCCCTAAATAAAGGAGCCACCCAGAGACTCCCTAAATAGAGACCCCCTTAATAAAGAGATCCCCAGAGTCCCCCACAGACCCCTCAAACTCCTGTCAGGATGCCCTCCAAAGGCTGCAGAGCAGTCCAGACAGAGGCAGTGAAAAAAATACTGCTTTAACACTCACTTAAGCAATCCACCTGCTGGCTCAAATAGAGGAAGCAGCACCTGGCAATCCCTGGAAAAAGAAAACCAGTCAGCTGTGTTTAAACCCCCTCAGATCTTTGAGCTGCAAATCGATCATTCATTTCACAGTTGAGTAATCACAATGTTTATAAACATCAACCTTTGATTGACAGCTCCTGGACCACGTCAAATGGAATTAAGTGCTGTTAATTTCCAGCTGACCAAGCGTGGGGGGGGGTGGGCTTCGTGGCAGGGGTCTCTCTTCTGGTGGGCGTTCTGACAGGGGCTTCTTTTCTGCGGGATCTGTGGTGGGGGGTTCTCCTTATTTGGGGGGTCACTTTATTTAGGGGATCTCTGTGGGATCTCTCTTTATTTAGGGGGCCTCTGGGGGAGGGTTCCTTTATTTAGGGGAGAGTCTGGTCATGGTGAGTAGGTCTGGTGGGGTGGGGGGCGCGGGGTTGAGGGTGACCCCTGGATGGAATTTGAGGATACTTCCCTTAAAGAGTTACCCCTTTTCCCACTGCGAGGTCCACTGTCTCAGGGTCATGCTCATCAGGACCTGTAGTGATTTTCGCCCAGAGGGCTGGCGAATCAAGCGGGCCCAGAGAATATGGTGCCCAGCCTGCTAAGTGGATGCAAATTAGTCTTTTTTTAAAGAAAATATTTAATTAAGGCATTTCTAATTTTAACAATTTTAAACATCAGGTTTCAACAAGAACAAAACAATATAACCAACACACACCCCAGTAACAAACCCCAGCCAACATGGCTTTTCTCGAAGAAGTTGATGAGCGGCTGCCACCTCCGGGCAAACCCCTGCAGCGACCCCCTCAGGGCAAATTTAATTTTCTTGAGTCTGAGAAACCCCGCTTTGTCGCTAACCCACACCCCCGACTTCGGGAGCTCAGAGTCCCTCCATCCTAGTGAGATCCGTCTCTGGGCCACCAGGGAGGCAAAAGCCAGGACGTCGGCCTCTCTCAGCCCCTGGGCTCCCGGGTCTTCCGACACACCACAGATCACCACCTCTGGACTCGACACCCCCCTCACCTTTAATACCTCTGACATGACATCAGCAAACCCCTGCCAGCAACCCCTCAGCCTCGGACATGTCCAAAGCATATGGACATGGTGATGTGAATCAGTCTTAAAGGCCCATTTGCATCCCCCCGCTGGTGCGGAGCATGAGTTATGATCCTGAGGCCGAGAGCATCGGAGATAGATTGCCGTCCGGCGCCGATCCCGTTTTGGGTTACTACCGCTGGGTTGTCGGGCTCACCAGGAACTACGCTACTGGGGGCACGAGGTGGAGAATTCCCCCCAAGAAGCTCCAATCGGTGAATATAAGGCTCTATCTGGATCTTTTCTAACAGACACTTTTGTCCAACCCAAGTTTTGAATGGCAGCTAAATTTAAAGTTTAAAAATAGTGTGTAAAGACTAAAAGTGGGGCAGGTCTAACTTGCATCAAGTACCTTATAAAATGTGCACTCCTGGGTGTGAAGTTTGAAGAAGAAAGTGGGTTAACTTAGGGTTTGCCCCTCATTATGATCCTCCCAACGTTTTAGTTAAGATCCTGTTTAACGGCAAAGGTTGATCTGATATATTCCCAGTTTATCCTTGAGAACATGTCCAATCCTTTGAGAACAAATTTAGCAAATTCCTCCCCCAACAATCTCCTTTGCCATCCAGCCAAGTGGCACATGACGATGAACAATTTCTATGCGCAACATTTGTGGGGATGGGGCAGGTGTGAAGGGAACTTTCCTGAAATAATTTTAAAATAGGGCATGAATAACAGCTGCAACTTCCGTCAGCTCATTCTGATCAAATAGGAAATTGGGGCGTTTCTCACAATTTCAATGAGTAAAGGCCATTCAACCATTCCTTCCAACACACTATGGGCAGTCATGATATGTGGATATTTCTAGCAACGCCAGCATTTACTGTCCATCCCGAATTGCCCTTGCGACGGTGGTGGTTAGTCACCTTCTTCGATGACAGGAGATCTCATGGTGGAATGGGTAGTGTCTCTACCTGGGGGCCAGAGACTCCGGGTTCAAGTCTCACGCTGGGATTTTTTGGCCACAGAAGGAATGTTCCTGATGCAGTTCAATGGGCTGAGACTCAGTCAGGGAATCCTTCCGCTGAATGGGAAGAAAGCCTGAGTGTGTGTCAAGATGCTCATAAAAGAAAGCCCTTCTTTTATCACTTCAGTGCGTGTGATACATGCAAAGTGTTGTCAGATCGTGACACATTTTCAGAACAATTCGATACAACTGAGTGGCTTGAGGGTAGTTAACTGTTCGCCACATTGTGGCTCAGGAGCCATGTGTCGGCCAGACCGGCTAAAGACGGCAGATTTCCTTCCCTCAAAGGCAGATGGATCTCCACAACAATTTAGTCATTTTACGGCTACCATTATTGATTCTAACTTTTTACCCCAGATTTATCTAATTTACTGAATTTAAATTCACCCAGCTGCCATGGTGAGGTTTGAACCCCTATTTCCAATCATCATCATCATAATAATAATGTTTACTATTGTCACAAGTAGGCTTACATTAACACTGCAATGAAGTTACTGTGAAAAGCCCCTAGTCGCCACATTCAGGCGCCTGTTCGGGTACACAGAGGGAGAATTCAGAATGTTCAATTCACCTAACAAGCACATCTTTCGGGACTTTTGGGAGGAAATCGGAGCGCCCAGAGGAAACCCACGCAGAGACCCCGGGGAGGATGTGCAGACTCCGCAGAAGTGACCCAAGCTGGGAATCGAACCTGGGACCCTGGTGCTTTGAAACAACAATGCTAACCACTGTGCTACCGTGTTGCCCATCATCAGCCTAGGTCTCTAGATCGCCACTTCAGTAACCTAACCACTATGCTACAGGATCCCAACTTGATCCTCATTCCCTGAAGGCGATCGAGCAACAGAATCAGAGAATTGTGTTATCATCTGGCAGGCGGTGAGTGCCATACAACCCAAATCCCCAAAAGGGAAACTTCACGAGTGATCACAACAATGACAAAGATGTCATTGGATTGTTAATGGTAACATTAAGGAATAAAGAAGTGCTGATAGTGGCATACAGGTAAGATAGCAGAATATGTTAATAGAACTGTCAGGAAGGAAAGGCAGAACAGTGGTGAAATGGGGAAGACGCAAGTCGCAGAGAAACTAAAGGACAATTAGTTCTATAAACCAGGGGATGAAGAGAAATTCCAGGGAGTTTGAAGTCATAGAAACGTGAGGAACTGGAGTTGGGACAGGGTACTGTTCATTGAAGCTAAAGTCTGAGCTGAAATGTGCAGACCTGGTGAAGTTGACTGATGAGAAGCGAGAGAGGTTTGAAGTCATGCTAAAGGCTGGTGATATCTTACTACAGCCCTTGAAGTAAAAGTTGAAGCAATTGTGAAGCAATTGGTAGCTGGATCGCTGAGAGATTATGTGAATGTTTGAAAGCTCATGGTTATTGAAGGCAAAGGAATACTGAAAGGAGAGTTGGAAATCCTGGAGGTGGATCCTTGCTGAAAACAGATGAGGGAAAACATTGTTTGTAAGAAGAGTTTACGCATGTATTTCCAAGAGTGGAGTTTGGAAACACTCATGTGGAGTCCAGTGAGACAAGTTGACTTACAGTGTAATAATCATCTGGGGGCGATCTGAGGAAAAATTCAGAGAAGTTCGATGGGTGCCATCTGCCCCTAGATTTCAGAGTGGGGTATGTCTGACCACAGTTAGCCTGTAGGGTAACAGGGACTGTGTGTTTAATGAGAACGCTGGAACAAAATAGATATTTTGTACCCTGTGCTATCCTCAAAATCTGTGAACATTTGTGAAGTTAAGTGGGAATGAAGGAGTACTGTACTATTGGCAAACTTTTCATATTTAATAAATGCCTTTTTTGTTGTTAAAAAGCTAATTGGCAATCTTTTGACTTAGTTCACCCACGTTTTACATAAAAATGTCAAGGTTATTCTATTCTGGGACCTACCCGTCCAGTAGTAATAGCAACTACGTTCATAACAGAACAAAGGCCAGTGGTCAGTGAAAGAAAAACTGACGAACAAGTGGTAGATGGCCCTGTGGAGAGGTGGGAGGGGCGAGGGGGGGTTGTGGGGGGGGTTGTGGGGGGGGGGGGGGGGGGGGGGGATGTTTGGGATAAAACAAGGAAATCAAAAAAGGGGTGGAGGGGAACAGTCTCAGTCCACATTTGTTGCACTCACTCCCGAGGGCTGTAATGTGCACAGTCAGAGGATGAGGCGTTGTTCCTCCGACTAGGTTCGAGCTCCATTGAAACATTCCAGCAGGTCAAGGATGTCTATGTGGGCATGGGAGCAAGATGCAGCCTTGAAATGGAAAGTGACAGAAAGATTGGGGTCATGTGTGTGGGCTGAGAGAAGGTGTTCGGCAAAGTGGCCGCCCGGGCTGCGTCTAGTCTCCCCAGTGGAGAGGAGCCTGCATTGGGAGCAGCGACTACAGTGGACCAAATGGGAGGGAGGTGCAAGTGAATGGTTGCTTTGCCCAGTGGGAGTGTTTGGGGCCCTGGGAGAACGAGGAAGGAGGAGATAAAGGGGAGGGTGTTGAACCTTCTGCGATGGTATGGAAAGATGGGATGGGAAGGGGGTGAAGGGTTGGGGGTTACGGGGGAGTGGAGCAGGGCATCAGGGAGAAGGTGGTCCCTGCATAATGCTGATGGCGGGAGGTGGGGGGGGGGGAGGAATGGGACGAGGGGATGCTATGTTTCATGGTGGCATTGTCGGATGCTGTGGGAGGTGGGGGTGGGAGGGGGTGGGGTGGCCGCGGGATGCGACCTGCCATTGGCCAGTGGCAGGGTCTTCTGGATTTCCCATTAAATCCATCCCATGCCGCAGAGAAACTCATGGCGGGACGAGGTGAATGGCCAGACGATTGTGTCACTTAACTGCCTGCAGGCTGAAATCTGCTGACACAGCACAGACCAGGGGCCTGTACTCAGAACATCCACGGCTAAAGTGATGTTTTTTTAAATGGGACACCGGGGGGACTCGAACAAACAAAGGCAGAGTTAATTAATTGAAAATAAACTGCACTGTAAGCTGTGCAGCCTCGTGCCGCTCTGCAGTTAACCTGCCATAATCCACTGCAAACTGACATGTAACCAGCATTCAATAAGTAGGTAATAAGCTGCTGTAGATGGTGCTGTTTAAAAAGAAGATGATTTTGTGCATCCAGATGGTGGGAACCTGATGAGAAGGTGGCCGGGAATGCGTCAGGCCAGCTGTCACTGAAAGAATAATAGAACTTGATAGTGTTTCTGAGTCTCTAATGGGCCGTTTGATGCAGTAGCCTTTGTGCAGACACGATTATCGGGTAGCTTGCTTCTGCTGGCATCAGTGACGTAATATGTCTTGCGAAATCATCAAACGTGGTACAAATATCTGAGAGTAGAACGGAGAAAAAAATAGGGCCTTGTTTTGCCCATTCTGCTTGTGGTTTGATTTCTCTTTTTTAATGTAAATTTAGAGTACCCAAATATATTTTTCTCCAATTAAGGGGCAATTTAGCGTGGTCAATCCACCTAGCCTGCACATCTTTGGGTTGTGGGGGCGAAAGCCACGCAGACACGGGGAGAATGTGCAAACTCCACACGGACAGTGACCCAGAATTCGAACGCGGGTCCTCAACGCCGCAGTCACAGTGCTAATCTCTGTGCCACCATGCCGCCCCTCCCTGCCTTGGTTTCTGTTGCTTTTAAGGACCGATTTTCACTCTTCCCCTTATGTCGACACCTTCTCTCACTCACGTTCCTTTATGATCAAATATTCCATTTCACTGTTATCTGCCTGGCAGGGAAAATGTGCAACATGAAATCCATGGATGGATGTACCAGTCAGGTGAACAAAACAATTTTTGAACAGGCACTGAAGCATTTATGCAAAATTAAGAATGTTCGGAACTTGGACCTGATAAAACTCTCTGAGGACCATGGATCTGGTGGGAGATTTTCACTCATTTTGCAAAAAAAAAACACTTACTCGAGAAAAGAAATTAACTTTGCCGCAGGATGGATAATCTGCATTGCGTTGCTATGGCTAACGGCATACTAATATCTTGCAGATGTCAACCAAGAAAGACTGTTCATTCTCTGTATGGTGGAGTTCATAGTGCTGTTGTCACAGAGTCACGGAATACAGATTGAAGGCAAACCTACTTGGCAATCTTCCTCATTGTGGTTCTAATTGATCAAGAGGCTTTTAATCAGGAAGCAATTGTTTTCCTGAGAATTTCTGCTTCTCCCCCCCGCCTCACTTTTTCTTAACCTTTAACCTCCTTCTGTTTCCTGTCAGATTAAGACTCAGCTATGAATAATTGAACCTATAGCTGTCGTTTGTACTTTGCAAAATTGTGCGATCGCCTCAGGTTAAGACTGTGCTCATATTTTGAAACGTATGTGCTCTATCTGGTCAGCATGTTCTAAGTGTCAACTCGCATGTTTACATGTTGAATCA
Organism: Scyliorhinus canicula; assembly: GCF_902713615.1. Taxonomy (NCBI): domain Eukaryota; kingdom Metazoa; phylum Chordata; class Chondrichthyes; order Carcharhiniformes; family Scyliorhinidae; genus Scyliorhinus; species Scyliorhinus canicula. The sequence continues at coordinate 269,539,523 of NC_052148.1, read as the reverse complement.
TAAATTCTAACGGAATGGAAGGGGGCCATTTGGCTTGTCTCCGTGTTGGATCATTTCAGGAGCTGTCCGGTTTCGTCCCACACTCCCAACATTTCTCCTGTAACACTGAACATTAATTCTCTTCACATAATTGCCGTTGGAAACTTGGATATGGCATCCGATACCCTTTCAGGCCTTGCATTCCAGGTGTACAACAAGGCTCTGTGTGAAATAAAGTCTACCGATTTTCCCCTCTGGTTTATTTGCCAATTATTTCAAAACTGGCCGCCAACTCACTTGCCCGAGGAAACAGTTTCTCCCTACTCACTTCGTCTGAGTCCCCCATCATTTTGAATACCTCCATTTAGGTCTCCCCTTACCGTCTCTGCTCAAAGGAGAACAATCCCACTTTGTGCACAGTGAGCTGCTTGCACTGTGCAGTCACCACAGTAGAATGGTAATCATTGACAGTGGGGTCGGTGTGCGACACTGGCAGATAGAACGGCTGATTATCATCAGGGCGGGTAAAGCAACCCTTTACATCAGCTCTACTGTGCGCAGACTGTCCACACACATTGTCCAGTATCACATTATTTCTGAGGTTAAGATTCCTCATGGCATCCTAGTGATTTTGGAACAGTACCTATCCGATGGCTATTTAATTGTTGCTTCACAGCGCCAGGGCCCCAGGTTCGATTCCTGGCTTGGGTCACTGTCTGTGCGGTCTGCACGTTCACCCTGTGTTTGGTTTACTCTGGATTCTCCGGTTTCCTCCCACAAGTCCCGAAAGATGTGCTTGTTGGGTGAATTGGACATTCTGAATTCTCCCTCAGTGTACCCGAACAGGCGCCTAAGTGTGCAGACTAGGGGTTTTCAAAGTAACTTCATTGCAGTGTTAATGTGAGCCTACTTGCGACAATAATAAAGATTATTATTATAATTGTGCCCAAGAGGGATTTAGAATCTAATGAATTTATGCTAACAGTGGAAAATTGGCCACTTGACTCATATTTCATTTCCATAAAGGGCTGAGACGTAGGGCAGCATGGTGGTGCAGTGGTTAGCACTGCTGCCTCATGGCGCCGAGGACCCGGGTTCGACCCATGTGGAGTTTGCATATTCTCCACGTGTGTGTGCGTGTGGACCTCACCCCCACATCCCAAAAAGATGTGCAGTGCAGGTGGAATTGCCACGCTAAAAATTGCCCCTTAATTGGGAAAAAAAAATTGGGCACTCTAAATTAAGAAAATAAAAGACTGAGGATTTAGCAGACATGTTGGGAAATGTGCAGTCTGTTCCCTTGCATAGTTTCTCTGCAAAATCCTCACCTAGGTTTATCTACGTTTGTTAAACAGATGGATACTGAGTGTACTGCCTTACCAGTAACTTGTTTGCTGCCTCTCTCTGGGTCAGCAGGCCCGCTCAACACACACATCTCATTGACTTTATCTCACTTGAGAAGGAAAGGCAATCTGATCGTGCCCGTCCTGCCTAACATGCTTGCGAATAAAGACCATTGATTTTAGTGGGGATGATGTTATGCTGTTGCAATGAGATATCCCCACTTTGCAATGATGCACAAGGCATTTTGTCGCATGATTCAGTTCAAGGGTTACAAGAACACAGCTGTCAATGTCTGCAGTTAAAATAGCTAATCGTAGTTAATGGACAAGTTGAGTTAAATAAAAAAGGATTAGCAATGCTCTAAAACCTATGCCCCAGAGGAACAATCTTGTTAATCCACAAAGCAGGCTTTGTGCAGGGAATACAATGGGAGTGACCGCCTAATTTTGGATGTGTATTTTACAATGAAGCGATTTAACTGCAGCCACAGAACCATCCAGTAACAGTTCACAGTTTATTTAACAAGCACATTAGGAGTAAATATTTAAAACTTTAAAAAAAATCCAAACCAGAACAAACTAATGATGTTGATCAGCAATGTCGATAAACAATGTGACGAGGACAAGAGTGCTGATCAGACGTGCACTTCCAGAATCCTCAATCCAACTCCCCGGCTTAACTAAACGATCTGCACCTGCAGCCGTCAGGCCATTGGCTGGCAGGAGAATCTTCCAGTCTCACCGCTGTCCATGGGATTTCCCGTCGTTTGCACCCTCCACCTCCAGGGTGCCCACAGTGGGGGGGGGGGGGGGGGGGGGGGACGACCATCAGCGGGTATGAAAGATCACACAGGCAGGAACAGTTGGAAAATCCAGCCCATATAGAACAAAGAACAAAGAAAAGTACAGCACAGGAACAGGCCCTTCGGCCCTCCAAGCCTGCGCCGACCATGCTGCCCGTCAAAACTAAAATCTTCTGTACTTCCGGGGTCCCTCTATTCCCTCTATTCCCTCTATTCCCATCCTATTCATGTATTTGTCAAGATGCCCCTTAAATGTCAGTATCGTTCCTGCTTCCACCACCTCCTCCGGCAGCGAATTCCAGGCACCTACTACCCTCTGTTTAAAATAACTTACCTCGTACATCTCCTCTAAACTTTGCCCCTTGCACCTTAAACCTATGCCCCCAAGTAATTGACCCCTCTACCCTGGGATAAAGTCTCTGAATATCCACTCTGTCTATGCCCCTCATAATTTTGTAGACCTCTATCAGGTCGCCCCTCAACCTCCTTCGTTCCAGTGAGAACAAACTAAGTTTATTCAACCTCTCCTCATAGCTAATGCCCTCCATACCAGGCAACATCCTGGTAAATCTCTTCTGCACCCTCTCTAAAGCCTCCACATCCTTCTGGTAGTGTGGCGACCAGAATTGGACACTATACTCCAAGTGTGGCCTAACTAAGGTTCTATACAGCTGCAACATGACTTGCCAATTCTTATACTCAATGCACCGGCCAATGAAGGCAGCATGCCGTATGCCTTCTTGACTACCTTCTCCACCTGTGTTGCCCCTTTCAGTGACCTGTGGACCTGTACACCAAGATCTCTCTGACTGTCAATACTCTTGAGGTTTCTACCATTCACTGTACATTCCCTACCTGAATTAGACCTTCCAAAATGCGTTACCTCACATTTGTCCGGATTAAACTCCATCTGCCATCTCGCCGCCCAAGTCTCGAAACAATTTAAATCCTGCTGTATCCACTGACAGTCCTCATCGCTATCCACAATTCCTCCAACCTTTGTGTTGTCCGCAAACTTACTAATCAGACCAGTTACATCTTCCTCCAAATCATTTATATATACTACGAACAGCAAAGGTCCCAGCACTGATCTCTGCGGAACACCACGAAGCCACAGCCCTCCAATCAGAAAAGCACCCTTCCATTGCTACTCTCTGCCTTCTATGACCTAGCCAGTTCTGTATCCACCTTGCCAGCTCACCTCTGATATATAGTTTTACTTTCAATTTAAGTTCATTACAAACATATATTATGAGTATTCACACCGAGTGAAGAGGTTTTGATGCAATGCATGGGGACAAATCAATTCCACTGGTAGGAAGTTCAGAGGACACAGCATTCAGATAATTGGCAGACTGGCCAGAGGGAGGGTGAGAACTATTTTTGAAGCCATGATGTGGAGATGCCATCGTTGGACTGGGGTGGGCACAGTAAGAAGTCTTACAACACAAGGTTAAAGTCCAACAGGTAATTTAGCATGGCCAATCCACCTAACCTGCACATCTTTGGATTGTGGGTGGAAACCGGAGCACCCGGATGAAACCCACGCAGACACGGGGAGAATGTGCAGACTCCGCACAGGCAGTCACCTAAGCCGGAAATCGAACCTGGGATCCTGGAGCTGCGAAGCAGCAGTGCTAACCACTGTGCTACCGTGCTGAAGAATGATGTAATGCTGATTGAGCTACACGGAATTCACGGCATTGAAACAGGCCATTTGCCCAGACTGTTCCTGTGCTATATTGTTCTTTGTTCTTTGGTCGACCCTCTTGCTGTTGCTTTGATTTGCCGATTGCTTCTAATATTGTTTTTCTGTCTTCCCACAGCTGAGCCCAGTTGTCATGGACACGGTTCTAAAGGGGACATTCAACGCCACCCTAATTAACCCGCTCCTGAATTTGCTGCCAGTTCCAACCCATCCTGAACCGCCGCTATTCCAGGACATCTGATTGCAATCTGACATTCAAATCACCATCAGACAGTAAGTACAATCACTGAAAAGTCAGGCAAAGCCATGCCAATCATCCTGGCTCTGACAGCTGTGATTTTGTGACCATCCCATAGCGTGGGCCAGTTATTAACTCCGGTGAAAGGAAGAGGACCACTCCCATTTACAATTAGTGTAAGGAAATCAGATTTTGTTTTCTCTTTCACAGGATATGGACTTCGCTGGCTAAGCCAATATTTATTGCCCACCCTTAGTTTTCCTTGAGGAGAGGTGCTGGTGAGACGCCTGCTTAAACCGCTGCAGTCCGTGTGGTGTAGGTGCACCCACAGCGCTGATAGGGAGGGAGTTCCATGATTTTGATCCAGCGACAGTGATGGGATGTTGATATGGCTCCACATCAGGATGGTGTGTGGCGTGGAGGGGAATTTGCAGATGATGGTGCTCCCCGGGTACCTGCTGCACTTGTCATTTGAGGTGGTAGAGGTTATGGGCTTGGAAGGTGCTGTCAAGGAAACCTTGGTGAGCTGCCATCTGGGGTTTCCCTGTATCTTAGTGCAAAAGAAAGAAAGTCAGTGACCCAAGCGGACGCGAACCTCACCGGCTACACCCTGGGCTGGATTCTCCCCAAATGGGGCTATGACCCCACTCCCGCGTAAAAACGTTGGCGTTGCACTCCCCAGTTTCCTGCAAAAAATAAAAGTCGATTCACTTACCTGCCGGGGGCTAGCAGGGACCCAAGGAGTTCCACGATGCCTCCTAAGTAGAGCTTAACTGACGGTCCTACACCTGATTCCATTGGCCGCTTGCGTCGGGATACCCGCCTGGAAGCGGGACAGCATCCCATAGCAGTCCCGACGGTGATTTACACTCACTTCCTACTCCCCCGCACCCCCTCCAGAAAACATGTCTCCACGGGGCCAGTTAAATTGCAGCCAATATTTTAGGTCCATGACCTTTCATCAGAACTGGCAAATGTCAGAGAGGTAATGGATCTTACTCACGGCAGGAAAGGGGTGGGGGAGGCGAATAAACATGAGGAAGCTTTGTGCCATGGTGGAGGGCATTAATCTTTATATATTGAAAGGAAATGGCGCAAGTAAAAAAAATCAAAAGATAAGTCTGGAAGATGTGTAAATACCAAAAACAGAATCGTTATAAATATTGGCTAATTGAGAAAACGGGAGTGCCAGTTATCACAGAATCATAGAATTTACAGTGCAGAAGGAGGCCATTTGGCCCATCAAGTCTGAACCAGCCCTTGGAAAACAGCACCCTACTTAAGCCCACGCCACCACCCTAACCCCGTAACCCAGTAACCCCACCTTACCTTTTGGACACCAAGGGGCAATTTAGCGTGGCCAATCCACTTAACCGGTTCATCGATAGGCTGTGGGAGGAAACCGGAGCACCCGGAGGAAATCCACGCAGACACGGGGAGAAAGTGCAGACTCCACACATACAGTTCCCCGAGGCCGGAATTGAACCCGGGTCCCTGGAGCTGTGAAGCAGCAGTGTTAACCGCTGTGTCACCATGCCACCCACCCGGAATTGTTGAACTCAGTTCTGTGTCTGGAAGGCTATAAAAATTGCCTCATTGAAAGACGAGGAGTCATTCCTGGAGCTGCACTGGACAATTCTAGCTTTTATGGGCTGGTAATAAAACAGCACATTTTTCAGAAAAAAGAATGATCTAAGGACTAGTGAACCATAGCAATGGCCCTGCCACCACCAATATTTCTGGAATTAAAACAGTGAAAGAGTCTCCACGCACAAAGGGACCTTCTCTGTAAAGCATTGGGCCTTGTCTAAAATAGATTAAGCCAAACTCATTGTTCCAGGTATTTCACATCAATGGCCAGTATAAATGAAGCTGTCGGTAATCAAAATCTTTGCAGGGGAAAAAATAAGGAGATTTTGACTAGAAAAGGCCCGAAGGAGCCTTTTCAACCCTGTGAGTGGGCGGAGATCACGGAGGGGATACTGGTCCTGTAAGGGCAATGCATCAGGAGCATAAAGTGGTCTGTGTGATTCATACAATCTGGTTCCTGTGCTATTAGGGAAGTAACTCAGCCAGCAAGTTCTGTAACTGCCCTTTTCTTTCCTATAAATCTCCGAAGCCAGCAAGAAATTAGTAGAGTGGGTACATTGATCTTGTAAGGTTAATGTTAAATTGGCAACAAAAGTTATTATTGGCCGGTGAGACAGTTCAGAGAAGTTTTCACTGCTGGCCACAGTTAACACTTGCAGTGCACTTGTCTGATGACATGATGTACTGGTGCTCTCATATTTAGCCTATCAATCTGATGAGTAAACGTCCCCATTCTCTTAGTGCTAAGCTTTTTACTGGTGTCGGGTAACTAATGTAGCCGCAGTTATTTATGTGTGGACACACCACTTTCCTTAGTCTTTCATCAAGAGGGGTTCTTCTTCAGCTAATCAAAATTAAATAAATCATTGTGGTGTTTTGCCAAATGCCTGGAGTGCATAAATCAAGGTGCACTTTGCGTGCACTTCTCGCAGAGCCCATAGTGCTACTATTGTTGAAATGTTGACTGCACCCATATATTAACGATCAGATCATTATCAGATTTTGTTACAAAGGCACTTTGTAGCAGTATTCTTTAAATATCACCAAGTAATGTTAGGCATAAAATGGAATTTTGCAGCACAGATTTAAGCCATTCAGTCTAGCCTGTTTCTGCTCCACACAAGTCTCCTCCCCTCCTTCTCCAACTCACCTGAGTGCTCTCTCCCTCATGCCTCTATCTAGCTTCCCCTTCAATGCACATTTGCCTCAGTAACAACCCTTCGTGGCCAGTTCCACATCCTCACCCCTCCGGGCAAAGACATTCCTTCTGAACTCTGTGGTGCTGAAGGAAGACATTTTGTCAAAGTTTTTCCCCTCCCACTCATCAGGTCCATCGGAGGAATGCCAATGTCAGCGGAAACGACAATTGCGTGAGAAGGGAGTGTCGGCCGGCTGGTTGGCAAGTGGACTCTAATTGGTAGAGAACTCAGGAACAGGGCTAAGGGTGTCGTCACATTCGGCCCTGAAGAGTGCCAGTCTACCCCAGCTTATCCCTGGGTGGGCGAGGTGTCTCAAAAATTTGAGCAACAGGTGAAGCCAGCTGTTTCAGGCTGCTACCGTGCTGTAGCAGCACGGGTGGTGCTCACTGTTAACAGGACACTGCCGTCAGGCCATAAGGATATTTTGCCTATCAAGCAAATGAGTAATGTGGTGTATAAATTTCCACAATTGGACATTATTTGCTAAATAGTCTTCAGTGTACGAAAAACTATGCTGACAACCAATTTAAGATTGTCAGTGGGGGGACTCACAGCATTTAAGTGTATTGGAAGCTGCATGTATTGATACAAAGGGCCCTGTTCTTTACAGACAGATAGGACATGGACACACATTGTGCCTGTTTCAGTTAAACGTGATAGTCATTAGCTGGTTCGTTCCTCAGGCCAATGCCTTGACCAATGGGAATCAAGCGGCCTGGTTTAAATTTTGAAACAATGATTGGCAGTTAAATGCCAGTCACCTTTAGACTGGGAGGTCACTGTGGCAAGCAATTAGCATCCTCTTCTAATATAGCATGATGTTGTTGTTTCCTTTGATATTGGCATTCTTGTGATTGTCCTGATGAGTACGAGATGAAAAGCTTTGACAAAATGTCTTTATTCAGCAATACTCAAGTTCTGTGCTAACAAATGGGTGGCATGGTGGGACAGTGGTTAACACTGCTGCCTCACAGCTCCAGGTACCCGCGTTCAATTCCCGCTTTGGGTGGCCATCTGTGTGGAGTTTGCACGTTCTCCCTATGATGTGCAGGTTAGTTGGACTGGCCATGATAAATTTCCTTAGGAGCTTAGGAACAGGAAGGGGGCAATCACAATGTTGGGGGTTATTACAGGCCCCCCAACTGCCAGCGAGAGATAGAGGAGCAGATAGATAGAGAGATTTTGGATAGGTGCAAAAGTAACAGGGTTGTTGAGGTAGGGGATTTTAACTTGCCCTATATTGACTGGGACTCACTTAGTGCTGGGGGTTTGGGTGGGGCAGAGTTTGTAAGGTGTATCCAGGAAGCAGTCTTGATGCAATATGTAGATAGTCCAACTAGGGAAGGGGTAGTACTGGATCTGGTATTGGGGGAATGAGCCTGGACAGGTAGTTGAGATTTCAGTCGGGGAACATTTTGGGAGTAGTGACCACATTTCCGTAGGTTTTCGGGTACTTTTGGACAGGGATGAGGGTGACCCCCGCATTAAGGTGCTAAACTGAGGAAAGGCAAATTACGATAACAAATTGAAGAATTTGGATTGGGTGCCACTGTTGGATAATAAATCAACATCGGACATGTGGGTGACTTTCAAGCGACAGTTGATTAGGATTCAGGAAAGCCACGTTCCTGAGAGAATGAAGGATAAGTATGGGAAATTTAGGGAGCCTTGGATAATGAGGGATATTGTGAACCTCATCAAAAAGAAAAAGGAGATTTTTGTAAGATCTAGAAGGGTGGGAACAGTCTAAACCCTTGAGGAGTATAAAGAAAGTAGGAAGGTACTGAAGCGGGAAATTAGGAGGGCTAGGAGGGGTCATGAAAAATCCTTGGCAAGGAAGATTAAGGTAAATTCCAAAGCTTTTTATTCATATATAAAAAGCAAGAGGGTGGCCAGGGAAAGGATTGGGCCACTTAAGGATAGTAGGGGGAATCTATGCGTTGAGCCAGAGGAAATAGGCAAGGTACTAAATTAATACTTTGCATCAGTGTTCGCTAAAGAAAGGGACTTGGTGGAAGTTAATTCTTGAGTAGGGTGTGTGGACAGTCTGGATCATGTTAACAGCGCAAAGGAGGAGGTATTGGGTCTTTTAAACGATTTTAAGGTAGATAAGTCTCCTGGGCCAGATGGGATTTATCCCAGAATACTGAGGGAAGTAAGGGAGGAAATTGCTGGGGCCTTGACTGACATCTTTGTATCCTCATTGGCTATAGGTGAGATCCCAGAGAACTGGTGAACAGCTAATGTGGTACAGCTGCTTAAGAAAGGAAGAAGGGATAATCCTGGAAACTATAGGCCGGTGAGCCTCATGTCGGTAGTAGGTGAATTATTGGAGAGAATTCTCAGGGACAGGATTTATACCCATTTGGAAACAAATGGACTCATAAGTGATGGTTGTGTGAAGGTGAGGTCATGCCTCCCGACTTGATTGAGTTTTTTGAGGAGATGACAGAGATGATGGATGACGGGAGGGCGGTGGATGTTGTTTACATGCACTTCAGTAAAGCCTTTGCCAGGGTACCTCATGGCAGACTGGTACAAAAGGTGAAGTCACAAGGGATAAGAGATGGTAAGACGGATACAGAACTGGCTCGGTCACAGAAGGCAGAGCGTACCAGTAGAAGGGTGTTTTCCTGAATGGAAGGCTGTGACTAGTGGTGTTCCACAGGGATCTGTGCTGGGATCTCTGTTGTTTATAGTGTACATAAACGATTTGGAGGAAAATGTAGCCGGTCTGATTAGTAAGTTTGCGGATGACACCAAGCTTAGTGGAGAGGCAGATAGTGTTGAGGATTGTCAGAACACACAGCAGGACATAGATAGGTTGGAGACTTGGGCAGAGAAATGGCAAATGGAGTTTAATCCGGACAAATGTGAGGTAATGCATTTTGGTATGTCTAACATAGAGGGGAAATATCCTGTAAATGGTAAAAATCTTAGGAATATAGAAAGTCAGAGAGATCTGGGCGTGCAGGTCCACAGACCTTTGAAGGTGGCAACGCAAGTGGACAAGGTAGTCAAGAAAGCATACGGAATGCTTGCCTTCGTTTGATAAAGTTTCCCATGGCAGGTTGATGGAAAAAGTGAAGTCGCATGGGGTTCAGGGTGTACAAGCTAGATGGATAAAGAACTGGCTGGGCAACAGGAGACAGAGAGTAGTGGTGGAAGGGAGTGTCTCAAAATGGAGAAAGATGACTAGTGGTGTTCCACAGGGATCCGTGCTCGGACCACTGTTGTTTGTGATATACATAAATGATCTGGACGAAGGTATAGGTGGTCTGATGAGCAAGTTTGCAGATGATACTAAGATTGGTGGAGTTGCAGATGGTGAGGTGGACTGTCAGTTAATACAGCAAAATATAGATAGATTGGAGAGTTGGGCAGAGAAATGGCAGATGGAGTTCAATCCAGGCAAATGCGAGGTGATGCATTTTGGAAGATCTAATTCAAGAGCGGACTATATGGTCAATGAAAGAGTCCTGGGGAAAATTGATGTACAGAGAGTTCTGGGAGTTCAGGTCTATTGTACCCGGAAGGTGGCAATGCAGGTCGATAGAGTGGTCAAGAAGGCATACATCATGCTTGCAGTCATCGGATGGGGTATTGAGTACAAGAGTTGGCAGGTCATGTTACAGTTGTATAGGACTTTGGTTAGGCCACATTTGGAATACTGCATGCAGTTCTGGTCGCCACATTACCAGAAGGATGTGGATGCTTTAGAGAGGGTGCAGAGGAGGTTCACCAGGATGTTGCCTGGTATGGAGGGTGCTAGCTATGAAGAAAGGTTGAGTAGATTAGGATTGTTTTCGTTGGAAAGACGGAGGTTGAAGGGGGACCTGATTGAGGTCCACAAAATTATGAGAGGTATGGACAGGGTGGATGGCAACAAGCTTTTTCCAAGAGTGGGGGTGTCAATTACAAGGGGTCATGATTTCAAGGTGAGAGGAGGAAAGTTTAAGGGAGATGTGCGTGGAAAGTTTTTTACGCAGAGGTTTGGTGGGTTCCTGGAACGCTTTGCCAGCGGAGGTGGTAGAAGCGGGCACGATAGCATCATTTAAGATGCATCTGGACAGATATATGAACGGGTGGGGAACAGAAGGAAGTAGATCCTTAGAAAATAGGCAACAGGGTTAGATAAAGGATCTGGATCAGCGCAGGCTGGGAGGGCCGAAGGGCCTGTTCCTGTGCTGTAATTTTCTTTGTTCTTTGTTCTTGTTCATTGGACGGGGCATCGAGTACACAAACTGGCAAGTCATGCCACAGTTGTATAGAACCTTGGTAAGGCCGCACTTGGAATATTGCGCACAGTTCTCTTCGCCACACTACCAGAAGGATGTGGAGGCTTTGGAGAGGGTGCCGAGGATGTTGCTTGGTCTAGAGGGTGCTAGCTATGTGGAGAGGCTGAGTAGACTTGGACTGTTTTCATGAGAAAGGCAGAGATTGAGGGGTGACCTGATAGAGGTCTACAAGATTATGAGGTGCATGGATAGAGTGGATGGGCAGGCACTCTTTCCCAGAGTGGATGAGTTAGTCACCAGGGGGAATAGGTTTAAGCAAAGTTTACAGGCGATGTGCGAGGCAGTTTTTATACACAGAGGGTGGTGAGTGCCTGCAACGCGTTGCCAAGGGAGGTTGTGGAAGCAGCTACATTAATGGCGTTCAAAAGGCATCTTGACAAACATATGGATAGGATGGGTATAGAGGGATATGGCACAAGGAAGTGCTGAGGGTTTTGGTAAAGGTTAGTATCATGACTGGTACATGCTTGGAGGGGCGATGGGCTGTTCCTGTGCTCTATTGCTCTTTGTACTTCCATGGCTAAGAATGAAGTTATGTTCTGAGAAATACTGCCTATTACTATGACAAACTACCTTTGGTGGCTAGACTGAGTGTACCGCAATCAGATGTACCCCATAGCTGGGCCTGTTTCCGAGGCAACATGTGCTGCCTCAGTGGCTGATAAGCTCTCCTCTCCTTCAGTGGCCAGGAGTGGGGGTCCTTCCCTCCATTATTTTTGGGCGAAACAATTCAATTTTTTAAAATGCTTTTCACGTTAATTGTAAAATTGAAAATCACCACATTCCAGAGACTCAGGGCCATTTGGCCCATCTGCTCCGTGCTGTTGTTTATGCCCCACAGAAGCCTCCTCCCACCCCGACTTCATCTCCTCCCGGGGAGGCAGTGATGTAGCGGTATCGTCACTGGACCCGTAGTCCAGTGACTCAGGTTGGAACCTTGCCACAGCAGATGGAATCTGGACAATGAATCGATTGTCGTAACAACCCATCTGGTTTAGTAATGTCCTTTCCGGATGGCAAATCTGCCATCCTTACTCGGTCTGGTCTACACGTGACTCCAGACCCACCGGTCTGGTTGACTCTTGCTAGCAAGCCATCCATTCCAAGCAGGATGGGCAATAAATGACCCAGCCAGCGATGCCCACATCCCTTGTAAGGATTAATAAAAAAACATAATCATCTATTCCTTTCTCCCTCATCTATTTAACTAGACTCCCCTTAAAGACATCTCCACCGTTCACCTCAAGTACTACTTGTGATGGCAAGTTCCACATTCTCACCATAAGGATGTTTCTCCTAAATTCTTGACTTGGATATATCAGCATCTTTTGTATGTTTATGCAAATAGATGCACAGTGCTTCCTGAAATAAGACAGTGAAATGTTTAACTTCCTTTAGTTCCTTGGAGCTGTTACAATTGTAAAATATCTCAGCCACTGCCTCCTCCCTGCGATATGTGATGGTTTGGCACTGCCCTTAAAATCCTTTCATACATAAATGGCAGCCGAGGACTGGCTGGAAAGTGGGCAAGGGCCCAATGTCACCTCTGTTTGGGAAGGCCTGTCAAATTAAGTGCCAATCAGACACTTAACTGGACAGGTACCCGTTTTCCGCAACGTCCCCAGGTGTGAAGTCTCACCCGCCTTAAGCTGCTGACCAATCGGTGGCCAGCAGTCTTTCATTGCTCAGTACTGCCACCAGGGAGGCAGTGGCTGCCTCTGTTACTACACCTGTCTGAGGACCAGGATTGCTGATGATGGTGGGAGGTGGGTGAGGGTCGTGTGGGAGGGTGTTTAAGGGATTGGCTCTCAGTGCCTCTCCCTCCACCTTCCTGATGTTGGTATCTTAATCATCTCTCTACTGTGTAGCACTCTACTCCATGGGCGGGATTCCCCGCCGGCAGGATCCTCCGCTTCGCCAGCGACGCAGTCGCGCCCGCGGATTTCCCAACAGCGTGGGGGTGGCCACAATGGGAAACCCCATTGGCCGGCTGCCGGGACGGAGAATCCCCCTGTCAGCGGGGACGGGCCATGCCAGAAAACAGGTCTGCCGAGATGGAGACTCCAGCCCCATATCCTTCACCTGATGTCTATGTCTATGTATTTACATTGTATATTTATCGTATGTCCTATATTTTAACGTATGGAGTGATCTGCCTGGACTGTACGCAGAACAATACTTTCCATGTACCTCAGTACACGTGACAATAAATCTAAATCTAAATCAGACACTTGCTTTGAACAAGGAAACCCACTCACCTGAGAAGCACCTCTGACAGTGTTTACTTGACGAGCTTCCTGAATGGTGACTCCCTAACCCTGAGGGTTGAGGCCCCTGAGCGGGCCCACTTTAGGGCCTCAATTGGCAGCGAGATGGGACATCTATGGACCTTTTCACCATGAACCTAATCGGGGCAGAGGGACCATCGCACTCAATTAAATACCCTTGTGTCACAGAACTCACCAGGGAGAAAGGCATTAAATTCTGCCCAGTCAAAATCATCTGAATTTTTAGAAGAGTTTGAATAGGTTTCCGTCCCTTGTCCAGTTTAAAAGTGATGAGTGTGAGTCATTGAGGAGATGGAATGAAAGCACTTACATTTCATACTAAAAATGTTTTAATCAATGTAATTTACAGGTCAGGTAATTAGTCAATATAGGTCACAATACTAACTACCATTCCACAAATATCATTTTATATATGCTTGCTAGAATAATCACTATTTAAAAAAAAATGTGTATAAATATGAGATCAATGTATTAAAATAATTATTTTTGCTCTGTTGATCACTTCCTTTGTCATACCAAGTCCTGTCCACTGTACTCAAGGACCTACGCTGACCCCTGGCCCAGCAATGCTTCAATATAAAAATTCTCATCCTTGTTTTCAAACTCCTTTGTCCTCCCCCACCCAATCCTTGCTATTTCAGTAGCCTCCTCCAGTCCCTCAATCGTCCAAGCTCTCCGCCCTCCTCCATTTCTGGCCCCTTGTGTCTGCTGATTTTAACCGTGCCAAAATTGGGGGGGGGGGGGGGGGGGGGGGGGGAGCTGTGCCTCCAGCTGTTTGGGTTGTAAGCTTCAGAATTCCCTCCCTCCGGCTCTCCACCTCTCAAACTTTGAGACAAGGTGATGTTCCTTACAACCTATCTCTTGAACCAAGTTTTTGGTCACCTGTCCTAACATCACCTTAACTTTGGTGTCACATTTTGCTTTGTGACAAAAACACGGGGGGGGGGGACATTTTATTACATTAGAAGCACAATGTAAATTGTTGTATTTGTATACTGTATCATTGTATATGTGTACGAATGTACCGCCAAAAATGTGCGTTTGTACATATCTAGATGTAGATACATATAGAAATATTACAAAACCACAAAGGTTGCGAACCATGCTCTCATACCTGATGCGATTGATAAGGATTACATGATGCCTGGAATGAGTGTGTCAACCATCAGGGAGTCCTGTACGTGCTTTGATGGATCAATAATGGCTCCACAACCAAACAAGGGGGGTCACGTTGATAGTGACTCCTTTGAATTATTGAGGGGGGTCTCGGGTTTCAGAACTACTGAACACCAGATTAAAAAGGGAAAATAGGGGACAACGAGGGGCAGAGCAGTCGTGTCTTGTTCCGGGGTCAAGGATAGGCAGTTAACTCAGCCCAAGGCAGCCTCCAGCTGTGTGTCAGTAAGGCCGTGTGCTGTTACCATCCAAAGTGAAGGCCGTGTGCTGTTACATTCCAACGTCATTGCTTCACTGTTCGGGTTTAAAAGAGAAAACACGCAGAAGTCTGAAAGAACAGAGTCCCAGAGCAGAGGATTAAGAAACTGCTTTCTGCTCAAATGAAACCATGTCACAAATCCTCCTCGTGCCCAATATACAGGTTTCAAAGGGAAACACTGGGCATGAAAATAAACTCATATTACATCTTCTCTTTTAGAAAATAGGATTTGATTACTCAATCAGTTAACAGTTGACAAGTTGCTGATGCAATACATCTGGAACTTGATTGCAAGCCAGTCAAACAGAGAATGGTCCAAAACAGATAGAAATCATTTGACCATTGAGTCTGTGCTGGCTCTTTTGAAGAGCAATCCGATTAGTCACAATGTACCTCCCCCTTTTTCTCACTATCCAGGCGACATGGTGGCGCAGTGGTTAGCAGTCCGGCCTCACAGCGCCAGGGTCCCGGGTTCAATTCTAGCCCTGGGTGACTGTGCGGACTCTGGACGTTCTCTCTGTGTCTTCGTGGGTTTCGTCCGGGCGCTCCGGTTTCCTCCCACAAGTCCCGAAAGACGTGCTTTTTAGGTGAATTGAACATTCGGAATTCTCCCTCTGTGTACTCGAACAGGCGCCGGATTGTGGCGACTAAGGGCTTTTCACAGTAACTTCATTGCAGTGCTAATTGTGGCAATAAAGATTGTTAATTAAAAATGTCACCCAGAACTCCAAACCCTGTTTATCCAACATCCTGGTGGTCGCTGACCTACACTGACTCCCAGTCAATGTTAACATTTTCAAACTTGTTTTCAAATCTCTCCAAGGTCTTTCCCCTCCCTATCTCAGTAATCTCCAGAACCCTCCAAGATCTCTGATTCCCTCTGATTCCAACCTCTTGAGCAGCCTCGAATTTAATCACACCACCATCTCTTTATGTGACTCAATGTCAAACTTTACCTTACAACCCCCCCTGCGAAGTGGTTTGAAAGGCCTTTTAATACATTAAAGACATTATATAGATAGATACGAGTGACTATCATTGTTGTTGGCAGCTACTACCCGGGCCAAGGGATTGTCAATGGTGTCTTATTTCCTATGGTTCCTTGAATTAAGGTGAGCAGATGAAGACAAGTGGAGTTTTTGAAGACAAAGAGAAACACACTGACTCTTCACAGCTTGCAAAGAAAATACCTTAACGTACTTCACATGGAGGAGGCTCCTCGAAAAGAAAGCAGCTGTTCCATGTAAGCTTTCAGCCTTGTCTTCATTTCATACAGATTATCTCATCTACTTTGCCATCCTCCGACTGATTTAACAGCTGAAATGGGCCAGTCTGATCCACAGTAAAGAAACAAGACTGTAGATGGGGACTTGCTATTTGTAATAATGCTATTAGTTAATCTTCCATGTCACTGCACAGGAACAAAGCCAATAAATAAATTGTGTCTCTCTCGCCTTTATATTTGTCTAACTCCTGTGGACTTTTTCACAGCCTTCGTGGAGGTTTGGAGGGTTTTTGCAGCAAGCCTTCCATTCTCTTTGTGAACCTCTCCATCTCCCTTTGCCTGTATTCCTCTTCTGCCTTTTAGCCTTAAGCTCTCCACTCACTTCATCCCACCATTGATGGCCATGCTTGGGCACTTGTTGCTGGAACTCCCTCTCTAAACCTCTCCACTCTCTAACTCTCACGCTCTCTCCTCCTTTACGTCACACTTTAAACCCTCCACCAAGCCTTTGGTGACCTATGCTGATATCTTGTTCTGTAAGAAATCTTCCAAAACCAGGTTAAAGTCTAACAGATTTGTTTGGAATCACTAGCTTTCTGAGCGTAGCTCCTTCATCAGGTGAGCACTCACCTGATGAAGGAGCTACGCTCAGAAAGCTAGCGATGGGACCAGAAGATCCCGCTGCTGGTCACAGGTAGGCAACCTCCCTCCACAGAGAAACACGTCAGGGGGAGGCCAGAGAAGCTCGGCCATTATCTCATCCTTCATCCCGACATACAGCCCCCGTGTTGCTTTAGCAGCAATCGAGGTTGTCCCATCTCACCTACCCAATATCAAAGCTTTTTCCTAATTCCTTGACTCGAGCCCCAGCAGTCTCGAGATGGTCGGGTCAAACGATGGATTAGGGATTCAGTCCCATCACCACCCCCTCAACGTCATCTCCAAGTCCCTTCCCAAAGCCCACCAGGCTGAATATTACTTTCTGCCCAGTACTGAGAGGCACATGCTCAGGTTAAGACCTCATTGGCACAGGAACATTGGTGCAGGAGTGGACCATTTGCCCCTTCGAGTCTGCTCTGCCCTTCAAACAGATTGTGTCTGATCATGCATCGCTACACCATTTTGCCCGCTTTCCCCATATCTCCTGATGTCACTGGACTCCAGAAATTGATTAGGGGCTGGTTTAGCACAGGGCAAAATCACTGGCTTTGAAAGCAGACCAAGGCAGGCCAGCAGCACGGTTCGATTCCCGTACCGGCCTCCCCGAACAGGTGCCGGAATGTGGCGACTAGGGGCTTTTCACAGTAACTTCATTTGAAGCCTACTTGTGACAATAAGCGATTTTCATTTCTCATCTGCTTTACACATGCTCAATGATTGAGCTTCCACAGCCCTCTGGGGTAGAGAATTCCTGTGATTCATCACCTTCAGAGTGAAGAAATTTCTTCTCATCTCAGCCTCAAATGGCCTTCCACTTTATTCTGAGACTGTGTCCCTTGGTTCAAGACTCACCAGTCAGGGAAAATCTACCTACATCCACCCTGTCACACCCTTTAAGAATTTTGTAAGTTTCAATGAGATCACCTCTCATTCTTTGAAACTTGAGATAATACAGTCCCAGTTTCCCCAATCTCTGCTCATGGGACAATCCCACTATCCCAGGAATATCCCACTGCCTCTGTGGAAAGTATAATCTTCCTTAGTTAAGGAGACCAAACCTGTGCCCAATACCCCAGGTGTGGTCTCACTAAGGCTCCACACAACAGCAGCAAGACATCTTTATTCCCTTACTCAAATTCCCTTGTGATGAAGGCCAACAATGCCACTTGCCTTCCTGATTGTTTGCTGCACCTGCATGTTAGTTTCTAATGGTTCACGAACAAGGCCACCCAGGTCCCTTCGGATCCCAACACTTCCCAATCACGCCCCATTTAGGAAATATTCTACCTTTCTGTTTTTCTACCAAAGTCAATCTCTTCACACTTATTTACATTATATTGCCTCTGCCATGTTCTTGCCCATTCACTTTGCCTATCCATCATTCAAGAGAGGTTCCAGCCAGGCATCCAACACTTTCAAGGGGTATGCCGAGATGGGAGACACTGGAGGAAACGTTTTCACTTGTGGGGAGAAGCCAAAGGTAGGGGGCCATAAATGTAAGATGGTCGGCAAAAAAATCCAATTGGGTGTCTAGGAGAAAGGTCTTTTTACCCAGATGGTGTGGAACTCGCTGCCACACGGAGCATTCGAGGTGAATAAACCTCAAGGGTCGCCAGCTGCACACAAGAGGAAGAGAGATAGGAATGGGAGGATATGCTGATAGGGTTAGATAAAGTAGGGTGGGAGGAGTCTCGTGTTTAGAATAAACACTAGCATGGCCCAGTTGGGCCTAATGGCCATGTTTTGAATTTGTTGTCAGCAGGGGAGGTCAAGGCAGAGCCGCTTTGTGGGACTATAAGAAACACTCATTCTCCTAATTGCACAAAATCACCCCGCTGATGAATAAACCGCATCACTTGGGGTAGTTTCTGGAAATTCTTTCCTCTTCTTAGTGCTTCCATTGAAATGACAGCACAGATACAGGCCTTCTGGCCCAATGGTCCTTGTTGGTGTCCATGCGCCACACAAGCCGCCTCCCACTTTGTTTGTTGTTCCTTGCACGTTAATCACATTGTTATGATTCACAGATGTTTAGTTAAATACTTTGTGCTGCATCATCACCCCCAGGTATGATGTTTTGGTGTTAAGTGATTTAAGTTTCCCCAGACATTTTGGTGTAGTCACAGTGCCTCACTCGGGACTGTCAC
This sequence comes from Scyliorhinus canicula, assembly GCF_902713615.1. Lineage (NCBI taxonomy): Eukaryota > Metazoa > Chordata > Chondrichthyes > Carcharhiniformes > Scyliorhinidae > Scyliorhinus > Scyliorhinus canicula. The sequence goes on along the minus strand of NC_052148.1, from coordinate 269,520,610 downwards.
CACCCCCCCCCCCCCCCCCCCACCCCCCACCCCTCCTCATTTTTGTTATTCAATTTATTGATTTTTGGTTTATATGAAACCCGAGGGTCCCACACTCAGACCGAGGGTCCCACACTCAGAGACTGAGGGTCCCACACTCAGACCGAGGGTGCCACACTCAGACCCTGAGGGTGCCACACTCAGAGACTGAGGGTCCCACACTCAGACCGAGGGTGCCACACTCAGAGACTGAGGGTCCCACACTCAGACCGAGGGTCCCACACTCAGACCCTGAGGGTGCCACACTCAGAGACTGAGGGTCCCACACTCAGACCCTGAGGGTGCCACACTCAGAGACTGAGGGTCCCACACTCAGACCGAGGGTCCCACACTCAGAGACTGAGGGTCCCACACTCAGACCGAGGGTCTCACACTCAGACCGAGGGTGCCACACTCAGACCGAGGGTCCCACACTCAGACCGAGGGTCCCACACTCAGAAACCCGAGGGTCCCACACTCAGAGACTCGAGGGTCCCACACTCAGACCGAGGGTGCCACACTCAGACCGAGGGTCCCACACTCAGACCGAGGGTCCCACACTCAGAAACCCGAGGGTCCCACACTCAGAGACTCGAGGGTCCCACACTCAGACCGAGGGTGCCACACTCAGACCGAGGGTCCCACACTCAGACCGAGGGTCCCACACTCAGAGACTGAGGGTCCCACACTCAGACCGAGGGTCCCACACTCAGAAACCCGAGGGTCCCACACTCCGACTAGTCTCTCACACTCAGAAACCTGAAGGTGCCACACTCAGAGACTGAGGGTCGCACACTCTGAAACCGAGTGTTAAATAGAATAGAAACATAGGGAAGACATTTCCACTTGAGCAAAAGTGATTATACCAAATATAAGATAGGCCAGAATTTTGGCTGTCTCCCTCGGCGGGTCTGAGGTGAAGGGATTGTGGGAGTGGGAAGTTACAGCGATGAGATTCCCCCCCGGTTCCTGCCTGCTGTGACCTCAGTGAGGCAGGTGAGGCCTCAGTTGGGAACCCACCCTTTCTCCAGATGAGACTATTAAGTGGCAATTAATGGCCGTACGTATAGGGTTTTTTCCCACCCAGCCTCAAACGTTAGGCTGGCGCGCAGAGTGCAGCTCCATGTGGGGGAAACCTGAAAAATAAAGAAAGTTAGATTCTCAAACAGGAAGTGCGGATGGGGGGAGTGCACCTCCATCAGAAGCCCCTTCTAACTGGGGGTGCCCTCCCTCAAGGCCCTGGTGGCCACCGGATATCCCCCCCCCCTCCCCAGTCTATTCCTCGAGACCCTGATCTCCCCCCTCACCACCCCCTCAGTCCTTCCCCCGGGACCCCCTACACTTACCTGCATCTCCAATTCCCGGGACATTGATGTTCCCGGGAATTCTCTGGTCCCACCGGTAATGCACCCCCTCCTTCGGGTTTCCTGGTGGCTTCAATGGGAAGTCCCATTGACAGGGTGGCAGCAGAGAATGCTGCCGCCAGTGAACGATGCAACGTCTACCGCCGCTGAGAAGCTGGGAGGCCGGAAAATCCCACAGGATGTTGCCTGGTGTGGAGGGCATTAGCTATGAGGAGAGGTTGAATAAACTTGGTTTGTTCTCACTGGAACGACGGAGGCTGAGGAGCGACCTGATAGAGGTCTACAAATTATGAGGGGCACAGACAGAGTGGATAGTCAAGAGACTTTTTCCCAGGGTAGAGGGGGGTCAAAGGATTAAGGCGCATGGGGCAAGGTTTAGAGGACAATTTTTTTACACAGAGGGTAGTGGGTGCCTAGAACTCGCTGCCGGGGGAGGTGGTGGGAGCAGAGATGATAGTGACATTTAAGGGCGTCTTGACAAATACATGAATAGGATGGGAAGAGGGATATGGAACCCGGAAGTATAGAAGATTTTACTTTAGATAGGCAGCATGGCCGGCGCAGGCTTGGAGAGCTGAAGGGCCTGTTCCTGTGCTGTACTTTTCTTTGTTCTTTGTTCTTTGTTCCTCTCAGGCAGCTATTTGTAGTTCCTCTTCCAGCCACTGCAGCGCTGTTGCGGCAAGGATTGGACAGCAGGCCTCAAAGGCCATGAGTTAGGGGTGGACGCTCTGCCAACAGCAAGTCAACACGTAAAATGAATGCAGGGAAGCCAGAGTTGGTGGGGATGTATTCCCGGTCATCCTAAACATTCAGGCCACAGTCGCTGATAACTCCAATGGAGAATTCTGGAGAATCCTCTTTATCAAGAGATTGGTGAGAATGTGGAACTCATGACCGTAGGGAGTCGTTGAGTTGAATAGTCTAGAAGCAGGTAAGGGGAAGCTGGATAAACACAAGAGGGTGCAAAGGAACAGGAGGAAATGTTGATGGGGTGAGATGCAGAGGCTCGTGTGCAGGATGGGGCAAATGGCCTATCCCTGTGCCGTGAATTCTGTACACATGCTGAAAGTTAATTTGTTCAAAAGGCAGTTACTTAAATATCATCAGGAATAGTTTCAGGGTGTGTTTAACGGAGACTACAATAAAAAAGGCACCCAGAAACTTCCAAACCTTTATTGACTATATATAACTATGTACGGAGATGGATAAACACAAGGCTCCTTCCAGAACCATCTCTCTCTCTCGACTTGTGCTGTCACATGACTGATGATGTATATTCGCTATTAGAATCATAGCAGTTAGTTCTTTATTCCACAGAAACAAAACAAAAATAATCAATTTTAATGTACATACAGATATATATAAATAGTTTCCGACAAATCGATTTAAGTTCATTCGGAAAATTTTGGGCTTTTTGATTTGCCTCAATCTTCAGATTCCAACTGAGTTCAATGTATGGAAGGAGGGAGGGTGTCTATCTGATAGAATGTTAAACACTTTATTTAAACAATTCAATCAACTGACTTAGAAATTAATGAAATCCTCATGAATTTATGCATCGGCAGTGAATGTGGGAACAATTTTCCCCAATAAATTGATATGGTACATGGATTTCCGGGTTTTATGGTTTGTCCGTTGCCTCATATGTATTAAGTTGTGAATTGGTTACAAATATTTAAGTTGTGGTGTATGTATAGAGAACATTACTTCCTCTTTGCTGTGACACATCGATCTATTGTACAATCAATAAACATGATGCTAAATTAAATGCTAGATCACTTTTCATTATTTTTACAGAAATTACTCCGTCCTTTATATTGGTTTTGCTTAATTGAAACAATTATTGATTATTGATTTCCCCAGTGCCATCAAACAATGGCGCACAATTCATAGGAGTCTAAAATTGCTAAAGAAATTTGTCAACTTAAATAATAATAATAATTACATCATAGTGTCCTGGTCAATATTTATCCCTCAATCAACATCGCACGCGAATAAACATTATTTGAGGTGATTTGGTCATTATTACATTGTCGTTTGCGGGATCATGCTGTGCGCAAATTGGCTGCCCTGTTTCCTCCAACAGGGAGTACACTTCAACAAGTATAAAATTGGCTGTAAAGTTCGTTGGGGAATCTTGAAGCTGTGAAAAGTGCTGTCTCAGTACAATCTCTATCCTTCTGTCACTGCACAGTCCAGCCTCTTGACATGTCCACCCGTTGGGAAAACTGGTGGAAACCATGCACTCCTTCTCGAGACCCACCCAGGCAAGACTGTAGAGGAGAGGTGGGTTGCCACTGAGTTCTGTTTACTTCAGTTTGAGTTTTCAGCTGCTGTTGTACCATTTGACGCAGTTCCACACTTGACTGAGCCTGTCTTTGCAATCTTCACACTCGCTCCCATCCCCGCCTTGCTCCTAGACTCCCAGCTCCTTTCCTGCGTAGATGTAACGGCAGGGTCTCTCTCACCAAAGTCTGCCAAGCTGTGATTTGATTTTTCTATGCTGTTGAGTTGTGAGATGCGAGAGAGCCTGATAGAATGTGCCAACAATGATTCTTGAGTAACGCGTTTGACAGAGCAGACATGAGAGATTTTCATTGTGGAGGCAGCAATATTTTCATTATTAAATCTTCCTGAATTCCTTTACCTAAGTAACTCAGTGCCCAGTATTTACTCCAGGATCATTCCCATTTTCAACAACTTGAGCATGCCTGCACTTTTTCATACATACATGTTTGATTGTGGAGTTACATCATAACCTAGAGTTTTCCCAAATGGTGCTCAAAATTATGCCAGGTTTGCCTTTTCCTCAAGTTTCCACTCAAACAATTTGCATATCAACGAGCATACAATTTGCCAAGAGACAATGCAATCAGGCAATGTCTTCGAATGGATTTTTTTTACAAGTTTGCTTTAAAAAAAACAATCTTTGAGATGGTTAAGAGTGGAACTTGTGGAGCCTGATTAATGCAACTGCAAAAGGGTTTATCGCTGAAAATTAACATTTTAATCAGTGTTGAGACAGCACCTGTGAGTAACCCACAAAATGAAAATGGTTTTTAAAAATTATTGAGCTATTTACATAATGACTGACGGTGCAAAGGTGATTATTTTAATCTGGGGGTGTGGCCAGTATTACAGTTGAGGTTTTCTTTCAGCACAATGTGTTTAAACGAATGCGGAAGATTTCAGAAACTCAATTTTCACTCAGTGTAATTTGCATTTAATATTTTGCAATCTATTGCAGCGGTTTGTCCAATTTTGAGGAAAATTGTATTGAAATATTCAGTGCAACCAAACGGAAACTCCCACCTCAGATTCTCACAGCATGGAATATTTCACTGGAGGTACCGGAACAACTTGGTTATCAACACTTTTGCCTCTGAATCAGGAGGATTTGTATTTGAGCCCCGCTATAGAATTGAGGATGAATCAAGGCCGACACTTCACTATACAGCACTGAGGGAGTGCTGCATTGTCAGAGATGACAAACAGGATCTTTCCCAACGTTGAGTGACATGCTGGGGCGAGCCACGACCACCCTGCCAAGAGGGACAGGAGCTAGAAGGTGAGGCGAGCGAGGTTACCGATTATGGAAGATGGGTGGGCTACCGGCCCACTCCGGGAGCTGGACACTCTGCAGAGACGGCAGCACCACTGAGAGAGGTGGATGCTGCTGAGGAACATGGGAAGCATGAGGGAGCTTCCATTGTGAGGCGCCCCAATCCCCAGGGCTGACTGGTGTTTATTTTACTTCCTGTGGCAAGCCCCAGTAACTGGAGGGGAAGTCCTCCAGCAGCAGAGTTGGGGGTCCATGGGGATGGCCTTTGCGGTTGACCCCTACTCCCTTGGGCCCTTGAGCCTCTGCCTTTAAGAGAACGCTCGATCCCCAAGGAGTCGCAGGAAAGCCACATCTTGTGGCAGGGTATAGCACCGCTGCCAAAAAAGTGCTGGCAGTCTAGGAAAATAACCTCTAACTGGGCCTTTGGTTGTTAAATTTTACCTCCCACCACTGGTCAGCAGGCAGCTGGGACATGGCTACTCCAGTTGCTGGCGACCCGCCCACTGGCCGTACTGGATTAGGGAGCCACCCGACCTGGCTCAAAGAATCTTACTGGCCCATCCGCCTCCGAGCCTACTACCCAGGATATATTTCACATGTAACAAACATAAACACTTTCTCCCTTCTTATGTGCCGGGACAGTATTTTCTAACTTCCTAACTAGGCGGTTGACATTTTGCTGGTGATGATTTCTTGCGGTGCTATGGCCATCATTCTTACCTTGACCAACGTCATTAGCACAGATTATCCGGGCCATTTGTTCATTTGCTTGCTTCCCACGGTCTATCACTGTGCACAAAAGTAGCTTTAGTTTTTATTGGCATGGGTGTGTTGTTCTCTGCTTTGTTTCACCTGTATGGCTTGGATGCGTAGTGTTGAACAAAGAACAACAAGCTTTGTTAACGAACAAAACTAATTTATTGACACTACTAAATAAGATTTGTACGTATTCTTAAAGTAGAAGGTTACGACAATAAACTATGCTATCTCTAACTACAGAACTCTCAAATACACAACTGATCTTTCTCATGCCTAAACATCTTCTACCCAGAATCCCAGAAGTCACATGATATATATGACTGTTCTGCAGTTCCCTCTAGTGGTAAGAAGCGTTATCATTAACTTGTTAACTCTTTACATCCCAGTCAATATACATCTCATGATAATGGCAACAGTGACTACCCTTCAGAAGTAATCGCTTCAACATCAATTTTGGACATCATGATGAGATGATAGGTTGCTATATAAATGGAAGATTACTCTTACTTAAGTATATTTGTAAGACCACTGGAAAAGGTGGGGTGAGAGTCGAGTGTTGGCGACAATATGAAGTGAAACATCTGGAAGGACGAGGTCAGGTTGGAGAAGGAGCGGACGGGTGGGCAACATCAGAAGCTGGATGGAGGGAGGAATGGGAGCAGTGCACAGAATGGAAGTGAATGAAAATCTATTTGGGTCTGTTTAGCGATGATCAAAACGTGGTGGTCGATGATGGGTAGTTGGACATATTTTGTCCCTAGATTTATTTTTGCACCCACTGTCTGTGCCTTTGCAAGCCAAATGTAGGCAGCTACAGGTGTGACTTTCCTTTGCTTCTGCTGGGAGGACAAGGTGGCGTAGTGGTGAAGTCACGGGGCAAATAATCCAGAGGCTAATGCTCTGTGAACATGGGTTCAAATCCCACCATGACAGTTGGTGAAATTTAATGTTTTAGGGAAAGATTGAGCACCTCACCACTGCTGACCAGTATCCTGTATCCACTGCTGACCATGGACCTATCATCAATCACTGCAAAAAACCAACCTGATTCACTAATGTCTCTTTCGGGGAAGGAAATCTGCCGTGCTTACCCGGTCTGGCGTACATGTGACTCCCGACCCACAGCAATGGTTCAGAAGTTTGCCCCTCTCTCTGGTATCTCACTGCAGAGACAAGCAGAGAGATTAATTCCTGAGATTCCTCTCTCGTTTTCTGTTACGTTACTAAAATATCAAAAGTGGGAGGTTCTGGATATTGAGACAATGATGTTGCTGAATCTGTGGTGCTGTTTTTCATTATCTAACTAAAACCTACAATTTTCCACTCCATGCTGAATTCAGTAGCTGGACACGTTTCTGTTTGAATGTTTTAGATGAATGTAAGGCTCCTAACCTCTCCAGGATTGTCCTGGAGTCCCTAGGCATTAAAGATTAATCTCCAGGATACTGCTACAAGCAGCCCAGGAGATAAACCATGACTTATTAATTTTTATTGAGCATTTGTTCATTAGTTATAAAAATATCAGAGGTTGGGGGGAAGGGGGGGGGGGGGGGGGAGGACTGGGGGATGGGAGGTCACACAAAGAAACCTCTAGGAATACATCCTGCCCTAGTTAAGCGAGTAACTGTCTTGCTGAATGATTTTTCTTTAGCGTATCTTCACATCCGCACTTTTTTACCCTTTTTGGGAACAATGGGGTATGTGGTGGAGGATTCCTCAGCTGATTATCAGCTCTTTGAACCGTGTCACAAACGTCCCTTCCAAGGCCAACCAGTCCTAGTGTTGGACTCAAACCTGGAGCTTCTAGCCCAGCAGTAGAAGCGCTACTATTGTGCCACAAGGCCTCTCTTGCTCAATCATCGATCCCTCAAGGACGTAACGGTGGACAATTGCTTTTATTAATTTGTGGGATATGGGTTCCACCAATAAGATCAGCATTTAATTCTCCATCCCTAATCGCTTTTGAGAAGGTAGTGGCTTGCTGCCTACCTGGATAAAACTCTGTGGCTTGCTGGGCTATTACAGATGGCAGTTTCCAGTGGCAACCAATGGCTACATATAGGCCAGACCAGCTTAGAATGGGAGGTTTCCTCCCTTACAGGGACATTTTTGGGGAGTCAGATGGGATTTTTCGACAGTCTGGTAGCCTTTCTGTCCAAATTTTAGCTAATCAATTGAATTTACATTACACAGCTGCCTGGGTGGGATTTGAACTCAAGTCTCCAGAACATTCGTCTAGAATAGTCTCTGTTATGTTTAGCTGTTGTGTTTTTATAGTTTATAATCGCAACAGCATGTCTCCCGACATCCACCTTCACAGTTCCAGACATTATTTCCGATCTTAGCGTTCTTTCTCGGTGGGGATAGATTTCAGTTTCCTAACTTGATGATCTAATAGGTGGAATTATCTCTGTTGCTCTTTTTTACAATGACACTGAATAAATCAAGGAGCGAAAGTGGACGGATGGAATCACAGCAAGCAAATGAGACGTGAAAATAAGGAAAAATCTGCAGCAAAAATGATTGACTGTTGACTGTTCTCCCTGTGCATTTCCATGCACTGATTTAGAAGGGAAATGGTTGCAGGCTCGCAGGAAAAGAATTGCTCGGGACACAGAAGAGAGTCTGATTATCGCAGCGAGTCCTTTGGTCTTCATGACCCTTGAGCATTCGAGGCCGACGCGAAGCTCAGCCTCATCGAAATGAAGAGCCATCGTCTTCATTTTGATGAATAACGTTTGTAACTGTCTGCTCTGAGGACAACACAGGCTCAATTTTTTTAGTCTGTCCCCGCAGGGGACACCTTTCACCCTTGATGCTGTCTGAGTGAATCTCTCCCCCAACCCTCCCTAAATTCTGAATCTCTGTAGCTTGCCAGGTCCGAATAGGGGTTGATCGTGGCTCTCTCACCAAAATGTCAGGATACCTCTACCTCACACAAATCAGGAAAAAATAATTGAAAGCTATCAAGCTTCCCTGTATATGACCGGCCGGCAGCAAAGTCTCCAACATGATTGGCAGGGGGAAATATCCGAGGATAAGTTGAGCTGCGGTAACTTTATGAACGTTTTGTTTTTCAGGAAAATCTTTACAGCTACGCTGACAGTTGTTGCCATGACAACTCTAACCCGATCACAGCAAAGTCACAGAGACTTGTTGTGAAAGGGCAGCATCTGTTATTCTCTTTTTTCCCTTGCAAAATATGTGAGAAATAGACATCGGAAAGAGATGTGAGAGGCCCGTGGACGGGCGCGCAAGAGAGGGGCAGGGAAACAGAGTTGCAATCGGAGCTAGAGAGAGAAAGGCAAAGGGTTAGAGAACAGGAGAGGGGAAGGGAGTAGGGTTTCCCGCACTCCATGATTACCCTGGAGTCCACATAAATTAAAGGCAAATTTTCAGAAAGCTGCTGAGGGCAGAAGCCCTCATTTAAAAATGTATTTGAATCCTCTAGCTGCTATTTCTAAAATGTATGCGAGGAAGAGACAAACAGGCTTTATGACCGATGGCCAATAACCATCCAATCAGATTGCAAAACATCTATTTGCCGTCTGGCTGGGGATGGACTGGATTGCTGACCATTTGCAGGATTGTTTTGTGAGAGGTTGTGGGAAGCAGGAGGTGCTGGAGGCCAGTGAAACCTCCAGGAATGTGTTAAACAAGTTCGCAACCATGGAAAAGATATATATCATTAATTTGTATTCCATGGAACTTGGAATATTGCGCACAGTTCTGGTCGCCACACTAACAGAAGGATGTGGAGGCTTTGGAGAGGGTGCAGAGGAGGTTTCCCAGGGTGTTGCCTGGTCTGGAGGGTGTTAGCTATGCGGAGAGGCTGAATAGACTCTGACTGTTTTCATTAGAAGGACGGAGGTTGAGGGGTGGCCTGATAGAGGTCTACTAGATTATAAGGGGCATCAATAGAGTGGATGGGCAGGCACTCTTTCCCAGGGTGGAGGGGTCAGTCACCAGGGGGCATAGGTTTAAGGTCCGTGGGGCAAAGTTTAGAGGAGATGTGCGAGGCAAGTTTTTTACGCAGAGGGTGATGAGTGCCTGGAGAGGTTGTGGAAGCAGATACATTAACGGTGTTCAAAAGGCATCTTGACAAACACATGGATAGGATGGGTATAGAGGGATACGGCACAAGGAAGTGCTGAGGGTTTTGGCCAAGGTTGGTATCATGGCCGTTACAGGCTTGGAGGGCCGAAGGGCCTGTTCCTATGCTGCATTGTTCTTTGTTCCCAAGCAATAACAGCAAGTTTCAATAAAAAAATATGAACCTACGTCGAGTTGGTAGTAATTGCGACAATAATAAGGGATCTCTATCTTTAATTTACATTTTTGAAAATAAGGTAGATTTTGCTGTCATTAACAACACCTTCCTGTGGGACTGGCACACCTCACCAACTCAATCACCGATCTCTGAGCCAGCAAATGCAGGAACAGTCATTTCAGAGGGCTGCCAAATCTTCTTTTATCACGCGATTTACTGCTGCCATAGCAGCCCCCCCCATACCCTTCTGTCAGCATGTCCGTCCTTGCTTTCTCCCTCAGTCCACAATCACTTACCCCCTTGTCATGATATGTAGACACATACATCATGATATACAGACAAGCAGTTAATGGACACAGAGAACAGAACATGACCAATAAGCAGGCAGGACACTCAGGGGTGGGATCTGACTATAAAAGACACGAGGGAGCCACACTCCGCCTCTTTCCACTGATGAACATCTAGAGATTCGGTCAAGGGTGTTATTACAATCTCACACCTCCACCACGTGGCTAAGAGCTAGTCTGGTTCAGACAGGCAGAGTAACCACACTTAGGTTAGCAGAGAGTCGAACTCACAGAGAACTGTGCTAACTGTGCTGTTAGTTCAATAAACCTGATTGAACTAACTTCAAGGTCTGGAGTATCTTTCTGATCTAAGCTGCATCCAGTTGCAGCCAGTGTTAGACCAGTGTACCTAACATGACACCCCTCACTACCCCCCTTCTCCCCCATCACCACTCCCGTTACGAGCAGTCTTCATTGCATGGTCAGCCTTTTCCCCACATGCCCAAACTATTATAACAAACAAATATTTTTAATAAACAGAACCGTTACTTTTAATGACCCTTGTGACCTTTCTCCAGGATCACTTGGCAGCATTGTCCTGCAGATTAGTATTAATTTCATGGAGAATTCAGGACAATCCTGCGGGGTGGGTGAGGTGGGGAGGGGGGGGGGGGGGGGGGGGGGGGCGGTGGGAGGGGTGGCTAGTGGTTTGGCAAAGTTGGCCCTTGTCTCTTGATGATTGGTAATGTCACGGGACATTAGTGGTCCAGAGGCCCCAGGCTATTGCTTTGGGAATACAGGTTCAGAAATCACCGCGGCAGCTGGAATATAAAGCTAAAGTCTCAGTAATGGCATCGATTGTTGTAAAAACCCAGCTGGTTCATTCATGTCTCTTTCGGGAAGGAAATTTGCCGTCCTTACCCGGTCTGGCCTCCACGTGACTCCAGTCCCACAGCAATGCGCGTGACTCTTACCTCCTCCTCTGAAATAGCCTCAGCAAGACTCTCAGTTCTCGGGGATTCGAATGTTCAACAATTGCTGACCTTGTCGCCAACGGCCACATCCCACGACAGAATGTAGAAAACAAAAAATACAGAATTATGCTGAGACACCCATATGTTCGTGTAAATTCTACGTTACAAAGAATAAACTTAAGCAAGAGTAGGCCGCCCGATCCTTTGTGTCTGTTCCACCATTCATTACAATCATGGCTGATCCTCGACCACAATCTACCTTCCTTCCCTATCCCCATATCCCCCAATCTCCTTTGTACCCGAAACTCTGTCAACCTCTGTCTTTAGTATAGACCAAATGACCATAAGATGCAGGAGCACAAGGAGGCCACTCGGCCCATCGAGTCTGCTCTGCCATTCAAAGAGGCCACGACCGATCTGATATGACAATCCTCGATCCCACTTTCCCACCTTATCCCCATAACCCTTGACTCCCTCTCTGATTAAAAGCCTGCCTATCTCAGCCTTGAACATAAGGACCTAACCTCTAGAGGTCTCTGTGGTAAAGAGTTCCACAAATTCAGTACCCTCTGAGAGACAAATCCCTCAGCATCTCTGTCCCTTCCTCTGAGATCAAGCCCTCTGTTTCAGTCTCTCCCACAAGGAGGCACATCCTCTCAGCATCTATGCTGTCAAGCACCCTGAGAATCCTAGATGTCTCCATAAGGTTGCCTCTGATATTCTTCTCATCTCAAATGAGTCAAGTCCCAATCTAGGAAAATACTCTCATAACAGGTTGAACTTTCACAGCTCCGTGGGATAGAGAGTGCCAAAGATTCACAACTCTTTAAGCGAAGAAAGTTCTCCTCATCTCAGTCCTAAATGCTCGACCTTTTAGTGTTGTGGCTGTGGGCCAGTGTGCAACTGCAACAATATTAAACCGGCTTGTGATTACTTTGAAAATACTTCCTTTACAGAACGCTGCGCCGAAATTGAATCAATCATACTTTTCATCACTTTGAACCAGAGAAATAACAGGTCATAAATCTTAAATCATTAATTAACAGAGTTCATGATACCTGTGCAAAGCTGGTAAGTTAAAAATATCGAAGTAACACAACTTAAAAATATCATCACTTCTCTGAAAGTAGGCTAAGATCCGGACAGCATCGGCTGACAACATTAAAAAGTGGATTGTAGAAAGTTCACCATCTTTACGTTCTGTGTGATTTATTTATGACCAATATGATAACCTTAAGCACTTTATTTTTTCCCGAAACTTCTTTTGTTGTGTAGCTAATTTGCAGGTGTTTGATCCCAAGCAGCGACTCTTGGTGCCTTTATTAATGGCACTCTGTCAGTCTACAATGGTGATGTATCTGCATCATTTAGGAAATGAAGTGCTTCTAAATGCATAATTTCAAAAAGCAACGAGTAGATTTAAATGAATGCAAACCATAAAGTGACTCAAATCTATCATGATGTACGCTCGTTTTTTTGAGTGGTCACCATCTTCACGGCTATTTAAGCAAGCATTCTAAATGGAAATGTACTTGACTCTCTGTAATCAGGTGTAATCAAACAATGTTAGAATTCAACTGACGTTGAAGACTGCGATTAATATTTCAATGGCAAGGAAGAAAGGTATTCTACATAATGGCTTGTGCTCTGTCTGCCCATGGTCACCACCACAAATGGAACAAGCAGCTTTAATTTTAAACAAACTCTAAACAATAATATCCTGTTCAACGTCGGATAACTTACAATTATTTTTACAACCCAGGTCTGAGACACCTATAGGTCTTCTTAATAAGCATCAAATGATATATGCCATTCTTCATAAACACAAGTTACCATTTCCCTATTACCAATTTTGCCTTGCAAGCATCATCCCTTTTATCATTTAATCTCTCCTTCCCGCTAACCTATCACAGGCCTTCCCTCTTCTTCTTGCCTTGCAGTTCTGAAATAAGGTCATCAGGAGGGGAGCCCAATATCTCGGCCCGGCTGTATATGTTGCCAGAGAAGGAACGTTTGCAGAGCTCCTGCTCCAGATGGTCAATTGAGCCGCTTAAATGGCCTATTGATGGACACTTTCCACCTTCGTGGGTATCTTACCCGTCTTGGGAGCACCCGTCATAATGTGAGGAGTCGGCCAGGTAAATTCTTGTGGCCTCCCATTGGGTTCCTGTGCTGAGAGGGGCCTTTCTTGATGCCTGGTCCAAGGAGGGGTACCTTGATAGCATCAGCCTTCCCTGTGCCTAACCTGTGGCCCAAATGGCGGCCTGTTAATAGGCCACCGCTGGCAAAGTTCCACCCCAGGGTCCTGCTGCCCATTGCAGGGAGCAAGGTTGGCTCCCGGGTAAGTGCCCAATGGCTGGACATCTTCCGAACTGAGAACATTCAGCTCATTAACTGATTCTCCCTCCACAGGTGGTGCCTGAGTATCTCCAGAACTTTCTGTTTTGAAGTAAGTGTGTCATTGACTAGTTGGAAAGGATTTTCTCAGAGTTTACTTTTCCCAAATCAGCTGGGGATTTGTTTTGCTTTTTATCTCTCCTAGGAGATCACAGGTTCATAGAATCATAGAATTCACAGTGCAGAAGGAGGCCATTCGGCCTATCGAATCTGCATCAGCCCTTGGAAAGGGCACCCTACCTAAGCCCACACCTCCACCCTATCCCTTTAACCCAGTAACCCCACCTAACCTTTTTGGACACTAAGGGGCAATTTAGCATGGCCAATCCACCTAACCTGCACATCTTTGGACTGTGGGAAACTGGAGCACCCGGAGGAAACCGACGCTGAAACGGGGAGAACGTGCAGTCTCCGCACAGACAGTGACCCAAGCCGGGAATTGAACCCGGGACCCTGGAGCCATGAAGCAACTGTGCTAACCACTGTGCTACCATGCCGCACACCTCTCACTGTCCATGTATTTGTGTCATCACCGGACTTTCCTTGAGAAGAGCAGAACTGAAAACCATTTTTGATCTGGTACCTGACTGAGCCCGATAATCTTAACTTGCCACCCAGGTACTGCATTAAAGCCATCAGGTGCAGGAAGTGTGAGCATGTTTCCTTTACTACAGCTGTGCCTATACACTGAGGAGAGAGTTGGGCTGTGAGAATTGGGTCATTTTTTTTATTTGCGGATGTGGGTATCACTGGCAAAGTTAGAGATTTTTAAAAATTAATCTTTCATGGGATGTCTGCGGTGGCTGGCTGGGCCAACATTTGTTACTCATTCTTAATTGCACTTGAACTGAGTGACTTGTGAGGCCATTTCAGGGGGTAGTTGACAGTCACCCACATTGCTGCAGGTCTGGAGTCACATGTGGGCCAGACCGGGTAAGGGCGGCAGATTTCCTTCCCCAAAGGGATATTCGTGAACCAGATGGGTTTTTACGATGATTGAAGATAGTTTCATGGTCACTGTTACTGCGACTAGTGACCAGGTTTCTCAATTGAATTCACCAGTGGTCAGTGCGCAGGACCCGTGTCCGTAGAGTCTTAGACTGGGTCTCTGGATTACATTACCACCATCTCCCCACTTGTTGTCCATCCCTAATTGCCAATGCGAAGTTATAGGTGAGCCATCTTTTTGAACCGTTACAGTCCTTGTGACAACACATTGCTTATATAACGTGCCTTTAACCCAATAAAACATCCCAAGGTGTTTGACAGGGACATAATCAGACTTCAAACGCAGGAAGAAAAATTTGGACAGGTGGTCAAAAGCTTTGTCAAGGGGTAGGTTTTAAGGAGCATCTTGGAAGACAAAGAGGTAGAAAGATGAAGAGGATGAGGGAGCTAAATCCGTTTGCTCATCTTCTTGACACTTCCTTTCAAATTTGTTGGTAATCACACCCCTTAGCATGATTTTAAAGGATTTAAAAACAATAATGCTGAATTTTATTAGCTTATAACAGAGGTGGAGTGAGGATGCGGCCGTATATTCGTGCTCACTCCCTGAAAATAAGTGAAATAACTGTTGCACAAAGCAGGCTATTGTATAAACATCAAAAAAACTAATAGAACTGTCAGACTTGAGAATCAGGTGGTCAGGGAAGGTGAAGCTGCTGAATCGTGTAGCGATGATTTCTTACAATTTTTACAAATTCATTCTTGTGATGAGAGTCTGAAGTCTTTCAATGGAATTCCAGATCTTGCAGTTAAACACAATGGAAGGTTTTCAGATTGGATATACAGTTGTAAATCATAGAATTTACAGCAGAAGGAGGCCATTTAGCCCTTCGAATCTGCACTGGCCCCTGGAAAGAGCACCCCACCCAAGCCCACACTTCCACCCCATCCCTGCAACCCAGTAACCTCATCCTAACCTTTTTGGACACTGAGGGCAATTTATCATGGCCAATCCACCTAACCTGCACATCTTTGGACTGTGAGAAGAAACCGGAGCACCCGGAGGAAACCCACCCAGACACAGGGAGAACGTGCAAACTCCACACAGACAGTGACCCAAGGCGGGAATCGAACCTGGGACCTTGGCGCTGCGAAGCAACAGT
Source organism: Scyliorhinus canicula (assembly GCF_902713615.1). Lineage (NCBI taxonomy): Eukaryota > Metazoa > Chordata > Chondrichthyes > Carcharhiniformes > Scyliorhinidae > Scyliorhinus > Scyliorhinus canicula. The sequence continues at coordinate 269,504,868 of NC_052148.1, read as the reverse complement.
GCTAACCACCATGCTACCGCCCGGCCCGGTGATGGTAAAGGTGCAGATTTGCTGGACTTTCCATATCTGTGAAATATTTTCACTTTTGGATCTTTCAAAATTCTTGTTGTGGGTCGTGTGTGAATGAAAGAAGAGACTTGAGCACAAAATCTCAGCGAACCTTTCCGCTGGAGTACCAAGGGAGTGCTGCGTTGTTGGAGGTACCATCTTGTGACATTGAGCCGAGGCCCTGTCTGCCTTCTCAGGTGGATGTAAAAGATCCTGTGGATCTGGAGAAGAGCACGGGAGTTCTCCCAGTCTCCAGGCCAAAATTTATCATTCAACGACGTCATTCAAAAAACAGATGATCCATCTCGTTGCTGTTTGTGGAATCTTGTAGTGTGTCATTTTGCCACTCTTCTCGCATTATAACAGTTCAATAGTGCTTAATCAATTGTAAAACACTTGGACTGTCCTGAAGTCATGAGCTATATGAATGCAAGGGGACCAGCAACATTCTGAGCCACAGTCAAGAGGGCTATGATTGACCCATTGGTGATTTAAGAACATAACGACTTAAGAAATGAGGCCAATAGTAGGACTTGTGGCTCCTTGGAGTTGCTTAACCATTTTATAAGACCATTGCTCAACTTTGACTTCAACTCCACTTTCCCGCACCATTCTCAATATCCCTTAATTCTCTTTGTGACTAAAAGTCTTCAAACTCGAACATTGTCATTGGCTGAGTACCACGAAACGCTCTGGTGCAGAGAATTCCAAAGATTCCCAACCCTTTGAGAGAAGAAATTTCTCCTCCTCCCAATCCTGAATAGCTGGGACCATATTTAGTTGACGTCACTGCTCTTAGAATCGGGGGGGCACAGTGGGGGTGGTAGGGGAGGGAGGTTTCGGAGGGAGAGCAGGGTAAGGTCAGCCATGACTGATCATTACGTAGTGACCTTTACCGAATGTTTTGTGATAAAAAAGGACAATTGGGCTTGTTGCGTTTGAACATTTTTTTGTGCATTCAAGGATGATGAGCATCGCTGACAGGCCCAATATTCATTACCCATGTCTGTTGACATCGGCGATATGAGTTTGTCGAAGGTGAACAACAGAATATAGAAGAATATGTTTCATGTGGCAGGAGGGTCAGTAACCAGCGGACATAGATTTAAGGTAGCCACCACAGCGGGGGATAAAGGAGGGACGTTCTCCAGCTCTGAGAAGGCAAACTTGGAAACAGAGGTTGGGAAAATAGTAGTGGCTCCCCAATACTGTCGAGCCTCCAGGCTAGTCTCCTAGAGCCAGGTTGTTAGGGGAAGTGGCAGTCTGCTCTGTGGAAGCGGTAAGGCAATCAACGCAGTTAAGGCCCCACTTAAGGGCCATTTACTCACAGAGGTTTTGTGGCGCTGTACACCTGCCCCGCCGTGGAGGCAGTGCGCTGCAGAGGAGGCCTCTTGACGGGAGGTCAGAGAGTCAATGGAGGCTAAATAAAATGGCATTCATGGGGGGGGGGGGGGGGGGGCGGCTGGGTGCTGCAAACATCAAGGGGACCCAATTGCTTCCGGAGGCATTCTTTTGAAGGGGCTCCACCCTCTCGACCCCGAGGCCCCTCACACTTTGGGGCCTTTTTTTTTTGTTGCACCTCCACTTTGAGGAACTCCCTCTTCTTCAGTAGCACCCACCTCACCTGGTGGGGCTACCAACTGGTCAGGGCCCTTCCATTGGTCCTCCTTGAATGGTGAATGTGGAGGTGGCCATTTAGGAGGCTGCCTCACGTAAAACTGCACTGGCTGGTGTTGCCTTGAGAAATGTAGGCCCAGGACCCCCGAATGGTCCTGATGCCCAATATGAAATCCTGCCCGAGGAGTAATTTTATGTGCAGAACATGCTGCCTGACAGAATGATAGATATATAATTGAAAAGGATTACTCTAGAGCTCGGGGTAAAGATCAAGGATAAAGAGTGGGACTAATTGAATAACTCTTTCAAAGAGCTGGTGCGGGTATAGTGATCTCTTTCTGTGCTATAGTTACAACTTCCCTCGGATAATGTACTCCAGCCACCGAAACAAGAGTCAACACCTTCTAGGTGGGAAAACAAACGCAGAATCTAAACGACAGTGCTATTTTGAAAAGTCATGTTTTAAGGCGCATTGTATTTTCTGGTCAGTAACATTCTGTTGCAAAAGGCAGTGGATTTGCTCTGTGAAATATGGCGGATGCAATGAAGATATCCAGGCAGTGAAGAGAAATGGGCTTGAGCAGCACATTTTGCTAATTGCTAATTCACAGCCATTCTGAACAGGGGAACAACGAGTGGGGCCCGGAATCCCGCCATAGGATGGGAGCGTAGAATATCCAATAGGAAATCATTCTAATCGGTTGCCGTACAACAGTGTCGATTGTCTCGAAAAATCCTGCCAGCCCTCTGTCTCTCTTCTCTCTTTTAAGATGCTCCATAAATGTAAGCCTACTTGTGACAATAAAGATTATTATTATTAGTAAAAACTGATAATAATAATCTTTATTAGTGTCACAAACAGGCTTACATTAACATAGCAGCAGTGGCACAGTGGTTAGCATTGCTGCCTATGGCGCCGAGGACCCGGGTTCGAATCCCGGCCCTGGTTCACTGTCCGTGTGGAGTTTACACATTCTCCCCGTGTTTGGGTGGGTTTCACCCCCACAACCCAAAGATGTGGAGGCTAGTTAATTGACCACGCTAAATTGTCCCTTAATTGAAAAAGAAATAATTGGGTACTCTAAAATTGTAAAACAAAAAAACACCGCAGTGAAGTTACTGTGAAAATCCCCTCGTCGCCAGACTCCAGCGCCTGTTCGGGTGCACTTAGGGAGAATTTAGAATGTCCAATTCACCTAACAAGTACGTCTTTTGGGACTTGTGGGAGCAAACCGACACAGAAATAGGGAGAAAGTGCAGGCTCCGCACAGACGGCGACCCAAGCAGGAATCGAACGCGGGTTCCTGGCGCTGTGAAGCAACAGTGCTAACCGTGCCACCCATGTTATACCTTGCCACCCATTACCTCGTTGACCAAGGTTTTGATCACTTGTCCCTAATATCTTCTTGCCTAGCTGTAATGGTGTCAAATTCTGTCTGCTTATGCTGCTGTGAAGTGCCTTTGAGATATTTTTTGAAACTGCATCTAAGGTGCTATAAAATGCAAGTTATTGTTGTGCGTAGGATTTCACTCCCCCCCCCCTCTTGGGTACAGGAGGTGCGAGGTCCTGTAGTCAGAATGGGAATCGGCACCATGAGATATGTGCAAGTGTAACTTGAGGAGAAACGGCCTGTGTGTGTCTCAGGAACTCCATTCTGTTTCTCGCTACTCAGCAATGATAGGCACCACGAAGGAGAACAAATTTGAATTGGACAGCAATAATATGCAGATCGAAACATCAATTCATGAAGAACTGCAACACTAATTACTTGCGGCTGTAAGTAGCACTGTAGATAAGAAAGATATATGTCCTATCAACAATAATGTCGTCTTCCCCGCTGTCTCTAATTAACTTAGCAATTCTTATCTTATCTAAAGCGTGACAAACTGCAATGCCTTTTTCTCAAAACGTAGGAGACGGTTGCAGACGCTAATTTCTCCTGTGCTTTAAGGGTTTGCTGAAGAAAAGAGAATGCGGATATTAATTAGGTTTAAGTCCCCGTTAATATTCAGCACAGTGGAAGAATGTGCCTCAGATGCAGCCAGCGTGAACTCTGTAACCCCGATAGCCACAGGCACTCCTGTGGTGAAGCGCAGATTTGTTTCTGTCACTCTCGGTTGTGGATTACATGAACACTTATCGACAAAATAAGCTGGAGTAATGTGGGAATGATGTTTCAGACGTCGCTATGTTAAGCGGTGCCGTGTTTCTCCTTCTGCCCCGAAAGCACCGTTTTTGTGATTCAGATCATCTGAAACGGAAAAGTGACCAATCAGGTGGTTAATAATGGACTTCACAAAGTTATAGTCGTGTTGGCAGCCTTCTGTCTCGTGAGACGATGCCTTGTGCCGTGTGTGTCAATTCTGTTTAAGCATCGCCTGGTATAGCTCGGGAGCCTCAATCTGGCCTGGCAGCCTGTACTATGCTTGCTGCAGAGGGAAAGATTGGGCCAAGAAGGTGCAGGATTCGCTGGCCTCTTGTACTTCCTCCCTGCCCTCTTAGCTTTTTGTTTCCGCTCTCCTAACTCAGTGCAGTCAGCCTCCAGGCATCAGCAGCTACCCTCAAGTTGTCAGTGTCAATGTCCGCCATCTTCGTATCTCACTTGCAGGTGTCCTTGTAGCAGAGGTGTGGATGCCCAGTGTAGTAATATGTATAATGTAGGGAGCATAAAGGGTTAACAAGATGATGTTCGTGTATCTCAACACTAGATGGCACCACAGAGTAGTCATATAAATATACTGTGACTCCTAGGATTCTGGGAAAAGGTGTCAATGGTAGGTACATTGTTCATTGTATTCGAGAGAGATTACACAGCACAGTTAGATATTATAGATTTCTGCAGCATAGATTTAATACTGTTCTTTTCTCAGCTATTACTTAGTAAGGTGTGCAAATCATTTAAACTAGCTCTGTTTGAAATACATAGCTTGATGTTCTTTGTCCGCACTACGACTTTTAGCCAGCTTGAGGGACTCCACAGAGAACATCACACCCCGGAGGCCAGTTCACCGGACAGAAGATGTTCACCGTACGGTTAGACGGCTGTCATCTAGGCGATGAATGTGGCTGAGCCCGCACAGCTTAGCAGTGAGTGAATGCTGACGGAATTGGGATGCTCCAGAACCTCTGAGTTGGTGAACTTGTCCTGCCGAGAGATGTCAAAGATACAGCTAGGATAGGGAAGGCGGAAACAGTTCAGCCTTCTCTCCTGCCTGGCACATGTTGTCCAGGCTTCATTACTGTGGAGGAGTGAGCTGAGGACACGGGCCGGGTAGATTTGCAGTTGGCTGTTCTCAGTCAGGTTCCTGCTGTTGCGCACTCTCTTACAAACTGATGAAATGACTAACACATGGCAGGTGAAATTTAACACGGAGAGGCGCAAAGTGATGGATTTGGGAGCAGGACTCTGGAGAGGCCACATGAATAAAATCGAACAGTTATAAAAGGGAGATTTGCAAAACAAGATTCGAACAAATATTTGACAGTGGCAGGGCAAGAAGGATGTTTTAAAAATGCATAAGGAGCTTTTGGCTTCATTGATAGAGGTAAAATTTCCCTCCTCGCCCTCCTGGACTTGTCTATAGCCTTTGACAGAGTTGACCAAACCATCTTCCTCCAAAGCTGTTGTCTGGCCGGGTGGGACTGCGTCCTCATGGTTTCATTCTTTTCTATTTAATCATAAACAGAGAATCACTTGCGATGACTTCCCATCCTGCCCTGGCATTGTTATTTCTTGGTGTCCCCTCCTGTTTATAACGACCTCCACCCATTGGCATCATTAACCAAAAGCAAAATGTTAAGTTTCACATGTACATTGAGGATACCCAGGTCTACCTCACCATCACCCCTCACAACGTTTCCACTGTCGCTAAATTAGCAGACTAGTCGTCCGACCTCCAACACTTAGGCTCTTGTAAGAAGAGCAAAATTGTAAATGTTAGATTGAGTCATCTGCATGATACAGTACAGCAACTCATAGGATTATCATAGAATTTACAGTGCAGAAGGAGGCCATTTGGCCCATCGAGTCTGCACAGGCTCTTGGAAGGAGCACCCTACCCAAGGTCAACACCCCCACCCTATCCCCATAAACCAGTAACCCCGCCCAACACTAAGGGCAATTTTGGACACTTAGGGAAATTTAGCATGGCCAATCCACCTAACCTGCACATCTTTGGACTGTGGGAGGAAACTGGAGCACCCGGAGGAAACCCACGCACACACGGGGAGGATGTGCAGACTCCGCACAGACAGTGACCCAAGCCGGAATCGAACCTGGGACCCTGGAGCTGTGAAGCAATTGCGCTATCCACAATGCTACCGTGCTGCTCACCAAGGCTCCTTTTAAAACACCTTCCAAATCTACAACCTCTACCACCTCGAGGGCAGCAGGCGCATGGGAACATCACCACCTACAACTTTCCAAGTCACAACATCCGGACTTGGATCTATATCACCATCCCTTTGCATTGGGTGTACCTACACCAACCGGACGGCAGCGGCTCAAGGAGGCGGCTCCCTACCACTGGCCCTGCCAATGATGCTTAAGAAGAAAGATCCCGCTGGCTGGATCGCCTAGTCTCGCCGAAGTCCCACCATTTGGGTTACTCGTCGGCCACTCCGCTGGGAAACCCTCCGCGGGGGGTGGGTGGGAAGGCGGAGGGGCGTAGGGTCACCCTTGGTGGGGCCAGAAGACTCCGGTGGTGGGCAGGGCAGGAAAATCCCGACCCTGGAATTTATTGATTTGAGCGAATGGAAAATGCACCAATGTGCACGCCGTTTTGTTGGATTTTCAACCAGGGACAATTGCTTATTTCAGCAATGTTTGTAGGAACTGGACATTGTGCAACCCTCTCATTATTCACCCCTCTCATTAGCGATCGCTCGAAACAGCCACTCAAGATAAGGACATCGACTTTCAGAACCTCACGCTGAAGGTTATAGAATCTTTCTCAGCAACGGGGTGGCTTATCTCTCACTGCACACCTTAACCTTTGCACTTTTATCATCTCTCACAGCATCTTTTTCAACGTTATTGACAACTGGATAAATTTGTAACTAAAACTTGTGTTTGAATGTAGTTCGGAACACAAGCCTATTGAACCAACTGCTCGATGCAGGGGTTTATTCTCTCCTCGTTCCTCCCCCCCACCCCCATCCTATTTAATATAACCCTATTAGCGTAACTTTCTATTTCTTATTTCTTTCTCCCTTATTTGTCTATCTACCTTCCCCTTAAATATATTCCATAGAATCCATAGAATCCCTACGATGCAGAAGGAGGCCATTCGGCCCAGCAAGACTGCACCGATCCTCTGAAAGAGCCCCCCGACCAGGCCTTCCACCCCTGTCCCCACCATTGCCCCATTCCCGTGACCTGCACATCTTTGGACACTAAGGGGCAATTTAGCGTGGCCAATCCACTTAACCGGCACATCTTTGGACACTAAGGGGCAATTTAGCGTGGCCAATCCACCTAACCTGAACATCTTTGGACACTAAGGGGCAATTAATGTGGCCAATCCACTTAACCGGCACATCTTTGGACACTAAGGGGCAATTTAGCGTGGCCAATCCACCTAACCTGCACATCTTTGGACACTAAGGGGGCAATTTAGCGTGGCCAATCCACTTAACCTGCAAATCTTTGTGCTTATTGGTCAGGATTCTGCAGACCCACCAAGATGGTGAAGAAGGCATTCAGCAATGCTAGGTTTCATTGGTCAGAACATTGAATACAGGAGTTGGGACGTCTTTCTGAAGTTATACAAGGTATTAGTAAGGCCACACTATTATAGAAAAGATATTATTAAACTAGAAAGAGAGCAGAAAATATTTACCAGGATGCTACCGCGACTTGATGGTTTGAGTTATAAGGAGGGGCCGGATAGACTGGGACTTTTTTCCCTGGAGCGTAGGAGGCTTAGGGGTGATCTTAGAGAGGTCTACAAAATAATGAGGGGCATAGATAAGGTAGATAGTCAACAGGTAGGGGTGTCTAAAACTAGAGAGCATAGGTTTAAGATGAGAGGGGAGAGATAGAAAAGGGTCCAGAGGAGCAATTTCTTCACCCAGAGTGAGTGTTGTTTGTGGTGAGTGTTTGGAACGAGCTGCCAGAGGCAGTGGTAGAGGCGGGTATGATTTTGTCTTTGAGAAAGCAGTTAGACAGTTATATGGGAAAGCTGGGTATAGAGGGATATGGGCCAAATACGGACAATTGGGACTAGCTTAGTGGTTAAACACTGGGCGGCATGGACAAGTTGGGCCGAAGGGCCTGTTTCCATGCTGTAAACCTCGATGACTCTGTGACTCCAGTTCCAGAGAATCATGCCCGAGTTCAATAGACTTTTTGTTGCCCATCAAGTTATCCATCCTTCCCACGGCGCGTGGGGCTGGAAGGTTTGGGCCATCAATACTATTCACTTCATTCGCTTTCTGCGGTATTCTCACCAATTCCGCAGTTCTCCTGAATTCCAGATTGGCTTTATTAGCAACTATCTTTATTTCGGGTCTCTAGGTTTGGACCCATGTATCGATAGGGTTTCCCCATGGCCATCCTTGCCCCCTGAGCCCACACCTCCTCCAGTTCCAGCGTCTCCCCTGCGGCGAAACGAGCAGAGATGCTCAGCGGGGGGGGGGGGGGGGGCGAAACGAGCAGAGATGCTCAGCAAAGTGATCACCTCGACTGCGTATGGTCTCCCAGTGCAGGTGAGACTACACAGGGCAGCAAATACTGAGAGAAGTACGGCGATTACACCCTGGAGTGCCAGCAAAGGGCGAGATATTGAGCCAACACCTGCAGAGAGCGGCTCGTAATTGTGTCAAACACTGAAGCTGACAACAGCTTTTGTTTCTACAGCCTGGACTGGAAATGCAGGTTTTGAAATGCAGATTGCTATTGGGGTGGCTTGCATCTCACATTCAAAATCGCTCTCAGTAAGGTTGAAATGTTCGATCGCTGCTTTAATATCCAATACTCTAACCAATTGCCTTTGAAATAAGGGAGTTGTTAACAGAGTTTGCTTCACGTCTAACAGCTCCTTCCAAGTATTCATCTGAATGCACATCTGTGTTCTTCCTTTAACAGATAGCCACGAGAGCTTTTAGAACATTACACACTATATATATATAGCTCAACGGCTTCAGGATAAAGAGCTGGAGGAAATTCCAGAGACACTGCAATTGATTTTGTCCAAAATAACAGAGCTATGAATGGTTAATGGCTTATAGGCAGTTACAGAGGTCTCAATCATCCATCCAGTACTTTTTCCTCTTGTATTACTAATTTACCAAAACCTAGTATCTAATCCCACGAGTAAACTTTAAAGGTCTTGATTTTCAGACACGCAGAAAGGATATTAAAAATATCACGGTTTCTTGAAATTTAATAGGATCGAAAGCTTTCTCTTATACCCGTATGCCCCAAGACATAATCTCTGACTAATTAAGAAATTACAATGTGAAGCGAAGCCTTCAGGTGGGCAGGCTGACATTGGCTTTTTGGGAGCCTAACTTCAGAATTCTAAATGACTAAATGTGACACATCGTGATACTAACACATCTGTGACTGCCATTAACTTTTCTTTATGTTATAGGGTATGTAGTGATCTCTGTATGTGCATGTACACATGGGGTTAATGTGTAATCAGTAGCACCACATGATCACTAGAGGGCCAGACCAACCGGGGTATACAAAGCAACCACATTGTGTCTCTCCCTCTCTTGGGTGCACTGTGACCAGGGCAGTATCAGATTAGTTCAGATGGCTAGTGGACTTACGTGTAGTTACTGTAGTTAGATCTTGTTAACCTTATCACTAGTATCAAAGTTAAAGTAAAGAACTCATGCAATTATTGTTATAGTTACTCAATAAACCTTTTGTTACTACTGGAAGAGTTTGAATCATCTTCATCGAGATTCAGAAGACCTCATCATTAACCAAGGATTGAGTAGCACATGTTACCTACCACATAGGTAACAACAAAAGTGTGTCTTGCTGTTCTATACTGTCTCCAAGTATGCCGAAAGATTCTGATCACTTTGTGCATTTGAAAGCAAAGTCACCGGGCGGAATTCTCCGTCTGTCAATGCCGGAATCGAGAAAGGCGATTGGGCGGAGAATAGCGCATGAGGCGAAAATCATGGCCAGTGCCGGCCGCCCGACAGAATGTCACGTTCCGGTGCCTCGACAGCAGCGTCAATGCGTTCTACTCCGCACGCACAGTAAACGGCGTTGGCATATCACTAGTGGGCCTGACCCAGTATTCTCCAGGGCTTCCAGAACGCTCTGCCTCCTCCGGGAGGAATTACCGACGGCGAGTTTCACTTGTGCTGTTAAAAATCGGGAAGCAGGCGTTGTGGCTGATGAGGGAGAGAGAGAGGAGGTAGGACATGGAGAGGCACGACAGTGGGCAGGGCTGGCTGTGGTGGTGGTGGTGCGGGGGTGGGGGGGGGGTGGGGGGGGGGAGGTTTCTGCCAGGCCAGGAGGAACAGCCGGTCATGAGTGTGGGGATGGGGGAGTAGGATGTGGGGTTGGAGGGGGGCATGCGGGGGCAGGGGCTGCAGTGCAGGCTGGTGCTACCATGTAGCCTGGTGGACCTGGTTGGGCAGGAGGGTACACACCATGCTAACATGTCGGCTTTTCACCCCCTGCAGACAATGGCTATCGGAATCTAACCAGGAATGGTGGCCTTCATCCTAGTCGCCGGAGCCCTGGGGGATGCACTGAGGCTGTACGAGCAGGAGCTGCTCGGGGGGACCCTGCAGCAGCGGAGTCTGTCCCAGAGGAACAGGAGGCAGCCGGTGAGGAGGGAGAGCCATCCGCCCGACAGGCCGAGGAGGAGGAGGGAAGGGGGCACTGCATGGGACCCCGAGTGTAGCGGCACCACCTGTCATTCGAGGACCTGCCGGATCGGCATGCCGGTTTATGTTGCACCTGGAACCGTGGGGTTATGGGGAGGTCACCCGCTCCCGGTGGCTGTCACGGTCACGGTTGCCCTGAATGTTTATGCCACAGGGGTCCTTCCAGGTGCCGAGTGGGGACCTTTCAGGGAACTCACGGACCTCGGTGCACAGGTGCATCAGAGCCGTCATGGCGACCCTTTATGCCCAGTCGGCACAATATATCAAATTCATTGTGGACCGAACCCACTAGGTTGCCCGGGGAGTGGGATTCACTGCCATCGCTGAGATGCCCCGGGTCCAGGGGGTGATTGACGGATGCATGTCACCCTACAAGACCGGCCCACGACAGGCAGATCTTCACAGACCGAAAGGGGATCCACTCGATGAACGTGCAGCTGGTGTGTGACCATCAAATGTACATCATGCACGTCTGCACCCAATACCCGGGCAGCGTGCACGATGCCTTCATCCTGGCACACTCGACAGTTCCTGACATCTTGAAGGCGGTCCCCCCTGAGGGGTTGGCAACTGGGGTTATCCACTGGGGTCGTGGCTGGTGATATCTATCTGGAGACGACAGACCAACACGGGGACCCGCTACAACGGCATCCCTGCAGCGACGAGGGCGTGATCGAGCGGTGCTTCAGAATCCTGAAGATGTGGTTAAGGTGCTGGTTTAGCACAGGGCTAAATAGCTGGCTTTTAAAGTAGGCCAAGGCAGGCCAGCAGCACGGCTCAATTCCCGTACCAGCCTTTCCGAACAGGCGCCGGAATGTGCCGACTAGGTGCTTTTCACAGTAACTTCATTTGAAGCCTACTTGTAACAATGAGCGATTTCATTCATTTCATTTCATTAATTCAGTTCAGGTGCTTGGACCTCTCTGGAGGGGCCCTCCAATATAGCGCTCGGAGGGCCTCCCACATCGTGGTTCCCTGCTGTGTCTTACACAACATTGCGAAGCAGAGGGGCGACGTGCTGGAGGAGGAAGATGAACGGCAGTTTTCATCTAATGAGGAGGATGCAGGAAAGGGCCTGGATGGGCAGGGCCTGGGGCCTGTTCCGACGCAAAGGGGACGCTCTGATGCAGCGACTCGGGGACCTGGCCAGCGGGCACGACGTCCCAACCAACCCCAACACCCAGTGACTGTGCCACCTCCCTCTGGGACTCTGCCACATCACCCAGTGACTGTGCCACCTCCCTCTGGGACTCTGCCACATCACCCAGTGACTGTGCCACCTCCCTCTGGGACTCTGCCACATCACCCAGTGACTGTGCCACCTCCCTCTGGGACTCTGCCACATCACCCAGTGACTGTGCCACCTCCCTCTGGGACTCTGCCACATCACCCAGTGACTGTGCCACCTCCCTCTGGGACTCTGCCACATCACCCAGTGACTGTGCCACCTCCCTCTGGGACTCTGCCACATCACCCAGTGACTGTGCCACCTCCCTCTGGGTCTCTGCCACATCACCCAGTGGCTGTGCCACCTCCCTCTGGGACTCTGCCACATCACCCAGTGGCTGTGCCACCTCCCTCTGGGGTATCTCGGGCTGCGGTTCAAGAGCTCTCGTCGCTGTCCGTTTCCTCTTCCTCGTTGCTCTCCGCTTGGGGCTGGGGTTGTGGTCAGGGGCGGGGGACACCACACGGTCCCGACTCATCTCTGGGTGATCTGCAAGACACAAGGCATGACGCACAATTGGATCGCGGGTTGGGGTGGTGGTGGTGGTGGGGGGGGGGGGGGGGGGGGGCGGTTGGGGGGTCCAGTGGGGGGGGGGGTGTACTGTGGGGGTGGTGGTGGGCAGGGGGTGGGTGGTGAGGTGGAGGGTGATGGAGGAGAGATGCAGGGGTGGTGTGGGGATGGTTTGGGGTTGGTGGTGGTAGTGGAGGATGGTGATGGGGGTGGGGGTGGTGGTGATGGGGATGGGGGTGGTGGTGATGGGGGTGGTGACAAACGTGCCACGGGGAACCATGAATCAACGCGGTCTCACTTGCTCACCCATGCTGACATCCGCCTCAGTGACTGCCCTCTCTCCGGGACTGCCCTCTCTCCGGGACTGCCCTCTCTCCGGGACTGCCCTCAGTGACTGCCCTCTCTCCGGGACTGCCCTCTCTCCGGGACTGCCCTCTCTCCGGGACTGCCCTCAGTGACTGCCCTCTCTCCGGGACTGCCCTCTCTCCGGGACTGCCCTCTCTCCGGGACTGCCCTCAGTGACTGCCCTCTCTCCGGGACTGCCCTCTCTCCGGGACTGCCCTCTCTCCGGGACTGCCCTCTCTCCGGGACTGCCCTCAGTGACTGCCCTCTCTCCGGGACTGCCCTCTCTCCGGGACTGCCCTCAGTGACTGCCCTCTCTCCGGGACTGCCCTCTCTCCGGGACTGCCCTCTCTCCGGGACTGCCCTCTCTCCGGGACTGCCCTCTCTCCGGGACCACCAACCAGGTCCAGCTTCACTGTGGTGATCAGGCTTCACAGATCAGGCGGTCCCCATCGGTCCTTTACCTCTCCCGGTGGTTATACGCCGGTGGGAAGGGGGGGGGGGGGGGGGGAGACAGAAAGTGGACAGTGTTAGGCAGTTGGATGTGGGCAGCACAGGGGTAGGTAACTGTGGGCCTTTGTGGCCAGGAGAGCGACCATGGCAGCCAGTACGGGTGTTGGCATGTGGTGCAGGGTGGGCTGCATGAGGAGGTGGTGGAAGCAGGGACGATAGTGATGTTTAAGGGGCATCTTGACAAATACATGAATAGGATGGGAACAAAGGGATACGGACCCAGGAAGTGTAGAAGATTTTAGTTTAGACGGGCAGCATGGTCGGCTTGGAGGGCCGAAGGGTCTGTTTCTGTGCTGTACTTTTCTTTGTTCTTCGTTCAATTTTGCTGTCGGAGAAGTCCCCTGATTCTGTCCCGGCATAAACACTTAGTCTCAGAAACGGAGAATCCCTCCCAATGACTCCAGGAATAAAAAAATAAAATGTTGGAAATGCTCTTTGACAACGGGTGCGATCTACTGGCCTTCCCCGCCGGACTCAGGATGGGACATGGCCTCTAGATTCCAGATGATGCCTCTCCTGGGATTCCCAATGATACATCTGGTGAGATCTGGTTAGATCTGGTGAGACGTCACGATCTGGATGCTGTATTTTCGCTACGCTCGCGCTGGATCGAATGGCCACCCGGCCACCTATCGGCCTCGATGTGGAGACCCCAGCCAACGCTGTTTTACACTGGTCCCCACAACCAGGGAGCAGGGAGCACGTCACTTGGGATTGGGGGGGCATCTCCCTGGTGATCAGAGGCTCCTGCGTGGTCGGACTCCAGGCAGGGTTTCCCCCTGGCACTGCTGGTGTCAGCCTGCCACCCTGGCAGTGTCACCATGACACCCAGGTACCAGCATGGCACTGCCTGGGTGCTCAGGTGGCATCAGCAGGGGCACTGACAAGGTGCCAATATGGCAATGGCAAGGCACCAAGCTGGCATTTTTCCTATGTGGGGATCGGGCCCGGGGTGCCCGGCCCCTGTGAGATGGGGTGCGGTGGGGCTCCAGGACCCCTTATACGTGAGTTGGGGCATTGGGGGAGCCTGGTGATCACATCGGGGGTCGAGAGATTGGGGCGCCATTTAAAAGTGGCATCCTGATTTCCACCTGCTCAGCACTGCACGCACCGCATGGTCAGGGAGTGCCCGACATCAACGGGAAGGGGTTCCATTCCCTGATTGTCAAGTGGTGTGACCACCACACACAACAGCACTTTAGTAAGTGGGTTGATACGAAACTAAAAAGGGGGTGCAGCCTTCAAACCTTTAACATCGGCATGGTCCACAGACTCCACAAGGTCGCAAAAAGGGTAGGCATCAGGGGAGTCCGCGAACCGGTGCCAACAATGGTTGCATGGTACTGCTGCGTGCAACACCCTCCATCCCAGGTCCCCAAGATTGAGGGGGAGGACTCCTCTGTAGAGGGACCTCCAGTGGGGACTTCCACCGTTGGATGGCAAAAGGTGTGCCAAGGCGTGTCCGAGTGACAGGCGAGGAAGTGAAATGTGTGCAGCAGCAGCCCTTACAGGAAACCCCTCTGCGCAGTGCGGAAGGGTATGAAGGGCATTTCTCCGAGGCAGCGAGGATTGTTGGGGCTCCGGCTCCCAAGGGAGGTTTTGGGGCTCAGGGCCAATGTGGAATTCCGTCCGAGCAGGGGTCCGCTCAGACAGGATTCCACCGCACACCTGCGCGTCCTCGAGATCGCGAGTGCCGCCAAGTTCAAGCACGACCATTTTAAGGTCATGGATGGCATTGGCCGCGAGCTGGATTGGATTTGTTTATTGTCACGTGTACCGAGGTATTGTTCTGCATGCAGCTTAGGCAGATCATTCCGTACATGAAAAGAAAATACTTCGGGAAACATAAATACACCAACAGAGACACAGGCATCGGGTGAAGCATACAGTACTATTCTGTAGAGACGATGTGTGAAGAGGTCAGATCAGTCCATAAGAGGGTCATTTAGGAGTCTGGTAACAGCGGACAAGCACTGCCCCTCAATGTGCCAATTCATGGGGTATCACCCAACCCATTCCTCCACCACCCTGCACGCCCCCGACCCTGGTCACACCGTCAGCCACGCAAAGAGGTCACCCAGTCTGTGTTTGATCGCTGCAACATAGAGGAGACCACATTGAGATCAGCGAGCATGGTACACTAAATTGAAATAAGTACAAGTAAATCACTGTTTCACGAGGAAGGTGCCTTGGATGGTGAGGCAGGAGGAGTCAAAAGGGCAGATGTTGCATCTTCTGAGCTCACATGCCTTAGGAAAGGGAAGGGGCGTGTTGGGGTGATTGAGGAGTGGACCAGGGTGTTGCAGAGTGAACAGTCCCTTTGGAATGCTGATAAGACAGAGCACAGAAAGAGGTGCTTGGTGGTAGCATTGTGGAGAGCACAAATGCTTCACAGCTCCAGGGTCCCAGGTTCGAATCCCGGCTGGGTCACTGTCTGTGCGGAGTCTGCACGTTCTCCCCGTGTCTGCGTGGGTTTCCTCCGGGTGCTCCGGTTTCCTCCCACAGTCCAAAGACATGCAGGTTAGGTGGATTGACCATGTTAAATTGCCCTTAGGGTCCAAATTGCCCTTAATGTTGGGTGGGGTTACTGGGTTATTGGGTAGGGTGGAGGTATGGGCTTGGGTAGGGTGCTCTTTCCAAGAGCAGGTGCAGACTCGATGGGCGAAAACACGTTTTCTTATTTAATTTAATTTTGTTATAAATTTAGAATACCCAATTATTTTTTTACAATTAAGGGGGCAATTTAGTGTGGTCAATCCACCTGCACTGCATATCTTTTGGGTTGTGGGGTTGAGACCCACGCAGACACGGGGAGAATGTGCAAACTCCACACGGACAGTGACCTGGGGCCGGGATTGAACCCGGGTCCTGGGCGCTGTGAGGCAGCAGTGCTAACCAATGTGCCACCGTGCCACCCCTGGAGAAACACGTTTTCTTCACAACTGCTGGATCCTTCACCCTCTTGGGAAATCCGCTACCGGCGGCGCGAGGCGGAGAATTGCGGTAAGTGGCACCTCCGACGGCACGGCGCCCCTCTGGCGCACACACGCGAGCCCTGGGGTGCGACTTGAACCGAGAACCTTGGGGCTGGGAGGTGCGAGTGTTCCCAATGTGCCGCAGACTTAAACGGACTTCAGTTGGGCAAGAGCATTTAGAGTTAAGGAACATGGGCGGGTACAGGCTCAAGGGGCTGAATGGCCTTCTCCTGCTCTCCCTTTAAAAACTGAGCAGCCGTACGTAGTGTGACATGACATCGCTGAGTGAATGAAAGCTCCAGTTATTACCCTTTGACACATGGCTCCAGATGGTGTGTGTGTGTGTGTGTGTGTGTGTGTGCGGCGAGGGAGATCCGAGCCAAAGACAGCTGTCCGCAATGTTCTTTCCCTTTGACCATCAGACATATTTTTGGCACCCAGCTGGGGGATGAAGACGTTGCCTTATTAATTTCCTTTTAAAGCTTAAGCCATTTGCTGAAATATCACCACTGGCTCCTGAAGCCGTTGCACAGATTTCATAGAATCACACGGGAATTCCGAGAAGAGTCAGGCCATTCACCCCCCTCTCTGTCAGTCTTAATCATAGCATTTACAGTGCAGAAGGAGGCCATTCGGCCCATTGAGTCTGCACCGGCCCTTGGAAAGAGCACCCTACCCAAGCCCACACCTCCACCCCATCCCCGTAAGCCAGTAGCCCCACCTAAACCTTTTGGACACGAAGGAGCAATTTATCCTGGCCAATCCACCTAACCTGCACATCTTTGGACTTGTGGGAGGAAACCGGAGCACCCGGAGGAAACCCGCGCAGACACGGGGAGAACGTACAGACTCCACACAGACAGTGACCCAAGCCGGGAATCGAACTTGGGACCCTGGAGCTGTGGAGCAATTATGCTAACCACTGTGCTTCCGTGCTGCTCCACACCAACCTCCTGACACCCTGCATCATCTCTAACCCCATTAGCAGAAACCTTCCCTCAGATTTGATGTTTATATTCGAGGCTGTGGGCTGTCTAACTATGAGGAAGCTTTAATGTTGCTCTAATTCAGTTAGGTTCCCCGCTGTGTGGAGATTGATGTATCAGAGCGAGGTCACTGCTGATACTCGTACCTGATGGAAAAATAGCATACATTTAATGTGATTTGATGACGCTTTTTAAGCTGAATGAGCAACCGGCTATTATCATCTTTCTTCTTTTGGAAAAAAAAATTCCAGAAGTTGTGCAAATGTTTTTTTTTTCCTCGCCGGGCTCCAGCTTTTCCTCAATCTTCAATACTCTGTGTTTTCTGCCTCAGTTCAGCCACCGCCTCCGGAATGCACCCATGGGGTTTGCCCCCTTATTACCACAATTACAATCTGTACACATTTCATTAAACAAATATGACTCCTCCAAAGCTTTATCTGTCACGGTGCACAGCGGGAGAGTCATTTCTCCACGTCAGCTGAGACAGACTGACGGGTTAAAAAGCATCTCAATGGCTGAATAACAGGTGTTTAGAAAAAAAAACAATCTGCCGTCCTCTAAAATGGCCACGAGGTGGTTTGTGGGTCTGGTGGGGGGCTGCCACGCTAAGGTAGCGGTAATGCAAATACAATCAGTGCTCATAATCTGTGCCTGTCCATACGTCTCTCTCTCTGTCTTCACTCCCTCCTGCTTACCCATCAAACAGTCAACTCTCAAGATGGGAGCCAGTCCAGTCCTGAATGAAGCTCCAGCAATGTGCGGAGAGAAGGGTTGAAGGTTGGGGGAGGAGAGACACTGAGGTGATGAAGCAGGTGCACCCCTGACAGAAACACCTCCTCCCAGAAACACCTCCTCCCAGGCCACAGGCATAATGAACTCCTTTGCATAGAACATAGCAGTGCAGAAGGAGGCCATTCGGCCCATTGAGTCTGCACCGACCCACCCAAGCCCTCACTTCCACCCTATCCCCGCAACCCAACAACCCCTCCTCACCTTTTTGGTCACTCAGGGAAATTTAGCCGTGGCCAATCCACCTAACCTGCACGTCTTTGGACTGTGGGAGGAAACCGGAGCACCCGGAGGAAACACACGCAGACACGGGGAGAACGTGCAGACTCCGCACAGACAGTGATCCAGCGGGGAATAGAACCTGGGACCCTGGCGCTGTGAAGCCACAGTGCTAACTGTGCTACCGTGCTGCCAATGATACTTGCCGCACGCACTTGGCGATTCGAGTTTTACAGCTCAGCCTGTGGTTGCCAGTTACAGACTCAGAACCTTACAGTATAGCAGGAGACCATTCCGCATCATGGTAAAGACTTACCAATTAGTCTTCTTCCCGCCTCACTCTCCCTCTTTGGAAGTTATCTTTGAATCTGTTCCCACTGTGCTTTCTACCAACACTGTAAAAATCTTCCCGCTAGCTCTTTTGCCATTTATCTTATCTGGATTCCCTGGTTACCGATGACCCTTCTCCCAGTGGAAACAGTTCTCCTTTATTTACTCTGCCAAAACCCTTCATGATTTTGAACACCCCTATTGAATCTCCCCTTCACCTTCCCTGCTTTCAGAACAATCCTGGGTTTTCTAGTCTCTACCTCCTTGGCATCATACTGGCAACTACCCTCTGCAACCCCCCACAAGGCCCTGACTCACTTTGCCAAGCGTGTTAGGCATTATCTCAATGCTGTTTGTCGGGAGCTCGCTGTGCCCAAACTGGTTACCATGAGAACACCGACTATATTCCAAAGGACGCTTCATTTCAATGCAGCACGGTAGCACAGTGGTTAGCACAGTTGCTTCACAGCACCAGGGTCCCAGGTTCGATTCCCGGCTTGGGTCACTGACTGTGCGGAGTCTGCACATTCTCCCCGTGTGTGCGTGTGTTTCCTCCGGGTGCTCCGGTTTCCTCCCATAGTCCAAAGATATCCAAAAAAAGATCAGGTGGGGTTACTGGGTAACGGGGATAGGTTCGAAGTGTGGGCTTAAGTGGGGTGCTCTTTCCAAGGGCCGGTGCAGACTCGATGGGCCAAAGGGCCTCCTTCTCCACTGTAAATTCTATGATTTGCTGTAAACGCTTCAGGATGAACTGAGATTGTGAAATGTGTTATATATTTCTTTCTGCTCAAACCGATAATCAGCTCTACTGGCTTCAGTGGAAATAAATCTAGGATCTAATCCCAGAGTGTGTCTATTTCAAACTGAAGCTCTGCCCAAAACTAATGACGATCAATCAAAGGTTATCTCCAACAGACCTGATACTGAGTTCAGGAGAAATTACTTTATATGATTGGTGGGAAGCCGGATAAAGTACGCAGAAGGATATGCTGATGGGGTGTGATGATGTTCGTGTGGAGTATAATCCCTTTCTTCCATCTCCTAAGGTCAGAAGTGGGGGTGTTTGCTGATGAATGCACAACATTCAGCACCATTTGTGACTCCTCAGCCACTGTAGCAGTCCGTGTTCGTCAGAAGCAAGACCCGGGCCTGATAAGTGGCAAGCAACGTTCGTGCCACACAAGTGCCAGGCAATGACCATCTCCAACAAAAAAGAATCCAAACATCTTTGCTTGGCATTCAATGGCATGACCATCACTGAATCCCCCCCCCACTATCAACATCCTGAGGTTCCGATGACCAGAAACTAAACTGCACCAGCCTTATAAAAACTGTGACTTTAAGAGCCAAGAGCAGGTCAGAAACTTGGGACCCTCCTGACCGCCCCCCCCCCCCCACCCCCACCCCCCCCTCCCCCTCCCCCTCCGCCCCCCCCAAGCTTGTCAACCACCTACAAGGCACAAGTCAGGAGTGTGATGGAATACTTTCCACTTGACTGGGTGAGTGAGGTTCTAACACTCAAGAATCATCAAATCCCTACATTGCAGAAGGAGGCCATTCGGCCCCTCGAGCCTGCACCGACTCTCAGAGCACCCTAACTATGCCCATTCCCCCATGTTATCCCAACAATAACATCTGAACCTACATTAAGGGGCAATTTAGTGTGGCCAATCCACCGAAGCTCGGCACCATGCAGGAAAAAGCAGCTGCTTGATTATCACTCCATCCATCATCTTAAACATTCACTCCCCAACCAGTGAAGTACAGTAGCAGCCATATTTACATCTACAAGATGCAGTGCAGGAATTCACCAAGTTCCCTTTGACATGCATCTTCCAAATCTGTGACCTCTACCACCTAGAAGGTCAAAGGGCAGCTGATGCATGGGATTCCCCACCAGCAGCAGGTTTTCCTCCAAGACACACACCATCCTGAATTGTAAATATATCGCTATTCCTTCACTGTCATTGGGTCAAAATCCTGGAACTCTCTTCCTAACAGCACAGTGGGTGTACATACACCACATGGACTGCAGCTCACTACCACCTACGCAAGGGCAATTAGGCATGCTTGGATAAAGGACCAAGAATATATGTATTTTCCAATCAAGGAGCAATTTAGCGTGGCCAATCCACCTATCCAGCACGTCTCTGGGGTGTGGAGGTGAGACCCACGCAGACACATGGAGAATTTGCAAACTCCACACGGATAGTGACCCATGGCCGGGATCAAACCCGGGTCCTTGGCATCATGAGGTAGCAGTGCTAACCACTGCGCCACATTGCCCCCGCTAAGATACTTAAATATAACAATTCCAATGAGATATCATTGTGGGCCCATTGCTTGATGTCCTTCTTTCCAACATTCAGCGAGTTCTTTCAACCAGGCCCTTTTCTTTTATCTCTTATATTGGTCACCATTTGTCAATGAACTCTGTCGATTATTCTTTTTGTCTAAAGCGTTCCCTTGGCCGCAGAAAAATACTCCTCACTGAACTTTGGTACATGTGACAATAAATAGCAATCAATCAATCAATCAAAGTGAAGAGGGGGAGACGTGAGATTTGGATTAGCAGCTGCGACGGATTCTGCAGTCAACTATTTGGAGGTTTTCCTTTTTACATGGCTTCAGTGGGTCAGTAGGGTTTTAGGGAGACACAGAAGGTTTCCTATTCCTCATTAATTATGTGGTTACGGCCAATGCAGTTGCTTGGACTCTTTCGGCAGAGCAGCAGTTGATTCCTCGCTATCTTCCTCTTTGTCATCCCTTGGCCAAGAATCCTCTCTGCTGTCTGATGTACCATCAATGACCATGAGACGAAATGGTGAACTATTGAGGCTTTATTGTGCTAAATATTAAGTCTCCTGCAGCTGGAACCAAAATGGAGGCAGCGCAGGAGAATGTACACTTTTATACAGAGCCTGCTGGGTGGAGCCAGCAGGCCGGGATTTACTGTATGACTGTAGTACAGTGGCAGTACCGTAATACACGTAGTGCATGACCAGTGGTGTTTACCACACTGTCGTTTCTCGGAGTTCCGTCCTAAACTTTGTACAGTTCTAACCCTAAAGTGGCTGTTTCCCCAACCTGTTGAATCATGCTTCTTTATTAAATTGGGCTAGTCCCAATCTGGAGGGAGGTGGGGGAAATAGGGGGAGGGGGGGTGATGGATGATGGGCATAGCCGCTGATGTGACCATCAATTCACTGGAGACATGAGTGGAAGTAAACCGTGGCTTTAATCAACTTAGAACAGAGCCTGCCTGCGACTGGACCAATACGGAGAACCGCCTACAGGTCGACTGCTCTTTATACCTCCCTTCAAGGGGAGGAGCCATGGGCGGAGCCCATACGTGCCACAATATGTTCCCCTATGGATGATGCCACAAGGGCAACAGCACAGATACAAATACACTGGTGGATTATTGGCATAATACATTCGCCACAGCTCCATCATTCACTTTTCAGCCAAGGTAATCCACATTGAAATGTCTCAGCCATTAACTTGAATGGCTCCCATTCTCCTAGGTTTGAGGAAATAGGAAAGAACTATTCACTCCGCCAGGAAAGCCACAATGAGTTTCTGTTTGCGTTTGTGGAAGTGCGAATTGAATTTCAAATGTCTTCACATGCCCTCTACAGCTTGACCACATTGCTGTTGAAAAAGGTCAGGCGGCTTTTCGCAGCCGTCTTTCGGGCTTCTTGCATCCATTTAAAAAGGAAGATTTGCTTTTTTACAAAAATCTTTAATGCCACAACTGTACGTTTGTGACATATCAATGAGCTGGTATTTCTGCCCTGCTCCATGTTGCTGTCTGTCATGTACAGATCACAAAAAATGCATCAACCGCAGAAATGGTGATTCTAAAGTTCACCAGATGCAGAAACAGCTTGTGTTATTTCGGAGAGAATATAAATATGAATCGCGGGCGGAACGAGAGCAATCTTTATTTTTTTTCCCCTCCTCTTGTGTATTTAAATGTGATTCTCATCTGCAGGTTTTGACAGCTTCTCCCTACTCCAATAGTAATTTATCTTCAAACGTGCTGGCACCTTTTCGGTGTGGCGGCTCTGATCAGGACCTTCCTGTTGACGACACATCAGGTTAGTGAAATGTGGGACGGAAGGACATGGACCAACTGTGCCTTGTCCGATCGGATCAGTCAGAAGGAGCAATGTCAGTTGGGGAGTGTGATTGCGGGCGCTGTGTGTAGATGAATGGAGCAGGACGAACCATCCCAGGGTTCCAGGGTCGACCTGCCTGTGTGTCGAGGGCAACCAATCAAAGTCGCACTCTGAGCAGCCTCTGAGCTGTTTCTCGGAGGGGCGGCTGCTGGGAACAGATGAAGACGGAGAAGGAACACTGCTCTTGGCATCTGCTGGGAGGGCGGGGGTGACAGTTGACGGGGACGAGTGGCAGTTGCGTTAGCTGTGAGGTACGACCTGCATCACTGCTCTGCAGATGTCAGTTCGTAGACTAAGATTAAAAAGAAAGCCCTCTCTGTAACAATCATTGCTTCAGCTGCATGGGTTCTGTAAATAAAAACCCATTATATAGCTGAGAAAGGCAGAATTAGCCCTGTGGGACGCTTGTGCATGTGTCCGTATGTTTGCGTGTGCCATTTGTGGGAAGTGAGTGTGTGAGCAGTGTGTATGAGTGTGTGTGAGCAGTGAGTGTATGTGTGTGAGCAGTGAGTGTGTGTATGAACAGTAAGTGTGTGTGTGAGCAGTGTTGTGCGAGCAGTGAGTAGGTGTGTGTGAGCAGTGGCTATGGTGTGCCAGCAGTGTGTATGTGTGTGTGAGCAGAGTGTGTTTGAGTGTGTGTGTGAGCAGTGTGTATGAGTGTGTGAGCAGAGTGTGTTTGAGTGTGTGTGTGAGCAGTGTGTATGAGTGTGTGTGAGCAGTGTATGTATGGGTGTGTGTGTGAGCAGTATGTATGAGCAGTCAGTGTGTGTATGAACAGTAAGTGTGTGTGTGAGCAGTGTTGTGCGAGCAGTGAGTAGATGTGTGTGAGCAGTAGCTATGGTGTGCGAGCAGTGTGTATGAGTGTGTGTGAGCAGAGTGTGTGATGCACGATCAATTGCACAAAGACAAGAGTTGAATACAACTGAGGCTTTATTACACTAAGATGTGTGGCCTCCCACAGCATCTGGTGAAATGGCTGCTGTATGGGGAGCACACATATTTATACTCCGCCTACTGGGCGGAGCCAACACGCAAGGATCTACCCCCGTACCTGTAGTACAGGGTCTTACCACACATCTCCTAATATATACAACAGTGGTGATTACCACATTCACCCCCTGTTAAAATTGAGTCCGGCGGGGGTGGCGGAGAACTATATACAGAACAAGTTTAATATACAGAGGCAGGTTTAGCCAGTCTGGGGCCTTGATGTGATGTTCGGAACGACGCAGTGGTGGCGGCGATTCTGGTGGTGGTCTGATCCTCGGTGACTCCGGGAGCGTGCCGAAATCCTCTTCATCCTCGGGCGTGGGCAGGGGGAGGACGGATGGTCCTGGGCTGGTTGCTGCTGGGTGCGCGGGGGAAGGGGAGGGTGGCGCTGGGCCGGAGGGATGTATGTGTGGAACCTGCTGGTGCCAGGTCCCTGAGAGAGACAGTATCCTGGCGGCCGTCGCGGTACGCCACGTAGGCAGACTGGGGGTTAGCGTGGAGTAACTGCACCCTCTCCACCAACGGGTCCGCCTTGTGGAGTCGTACGTGCTTATGGAGGAGTATGAGTCCTGGAGCTGCGAGCCAAGTCGGGAGCAACACCCCGGACGTGGACTTCCTGGGGAAGGCAAAGAGACGTTCATGGGGTGTGTCGTTAGTCGCAGAGCACAGGAGCGACCGAATGGAGTGCAGTGCATCAGGGAGGACCTCCTGCCAGCGGGGGAACCTCCTGCCAGTGGGGGGACTTCCTGCCAGCGGGGAGACCTCCTGCCAGCGGGGGGACCTCCTGCCAGCGCGGGGACCTTCTGCCAGCGGGGGGACCTCCTGCCAGCGGGGGGACCTCCTGCCAGCGGGGGGACCTCCTGCCAGAGGGGGGACTTCCTGCCAGCGGGGGGACTTCCTGCCAGCGGGGGGACCTCCTGCCAGAGGGGAGGACCTCCTGCCAGTGGGAGGCCGGAAGATATCTGGACCGCAGGGCCAGCTGGACGGCCCTCCCATTCCATCTCTCTCCCATTCCATCTCTCTCCCATTCCATCTCTCTCCCATTCCATCTCTCTCCCATTCCATCTCTCTCCCATTCCATCTCTCTCCCATTCCATTCCATTCTCCCTCTCCACCTGC
The DNA here is from genome assembly GCF_902713615.1 of Scyliorhinus canicula. Lineage (NCBI taxonomy): Eukaryota > Metazoa > Chordata > Chondrichthyes > Carcharhiniformes > Scyliorhinidae > Scyliorhinus > Scyliorhinus canicula. Next base: position 269,480,158 of record NC_052148.1, on the reverse strand, counting down.
CCGTTTCCCCGGGAGTTATAGCTGGTCGTCCTGCTGGAGGCGATACTCCTGCTGAGCAGGAACTGATGCAGCTCATCGCTCATGAATGAGGACCCCTGTCACTGTGGAGGTAGGCAGGGAAGCCGAACAGAGCGAAGATTGTGTTTAGGGCTTTGATGATGGTGGCAGACGTCATGTCGGGGCATGGGATGGCGAAGGGGAATCTGGAGTACTCATCGACCACACTGAGGAAATAAGTGTTCCGGTCGGTGGAGGGGAGGGGCCCTTTGAAGTCCACGCTGAGGCATTCAAAGGCTCGGGAGGCCTTCACCAGGCGCGTGCGGTCTGGCCGGTAGAAGTGCGATTTGCACTCCGCACAGACCTGGCAGTCCCTGGTGATTGTCCTGACTTCATCGACGGAGTAGGGCAGATTGCGGGCCTTGATGAAGTGGTACAACCGAGTGACTCCCGGGTGACAAAGGTTGTCGTACAGGGTCCGGTGTCGGTCTACTTGTGCGCTGGCACATGTACCTCGGGATAAGGCGTCAGGGGGCTCGTTGAGCTTCCCGGGGTGATTCAAAATCTCGTCATTGTAGGTGGAGAGCTCGATCCTCCACCTCAAGATTTTATCGTTCTTGATCTTGCCCCGTTGTGTGTTGTTAAACATGAAGGCTACCGACCGTTGGTCAGTGAGGAGAGTGAATCTCCTGCCGGCCAGGTAATGCCTCCAATGTTGCACAGCTTGAACGATGGCTTGGGCCTCTTTTTCGATGGAGAAGTGCCAAATTTCGGAGGCATGAAGGGTGCGGGAAAAGAATGCCACGGGCCTGCCTGCCTGATTGAGCATGGTGGCTAGAGCGACATCTGATGCGTCGCTCTCAACTTGAAAGGGCAACATCTCGTCAAATGCCTTGGCGATGTGGGCTCTAATACAGTTGAAGGCCTGTTGAGCCTCGGCCGTCAGGGTAAAAAGGGTGGACTGGATGAGTGGGCGGGCCTTGTCCGCATAGTTTGGGACCCACTGGGCGTAGTAAGAAAAGAACCTCAGGCAGCGCTTGAGGGTCTTGGGGCAGTGGGGAAGGGGGAGCTCCATGAGAGGGCGCATGCGGTCAGAATCGATGGAAGGATGGCTAAGCGGTTCATGCTAAATACGCACTTCTTCTTGTTATAGGTGAGGTTTAGGAGAGAGGCGGTGTGGGGAAATTTGGCACGGTTGGCATCGTAGTCCTGCTGATCGTTGCCGCAGATGGTGACATTATCTAGGTATGGGAAAGTGGCCCGATGCCCATAACGGTCGACCATTCGGTCCATCTCCCTTTGGAAGACCGAGACCCCATTGGTGATGCCAAAGGGAACCCTGAGAAAATGGTAGAGGCGGCCGTCTGCCTCGAAGGCAGTGTATGGGCGGTCCGCCTTACGGATGGGGAGCTGGCAGATTTCAGGTCTCAGTTGAGAAGACCCGGTACTGTGCAATCTGATTGACAATATCAGATATGCGTGGGAGGGTGTACGCGTCGAGCTGCGTGTACCTGTTGATGGTCTGGCTGTAGTCCACGACCATTCTGTGTTTCTCCCCAGTTTTGACCACTACCACTTGGGCTCTCCAGGGGCTGTTGCTGGCCTCGATAATGCCTTCCCGAAGCAGCCGCTGGACTTCGGACCTGATGAAGGTCCTGTCCTGGGCGCTGTACCGTCTGCTCCTGGTGGCGACGGGTTTGCAATCCAGAGTTAAATTTGCCAATAGGGAAGGTGGGTCGACCTTTAGGGTCGTGAGGCCGCACACAAAATGGGGTGGTAGGGGCCCGCTGAATTTCAGTGTTCGGCTCTGGAGGTTACACTGGAAGTCCAGGCTGAGTAGCTGGGCAGCGCAGAGGTTGGGGAGGACGTAGAGGCGGAAGCCGCTGAATTCTACGCCCTGGACGGTGAGGGTGGCGGGGTGCAGTACCCCCAGATCGCCACGGAATGGGACCCGGAGGCCTGGGAGATTCTCTGATTGGCGGGGTGTACCGCGAGGGAGCAGCGCCTTACCGTATCTGGATTAATGAAGCTCTCGGTGCTCCCAGAGTCCAGCAGACAGGAGATCCCGTGCCCATCGATCTTCACGCTTGTCGAGGCGGTGGCTAGAGTGTGCGGATCGTGACCGAGGCGAGTTGCGGCTGGTCGTCACTGGTGTCGAACGATGGGATGCCCGAGGGTAACGGGTCCTGGAACGATGGTGGCGCCCATGTGCCATGGGGGAGACAAGATGGCAGCGCCTGATGATCTTGGGGTGGACAAGATGGCGGCGCCCACGGGCCGCACATGTCGTGGGTTGACAAAGTTGGTGGTGCCCACTGGCCGCACCTGGTCCGAGGAGGGGAAGATGGCGACGCCCACTGGCCGCATCTGGTCCGAGGAGGGGAAGATGGCGATGCCCACTGGCCGCATCTGGTCCGAGGAGGGGAAGATGGCGGCGCCCGCTATCCGTCCGCGAGGGGGGTCGGGGCGATAGCGGCGACTGCGCGGGCCTGGCACACCGCAGCGAAGTGCCTTTTCTTTGCCACAGACCTTGCAAAGGGCGTTGTGGGCCGGGCAGTAACATCGGGGCGTGGCACAGGCGTAGGGTTGGCGGCTGAGTGGGGTCCCCGGTGGGGCGGCCGACTGTGGAGTCCACGATGCGTAGGAGGGGTGGGCCGCGGGGCTGGGGGTGTAGGCCTGAAGATTGCGCGAGGTGACCCTCATCGATAGCGCCAGTGTTTTGGTTTCTGCGAGGTCGAGCGTGGCCCCTTCTAAAAGTCGCCGGCGTATGAGGTCTGACCCTATCCTGTAATGAAAGTGTCCCGCATGAGGAGGTTCGAATGTTTCATGGCTGTGACAGCCTGACAGTCACAGTCTCTGACCAGAGGAATTAAAGCACGCCAGGAATCTTCTATGGACTCACTAAGGAGTTGTCTACGAGTAGAGAGTACGTGTCTGGCGAAGAGCGTGTTCGTCCGCTGGGCGTAATTCTCTTTCAGTAGCGCCATGGCTTCATCGTAGGTCGGCGCGTCCTGGATAAGAGGAAATACGTTGGAGCTCAGCCGTGAGCCAAGTATCTGGATCTTCTGAGCTTCCGGAATTGGGTCAGGTGCAGACCTGATGTAAGCTGCGAAACAAGCTAGCCAGTGCTGAAAGTCCTTTTTGGCGTTGCTTGATTGCGGATCCAGCTGCAGGCGATCCGGCTTGATGCGGAGGTCCATCTTCTGAAAACTTTAGTGCAATAAATTGATGCACGATCAGTTGCACAAAGACCAGAGTTGAATACAACTGAGGCTCTATTACACTAAGATGTGTGGCCTCCCACAGCAGCTGGCGAAATGGCTGCTGTATGGGGAGCACACATATTTATACTCCGCCTACTGGGCAGAGCCAGCAGGCAGGGACTACCAACATACCTGTAATACAGAGTCTTACCACACATCTCCTAATATATACAACAGTGGTGATTACCACAGTGTTTATGGGTATATGTGTGAGTAGTGTGTGTATGGGTGTGTATGTGAGCAGTGTGGCTATATGTGTGTATGTGAGCAGTGGGTGTGTGAGCAGTGTGTGTATGTGTGTGTTATGAGTGTGTGTGTGAGCAGTGTGTGACAGTGTGAGTGAGCAGTGTGTGTATGGATGTGTGTATGAGTGTGTGTATGTGAGCAGTGTGGCTATGTGTGTGTATGTGAGCAGTGGGTGTGTGAGCAGTGTGTGTATGGGTGAGTGTATGAGTGTGTGCGTGAGCAGTGTGTGACAGTGTGAGTGAACGGTGTGTGTATGAGTGTGTGTATGTGAGCAGTGTGTGTATGGGTGTGTGTGAGCAGTGTGTGTATGGATGTGTGTATGAGTGTGTGTATGTGAGCAGTGTGGCTATGTGTGTGAATGTGAGCAGTGGGTGTGTGAGCAGTGTGTGTATGGGTGTGTGTATGAGTGTGTGTATGTGAGCAGTGTGGCTATGTGTGTGTATGTGAGCAGTGGGTGTGTGAGCAGTGTGTGTATGTGTGTGTTATGAGTGTGTGTGTGAGCAGTGTGTGACAGTGTGAGTGAGCAGTGTGTGTATGGATGTGTGTATGAGTGTGTATGTGAGCAGTGTGGCTATGTGTGTGTATGTGAGCAGTGGGTGTGTGAGCAGTGTGTGTATGGGTGTGTGTATGAGTGTGTGCGTGAGCAGTGTGTGTATGGGTGTGTGTATGAGTGTGCGTGAGCAGTGTGTGACAGTGTGAGTGAACGGTGTGTGTATGAGTGTGTATGTGAGCAGTGTGTGTATGGGTGTGTGTGAGCAGTGTGCGTATGGGTGTGTGTGAGCGTGTGTGTGTGAGCTCTGTGTTTGTGTGAGCAGTGGGTGTGTGTCATTTGTGGGACATGTGTGTGTGTGGATTGTGTGTACACGCAGGCACACGCATGCACACACATACTACAATGTCCTTCTTCATTCATGTCACTGAATGGCTACAGGGCATACTGAAGGAGGAGGGCAAACAGACAGATATTGTGGTACACTTTGGTACCAATGAGGCAGGCAGGAAAAGGGATGAGGTCCTGAAAGCAGAATTTATGGAGCTAGGAAGTAGATTAATAAACAGAACCTAGTAACTAGTAATCTGTGGATGTCTTCCGGAGCCACGTTCTCGTGAGTATTGAAATAAGAGGTTAGTCCAGATGAATTTGGGCTAGAGTAATGCTGCAGGAGAGAAGGTGTTAGATTTCTGGGACATTGGGACCATTTTGGGGGATGGTGTAACCTGTACAAGGTGGACGGTTTGCGCCTGAACTGAAATGGGACCAGTGTCCTTGCAGGGATGTTTGCTAATGCTGTTGGGGAGAGTTTAAACTAACTTGGCAGGGGCCTGGGATCCTGAGAGAAGGTTCAACAGGAGTAGGCGCACAGCCAAAATTAGAGGAGACATCAAGTGAGTCAGGAAGGCACAGAATGTCTGGACCAGTTAAGTCACCAGGGAGTTTGGCAAGATTGGATGGCATTTATTTCAATGCGAGGGGTCTGATGAAAAAGGCAGATGAATTGAGGGCGCAAATTAAAACATGGGAGTATGATGGCGTTGCTGTTACTGAGACATGGTTGAGAAAGGGGCAGGATTGTCAGCTCAATATTCCAGGATACAGGATCTTCAGGCAAGATGGGGAAGGAAATAAAAGAGGAGCGGGTATCGTGGTTTCTGATCAAGGAATCAATTACAACAGTAAGGAGGGACAACATCTTAGATGGCTCTTCAACTGAACCCATGTGGGTAGAACTTAAAAATCAAAAAGGAGGAATCACATTACGGGTTAGGTACTTTTTGGCGCAGCCATTTGGGCGCGGCCGTTTTGGCGCCGGCTGTTTTGGCGCCGGACGTTTTGGCACCAAAATAACATTTCTTTATTTGTGAATTAGCCTCAGTTGAGTTGGCTGCTGGTGCGGGTGCGTTGAGTTGGGTGCTGGTGCGTTCTATCACCATCTTTTTATATATTTTGTAACTAAACCAATTCGCATACCCATATGATGGCTGAGGCAGTATCAACGAAACGTGGTAAAGAAAAATTTGTTCATAACGGATTCCTTTACGTCTTTGACAAAACAAGCAAAGGTGACAGCGAAGTGAAATTTTGGCGTTGTGAGCAAAAAAAACCGGTGCAAAGCACGTCTCCATACTAAAGCTGCAAACCTGGTGAGGCAGCTGAACAGCCATTCGCATGATGCTTCTGCTGCACAAGTAGAGGTTGCACTCGTGAAAACTAAAATAAAAAAGAGAGCACAGGAAACCCTTGAGGCACCGACTGTAGTTGGTAATGAATGTTTGACAGACATATCCCAAGCTAGTCTACCAGCCATTCCTAATATATCTGCTTTGAGGAGAATGATAAGCAGAAAGCGTAATTATGTATTGAACGCCCCCACAAATCCAAGTGATTTACAACAATTGATTGTGCCAGAATGCTACAGGATATATGTCCCTCAACCAGGAGTGGAAGAAAATTTTTTACTTTGTGATAGCGGACCAGGTCACGACCGGATATTAATCTTCGGAAGACAGAGCTGGCTACAGCACTTATTGACATCTGATATGTGGTTTGCAGATGGCACATTCAGTATTGCTCCCAGCCTCTTTTCTCAGATATATGTAATTATGGTAAAAAAACACGGAGGAGTTACTCCTACGGTTTATGCTCGTTTGCCCAACAAGCAACGCACCACATATACGAGAATGTTCGCATTATTGAAAGAAATCGAACCCAACTTGAAACCCAGTTCAATCGTCTGTGATTATGAACAAGCTGCGCACAGTGCTATGAAAGACATATTCCCTGATGTTCAAATAAAAGGATGTTTTTTTCATTTAGCTCAAAATATGCAAAAACATCTAGCTAGTATGGGGTTCCGTAGTTTGTATAACACTGATCCAGATTTCGCGTTAAAAGCTAAAATGATTATTGCCATTGCCTTCGTCCCTTTGAACAAAATCGATAAATATCTGGATGCTTTAGCGACCCAACTGCCGCAAGAACTTCAAGATTTACTGAACTGGTTTGAAGATACATATGTTAGGTGGATTGGCCATGCTAAATTGCCCGTAGTGTCCTAATAAAAGTAAGGTTAAGGGGGGGTTGTTGGGTTACGGGTATAGGGTGGATACGTGGGTTTGAGTAGGGTGATCATGGCTCGGCACAACATTGAGGGCCGAAGGGCCTGTTCTGTGCTGTACTGTTCTATCTATGTAAATGTTGGTCGTCTGAACAGACGAGGAAATGGTAGACGAACACCTTTATTTCGCCCTGAGATTTGGAACCTTTATCAGAGAACATTAAACGGGGAAGACCGCACAAACAATAATGCGGAGGCAGCCCACCGTCGATTGAAATATGAACTTGGCATGCATCATCCCACCATATGGAAACTAATTGATGGCCTGTGTAAAGTACAGAAAGGTAGAGATGCAGATTATGAAAGGTTACTAGCCGGCCATGAACCGCCACAAAAATTAAAAAAGTATAGAGATGCAGATAAAAGAATACATGAAACTGTTCTTAAATTTGAAAACATGGATGCTATCGAGTACTTGAGGAGCCTTGCTCATAATTACCAAATGAACTAAACTAAAGGTTTTTTAACTTTAGTTTTTAACTAAATGAACTAATTTAAGGTTTTTAACTAAATGAACTAATTTAAGGTTTTTAATTTACAATAAAGATAAAAGAATACATGAAAGTGTTCTTATATTTGAAAATTTGAGTACTTGAGGAGCCTTGCTCATAATCACCAAATGAACTAAACTAAATGAACTAATTTAAGGTTTTCTGTCGTCTGCGCCCAAACGGCCGCGCCAAATTGGCTGCGCCCAATTGTCCCATCCCCCACATTACTGGGAGTGTTCTATAAGCCCCCTTACAATCCGAGAGAAATAGAGCAGATAAGTAGGCAAATTTCAGAGAAGTGTAACAGTAATAGGGTAGTGATGGGATTTCAACTTCCCCAATATTAACTGGGTTAGTCATACTGTGAAAGGTTTGGAGGGAGTGAAATTCTTAAAATGCATCCAGGAGAACTTTTTAAGCCAGTACGTAGAAGGTCCTGTAGAGAGGGGGTGGTCCTGGACTTAATTTTTGGGAACGAAGTTGGGCAAGTGGGTGAAGTGTCAGTGAGGGAACGTTTTTGCAGACAGTGATCATAACTCCGTTAGATTCAAAATTGTTGTGGAAAAGGACACGGATAAAGTTGAGAGTAAATTTCTAAACTGAGGGAAAGCAGATTTGAATAAAATCAGACATGATTTGGTCAGAGTGGCCTGGGAGCAGATACCTCTAGGTAAATCTGTGACAGAACAGTGGGACATATTCAAGAAGGAAATAGGAGGGCAGCACAGTGACACAGTGGGTTAGCACTGCTGCCTCACGGCGCCGAGGTCCCAGGTTCGATCCTGGCTCTGGGTCACTGTCCGTGTGGAGTTTGCACATTCTCCCCGTGTTTGCGTGGGTTTCGCCCCCACAACCCAAAGATGTGTCGGCTAGGTGGATTGGTGACGCTAAATTGCCCCTTAATTGGAAAAATGAATTGGTGCTCTAAATTTATTAAAAAAAGAAGGAAATAGAGGGATTTCAGGGCCAAAATGATCCAATCAAGCAGGGAAGCAGACGTCTGACACTGGAGAAAATCCAACACTTTTATTCAACGGTAGAACTAATATACATGTTCAGCTGTGGGTCGACACTATACTGAACTGACTGGAGACCTTGTACTAGCCTGACCAGACTTACTAGCTACCGCATGGTGTTTGCACTGGCTATGCTCATGGACTCTGACTGTCTCAGTGGCTGGGTCCAGAGAGAGCGGGAAACCTAGTGCCCTCTGGCTTTATAGTGGTAGTGTCCTGTCTGGTGATTGGCTGCTGTGTTCTGTGTGCTTACTGGTCATCCTGTGTGTCAATCACTGCCTGTCTGCACCTCATTATATACATGAGTGGATATTCTGACAGTGTGCAGTTTACACTTTACAAAGAACAAAGAACAAAGAAAAGTACAGCACAGGAACAGGCCCTTCGGCCCTCCAAGCCTGTGCCGACCATGCTGTCCATCTAAACTAAAATATTCTACACTTCCGGGGTCCGTATCCCTCTATTCCCATCCTATTCATGTATTTGTCAAGATGCCCCTTAAATGTCACTATCGTCCCTGCTTCCACCACCTCCTCTGGCAGTGAGTTCCAGGCACCCACTACCCTCTGTGTAAAAAACTTGCCTCGTACATCTCCTCCAAACCTGTCCCCTTGCACCTTAAACCTATGTCCCCTAGTAATTGACCCCTCTACTCTGGGAAAAAGTCTCTGACTATCCACCCTGTCTATGCCCCTCATAATTTTGTAGACTTTCTCCCCGTGTCTGCGTGGGTTTCCTCCGGGTGCTCCGCTTTCCTCCCACAGTCCAAAGACGTGCAGGTTAGGTGGATTGGCCATGATAAATTGCCCCTTAGTGTCCAAAGGTTAGGTGGGATTATGGGGTAGGGTGGGGAATTGGCTTAGGTAGGATGCACTTTTGGAGGGTCGGTGCAGACTCGATGGGCGGAATGACCTCCTTCTGCACTGTAGGGATTCTATGAGATTCTTCTTTGGAAAGTACATTAAGGTAAAAGGATAACTGGGGAACGAGTAGGGCCCATTAAGGACAGTGGAAATTTGTATATGGAGCCAGACGATGTAGATGGGGTTCTAAATGAATACCTTGTGTCGGTGTTCACATGTGAGAGGGACAGTGTGGGTTTAGAAATCAGGGGGAAGGACTGTGTTAAAATTAAAGAGACTAACATAGATAGAGAGGAGGTTCTGAGTGGTCCGGCAGATAAAAATAGACAAATCTCCAGGGCCAGATGAAATGTATCCCAGGCTGTTGAGTGAGGTAAGCGAGGAAATAGCAGAGGCAATGGCAATAATTTTCAATTTTCAATTCCTCTCTGGCCTCATGAGAGGGGCAGAGGACTGGAGGATAACCAATGAGGAACCATTGTTCAAGAAGGGAGGAAGGGATAAATCAGGAAACGACAGGCCAGTCAGTCTCACCTCAGTAGTGGGGGAACTATTGGAAGCTATTCTGAGAGGCAGTGCCTCGACACTGATGATATTGGCCTGGGAGAGGACGCTCATGTTGGTACACCTATCCTGCCAGTACAGCTGCAGTATTTTGGGGAGGCAGTGTTGGTGATTTCTCTCCTGGGAATTGAGGTGTCCATGTTTCTCATGCAAACAGGAGGGTGGGGACCACGGCTGCTCTAGAACAAACAAAGAACAAAGAAAAGTACCGCACAGGAACAGGCCCATCGGCCCTCCAAGCCTGTGCCGACCATGCTGCCCGTCTAAACTAAAATCTTCTACACTTCCTGGGTCCGTATCCCTCTATTCCCATCCTATTCATGTATTTGTCAAGATGTTCCTTAAATGTCACTATCGTCCCTGCTTCCACCACCTCCTCCGGCAGCGAGTTCCAGGCACCCACTACACTCTGTGTAAAAAACGTGCCTCGGACATCTCCTCTAAACCTTGCCCCTCGCACCTTAAACCTATGCCTCCTAGTAATTGACCCCTCTACCCTGGGGAAAAGCCTCTGAGTATCCACTCTGTCTATGCCCGTCATCATTTTGTAGACCTCTATCAGGTCGCCCCTCAACCTCCGTTGTTCCGGTGAGAACAAAACGAGTTTATTCAACCGCTCCTCATAGCTAATGCCCTCCATACCAGGCAACATCCTGGCAAATCTCTTCTACACCTTCTCTAAAGCCTACACATCCTTCTGGTAGAGTGGCGACCAGAATTGAACACTATACTCCAAGTGTGGCCTGTAACTGTGGACCATGAGCTTGGTGCTGGGTTTGAGGTCTCGGTCTTCGAGCACTCTGTTCCTCAGACACCCGAAGACTGCATTGGCACATCGGAATAGATGCTGGATTTCATCGTCGTTGTCTGCTCGCGCCGAGAGGAAACTCCTGAGTTATGGGCATTGATCCAATGATCAATGATCCATGGATTTACCAGAATGACACTCTGACTGCAACGGCTAAATTATGAGGGGGGGTTTACACAAACTGGGGTGGTCTATCCCAAGTTGAAAAGGTTCAAAGCTGATTTGCTCAAAGTTTTCAAGATATTGAGGGGAACAGACATCATCAACAGATAGAAACTGTTTCCACTGCTTGAAAAATGCCTGACGAGGGGACATGGGGCGGGGATTCTCCAGCCTGCCAACCTCGTCTATCTCAGCCGCGCGCCGTTTGCTGACGATGGAGCACTCTGGTCCTGCTGCTGCCAATGAGAATTCCCATTGAAGCCGCCTCATGCTTCCAGGAATCCCTCCGCCAGCAAACGGCCGGTGAATCCAGGCCGTAGTTTTGAAAATTCGATCCAGTGCTTTCAGGAGTAAAGTCAGGAAGCACTTCGACACCCAAAGAGTGATGGATGTTTGGAACCCTCTTCCATAAACAGCAATTGATGATGGGTCCATTGCGAATTGTAAACCTCAGATTGAAAGAGTCTTGTTATCCAAAGTTATTACGGGATTTGGGGCAAAGGTGGGAATGTGGGGCGGGATTTTCCAACCCCGCGCCGGATTGGAAAATTGGCGTGCGCGAATCACGCGACGGCGCTCCGACGCTGGTCCGCCGATTCTCTGGCGACCGGAGAATTGGCGGGAACGGCGCCGGCTCGGTCGCAATGGCTGCTCAACGCGGCCCCCCCCCCCCGGTGATTCTCGACAGCCGAATTGGCCGAATGCCTGCCAAGTTCGGCCGAGTCCCGCCGACGGTCGTTTGCGTGTGGTCCTACCCAGCGGGACCTCAGCGTTCATGCTGCGGGGGCCTATCTGGTGTGGGGGAGGGGGTTCCGACTCTGGAGGGGGCCTGGCCCGTGATCGGGGCCTACCGATTGGTGGGCGGGCTTATCCCGGGGGGGGGGGGGGGGGGGTCTGTGTTTCTCCGCGTCGGGTCCCTGTAGGGCTCTGCCATGTTGCCCGGGGGGAGGGCGGCGCAGAGAAGGCAACCCACGCGCATGCGCGGACCCTGCGCCGGCCGTGCTGGCGCCCATATCGGCAGCTGGAGCTGTGTGAAGCGCTCCAGTGCCGTGCTGGCTCCCTGTGCGGCTCAGGATCGCTGCTTCTCGGGGCCAGGCGACGCCGTCGTAAAACGCTCCGGCGTTTACGACGACGTCAACACGTAGCCCCATTATCGGAGAATCCCGCCCATGGTGTTCAGTTACTGATCAGCCATTTAATGGTGCCGAATGGCCTCCTCCTGCTTGTGTGGTCCTCCAGTATCTGACCTCCTCGCACCCGACCCGATGCGCCTGTGGGTTTGCTGCAGATTTCTACAGAGGGAATTTCTTTTTTCCGAAAAACCATCTTAGCCTGAAGGAAGCGTAATGTAATTAACCTTAGAAAAAAAAAGCTTATAAAAGAAATTCATTCAAAAGAATGCCTGAGGGAAAATTTATACAGGATATAAAGAATTAACTCTTCAAGATATGAGAAGATTTGTTATTCAGCTTTTCAAAATGACCTTTCTGATGCTGGAGGCTACATGTTCTATCACAATGCAATTCAAGCTGCTGCTCCTTGTATTGCCAAGAATTGTTTTAATACACGCATTTTACCTGCTGTAGTAACAGAGGATTTATGTCAGAACATCGACAGGGGCAATCCGGCTCCGCCATTCAGTAAGATCATGGACTATCTGATTGTAGTGTTAACAACACCGCCCCCACCCCAAGCTCACCCCACCCTCACCGGCCACCACAGCACCACCCTCACTGGGTCCTCTCCGACTGTCCCTGGCAACCCCTTTGGCCGAGTATGGCGTCCACCATGTGGCCAGGCTGCCCACCCCAAGTGGCAGAAGTGGGCACGGCTCCAGGAATTGTCCGATGACCAACGAATCAGGTCTGGACCCCGCCACCACCACCGCCATTGACCCCCCCCCACTCACCCCAAGATGGGTAGCCCCCCCCAGCTTTCTGACCCGCTGCCCATTCGCACAAATCAAAGATGTTCTTAAAAGTAGTGAGGAGGTTCAGGACGGAACGGTGCGTTTGCAAGTAAGCTGGTGGAGGAGCTTAATGCAAGGCAGCAAAGTCCTGGAGACTGACAACCACCGGCTGCTTTTATGCATTAATAAATGCGTTTGACATTATCACGCTGTCATCTTTCCAGGAAGGTTTGATCCATTAATAAAAATCAATAATATTTTATCAAGAACGTCAACGTGTGAGGCTGTGATATTGCACTGAATTCGGACAGTCAGAATCAGGGCTTCTTGGGACATAATTAAAACATGTGTCACGCGGACATTCATTATCCGGCCACACGCTGTCAAAATGTCGCCACCATATTCAAAGTAGTTTCAAAGGATTCCACGGGACTGCTTTATTTGCTGGCTTTTCAAGTTCCTTTCATCTTTTGTTCGCCAATCTTTATCAATGCTGCAAGTGGAAACTGTATTGTCCACTGGCCTTTCATTTCATTTTCCATACTGCTTGCATAAAAATATTTGACCGTATTTTGCGTTTGCCAAGTTGGGGGGCAATGGCCGCGGGGATGAATATTTGTGTCCCGCTAAACTCCCTGTTCTTTTTTTTCTTAAATCAGCGATTGTTTCATCTGTAAAAGTACATCCTTCCCTATATTGCTGATGGCTGAAACCTCCCAGCTCTGTCACAATCAGGAAATGCCTTCATCCCGAATAAAATCCGAATCTGCAAGGGAAGCAGATCTGGCTGCATCGGTGACGAGAGGAATAATAATAATAATCTTTATTGTCACAAGTAGGCTTACACTAACTAATGAAGTTACTCTGAAAATCCCCTAGTCGCCACACTCCGGCGCCTGTTCGGGTACACGGAGGGAGAATTCACAATGTCCAATTCACCCACCAGCACGTCTTTTTGGGATTTGCGGGAGGAAACCGGAGCACCCGGAGGAAACCCACGCAGACACGGGGAGGACGTGCAGACTCCGAACACAGACAGTGACCCAAGCCGGGAATCGAACCCGGGACCCGGGCGCTGTGAAACGACAGTGCTAACCACTGTGCTACCGAGTTACTGTTTAAGGTCAAGGACCTTCCATCAGAACCATTCTGACCCAGTGGGATCACAAGAACAGGAGAAATAGGAGCAGGAGTCGAGCTCACGGCCCCTCGAGCCCCCTCTGCCATTTAACACAATTGCACCTGATCATCAGCTTCAACTCTCCAGCCTGCTCCCCATAATGCCCAAAAGGCCAAAATTCTGTCCATCTCAGCCTTCAATGGATATATTTTTTCTTTATTCTTTCATGTGATGCGTGCATTGTAGGCTGTAATGTGGGTTACCATCCCTCATTGCCCTTGACTGAGAGTCTTGCTCAGGCCACGTCAGAGGGGCAATTAACAGTTAGCCGCATTGCTGTGGGTCTGGAGTCACATGTAGGCCAGACCGGGTAAGGGCGGCAGATTTCCTTCCCTAAAGGACATTAGTGAACCAGAGGGGTTTTTACACCAATTCCATGGTCACTGTTACCATGTGGCGGCACGGTAGCACAATGGTTTGCACTGTTGCTTCACAGCGGCAGGGTCTCAGGTTCGATTCCGGCTTGGGTCACTGTCTGTGCGGAGTTTGCACGTTCTCCCCGTGTCTGCGTGGGTTTCCCCCGGGTGCTTCGGTTTCCTCCCACATGTCCCGAAAGACGTGCTTGTGAGGTGAATTGGACATTCTGAATTCTCCCTCTGTGAATTCACCCAAACAGGCGCCGGAATGTGGCGACGAGGGGCTTTTCACAGTAACTTCATTGCAGTATTAATGTAAGCCCACTTGTGACAACAATAAAGATTCTTTTTATTAAGACTAGGTTTATTAATTGGATTTAAATTCCACCAGCTGAGTCGGGATTTGAACCGGTATATCCGAGAGTATTAGCCTGGAGCCTCTGCATTACCCAGTCCAGTGGCGTCACCATGGAACATTCACAGACCTCTGGTGTAGAAAATGCCAAAGATTCACAACATTTTACGTCAACTAATTTCTCCTCATCTCAGTCCTAAACGATCGGTCGCTTTATCCTGTGACTATGCCCCCCCCCCCCCCCCCCCACCCCCCACCCCCCCACCCCCACCCCCCGCCCCTCCCCCACCCCACCCCCCCCCCACCCCACCCCACCCCTCCCCACCCCCCACCCCCCCACCCCCTCGTGTGTATGAGACTCCTCAGCTAGGGGGGTGGGGGGTGGGTTTGAGGGGAAACAACCTCTTAGTGTCTACCCTGTTAGACTTCTCCAGAATCTCGCATGCTTTGGGGAAGGAGCTGCAAATAAGGAGCCAAGATTCCTGCAAATACCTTTGTGGGATTGAAATTAGAAAATTGTGAGCTTGCAGCCAAAGATATTACAGTCAAGTGATTGTTCCAGCTTCAGGATTTATTGTCAGGAGCGGAGGTATCACAAAACGGAAACTGCATCCTTCATGTAGGGTCATATAAGATTGCAGTTAAACTATTAAAAATTAATTCCATGCCACAAGCTCTTCCTTTGTTTTTTTTTCCCCAGCCATTTCATAAAGGCTTGCATTAAATCCAGGCAAGGAGAAATCAGAGGCAAGGTTGCAAACGGAGGTATCATCTTTCCCAGTTCGAGAAAGCACTTTTCCATTGCTGTAAGCAGATCTTTTAATGAAACTCAAAAGCAGTCCTATTTTCTGAAATATCGCTGCAGGACTTACAGACAATATCGCTTCGGAGGTTTGATTTGCCAGGGTCCTGCCGTTTTGAGTCAAACGGTTGGCTCAAATCACAGGGGCAAAGAAAGAGAATGGTGGGTTTTCTAAACTTCTTTCAACACATTTGTTTCAGGATTTCTGAAGGTTTTGGTCTATTAAATAAAAGCCATTTGATTGCCAGTCAAGGGTTGTCCAATCAGATCATGGATGGTCCAGTCAATTTGTGATTTATCTGGGAAACCATGGTTACTGAGGTGCTGGGTGACCATAGAACATAGAACAGTACAGCACAGAACAGGCCCTTCGGCCCTCGATGTTGTGCCGAGCAATGATCACCCTACTCAAACCCACGTATCCACCCTATACCCGTAACCCAACAACCCCCCCCCCTTAACCTTACTTTTTAGGACACTAAGGGCAATTTAGCATGGCCAATCCACCTAACCCGCACATCTTTGGACAGTGGGAGGAAACCGGAGCACCCGGAGGAAACCCACGCACCCGGAGGAAACCAATGGTGGGAATCATTGAATCGCAGAATTTACAGTGCAGAAGGAGGCCATTCGGCCCATCGAGTCTGCACCGGCCCTCGGAAAGAGCACCCTACTTAAGCTCACGCCACCACCCTATCCCCGTAGCCCAGTAACCCCACCTAAGCTTTTTTGGCCACTAAGGGCCATTTAGCATGGCCAATCCACCTAACCTGCACATCTTTGGACTGTGGGAGGAAACCGGAGCACCCGGAAGAAACCCACGCACACACGGGGAGGACGTGCAGACTCCACACAGACAGCGACCCAAGCCGGAATCGAAGCTGGGACCCTGGAGCTGTGAAGCAACTGTGCTAACCACTATGCTACCATGCTGCCCATTGAGTGTGGGGATAGAGTGATGGGAGATAGGAGGCCACATATTACCGGCAGGAATATGTCCAATCAGAGCGGGTGATACCCTCCTCAAAGCAGACCACTAGAAAGGGATGTTAGGGTCCTTTTTTTTGCCTCTGTGGAAGTTCGACACAACACATGAAACGGGCGGCACCGTGGTTAGCACTGCTGGCTCGCAGCACCAGGGATCCGGGTTCAATTCCCGCCCTGGGTGACTGGGTGGAGTTTGCACGTTCGCCCCGTGTCTGCGGGGGTTTCCTCCTGGTGCTCCGGTTTCCTCCCACAGTCCAGAGGTGTGCAGGTTTGGTTGGGTATATGGGGATGGGGAATGGAGCTAGGGAGGGTGCTCTTTCAGAGGGTTGGTGCAGACTCGATGGGCCGAATGGCCTCCTTCTCCTCTGTAGGAATTTTATGATTCTACATACAGAGTGAGGCTCACCCTGTCTGGCTGTAATGTGGGTTACAATCTAAAGCTGAAGAACAGGCAACATTCACAACAACATGGACTGGTTTTGGCCTTTGTCACAAGATGTTTCCTTGTAGTATATCAGGGGCTGTTTAGCACACTGGGCTAAATCGCTGGCTTTGAAAGCAGACCAAGGCAGGTTAGCAGCACGGTACGATTCCCGTAACAGCCTCCCCGAACAGGTGCCGGAATGTGGCGACTAGGGGCTTTTCACAGTAACTTCATTGAAGCCTACTTGTGACAATAAGCCATTTTCATATCAAGTTGAGTTTTTGAGCAAAATTATCAAACTAAATACCGAGCCAACGTCTGGCCCAATTCCTGATTTTTTATTCATCAAAAATGACGGGCAGCAAAAGCTGAGCTGGTCAAACCATCCGTCCTACACTCCGGATGGATGGTGCGTCATGGCTAGATGCTTCCCACCAACTCTACCATCCCCACCCCCTCCTTCCCCTTTGGAATATTGCACATGTTGAAGATATGCCAAACGCCAGGCAGGCGTACTGGAATAGACCTTTGTGTGTGTTTATCGTGACATACCCCCGGGAAGCATTATCTAATTTGAGTTGCTGGTACACGTGACTCATATCCAGCTTTGAGTAAGATTGACCTCCTGCCAGCTTTCCATACAGGTCTTCAATTTTCGGAATTGGATGTTTATCCAGTTTGGCAGCCTGATTAACTGTTAGCTTATAAATGCCACAAATGCGGATGGTCTTGTCTGGTTTCAATACGGGGACTATAGGTGCTGCCCATTCTGAGATTTGAACTGGCTGGGTAATGCGTAGTCCTTCCAACCTGTTTAACTCAGTGTCCAATTTCTCTTGTAAGGCACATGCTACCGGTGTTGCCTTAAAGAATCAGTGAGTCGCCTTTGGATCCATATAAATCTCAGCTTGTAGCTCTTGGATTTTGCCTAATTCATCACAGAAGACGACTTTGTATTTTACATAACATGTAACATAGAACATACAGTGCAGAAGGAGGCCATTCGGCCCATCAAGTCTGCACCATCTCACTTAAGCCCTCACTTCCACCCTATCCCCGTAACCCAATAATCTCTCCTAACCTTTTTGGGTACTAAGGGCAATTTATCATGGCCAATCCACCGAACCTGCACATATTTGGACTGTGGTAGGAAACCGGAGCACCCGGCGGAAACCCACGCAGACACGGGGAGAACGTGCAGACTCCGCACAGACAGTGACCCAGCGGGGAATCGAACCTGGGACCTTGGTGCTGTGAAGCCACAGTGCTACTTGTGCTACCGTGCTGCCCATGCGGGTAGCAGTTTGGGCAGTCCCCCTTCCTGCACTTGAAAAATCCCAACCCAATTTAACATGATTTCTTGAAGTCAGTCACAGAAAGATTTGGTCCTTCACCGTCACTATTATGACTGGGAACTGGGTAGACCGTTGTCCATAGCTTACAGCGACTATTGTGGTGCCTTTTATTTTTATTACTTCTCCCGTATGAGCCTTCAACTCGGCAGAAGCAGTCATCGTGGTCAGTATCTCTCTTAGATACTGGAATGCATGCTCACCCATGATAGTGACTGATGCCCCTCTATCTACCTCCATCTTAGGTGGCCTCCCATTTACAGTAATAGGGTCTACCTTTCTGTTTTTAGATTAAACAAAGAGTGAAATACAGAATCATGGGTGCTCGGCTCCTTCACATTATATACTTGTAGCACCTGGTTTGATTGATTACTCAGCGATTTGACTTAGCTCTACACTGCTTTATCAAATGTCCTCTTTATGTGACAATAAAACTCTCAGCCTCCTTAAACCGACATTATTCAGGGGTGTGGTTACCTCCACATCGCTATTCAACCACTTTCAGCTTTACTGACTGATTGCCTATTCTGTACCTTTTTGTTTCGTTGGCGGCTGAAATTGTTTCCCGCTTTGCGGCTGCTTCAGTGGGTTTTAACGGCATAGCTGGCTGCAGGTTCCTGCCCTAACTGGTGAACAGCACCAATTAGTGACCTCTGAAGCTCTTGTACACCTTTTCTTAGCTCCTTCCATTGCTCGTTTAAAATTTATGTCGACCTCTGCAAGCAATCTGTATTGAATAGCATCGATGCCCATGCCGCAAACTAACCTACCCCATAACATGTTGTTTAGGGTGGCTCCAAAATCACAATACTTTGATAATTGCTTCCATTTAGCAATGTAAATCTTGATTGATATGCCTGGGGTTCTCACCCTCAAATTAAATTTGAATCTCTGGAGTCTGACTGATAGTTGACTTTGCAATTGAGCCTTGGCTAAATCCACAAGTTCACTAAATGAATTGGAGCCAGGGGCGCTTGGAGCTGTCAGACTGCGGGTAAGGGACGTCTAAGTTCCACGAACATTTAGG
This sequence comes from Scyliorhinus canicula, assembly GCF_902713615.1. NCBI lineage: Eukaryota > Metazoa > Chordata > Chondrichthyes > Carcharhiniformes > Scyliorhinidae > Scyliorhinus > Scyliorhinus canicula. The sequence continues at coordinate 269,461,240 of NC_052148.1, read as the reverse complement.
AGAATTACTTTGCATTTGGCTCCTCCCCAACTTCATTTGCTTGGAGATAATGCCCAAAGCACTTGACGCGTTGTGTCCAACCCTCCGTGGAGGAGTCAAATGGGCCTATTGGCCTAAAGAGAGGCATTCTGGTGAGTGCATTCTTTTCAGACTTTGATTACGGAGCTTGGTGAGGAGCTACTGCAGATCTTGGAAAATGATGAGGCAGCACGGTAGCACAGTGGTTAGCACGGCTGCTTCACAGCTCCAGGGTCCCAGGTTCAATTCCGACCTTGGGTGACTGGCGCCTGGAGTTTACACATTTCTCCCGTGTCTGCGTCGGTTTCCTTTGGGTGCTTTGGTTTCCTCCCACAGTCCAAAGATCTGTAGGTTTGGTGGATTGGCCATGATACAATTGTCCCTTGGTGCCCAAAGGTTAGGTGGGGTTATGGGGGATAGGGCGGGGTGTGGCCTAGATTGGGTGCTTTATATATACAGACTCGATAGGCTGAATGGCCTCCTTCTGGGATTCTTTAAGGATTCTACGGATAAATCAAGATTCTCAGAGGTGTTAAGCCAGAGGCAGTGTCCTGATAATTTATCCTCATTGCCAGATGTAAAGACGCACTTTTAAAGATTTCATTAGAAACACAAAAGATATTTATTAATAAGAAAACAGCAGCCTCACTGTTGCAGTTCACTCCCAAAATGTCTCTTTGCCGAAGGAGCCTTTCTCATCTTGCGTAATTCCCCACTCTGACCTCCGATTGGTCACAAAGGCCATGTGACCCTTACTCTGCTGTGTTGCCCTTAAAGGGACAATCACCACAGCATTGAAGAAGGATTTAACCTGTTCCTTACAAGTACCTGTCCCCTTGATGTAAATCGCTGCAAAAAACATTGCAACATGACATGGCATGTTATATCATCACTGCTTTTTTGGATCTTCTAACTCCTACAAATAAAAAGATATTATGCCAGGTACATTTTGAGGAGAATAGTGCCCTTTAATATATTAATTGTGAGGCTGCAACACATTTGCATTTTTATTTTTTCCCTGATAGTTTATCTGTTCTCTCATCATCTCTGTACCCAAATCCAAATGATTTTCATTAAAGATTCTGTGGCTGGCATTCTAGTGTCCTATTCATAATAGAAAACTGAGGAAATTAAAATGGAGTTCAATGCGAAGACAATGAATTACTGACTCTTAGAGATTAAGCCTGCAAAATAGTGCGGGAAACCAGTTTGCACAAAATAATTGCTTATGTTTCCTCTTCTGGAGTTTTAGTGAATACCAATGCATTTTGTGGTGGGATCACTGTCCCCTTGTGAGCATGGGGGGAGGAGGAGGGGAAGAAAAATGCCTTAACTGCACATCCCAAAGTGCTTTAGCCACTTTAACGATGTTGGTTGAGGGGTGAATATTGTCTTGGAAGTTCTTCCCCACCCATCTTTGAAATAGTGGCACGGGATCTGTTACATCCAACGGGGAGGGCAGATTTAATGTCTCATTTGAAAGACGGCACCTCCAACAGTGCAACACTCCCTCGGTACTGCAGAGTGTTAATTGGATGGAAATTGAGTATTTGACTGTATCCAGGTGGTGGATGTTACCCAGGGATTTGCTTCGGGCTCCATAGGAACAGACTGAACTTGTGGTTGTTGGGTTAGGAGGTGTATGTTTGTATGTGAGTATCTGCAAATAAAAGCTTGGTGTGGACATGACAATTAGGATTCAGGGCCGGGATTCTCCCCTACCCGGTGGGGCGGGGGGTCCCGGTGTGTCGGAGTGGCGTGAACCACTCCGGCGTCGGGCTGCCCCAAAGTTGCGGAATTCTCCGCACCTTTAGGGGCCAAGCCCTCACATTGAGGGGCTAGGCCCGCGCCGGAGTGGTTCCTGCTCCGCCGGCTGGCGTGAACGGCCTTTGGCGTCACGCCAGCTGGGGCCGAAAGGACTTGGCCGGACGGTGTAAGTCCGCGCATGCGCCGGAGCGTCAGCAGCTGCTGATGTCATCCCGGCGCATGCACAGGGGAGGGGGTCTCTTCCACCTCCGCCATTGTGAAGACCATGGCGAAGGCGGACGAAAAAGAGTGCCCCCACGGCACAGGCCCGCCTGTCGATCGGTGGGCCCCAATCGCAGGCCAGGCCACTGTGGGGGCACTCCCCGGGGTCAGATCGCCCCACGCCCCCCCCCCCCTCCCCGGGACCCCGGCGCCCACCCGCGCCGCCTGCTCCAGCCGGTAAGGTACGTGGTCTGATCCACGCCGGTAGGAGAGGGTTGACAGCGGCGGGACTTTGGCTCATGACGGGCCAGAGAATCGCCACGGGGGGCCCGCCAACCGGCACGGCACGACTCTCGCCCCCGCCGAATCTCTGGTGGCAGAGAATGCGGGACACGGCGGGGGCGGGATTGACGCCGGCCCCGGGCGATTCTCCGACCCGGCTATGGCTGATTTAGGTATGCAAGACATGAATGAGCCACTCCATAATTTATAGAACTCTCTGCTTATTTGCTTTTAAAATTAAGAATCGAGCTCTTTTTTGCTTTTGCATGAGAACTTCCCTCAAGCAACAATCCTTTAGGATTGTAGATTTTTGTATTGGGCCTCGATACACCATCTGTAAACTCTTTGTTTAATAAAGAAAACACTATCGCAGATCTGTATACTCATGGAAGACTTACAAAAGAAGCCATGTGACATGTATCCCCTCTCCTCCGCTTAACAGATTTATTAAGCAACCTGGTGGAAGCCTGTTAATTGGGACACATAGGGAAATGCAATTATCTTATCAGATTGTCTCCATTAAGCAAAGCCCGTCGGCATTGCTTTACATATGTTCAAAATCAATTCAGGCCCAAGAAATGGTCTTCCAAATGACTTCCTCAGCGACTGGCGTGTGTGACAGCGAGCACGTGGAGAGTCTCTGGGGTATTAGTGATGGCCTGCTCCCATTAATGCACAGAGCTGCCGTCTCTTTAAAGGGATAGCCTTTGCTTTCCTCGATGCTTCATAAAGCTGTTGAACAATACTTCAGCTATTTGAAATTCCGTAACCACTTCACTCCAATGAAGTTTCTGTTCTTGGTTATTCAAATTGCATTGCACTAATGTCCTCATTAAACTCAAACTGTTATGTCTTTGTTAATGGCATATGGAGGATTACAGCACGAAGTCCACTCACTGCAAACTTTGCTACACTTTAGTGCCAAATCTCGGTTCCTCGCACCAAACCCTGTGCACCGATTACCGCCTCTGCACATTGTGCCAGTCTGGCGATGCATTTAAAAAAAAATTCCAATCCTGTTGTTCAATTCCCTCCATGGTCCCACCCCTTCCCTATCTCTGTAACAATTTCCAGCCCTCCAACTCGCTGAGCTTTTGGCGTTCCGCCGATCCTGGCCTCTTGTGCACCCCAGATTTTAATCACCCCACCATTGGAAGCCATGCCTTGAGCTGTCTAGGTCCTAATCCCTGGAATTCACTCCATGACGTTCCCACCTCTCTACCTCCTTGTCTACCAAAACACTCCTTAAACCCACCTCCTTCACCAGGGTTTTGCTAACTTACTGTAATAGCGTCTTCCCTGGCCCGGTGTTAAATTGTCCGGCAGCGGAATCTTACGGTCTCGCTGATGTCTTGAGTGGCTCGCCCATCACGCCGTCGGGGAGCTTGCCATGGGAGGTTGCTTTCGGCGTGACTGGAAGATACCGCAGGTGGGAAGGGCTGGAAGATCCCACCCAATGTGCGGAAGCTGGATGTGAATGGATCCTATCACCCTGCCATTGTCACATGATGGTTTCCATCATCCATATCAGGCTGGGTAAATCTCAAGGAGAGACGACACAGGAGGGATTGGAATCGATTGATGCACCGCCATTGTTTGGAAAAAGGGCTTTGAACTTGTGGAAGTCACATGATGAGGGAAACATTTTGTAGTTTGTTTTTTAAATCGGCAAGATGCCGTTTACAGACGTTGCCCCAAAAGCCATCGAATTAGCCAAGCCACCATGGCAACTAACAGCAATGCCTTGGAAATGACAGATCGTAACAGAGCGGGAACCCCAATTGTTCAATCTTTGAGTCCACCTGAGATACCATCGGCTGGAAATTCGACTGCAGAAAGCCTCACAGCTTAGTGAGCAACCTTTGTGTTACCGCACCTTCACTTCAACTTTAAAGCATCCAGGGAAGTATGGACGGGAGACCGAGGTTGGGATTTATTATCCCCCCCCTCCCCCGCGGCACGTTTTCCGTCGGTGGAGGAGCGTCACCATTGGCAGCCGGTGGGATCTTCCCATCCTGCCAGTGTCTAAGCTGATTTGTGTGGCTTGCCTCTCCCGCCGCAGGGTAACCCTTCGCGCAGTGGACGGCGGAGGTGGTTGCCTTCTTGGCGGAGGTGGTTGCCTTCTCGGCGGAGGTGGTTGCCTTCTCGGCGGAGGTGGTTGCCTTCTCGGCGGAGGTGGTTGCCTTCTCGGCGGAGGTGGTTGCCTTCTCGGCGGAGGTGGTTGCCTTCTCGAGGACCGGAAGATTCTGCCGTTGGGGAGATTTGTGAAATCCCATCCTGAGTTAATTATGAGCTATAACCGTATGTTACCGTCACCTGTCTCTAAACTTTGTGTGTGTGACAGCGGGTGTGTAAAGGGCGGGAGTCAAACATTGCGTTAAATTCAGGGTCAGTGTGCGATAAGAAACAACTTTTTGTATTAAACTCACAAAGATCTTGGGCGGGATTCTCCGACCGCCCGCCGGATCGGAGAATTGCCGGCGGGCGGCGTGCATCCCGCCCCCGCCGTCTCCCGAAGTCTCCGGCACCAGAGATTCGGTGAAGGCGGGAATCGCACCGCGCCTGTCGGCAGCCCCCCCCCCCGGCGATTCTCCGGCCCGCGATGGGCCGCTGTCACGCCGGTCCCGCCTTTCCCGCCGGCGTGAATCAAACCACCTACCATCCCGGCGGGACCAGACGCCGCGGGCAGGCTCCGGGGCCCTGGGGGGGCACGGGGCGATCTGGCCCTGAGGGGTGCCCCCACGGTGGCCTGACCCACGATCGGGGCCCACTGATTGGCGGACGGGCCTGTGCCGTGGGGGCACTCTTTTCCTTCCGCGTTCACCATCATCTTCACGATGGCGGAGGTGGAAGTGACCCCCTCCCCTGCGCATGCGTGGGGATGACGTCAGCAGCCGCTGACGCTCCGGCGCATGTGCGGACATCCGCCAGCCGGCGAAGTACCTTCAACCCCGGCTGGCGTGGCGCCAAAGGCCTTTCCCACCGGCTGGTGGGGCGCCCAAGCACTCCGGCGCGGACCTAGCCCCTCAAGGTTAGGGCTTGGCCCCTAAAGGTGCGGAGACGTCCGCAACTTTGGGGCGGCCCAACGCCGGAGTGGTTCACGCCACTCCATCCCGCCGGGACCCCCGCCCCGCTGGGTAGGGGAGAATCCCGCCCCTTGCCCTTCAAGTTATTTTATTTATTTATTTTTAATTTTAGAGTACCCAATTCATTTCTTTTCCAATTAAGGGGCAATTTAACGTGACCAATCCACCTACTCTGCACATCTTTGGGTTGTGGGGGTGAGACCCACGCAGACACGGGGAGAATGTGTAAACTCCACACGGACAGTGACCCAGGGCCGGGATCAAACCTGGGACCTCGGCGCCATGAGGCAGCAGTGCTAGCCGCTGTGCCACGGTGCCTCCCTTAACTCCTGGAGTAATTTTTTTCCAAATATAAATTTAGCGCACCCAATTAATTTTTTTAAATTAAGGGGCAATTTATTTTGGCCAATCCACCTACCCTGCACATCTTTGGGTTGTGGGGGGCAAAACGCACACAAACACGGGGAGAACGAGCAAAATCCACACGGACAGTGACCCAGAGCCGGTATCAAAGTTGGGACTTCGGCGCCATGAGGCAGCAATACCAACAAGTATGCCACCATTCCGCCCCTAATTCCTGGAGTTATTTAATCAGGACATGCACTCTGAGAGTATAAACATGCACACCCCTTACTGACAAAACACTGATCATGATCAGTAAAAGAATGCACATGAATTTTGCCCGTGACACAACTTGTACCATCTCAGTCCGCAATGCGTTGCACCCTTCACCTCATGGCCCCACTCGTTATCTCCATGTCCACTCCAGGATCGATTACCTTCTTCCCAAGAGCCTCACAGCAGTTTAGTGAGCTGAGGCCTCTCAAGGGATGGAACCGCCTGAGAAAGTTAGCTTCATTCCCACACGTGCTCCGTGAGGGGTGGGGTTGGTCCATAGTCCGCCCGACTGGAACTTACAAGGCATCTGGAGAAGGCATCTCAAGGTGATTCACCTTAAAGGAGCATAATTGGACTAACCTTAACATCGAGCCACAGGAGAAAATATTCAGCTGATGATAAAAGTTTTGATCAAGGAAGCTGGATTCATGGAACATCGTGAAGGAGGACAGAGAGGTAGAGAGGCAAAGGGATTAGAAAGGGAATTCTAGAGCTTGTTGTATGGACACGTGAGGGAAAGAATTGGAGGAGCACGGACATGTGAGAGCGCTGTCGGGCCGGAGAAGGTAACGGAGATCAGGAGGATTTGAACACAAGAATGGGAATTTTAACTTGGATGTATTCCTGGACCGGGAGCCAATCTGCACAGGGGATTATTGGTGGATGGGACACGGTACAAGTTAAGAAGCAGGAAGCAGAGTTTTGGAAAAAGTCGGAAGGCTAGCTCAGCCTGGTTTAGCTCCATACCTCTGCCCTTGACCTGCCCAGCCTCAGGATTCAGGAACAAATTATTCAGAAGAAAAATCTCACTAAAGTGAAGTGAAGAATTGGAGTGTCAAAAACGGAGTGCAGAAAACACAAACAAGGAAGGGTTTGTTTGGGGAAAGAACTTGCAGTGAGAGCGAGCCACTCATGGGTCTGAAGCTGGCATTGAGTCAGCCCGTCTGAACCCTTCCCACCACCTTAACCATCCACTTGCTCTGACATTGGCGCACTGTTGCTGTGTGTGTACCAATTCACTAAAGCTTCTTTGGCAGAAAATGTGACATCTACCATCTGGAAGGACAATGGGAGCAGATGTCTGGGAACATCACAATCCCCTTTCCACTTACTCACCATCCTGACATGGAACTACAGCATTGTTCCTCCACTGTCGATGGATCAGTAACCTGGAACTCCCTCCCTAACAGCACTATGGGTGTATGTACACCCCCGGGACTGTAGCAGTTCAAGAAAACAGCCCCACTAACCTGACAAGAAACTAGGATCGGACAATATGCCGATCTTGCAGTGATGTTGAGATCCCCAGAATATCGAAGAAAGGCTGTGTTGGCCTTGGAAAGGGTCCAGAGGAGGTTAACATAAATGATCTCTGGATTGAAGAGCTTGTCGTATGAGGAACAGTTGATGACTCTGTGTCTTTACTCGTTGGAGTTTAGAAGGACAAGGGGGGATCTTATTGAAACTTACAGGACATTGCGAGGCGTGGATAGAGTGGACGTGGAGAGGATGTTTCCACTTGTGGGAAAAACTAGAAGCAGAGGACACCATCACAGACTAAAGGGACGATCCTTTAAAACTGAGATGAGGAGGAATTTCTTCAGCCAGAGGGTGGTGAATCTGTGGAACTCTTTGCCGCAGAAGGCCAAATCATTGAGCGTATTTAAGATCGCGTTAGATAGGTTCCTGATTAATAAGGGATCAGGGATTATGGGCAGAAGGCAGGAGAATGGGGTTGAGATAAATACCAGCCATGATTGAATGGCGGAGCAGATTGGATGTGCCGAGTGGCCCAATTCTGCTCCTTTGTCTTATAATCTTATAGAACATAGAACATAGAACGATACAGCGCAGTACAGGCCCTTCGGCCCTCGATGTTGCACCGACATGGAAAAAAACTAAAGGCCATCTAACCTACACTATGCCCTTATCATCCATATGCTTATCCAATAAACTTTTAAATGCCCTCAATGTTGGCGAGTTCACTACTGTTGCAGGTAGGGCATTCCACGGCCTCACCACTCTTTGCGTAAAAAACCCACCTCTGACCTCTGTCCTATATCTATTACCCCTCAATTTAAGGCTATGTCCCCTCGTGCTAGCCACCCCCATCCGCGGGAGAAGGCTCTCGCTGTCCACCCTAACTAACCCTCTGATCAGTTTGTATGCCTCTATTAAGTCACCTCTTAACCTTATGGTGGAATAACTTTTTTAGTCGCGGGCTCTTGGAGCAAGAATTTTTGATAATGTGATGCATAACCTTTCTCAGGGGATTGGTGCTGGAAACAGAACCTTCTGACGCGAAAATGAAAACGGAGAATGCTGGAAAAACGCAGCAGGTCTGGCAGCGTCTGCGAAGAGAGACAAACAGACGCTCCGCGTCCGCCTGATTCTTCTGCGGAGCTGCCAATTGCACTAAAATCGATTGCTTTTTGCACTCGCATGCCTGGGAGAAATGTATTTGCCCCGTTCAGTTTTAAGACTTGGAAAAAAAAAACCATTCATCAGATTTTCTTTTCTGGTTCACGGATCAAACACATCGTGAAAACATCAGCTGTGCAGCTTGAACTGGAGGCCCTGGCAATGAAAACGATCCTTTGAGTTCCTGGATGCTTGCCCTCACTCAGGATGAAAAAAATAAAGGCACAGACATTTTGCCTGTAATTTAATTCTCCGCACGTTGGTTGTCACTTGAAGAAAAATGCAATTCATCATTTTTGCATAATTTGCGTTACGGGCCTTTCTGGCCAGCGACCCTAATTGTCCGGTTCTGGTTACTTTCTGAGGCCTTGGTCTGTTTTCTCATGCGGAAAGATTATTTCAACCTCGACAGGGGACCAACCAGAAAGCACTTCATTCAATCAGTATTTTCTAAGCTTCTAGCCTGAGGACCGGGCCCATTAGTAGGAAAAACAGGTTATTAGTTCATCTTGTCAACACAGAGACTGTCAAATGATCTCCACTTATCCCCTTGCTTGAGTTGAAACAGACCCTCATCTGCAAATGTCCTTTTCCTCCAGTAAATTCTCATTCCCTCCCCCCCCCCCCCCCCCCCCCCCAGCATCACCATCACCTCTGCGCCCTGTCGGAAGATGTGGACAACCTGTCCTGTTATTCAGTTAGATCATAGAATTTACATTCGGCCCATCGAGTCTGCGCCAGCCCTTGAAAGAGCAGCCTACTTAAGCCTGCGCCTCCACCTAACCTTTAGATTATCTGTGACTTGGTTGTGTCAGCTTTATTATCCTGACCCAATGAAAGTCTTATCGATCTCAGTTGGAAAATAAGGGGCGGAATTCTCCGCAAGGCCCGACGCTGTCGTGAAACCCGGAGAGCTTCACGGCGGCGTCGGAGGCCACTCCTGACCCCCTATTCTCTCCCCCCCCACCCTCCCGGGGGGCTAGGAGGGCTGTGCCGTAAATCACGGCGCGCCGAGAATGACGCGGCCGGCGCGCCTAATGTTGTCAGCCGCGCATGCGTAGGTTGGCCGGCTCCAACCCACGCATGCGCGGTTGCCGTCTTCCTCTCCGCTGCTCCGCAAGACGTGGCGGCTTGATCTTGCGGGGCGGCGGAGGGGAAAGAGTGCGTCCCTTTGAGACGCCGGCCCGACGATTGGTGGGCACCGATCGCGGGCCAGTCCCCTCCCGAGCACGGCCGTGGTGCTCGCTCCCCTCTCCGCCCCCCCACAAGCCACAACCCAGGTATTGGCGCCATGTTCACGCCGGCAGCGACCAGGTGTGGTTGCCGCCAGCGTGAACCGGTCAGGAACGGCAGGCCGCTCGGCCCATCCGGGTAGGAGAATCGCGGGCCGTCGTGAAAAACGGCGGCCCGCGATTCTCCGAGCGGCGTGTCCCAAAACGCGACACACCATTTCGGGGGGGGGGGGGGGGGGGGGGGAGGGGGGGTGGGAGAATCGCGGGGGGGGGAGGGGGGGTGGGAGAATCGCGGGGGGTGTCAGAGCGGCCCTCCCGCGATTCTCCCACCCGGCGTGGGAGCGAGTATGGCCGATCCACATTCCCCTGCACATGTTTTGGGTTGTGGGGGTGAGACCCACGCAGACACGGGGAGGATGTGCAAACGCCACACGGACAGTAACCCGGGGCCGGGATCGAACGCGGGTCCTGGGCGCCGTGAGGCAGTAGTGCTAACCCACTGCTTTGGAAATTTCTCATTGATATCCAGCCTCAAACGATTTTTAGGGGGGGGAGTGTTTCAGATTTCCACCATCGCTTTTGTGAAGAAATATTTCCTCAACACAGCCGAGCTCGAGTTACACGGTATAAAATAAAAAGCAGAAAGTGCTGAAACAACAGGTCTGGCAGAGTCCGTGGAGAGCGAGAGACGGAGGGCGGGATATTCCGGCCCTTTCACGGCAGGTGCATCGGGAAAATTTGGAGAACTGTCAAAATTCAGTGTCCTGTCGGCGTAGAAATAATTAGCAATTTTCTTCTCCGGGTTTTGGTGGTGAGTCGGGAACCGTATTTACATTGATTTGAATATAATGAATATTCATTATTCACCACAATCCCCTCCCCCCCACTCCGACGAAAGGCCACACTGGCAGCTAATTAGACTGATGTGATTCACGGCCATGTAGCAGTGACATGCACCTGGCGAGTATCACTTCCCTTGTGACCCTGAGGTGTGCTCACCTACCTTTCTTAGCGCTGTGCTCGTAGCTGCTCTGACTTCATGCCCAAGGATGCACAGGCAAGCCTAGTGGGAACTCAAGAGAGGGAGCGTTACCATGTAAGACCAGCAGGAGGGTGAGGGGGTTGGGGGGGGGGGGGGGGGTGGAAAGGGCAGGGGGACAGAGGCTGGAGTGTTGGAGAAGGAGGGGAGGGGTAGGGTTGACTGGGGAAGAGATCAAAGAGACACACAAGTGGGAAATTCGTTTAGACTCAGAAAGAATAAGCAGCCCTGGGCATTGGAGGGACAGGTAGTCAGGGCCACAGAGCATAGTCAGTGCTGTGGGTCTGGGACACAATTTAAGGGGTGCCCCTAACGTGACTGTCCTGGTCCCAGTCAAGGGAGAGGGCGGGCCTGTCAGTCATGCTTAGCGTGGTGCGCAGGCTGTGGTTAGTCCCTCACTCATGTCAATCCTGGGGGTTGGTTGCTTGATAATGGGCTTAGTCACAGTCAGTGGAGGCTTCTGCAGCCTGTAGATGGAGAACAGGTAATGAGGAGGTGGGTGGGGGGGGGGGGGGGGGGGGGCGGGGGGGGGGGGGGGTGGGTCTCGAAGATCTCTTGCAGGGGAGGTCTCTGTAAGTCACACCACAATAGGCCTCAAAGTAGGGAGGGGTCAGATCAACCTGGGGCGTCGGATCAACGTCAAATAGTTCAGCGGAGAGGACATGGCTATCAACCACAATAATGACAGGAGGGAGGGAGGGAAACCTCAACATGAGTCTCCTCCAGACTTACGGGAGGGATTGTGACGGTCACGGGGTGGGCTTGAAGCTGGTTGGTCGCTAAACCTCAGCACCACCAATTTTCAAACAATTTTCATTGACGCAGATTTGATTTGGATTTATTGTCACGTGTACCGAGGTACAGTGCAAAGTATTGTTCTGTGTACAGACCTGGCAGATCGTTCCATACATGAAAAACGTAGGACACATGATAAATACGCAATATAAATAATAGACACAGACAGACATCGGGTGAAACATATGGGGCTGGATTCTCTGTTTTTGAGTGTATGTCCGGAGGATCCATGGCGTTTTACGTCAAAAACATCTCCGCCACCCCAGCAACCGACCCTCCTGCCGGTGAGGGGCGAGCTGCCGTGCCACATAATACTCCCAGCCTCCACGACTAAAACTGGTGGAGAATGGCCGGGTTCATGGCCGTACATGTGCACGGTGACGACCTGCAGCGGTCGGGCAGTACAACATGGCGCTGGCCTGCCAAATAGTGCCCCCCTGGACACCTCCCTGCAGAACGGCTCCCTGCCCGACTGTGGCGGCACTGGACGTAGTCCGCAGCCGCCACGCCGCTTCTCGGCCGCTGTGACCACACGTTGCCCCGCGTGGTCGTGAACTCAGCCCAGCGGGGGAAGAGCATCAGGGGAGGGCCTCAGGTGGCGTGCTCCTCGATGATGCCATTTTGGAGGGGGCTGAGCATACGCCGCCCCCCCCCCCCATTGCATCATAAAAAGGCATTCTCCGCTCGATCGCCGATTACGAAATCGCCGTCGGGGAACGGAGAATCCTGCCCATGGAATGTGGAGCTACAACAGCAGAGAAGATGCGTAGAGAGATCAGTTCAGTCCATATGAGGGTCATGTATTATTCCTTGTGTCTGAATAAAGCTCGTAGTCTTACAGTTGAAGTAGATGCTTTATTTGTATGAGTTTGTTCTCTCTCCAGCGCTTATACTATGTTACAACTGAGCCGCCTGTCTGTGTCCTGCTAACCAGCTGCCGTTCCTGTGAAGAGTCTGTCTGACATCCTGTCTGTATTTGTACATCGCCCGCGCTCCCTCGAGTGATTGCTTTGCTGTAGTGCATTTACATTGACCCCTTGTATTTCTACACAGATATGCAGATCACTACAGGTCACTCAGGAGAATGGGGGAGAGGAAGCTTCTTTGAATCTGTTAGTGCATGTTCTCTGCCCGATGGAAGAGGTTGGAAGAGTGAATAAGCCGGGTGGGAGGGAGTCTCTGATTATGCTGCCTGCTTTCCCCAGGCAGCAGGAGGTGTAGATGGAGCCAATGGATGGGAGGCAGGTTCGTGCGATGGACTGGGCGGTGTTCACGACTCTGTAGTTTCTTGCGGTCCTGGGCCGAGCAGTTGCCATGCCAGGCTGTGATGCAGCCCGATAGGATGCTTTCTATGGTGCATCTGTAAAAGTTGGTAAGAGTCAATGTGGACTTGCCGGCACTGCTGAGTTTTGTCTGGAATATTTTATCTTTATTTCAGATCTGTGGTAGCTTCTCTTTTAGTCTCTATGGTTCTGCCCCTTTTGTTCTGGACTCCCCAACAAGTGCAAATATCTTTATCAGCTCCTTTAATTCCATAGAATCTTTCCAGTGCAGAAGGAGGCCATTCGGCCTTCCGAAAGAGCACTCTACCCATGGCCACTCCACCGGCCTATCCTCGTAAACCCGCACATTGATCATGTCCAATCCACATCTTTGGACTGTGGGAGGAAACCGGAGCACCCGGAGGAAACCCAGGCAGCCACAGGGGGAACGTGCAGACTCTGCACAGACAGTCACCCAAGGCCAAAATCAAACCCGGGACAATCCGGGTCACTGGAGCAGTGAGGCAGCAGTGCTAACCGCTGTGCTACCGTGCCGGCCCCCCTTAAACACCTCGATCGGACCACCTGTTAATCTTCCATACTCAAGGAAATTTCTGCAGACTTTGAAACTGAGAAGCTGGAGCAGAAACCAGTGACTTGGCATTGGGAAAAGAAATGTCAGAATCTTGTATTACATCCAGACTAACTTTCTCTGGGGGCTTGTATCAAACATCAGCACGTGAACCCCTCGTGAACCTCTTGGCTGTTGCCTTATAGCTTCACTGATTACCTTCTTCCCAGATCTCCTAACCCATTAGACACAAGGGGCTGGTTTAGCTCACTGGGCTAAATCGCTGGCTTTGCAAGCAGACCAAGGTAGGCCAGCAACACGGTTCGAGTCCCCGAACAGGCGCCGGAATGTGGCGACTAGGGGCTTTTCACGGTAACTTCATTTGAAGTCTACTTGTGACAATAAGCGATTTTCACTTTCCTTTTGTTTGAGCTGTGATAGAAGTGGAAAATCCAGCATCACACGATAATTCCAAATCCTGCTTTATTGCGTGTCGGAGGCTCACAGAGTATTCTCGCTGCAGAGCTAGGAAAGGCTGGACAATATTATTTCAGCACTGGGCTGCCCAGCTGTAAAGTCATGAGCTAAAAGCAGTTAAACCGAGACCCCTCCAGAACTGAAAACCCACTGTGAAATACAGTTAAATCGTATTACAGCAGTTTGTTATCATTTGTACCACAAACCTTTCACATGAACTGATATTACGACATAACTTTATATCTGAGGCAAGCTTTTAAACCCCGCGCAATGGTGTTATGACTCCTTCGAAGCCGAAGCTGAAACGGGACTACTTAAAGGATTAAATGCTGCATCTGATAAGGGCAGAGGTGCATGGAAATATCCCCAATTTATACACCAGCCTGACTTGCAAAGATGTCTTTCAGATATGTCTAAATATATTCCTTCACCATTGATGGGTCAAAATTCTGGAACTTCTCTGTCTAACAGAACTGCGGGAGTGCTATCTCCTCCTCAGGCAGCAGTGGTTTAGAAAGGCAGCCCACCACCTTCTCAAGGGAGATTAGGGATGTCAACAAATGCTGGCCTAGCCAGTGAGGATGCAACGCACGAGTGAATAGAAAAATAACCTGTTTTCAGCTGCAGAGTTGAAGGTTCAAACGGTCTAAAGCGGGTCAATTTCCCATCACCTACCCTCATAAAAGATCACCAAAAAAAGATGCTAAATGTTACATTTTAAAGATTTAATTCACGATTTTATCTTGGTTATTATTATGAACTATTGTAATCTAACCCTTCCCTGTCGCAGGGTGTTGGATACAAAGTCTTGTCATCTTCAGTTGACTGTATGTACTTTTTATGTATTCTCTAACTTCCAAAAACTGCGTGCATATATAAAAGGTTCAATCTAGGAGCTGTCTCCGTGCTTGTTTGCACACGCGGCTCTGTCCAGCACTAGACTGACCCCTAGGTGTGGGTCATGTGTTCTCTCACATCACTGTGTGGGCGGTACAGTGCTCAGTCCCATGTTAACCATTTTTGTGCCAGACCCCGATATGAGATTCCCCAGCTTGCTCCCCCTGAGTGGGTAAGTAAGTCAGTGTCAGCTAGGCGATTTAGTCCAGAGGGCCCCAGATTTGATTCTCGGTGCTGAGGTAGTTTTTCACAGCATGTGCAGGATAAGGAACATTACGGTTGTTTTCAGCTTTATTGGCCATGGTGGGACGATGGATAAGCTGCCAGGTCAGCAACGTACCATAGAATAAAAATCAGCGATCACGAGCGCAGTATTTAGTGAATTAGGATTCAAAGTAAACAATATCTAAAAGCTGCTCACAGTAAACACGGCCGCAAAATTGTCAAATGGTTGGAGAAACCCAACTGTTTCCCGTACCTGCCTCCCCGAACAGGCACCAGAATGTGGAGACTAGGGGCTTTTCACAGTAACTTCATTTGAAGCCTACTTGTGACAATAAGCAATTTTCATTTCATTTTCGTTTTCATTAACCTTTCTCAGTTAAGGAAACCTGCCTTCTTCAGTGACCCCGGTCAATGTCTATCGCAGCTTTCCCAGTATCCAACCGGATAATGAGGAATGGGCGGTAAGCGGCCAAGAGAATGAGGAGCGGAGCTCGCCAACATCCAGCAATACTTCTGAGGGCAGATTGAGGGCTGGATGTGAATGGTCCTCCCAACTCTCTCAGTGTCTACAATCCACATGAAGAATGGACAGAGAGACTGCCAGGGGCCATAGAAATGCGCCACAGCTTGAGTCAGGGCTTCAGGCAGAGTGGAGGAGAATATTAATGGGGCTGGCAGGAAATCACAGTCAAAACCCTTTCTTCTCAAAGAATTCCAATCTGTATGTTTTTCAAACTTGAAAACGCACCGGCAATATTTCAGCCCAGGACCCCTGTGACGTTCACATTTGCAAAACCAAAGGATCTTTTGAAAATGATGGATTGAATGGGGAATTATAGAAAGTTAAGTTTAAAGGCAGGCTGCCCTCAGATTTCTGTTTGTTTGTGGTTTCTTTCTGCACATTCAGCCGATCCAAAAGCACTTCGGAAGGACGAACGAGGAAAGGCAGCATGAATTAAATGGTGGAAACTTTAAAGGGGGCACAGATAGAAACAGAGAGATTAGGAAGTAGAGATGTATAAATCTTTGAGGGAGGCAGGAGAGGTTGACGGGAGCATTGTGTTGCGATCCCGGTTGATGTTATGACTGGATGGGAAGATCCCATAATGGGACCATGGCCGAAAGACCGTGGTGCTGCATTTTCAGCCTCGTGACACTGCAATCGCCATCGGGGAGAGAATTGGGCGTCAGTCGAAAATCGATTTTGGCACTGGTGGCAAAAATTTCAAAAATCGCAATGGCGAGCTGGCAGTTGTGCCTCTGGCTGGGGGGATGTCCGCCAGGGCCATGGGGGAGGGGGGTGCCAGGAATGGGCCGTGGGTTCAGGATGTTCCCCCCGGGACCAGGGTGGGCGAGCATAAACCGCCATTGCCGCGGCCGGCAAGGCACGCACCTGGCTGCGCACTCCACTGACTGCCCATTGTGTCCTATAGATCTGCAGAGTGCCACCCGTTGTATGGGTGCAACCCCTGGTCAGACCACGAGGAACCCCCAGACCCCAGCTGACTCCCCCCCCCCCCCCCCCCCCCCACACCTCCCACCCCACCAACCAGTGCCACCCTTCTGCCGGGGTATCACAAGGCCCACTCAAGGAGGACACCGTGTACCGAAAACAACCTCTCAATGTCAGAAAGACCAAGGAACTGATCATCGACTTCAGGAAGCGCAGCCCGACACACACTCCCGTCTGCATCAATGGTTCCGAAGTGGAGATGGTCAGTAGCTTCAAGTTCCTGGGGGTCACCATCACCAACAGTCTGTCCTGGTCCACTCACATTGATGCAACAGTCAAGAAAGCCCAACAACGTCTCTACGTCCTATGGAAGTGAAATAAATTTGGCATGTCTGCATCGACTCTCACAAACCTCTACAGATGTGCGATAGAGAGCATCCTATCCGGCTGCATCACAGCCTGGTATGGCAACTGCTCGGTCCAAGATCGCAAGAAACTGCAGAGTGTGGTGAACTCAGCCCAACGCATCACACAAGCTTGCCACCCGCACACTGATTCTGTCTACACCTCCCACTGCCTCAGGAAGGCAGACAGCATTGTCAGCGACCCCTCCCACACAGGCATTGCCTTCGTCCAGACTCTTCCATCAGGCAGAAGATACAGAAGTCTGAAGACCCGCACATCCAGACATAGGAACAGCTTCTTCCCCACAGCTACTAGCCTCCTCAACGACTCCCCCTCAGACTGATCTGTTCCCTGTAAGAACACTATTCGCGACGCCCTATGCTGCTCTTGCTCATGTATTTGCTTTGTTTGGCCCCTTGTTCCGCACTGTAACCAATCACTGTTTGTCGATGTACCATTTGTCAATGTACTCTGGTGATTATTCTTTTTGTCTAATATGTACGTACTGTGTACGTTCCCTCGGCCGCAGAAAAATACTTTCACTGTACTTCAGTACATGTGACAATGAATCAAATCAAGCTCACAGTAGACCCCACAGGAGGGTGCAGGTTAGGGGCCACAAAGCGTATCGCTGGCATGGGTAGCAGGTGGCAGGGCCAGGGGCTCCCCGGTGATGGTCCTGATCAGGCCAGGGGTGCGGGTGTGAAAGGTAAAGTGTCGGGTGGTGGGGTGGCAACAGGGGGGGGGGGGGCAAGTTGCGGATTGGAAGGGGGGGCATGCGGAGGCTGGAGCTGTAGCCTATTGGACCTGGATGGGCACGGAAGTACTCACGGGAGTACCAAGGCTGGAATTGAACCTGGGTCCCTGATGCTGTGAGGCAACAGTGCTAACCACTGTGCCGCCATGCCACCCTTTTAAGTCCCTTAAGGTGACAGTACGAAAATACACTCTTCACTCTGAACCTCATTCAAATGACTCATTTGAATCCTCCCAGATGATTGTCGCATGAGTGTTTCCAACCTCCACTCCCAAAAACACACTTTAAAACCTTCCCTCGTAAATATGATTTCCCTTGGCGGTTTACATTCCAAAATCCAGACCAGGTTTTCCAAATGACACTTTTAAGCAAAGCTTCCACTCCATTTTAAACATTAAATCGTGTCCAGGATTTCACACCAACCTCTTTTAGGGCTTCCTTGTCTTGACAGCCATACAAGCTGTTCACAATTGCTTTAACACTCAATTCCCCGACTGTATTAAAATGACATCAAATGTTTCATCTACCTCTGAAGTCTGCTGTTCCATTTTAAATCTAGTTACTGCAATTGTCTCTTTAACTCAGAACACTATGGCTGGAATTCTCCAGCCATTGGGATTTTCTCTTCCCGCTGGCAGCGCACTCCTGCTCACGGGCTTCTTGGTGGAATGGGTGGCTTGAATGTGAAGTTCCATTGACCAGCAGCAAGATGGTTCCGCAGCAGGACATGGAGTGCCACTGAGTAACACATGGCTGGGGGAACTAGAGAATCCTCTTCCGTGTGTACTCTTCCTGGAATTCTTCTGAATAATACCTTGGTCTCTGTTCACCTTACTCCAGACTTCTTGGACACTTCCCTTCATTTCTCTAGTTTCCTTAACTAGCTGGACTTCAGAATTCTGGCATCAATTTTCTTAACCATTATACAGTATGGCTTTTCTTCTAGCATGGCTGAGAGAGGTGTTCCCTCTTTTGTCTTCTAAAGCCAACTGCTTCTCGCAGAGCTGCGAGAGCTGCCTTCTCTCTCAGTACCTATCTCCAGCTGCAACCAAATTAGCTAAACTAAAACTTAAAAGCTTCTCTACCTTACAAAGCCCCAGTTGCTAAGCGACCACTGCTGGTTTATTGATTATTCGTGCTGTAGCCCTCTCTAAGCACAATAGAATCACAGTTGGAATTAACCAATGCCACACATACAAACACCCCTGTCCAGCATGAATCTAACTTTAGGCGTTACCCTTCCAGGCAGGGAATCATTAAATTAAACCCATTGAAAACTTTACCTTATTTCTAATGTTAACCAATACAAATATTTATGGGCAGCACGGTAGCACGGTGGTTAGCACAGTTGCTTCACAGCTCCAGGGTCCCAGGTTCGATTCCGACCTCGGGTGACTGTCTGTGCGGAGTCTGCACGTTCTCCCCGTGTCTGCGTGGGTTTCCTCCGGGTGCTCCGGTTTCCTCCCACAGTCCAAAGATGTGCGGGTTAGGTGGATTGAACATTCTAAATTGCCCTTAGTGTTCCAAAATGTTAGTTGGGGTTACTGGGTTACGGGGGTAAAGGAGATAGGGTGGAGGTGTGGGGCTTAAGTGGGGTGCTCTTTCCAAGGGCCGGTGCAGACTCGATGGGCTGAATGGCCTCCGTATGCACTGAAAATTCTATGATTCTATGAAAATATAAATCCCTTAAACCTACCTTTGTTTTCCGAACATCTTTCACAGCATTTTAAAACCTCATCCAAAACCGCTACGCCTCCATCGATGCAGCACTCCCTCAGCAATGCAGGGCAGAGTGAGTGAGGCCTAGCTTCTGTGCTTGAGTCCTGGCGCTGGATGCTGCCATTTGAACCGGAGATAACATGATTAAAACTCGCCAGGGGAACTGTGCATCCCGTCAGGGTTCATTTGTCTCTCCATTCCTGGGTATTAATGTGGCAGGATGGGTTACCTGCTGTGGTGAGAGATTGTATTTATTTATTTATTTTTAAATATAAATTTAGAGTACCTAATTATTTTTTCCCAATTAAAGGGCAATTTAGCATGGCCAATCCACATTCCCTGCACATCTTTGGGTTGTGGGGGCGAAACCCACGCAGACACGGGGAGAATGTGTAAACTCCACACGGACAGTGACCCAAAGCCGGGATCGAACCTGGGACCTCGGCACCGTGAGACTGAATTGAGTGCTACGACTGCGCAACCCTGCTGCCCTGGTTAGAGATTTTATAAATCCTAACCCACATTGATTTAAGGTGGGCAGGCTGTGCCACCAAGTTCGAAGCCAGATCGGAATAGTCCCTGGGAAAGGGGAGGCTGGATAGAGAGCTTTGTGATTTCCAAAGTCTTTGGTAGGTAAGATTTAGAATGGATGCAAGCATTTGACACCAAATTAGAGGCACAAATATGAGAGAGTCGCTAATAAATCCAATAGAATAATCTTTCTTCACTCATTCATGTGATGTGACAAGGGCAACATTTATTCTCCATCCCTAATTGCCCTTGCACTGAGTGTCGTTACAGAGGACAGTTAAGAGTCAGCCACATTGCTGTGGGTCTGGAGTCACATGGAGGCCAGATTGGGTAAGGGTGACAGATTTCTTTCCCTAAAGGGTGTTCGTGAACGAAATGTTCTTTTTCTACAACATTCATTGTCACCTTCTTGAGCCGCTGCAGCCCGTGTGGTGTAGGTACACCCGCAGTGCTGTTAGGGAGGGAGTGCCAGGTTTTTGAATCAGTGACGGTGAAGGAATGATATGATGCTGTGTGTCTTGGAGGGGAATTTGCAGATGGTGCTGTTCCCAGCTTTCTGCTGCTCTTGTGCTTCTGCCTGGTAGAGGTTTGGGAGGTGCTGTCGAAGGAGCCTTGTTCAGTTGCCACAGTGCATCTTGTAGATGGTACACACGGCTGCCACTGTGCGTCAGTGGTGTCGGGAGTGAATGGGGTGTCAGTTAAGTGGGCCGCTGTGTTCTGGATGAGTGGTGTTTGAGTGTTGGTGTAGCCGCACTCATCCAGACAACTGGAGAGTATTCCATCACATCCCTCGCATGGCCGGCACAGTGGTTAGCACTGTTGCTTCATAATGGCAGGGTCCCAGATTCGATTCCCGGCTTGGGTCACTGTCTGTGCAGAGCCTGCACTTTCTCTCTGTGTCTGTGTGGATTTCCTCCGGGTGCTCCAGTTTCCTCCCACAGCTCCCGAAATACTTGCAGGTTAGGTGAATTGGCCATGATAAATTGCTCCTTTGTGTCCAAAATGTTAGGTGGGGTCACTGGGTTACGGGGATGGGGTGGAGGTTTGGTCTTAAGTAGGGTGCTCTTTTTCAAGGGCTGGTGCAGACTTGATGGTCCGAATGGCCTCCTTCTGCACCGTAAATTCTGTGATTCCTTGTGTGCCTTGTAGATGGCGGACATACGTTGGGGAGTGAGGAGATGAATTACTCTCGGCTGGATTGCCAACCTCTGACCTCTTGCAGTCACAGCATACATATGCTAAAAGCAAAATACTGAGGTTGCTAGAACTCTCAAATCAAACCGAAAATGCTGGAAAAACTCAGCAGGTCCGGCAGCATCAGTGGAGGGAGAAGCAGAATTAACGTTTTGAGTCCAGTATGATTCTTCTTCATTGTTTAGATGACTGGTCCATTTGGTTTCTGGTCAATGCTGAGCCCCAAAGGTGCTGATAGTGGAGGATTCCATGATGGTAATGCTATTGGGTAGTTAGATACGGTTTATTAATTGAATTTAAGTTACATCAGATGACATGATGGAATTTGAACTCATGTCCCGGAGGGTATCTGGATTAATAATAATAATAATCTTTATTGTCACAAGTAGGCTGACATTAACACTGCAATGAAGTTACTGTGAAAATCCCCTAGTTGCCACAGTCCGGTACCTGTTCAGGTACACTGAGGGAGAATTCAGAATGTCCAATTCAACTAATAAGCACGTCTTTCGGGACTTGTGGGAGGAAACCGGAGCACCCGGAGGAAACCCACGCAGACACTGGGAGAAAGTGCAGACTCTGCACAGACAGTGGCCCAAGCCGGAATCGAACCTGGGACACCGGCGTTGTGAAGCAACGGTGCTAACCACTGTGCTGCCCTGTCGCCCAGTACTAGCCTAGTAACATTATCACTACGCCACTCTCTATAGTCCCCTGCCTTTACCCAGAAAGTGATGAGAATGTGGAACTTGCTGCCAGTTAGTAGTTGCGGTGAGTAGCATTTCAGGGGAAGCTGGATAAACACACGAGAGAGAAAGGAACAGGAGGATAATCTGATCGGAATCGATTAAGAGGGGTGGCAGCGGTCAGTAGTATTGGGTCAGAATCCTGGAACTCCCTTCCCAACAGCACTGTGGGCGAACCCACGCCACACGGACTGCAGCGATTCAAGAAGAAGGCTCACCATCGCCTACTCAAGGGCAATTAGGGAGGGGGCAGTAAAACCTCTGGCCTGGCCAACGAAGATCACAGCTCATGAAAGAATAAAAACGTGCGGGGAAGAGTGCCAAGATGTCCTAGTTGGGTAGAATAGCTGCTTTTGTGCTGGAAATTCAATGTAAATCTATGACTGCAGCCAGGGTTAGGGGCTGGTTTAGCTCACTGGGCTAAATCACTGGCTTTTAAAGCAGGCCGGCAGCACGGTTCGATTCCCGTACCAGCCTCCCCGGACAGGCGCCGGAATGTGGCGACTAGGGGCTTTTCACAGTAACTTCATTGAAGCCTACTCGTGACAATAAGCGATTTTCATTTTTCATTTCAGGTTCTGAAGCTGAAAGGATTGTTGCGAGGGGACTGCGCGAAAGATTTCAGAAACACCACCCCAGCGCTGTTGAAACAGAAAAGGTGCTGCCACACGCAATTTGTAACATGTTCCAACATGGCTCTGTTAACTGAATGGTAACGAAATGCAAATTGAACAACTTTTCAGTCACATTATTATTTTAATTCAAACTGACTATATTAGTCCCCGTGCAACACCAAATATCACCAACTGCTTAATGGAACCAAAGGCAACAATTCTAAACGATTTTTAAATGTCACACAAGCGAGTTACTGTATAATAATCTGTCTATTTTCATCTGGAAATCCTATCACGCTAACATAAAGACATAATTGCATTTACTTTAATTAGACACTGACCGAATTTCACCTGCAAGCACTCAGTCTCTCTTACAGTCACCTAAAAGCTGATTATGCAGGGAGCAAATACGTGTTAAATTTTTCATTACTTTATTCAATTTTTCACCGAATTATAATGGCCTCTTCAATCACCAGTTGCTGTTGCTTCAGCTCCCCTGCATTAATCAGCTGCTTCTCTCTGGGGAAAACAGTGACGGGTCACCTCAGTTAAAAAAGGGGCGGAGGGAATCGAGCAACGGGAGGACCAGGCTGGTGGGCGAGTTGGTGCAAGCTGATTACGGGCGATACTCTACCCCCCCGACGGCAAGTCCCCACTTAACTGGAAGAACCCGTCGCTGGGTCAATGACGGGCACATTCTGCTACGGCGGCACAGTTTAGTTCAGATGACCCCAAACAGGTGGTCAAAGAGATCGGCTTCCAGGAATGTCTTGAAGGAAGAAGGCTGGGCAGAGAGGTGCCAGGAAAGAATTCTAGAGCTTGGGATCCTGACATCAGAGGGCACCGCCACCAATGGTGGAAGATTTAGAATCGGGGTTGTGTAGGAAGCTGGATTTAGAGGTGCTGGGATATCTCAGACAGTTGTGGAGTCGGGCCGTATGAAGAGGCCGTGGAGGGAACTGAAAAGGAGGATGTGAATTTTAATTAAAATCAAGACATTACTTGACTGGGAACCAGTGTGGATTAGCGGGCACGGGGAAGGGGGGTGGTGATAGGGGAACGGGACTTGATGTGATCTCAGACGCAGGCAGCAGAATAGGGTAAAGAAAAACCTTTTCATTTCCCAATCAGCCATGTGGGGGTGGGACACTTGTTTTGTTTGACGACTGATGCCAGGAATGTGAGGGTAGGTGGCAGCCAGAGGTGGGGTCATGTGATGAAACACCCAGGAACACATTCGCTCAGAATTGGCAACCCCCTGACCTTTGACTATATTACTGAGTGACCTAATGAAGAATTTTTCTGCGAGGCAAGGTGATTTAAACAGCCATCACCACTAAAAAAAAGCAAACAACATTTACCATCTTTCCATGTCAAAAGATACATGGTGAGCCCTTGGACAATGTGGATCATTTACCATACCTCAGGAGCCTCCTCTCGGATCAATGTCGAATCAAACGCGCCAGTGTAGTCTGCGAACACCTGAGGAACAGAGTATTCGAAGACCGAGACCTCAAATCCAGCCCAAAGCTCATGGTCTACAGAGCAGCCGAGGACCCCACCCTCCTGTATGCATCAGAAACATGGACGATGTACAGCAGACACCTCAAATCCCTGGAGAGACATCACCAACGCTGCCTCCGCAAAATCCTGCAAATCCACTGGCAGGATAGGCGTACCACCATGAGCTTCCTCACCCAGGCCAATATCCCCAGTATCGAGGCACTGGTCACCCTCGACCAGCTGTGATGGACGGGCCACATTGTCCACATGCCCGACACAAGACTCCCGAAACAAGTGCTCTACTCCGAGCTCCGCAATGGCAAGCGATCACTAGGAGGGCAGCAGAAATGCTGCATGGACACTCTGAAAGCCCCCCCCAAATAAATGTAAATCCCCATCGACACGTGGGAATCGCTGCCTCAGAACAGACAAACTGGAGAAGAAACGTCCACGAGGGCGCACATCTCCTCGAGCGTCGCAAGGTGGAGCACAGGGAGGCCAAGCATAAACAGCGGAAGGAGAGAATCCAGAGTTTCTCCCGCACCCCCCTCATCAAGCACCGCCTGCCAAACCTGTGGCACAGATTGCGGACCCAGAATCAGACTATTCAACAGAACCCACTTCCCCGGAATGAAGCAAGTCATCCTCAACATTGAGGGACTGCCCGAGAAGACGGAGAAGGATCATTGAAAAAAACAAACAACATTTACTATAGCTCCACGTATAAACATACAATCTAAATGGTGACATGCTCGATGTAGTGAAAAGGGAGAGCGATCTACATTTTGCAGACACAGCAGTGTTCAATTCCAGAATTGCAGGTGAAAAGGAACATTAAAAGGCTGAAGGATTTATGTGGCCCATAGAAAGGCCATTAAGAACCTAAAGCTACAAATGACATTGGTTAAGCCACATCTGGCCTGCGTATGTCATTTTGTGCACTCTGCTGGAGAAAGCACATTAGAACCACAGAGAATTTGAAACGTATAACGACCGAGGAGAGAGAACGTAAATGCAATGAGAAACGAGATTAAAAATGCCACATTCTTTGGAACAGTAAGTTGAGGGAAGATCTGGCAGATGTGTTCAAAGTTATGAAAGAATAAAGCATACTTTCCGCTGTTTAGTGCCTCAGTAACAAAAGGGACATAAAAATAATGAGATCCAGAAACATAAAAACCGGTTGTGTGAGAAGAATGAAGAGGATATTTTGCTTAACTGAAAGAAAATGTCCCCAATGTAACTAAATCCTTGAGCATCTCAAGCTCTCCACTGAAAGCTTGGAGACTATTTTATGCAGCGTGGAAAGGTAATTGAAATCACTCTGTGGGATGAAATCACAATGAAACTTGGTGGGAGAATTGAAATGTGCTGAAAGAACTTGATATGGGTGGTCAGCGATACTGAGATTACTCTTATAGAATCATAGATTTCACAGTGCAGAAGGAGACCATTCAGCCCATCGGGTCTGCACCGGCTCTTGGACAGAGCACCCTTCGCCAGTCCACGTCTCCACCCTATCCCCGTAACCCAGTAACCTCACATAACCTTTTTGGACAAGAAGGGCAATTTAGCATGGCCAATCCACCTAACCTGCACATCCATGGATTGTGGGAGGAAACCGGAGCACCCGGAGGAAACCCACGCAGTCACGGGGAGAACGTGCAGACTCCGCACAGACAGTGACCCAAGCCGGGAATCGAACCTGGGCCCATGGAATTGTGAAGCAACTGTGCTAACCAATGTGTAACCATTCCCTTGAATGTTCTTAAACCCGGCAGAATAGACCTGGTTCTCCATTTGTAATAATAATAATTTTTATTGTCTCAAGTTGCTGCCATGGGCAGCACGGTCGCACAGTGGTTAGCACTGTGGCTTCACAGCACCAGGGTCCCAAATTCGATTCCCCGCTGGGTCACTGTCTGTACGGAGTCTGCACGTTCTCCCTGTGTCTGCGTGGGTTTCCTCCGGGTGCTCCGGTTTCCTCCCACAGTCTAAACACGTGCAGGTTAGGTGGATGGGCCATGCTAAATTGCCCTTAGTGTCCAAAAAGGTCAGGAAGGGTTATTGGGTTATGGAGTTGGGTGGAAGTGAGGGCTTAAGTTGGTTGGTACAGACTCGATGGGCTGAATGGCCTCCTTCTGCACTGTATATTCTATAAGTCGACTTACATTAACACTGCAATGAAGTTACTGTGACAAGCCCCTAGTCGCCACATTCCGGCGCCTGTTCGGGTACACTGAGGGAGAATTCAGAATGTTCAATTCCCCTAACAGCACGTCTTTCTGGACTTGTGGGAGGAAACCGGAGCACCCGGAGGAAACCCACGCAGACATGGGGAGAACGTGCAGACTCCGCACAGACAGTGACCCAAGCCGGGAATCGAACCTGGGATCCTGGTGCTGTGAAGCAATAGTGCTAACCACTGTGCTGCCGTGCCGCCCATAGGTCTCTGGTGCAGAACGTACCCAAGGGATTTCCCATTATATAACTGGGAACCATTAAAAGAACATAATTCACTCACTCTGAGGCAATACTGTTACTAGCTTGGTGGCTCATACCTTAAATGGAAAGGACTATTTCAGGTTATTTTATTGCTTGTATTTTGCCATCTGCTGGTTGTTCAATGATTATTTACCTCGCTGTTTGTTTATATTTGTGGTGACCTGCATTGTTCAGTTAGCAGTGGCCAATTGTTGTGAACATTGATTCTCGAAACAGATAATACTTTATGCTCCCTGCACACTCAGACACGTGACAGATAGTCAACTTGTGTAACAAAAAGTTAATATGCATTTAAATCCCACAATAGTCACTGTTGTAATGTCGGAAACACAGCAGCCAATGGGCGGAATTCTCCGAACCCCCGCCGGGTCGGGGAATCCCCGGGGGGGGGGGGGCGGCGCTGGTTTTCGGGTGGGGGCGGCATTCCCACCACGCCGGTCGGGGGCCGTTGGCAGCCGCCCCTCCCAGCGATTCTCCGACCCAGCGGGCCGAGCAGCCGTCCATTTTTGGCCAGTTCCGCCGACGTGAATCACTCAACTCACGCACCTGTGCGACCTGACGGGTGAGTATGCGTGGGCGGTCCTCGGGTTGGGGGGGGGGGGCGTGGGGGGATCCAACCCTGAGGGGACCCCCCACGGTGGCCTGGCCCACGATCGGGGCCCACCAATCTGCCGGCGGGCCTGTTACGTGACAGCACTCGTTCCTTCCGCGTCAGCCCTGTAGGGCTCCGCCATGGCCGGCGAGGAGAAGAGAACCCCCCGCGCATGCGCCAAAATACGCCGGCCGGTCTGCGCATGCGCGAACACGCGCCGTCCCTTCGGCGCCGGCTGGAGCAGCGCCAACCCCTCCGCCGTCCACCTAGCCCCTGAAAATGCGGAAAATCCCGCACTATCGGGGGCTGTTGACGGCGGAGTTGTTGGCGCCGGTTTTGCCGCCGGCATGGCGACTTAGTCCTCAGAAGGGAGAATCCAGGCCCTCGTGTGCACAGCAAGCTCCCACAAAACATTAACGTGATAATGACCAGATAATCTATTTTAGTGAAGTTGATTGAGGAATAATTATTATCCAGGATGCCAGGAAGTACTTGTCCATTCTTTTCCATCATGCCATAGGATCTTTCACAGCCACCTTGCTGTGACTGGATAGGGCCACAGTATAAAATCCAACCCTGAAGACAGCATCTCTGACAGTGCAGCATTCTATCAGTTATGTACTTGAGTCTCAACCTTGATTTTTCTTCTCACACCCTGGAGTGGGACTTGAACCACAACCCTCTGGCTCAGAATCCATATAATCACAACAGTGCAGAAGGAGGCCACTCGGCCCGTCTAGTCTGCACCGACTGTCCGAAAGAGGCCCACTCCCCGCCCCGCCCTATCCCCGTAACCCCAGTTAACCTGTGCATCTTTGGACTGTGGGAGGAAACTGGAGCACCCAGAGGAAACCCACGCAGACATTGAGAGAACGTGCAGACTCTGCACAGGCAGTGTCCCAAGGCCAGAACCCGGTTACCTGGCGCTGTGAGGCAGCTGTGTTAACCACTGTGCCACCGTGCCGCATGCCACCCACTTAATCTCATGCAGTAAACCTGACCAACAACTTGAAGGAGGCAAATTCTTATTGTTTCTCTAGTCTCTTTGATTACTCAAATTTTGAATCATGTCCCTCCATATCTCCAGTAGTCTTTCCATTGTGCTATGATATCACCCAATGGGTCAAGGGGGCAAAGCAAACTATTTAAGTCAGTAAGGGGATTGAATCCACAGTGATATTAACAGTGCACTCTAACCAACCAAGCTGACTTCCCTTACACTTGTAAGATCAGTCAGAGGGCAGTTACACCGGCTGACATATTCTGCTTTCCAAGGCAAGAACCAACTTTCTTTCTGTCGCCTCACAAAACATTTTCAGGCCAAATTTAATTCCTTGTCTTAATTCTCAACAGTTGTTCCTGATATATGAAGTTGTCTGCTTGGAGTCCTCATTTGTTACATATACACCATAGATTTTGATGCAGTTGCTGCTGTGGTACATTTAAGCCTTTCTATGCTTGTTAGCAAAGCTTCACCCTGTTATGCGAGAAAGCTATGTCTTCACGGTCTACTGGCTTCCGCAGTACCAACTGAGCAAGCTCTTTGTGTCCATTGACCGCGAGTCACACACGCGGTCTACGCGGCGCGGGCAGGGGACCATTGACAGGCCCCCCGTGGCGATTCACCGATGAAAAATGGCCGAGTTCCTGATGGCGTGGTTCTATCCACGTTTTTCCTGTCGGGAACGGCCAGTGGAAGCTGCGGAGTCAGTCCGTGGCCACCCTGGGGGGGGGGGGGGGGGGGGGGGGGAGGGGGAGCGGGGGAATTCTTCACCGGGTGGGACCTCGGGGACGGCATGGCTAGCAATCGGGGGCCATCGATCCACGGGCATGCGTGATCTGGGGGGTCCCTATAATTTTGGGGCCGATCCGCAGAGTGAGTCCGCCATGTCGCATGAGGCGGCCGCCAAAGACCCGCCATAGTGCAGATGCCCGGACTTCCCACCGGAAGTGCAGGGCCCCATATCGACAACCAGAGCTGCGTGTGTCGTTTTATTCACCCAGGGGGTAACACGGACTGCAACACGATGCAGTTAAATGATAAAGCATCCGCCAAACGTAGGCGTTGGTTCAATAAGATTTATTGAATTTTGGTAGTGAAGCACATAGCTGCCTGTTGGTTCACTCTCTACTACTCTAAGTAAACTAACATTAACTATCTAGACCAGGCTAGCTCTGATCCACGTGTAGAAGGTGTGGAATGATTTGTACACCCTGACTGTCACTACAGTTGTCACCAGTGGAAAGAGGCAGAGTGTTGATGCCTCGTGTGTTTTATGGTTGGAAGCCCCCCTCTGGTATTCTGTCTGGTGATTGGTCGTGTTCTGTTCTGTACGTTGATTGGCTCACCTGGGTGTCTGACACTGCCTGCTTTTACCTCATGATGTGTATGGGTGCATATTATGACAGCGTGGAGTACTCCGGGGCCCTGCCCACCCCCTCTAGGTAGGAGAATCACTCTGGACTTTCTTCAGGAAAGTCCAGAGTGAAACGCCTGCGTTTTGATGCTGGAGTGGGGACATAGCCTGCCATCTGTTCCTGAGACGAAGGGCAGGATTCTCCGATTTTGAGGCTATGGTTGGGATTCTTCGATGGCCGACGCTGAAATCTCGTTCGGCGATTGGCTAGAGAATCCGATTTTACGGCGAAATCGGGGACGGCGCCGATTTTCGGATGCACCGCCCACTCAAAAACGGCGTAATCGCAGAGTACGTCGCACGCCTTCGGGACGGCCTCAGGACGTCATCTGAGGCCCTTCCCCGATGCTCTGCCCCGGATGAGCCGACCTCCTGACGGCGTGGGACACGTGTCCTCTCAGTTTTCAGGGACCTCGTGCGGCGGCTACGGACTGTGTCCAGCGCCGCCACAGTCAGTGGGGGTGAAGCCGTTCCGCTGGCCGGTGAGGGGACTTCGGTGGGGGCTGGAGGGACTGGTGAGGGATGTGTCCGGTCTTGTCAGGCTGTGCTTGACAAAATATTGATTATTCGCCCTTCACCTTTGAATTCTTTTGTGCTTTCCCTACCCGGCCCCGCTCAAAAAATAATAAAACCCACAAGCAACCATTCCGAACCAATTGGGGGCTGAGTTGTAACTTCCTTGTCCTTTCCCCTCATGTTACCTGGGGTTGCCAGCAATATTGGACACCCTTCATTATCACCATTGATGTTTCTCTTGGGATTGTGACAGGGGGTTCACAGCTGGCTCCCTGCCACTAACCCTCCCTATTTACCTGAGTTTGACACCGGCAATGCTACCGGCTTGCCATCACCAGCGGCTGTGGTCAAAGGATCTGGAGTAGCTCTTGGACTCAGAGAGGGAGGAGAGCCAGCCGTTGGGTCATTCCAGATCCCCAGTTGGGCGAACTGTAACTGAATGAACCATTTGGTTAAAGGCTCCATAAACAGTTAAAGCTGCATCAATAATAAAAATAGTTTTTACTGCACATTGTGCTGTCTCAGTTGAGAACATGATACATACTGAAAATAATGAATGCCCTTTGGCTGATTTCTCATTCCTGGCCTTATCGTGAAGCACAATTGGATTAACAAACCCAGTCTTGTCAGGCTGTGCTTGACAAAGCCAGGCTGAAGTGTTGACAGTGATTGCAAAAAAATTGACACCTTTCTAATATTTTTCTCCTTGTAACAATGCGACGAGTATGGTTATTTCTTCCTTGGCAATGCCAGAATGCTACATTCTGCAGCCAATGGGATAAACAGGAGATGTAGAGTGAAAGCTTTGAGCACTGAGCTTAGAGAGCTTAATCCTAGTGCCTCCTACCTACATCCTGGAATTGCCTGGCTGAATGTAGTCTCATTTCTTGTTTTCCATGGTACCCCCTAATAATTTATATTGTCCTGTATCTCGCGGATAACCCATATTTTCACATCTTCCCGATAATCCATATTGTCCCATCTTTCCGATAACCCAGTAAGGGTTTAGGGGGGATTTGAGGAAAAAATTTTTTACCCAGAGGGTGGTGACGGTCTGGAACGTGCTGCCTGGGAGGAGGGGTAGAGGCGGGTTGCCTCACATCCTTTAAAAAGTACCTGGATGAGCACTTGGCACGTCATACCATTCAAGGCTATGGGTCAAGCGCTGGCAACTGAGATTAGGTAGGCAGGTCAAGTGTCTTTTATGCATCGGTGCAGACACAATGGACCAAAAGGCTTCTTCTGCGCTGTATTATTCTATGATTCTGTGAACCCATATTGTTCCATCCTCCTGATATCCCATATTGTCTCATCTCGCTTATAACCTACATGTCCATCTCCCTGACAATCAAATTGTCCCATCTCCCCGGTAACCCATATTGTCCCATCTTCCCCAATAACCCATAGTGTCCCATCTCCCTGACAATCAATATTGTCCCATCTCCCCGGTAACCCATATTGTCCCATCTTCCCCAATAACCCATAGTGTCCCATCTCCCTGACAATCAATATGCTCCCATCTCACCGGTAACCCATACTGTCCCATCTTCCCCAATAACCCATATCAGTCCATTTCCCTCAATAATCCATACTGTCTCATCTCCCCAATAACCAATATTGTCCCCTCTCCCCAATAATTCATTTTGTTCCATCTCCCCCCGTAACATATTTTCCCATTTCTCCTGATAAAACGTATTGTCCCATCTCCCCCGATAACCTGTATAGTCCCGTGTCCTTTAATAACCAATATTGACCCATTTTCCACAATAACCCATATTGTCCCATCTTCCCCAGTAATCTACATTATCCCATCTTTCCCCATAAGCCATATTCTCCCATATCCCTGATAACCCATACTGTCCCATCTTCTCTATTGCCCATATTGTCCTACCTTCCCCATCAACCCATATTGTCCCATCTCCTAGATAACCCATATTCTCCCATCTCCCTGATAAGCCATATTGTCCCATCTCATGGATAACCCATATTGTCCCATCTCATGGATAACCCATATTGTCCCATCTCATGGATAACCCATACTGTCCCATCTCCTAGATAACCCATACTGTCCCATCTCCTAGATAACCCATATTGTCCCATCTCATGGATAACCCATACTGTCCCATCTCCTAGATAACCCATATTATTCCATCTCTCTGATAACCCATATTGTCCCATCTCCTAGATAACCCATATTATTCCATCTCTCTGATAACCCATATTGTCTCATCTCTCTGATAACCCATATTGTCCCATCTCTCTGATAACCCATATTGTCCCATCTCTCTGATAACCCATATTGTCCCATCTCCTAGATAACCCATTTTGTCCCATCTCTCTGATAACCCATATTGTCCCATCTCCTAGATAACCCATATTGTCCCATCTCTCTGATAACCCATATTGTCCCATCTCTCTGATAACCCATATTGTCCCATCTCTCTGATAACCCATATTGTCCCATCTCTCTGATAACCCATATTGTCCCATCTCTCTGATAACCCATATTGTCCCATCTCTCTGATAACCCATATTGTCCCATCTCTCTGATAACCCATATTCTCCCATCTGATAACCCATATTGTCCCATCTCTCTGATAACCCATATTGTCCCATCTCATGGATAACCCATATTGTCCCATCTCTCTGATAACCTATATTGTCCCATCTCATGGATAACCCATATTGTTCCATCTCCCGGATAATCCATATTATCCCATCTTTTCCCAGAAACCAAGGGCGGGATTCTCGGATCCCGAGGCTAAGTATTGACGCCGTCGTAAACGCCGTCGCGTTTCACGATGGCATCAACAGGCCCTCAGGAGCAGCGATTCCTACAGGGGGCCAGCACGGCACTGGAGTGACCCACGCTGCTCCAGATGCCGATGCCGGTGCAAAATGGGCGATGCGGGTCTGAGCATGCACAGTTGGACCGGCGCCAATGCGCGCATGCGCAGTGCAACCGGCGCGATTGCGCGCATGTGCGGAGGGTCCCTTCTCCGTGCTGGTCCCAACGCAACTTGGCATAGGGCTACAGAGGCCGGCGTGGAGTAAAAGAGGCCCCCAGCCCGAGAGGCTGGCCTGCTGATCGGTAGGCCCCGATCATGGGCCAGGCCACAGTGAAGGCCCACCCCGGGGTCGGACCCCCCTGTAGCCCTCCCCCTCCTCTCCCCACCAGGCCGCCCCCAGATGAATGGATGCCGAGGTCCCGCCGGGTAAGACCACACGTGGACGGTGCCGGCTGGACTCGGATTTTTTGTACGGCGGGGCGTAGAATCACCATGGGTGCCACGCAGAGCGGCCACCAACCGCCGCTGCGCCGGCCGTGCTGGCGCCAATGGCACCGATCCTCTGCTCGCTGGAGAATCGGGGGACCGGTGCCGGGGCAGCATTGCACAATTCGCGCCCGGTCCGACGATTCTCCGCCCTGGCCTGGGCTGAGAGAATCCCACCCCAATTCTCCCATCTCCCCAATAATAACCCATATTGTCCTATCTGCCTCAATGATTCATATTGTCCCATCTCCCCAATAATAACCCATATTGTCCTATCTCCCCCATAACCCATATTGTCCCATCTGCCTCAATGATTCATATTGTCCCATCTCCCCAATAATAACCCATATTGTCCTATCTCCCCCATAACCCATATTGTCCCATCTGCCTCAATGATTCATATTGTCCCATCTCCCCAATAATAACCCATATTGTCCTATCTCCCCCATAACCCATATTGTCCCATCTGCCTCAATGATTCATATTGTCCTATCTCCCCAATAATAACCCATATTGTCCTATCTCCCCCATAACCCATATTGTCCCATCTGCCCCAATGCCATATTGTCCCATCTCCCCTGATTACATGTATTGTCCCATATCTGCCTCACAGCCCATATTCCACCGCTATGTGTTCACAAGCATCATCTGATCTTCCAGTAGCTGAGTTGCTACGGCCTAATACTGATATGAAAGGAGTGAATTATCAACTGTTCCCAGGGCAACTATGACTTTTTCACAAATTCACAGGAAAAATGAAGATATATCAAAATGAAAACACCTTTCTTCATATTTTAGCTGTAAGTCCCTGTTACGAATGTTTCAATTCCTTGTCGTTCAGGACTTTAACCATAGTTTCTTGTACATTAACAATGGTTGCGTGATAATGAAAACATATTCCAATAATAACTGTTGGACCATAACACTTAATTATTTTCGAAAGGTTAAAAATTGTCCCCGGGAGCAATAAATGTAAATATGTTAAATTCAATTATTCAAGTTCCCAATAGCTGGTCATTGGATTGTTGTTAAGCAACAGGGTAAATCAACAGGAATTTCTCACCCAAAAACTCTAACCACTTGTGTCACTATCTGAACGTGTTAGTGTCAGATGGCCTCATTCTTTCCAACAGTAATTCATTGGCTGAACATCATATTTGGAGGTCACAAGCCACTTAGAAAGTAAGTTGACTCTTTGTAATCCATCTCTTTCATTTGCTACGATTGTCTGCAACGTTGCTTTAAAACTGATCATGGTGTGAAGTTTGGTGACAGCGAGATCTGTTGATGATGGGATATCTGGTGCTCATGGGTTACCAGCGTCCGGGATTGAAGCTTCAGCGGGAGTTTGCTCGGGTGGACGCTGGGAAATAATTTCCGCTGGTCAGGGAATCCAACACAAAGAGGCACGGTCTTAGGATAAGGAGCCAATCATTTAGGGCTGAGATGAGGCGAAATTGCTTCACTCAAAGGGTTGTGAATCTTTGGGATTCTCTACCACTGAGGGTTGTGAAGGCTCCATCATTGAGTATTTTCGAGACAGAAGTCGATAGATTTCTAGATACTGACGACATCAAGGGATATGGGGATAGCGAAGCATAATGGCATAGAGGTAGAAGATCAACCATTAGAATGTCGGAAGTTGAGGGGTGACCTGATAGAGGTCTACAAGATTATGAGGGATAGAGTGGATGGGCAGGCACTCTTTCCCAGGGTGGAGGGGTCAGTCACCAGGGGGCATAGGTTTAAGGCACATGGGGCAAAGTTTAGAGGAGATGTGTGAGGCATGTTTTTTATACAGAGGGTGGTGAGTGCCTGGAACGCGTTGCCAGGGGAGGTTGTGGAAGCAGATACATTAACGGCATTCAAAAGGAATTTTGACAAATACTTGGATAGAATGGGTATAGAGGGATACGGCACAAGGAAATGCTGAGGGTTTTGGCCAAGGTTAAGATCATGACCGGTACAGGCTTGGAGGGCCGAAGGGCCTGTTCCTGCGCTGTATTGTACTTTGTTCTGTAATCTAATTGAATGGGGGAGCAGGCTTGATGGGACAAATGGCCTACTCCTGCTCCTAGGTTCCTGCCTTAAAGTATTGGGGTAAGTTGGCTCAGCTGGATGGCTGGTTCATGATGGAGTTACAACATGGGTTCAATTCCCACGCTGGCTGAGGTTAACCATTGAGGCCCTGCCTTCTCAACCTTGCCCCTCACATGAGGTGTGCTGATCCTCAGGTTAAATCACCACCAGTCAGCTGTCAAAGGGGAAGCGAGTGTACTGTGGGAACATTTCCTCTTCTATCTTAAAACAATTAAATTAATTGTTGAACTTTGGTAACGTGGTACGCGATCAATAACTACTGAAACGAGGAAGTAGTCCGAATTGAAGGCTTTAATCAACAAGATGCTTCCCCAGCAGCTCGAATACAGAAAGAGGCTGGCTGCTGGGAAACACGGGTTCTTATACCCCGCCTCACTGGGCGGAGCTACCTTATGTTCCGCCCAATGAAATGCAAACACTTGAGCCAATGAGCAGCGAGCCTTCTCCACCAATGGTAGCTCACACTCCCAGGTACCATAGTACCTCTAGTCATACTACCACACAACACTATCCCTAAAGGATAATTGACCAAAATAAGCTGCACATTCAAACACTGGAGAGCAGTCATTTAATGGATCTTTTCTGAACTTTGAACACATGATGCTCAAAAGGAATACGCAAGGTCTTTGCAAAAAACACAGGCATGGTAAGTAGTGGAGGCAGAGCAAAACATCCAATAATATAAAAACAAGAGGAAAAATCCAATACAGCAGTACATTCAAGGTGGAATTAAAATGCAGAATAAAGAATCTGAAAAAAATCTCACTATTATTGCAATGTGCAGAGGAAAACCAGAATATGATCATAGAATTTACAGTGCAGAAGAAGGCCATTCAGCCCATTGAGTCTGCACCCAACTTAAGCACACACCTTCACCCTATCCCCATAATTCCACCCAACCTTTTTGGGCGCAAAGAGCAATTTAGCATGGCCAATCCATCTAACCTGCACATCTTTGGACTGTGGGAAGAAACCGGAGCAGCCGGAGGAAACCCACGCAGACACGGGGAGAACGTGCAGACTCTGCACAGACAGTGACCCAAGCCGGGAACTGAACCTGGGACCCTAGAGCTGTGAAGCAACAGTGCTAACCACTGTGCAACCGTGCCGCCCAATTTCACTTGGATTTTGAGATTATCTGGGCTCAAATTTACTGGGCCGTTTCCTGCAGATGGTCACGGAGCATCACTATGGGGGAAGAGTCACTAATTCTGGTGTGATGTGTCCTGAAAGATTAAATCACAGCCGTCTCGGACCATCACACTGTTGTGTTTCCACGGCGGGTCAGCTGACACGTCCATCCTCACACTCTCCCTCTGCACTCTCTTCCCCAGCCAATCAGGAAGCAAGTTGACTAATCTAATTGGCTGATCCTTGACCGTCAATCAGTCTCCTTCTATCGTCAATAGTTTTACAAATGATGAACAAAACTGTTCCTGAAAAAGAAAACCAAAACCACACAAACACATGCAATTTATTTAATTTAATCTCCCCCTTTTTTCCATCCCCCTATTCCCCACGGGTGATTAATCTTCAATTCCTGGAGGCTCCAATCCTGGAGGGCTGGTAAAATGGGAGAGCATGAAAGACGGATGGGTGGTGTTGGATGCCGAGCAACTCTGGCTCAATGAATGGCAGAAACGAAAGGGAAAATGCTGGAAAATCTCAGCAAGTCCGGCAGCATCTGTAGGGAGAGAAAAGAGCTAACGTTTCGAGTCTGATGACCCTTTGTCAAAGCTAACAGACAGAGAGAATGGGAAATATTTATACTGTGGAGTGAGAATGAAAGATGAGTCATAGCCACAGAAACCCAGGGAAACTGGGTGCTAATGGCCACAGAAACCAAGGGCAAAGAGTGTTAATGCCAGTCCCCAGGGAGGACAAAAGATGTGAAAGGTCAAGCAGCAGGGAAACTAACATCAGAGGATGAACTGTAGGTGTGGGGGGAGGGGAAGGGGGAAGCAAAGAGGAGAAAGGTGCAGGAAAGGTGGATAAGATTGGCGGGGGGGAGGAAAAATTAAATGTATATTAAGAAAGAAAGAATGGAAAAAGACAGTTAAAATGAAATGAAAACAAATGGGTCGAGGTGGGCCTGATCATCTGAATGTGTTGAATTCGATGTTCAGGCCGGAAGACTGTAGCGTGCCTAACCGGAAGATGAGATGTAACGTTTCCCTGAGATGTTTCAATGAATGGCAGAACAGGCTCGATGGGCTGAATGGCCTACTCTTGTTCCTGTGTTACTATTATTGGATAATATGGTGTAGCCTGGGACAGGGAGGCTATAGTGCGGGTTGAGGTGAAAGCTATGGGGAAAAGGTGGCGGAAGGTGTTCTTGTAGAGAACTGGCATAAATATGATGAGTGGATTGGCCTCTTGTTGTTCTGCACCATTTTCTGATTCAATGAGGGCAAAGCTGGGGACAAGAGCAGATGGTTGAGCAGTTTAGTCTACTCTTTAGTGCAGTGTGGACTGGGTTTCATTGCGAAAGTGTAGCTGTCAATTTTTGAAAAGATTTCATTGCCTTCGAGCTTTGCTACCCCAAAGACACGGATTCAGTGATGGAGTGGTCAGAACTCTTGATAACTGTGTGATTACCTGGTCTCATTCCAGATTAACACCAAAGGGTATTTTTCCTGCCATTGGAAGTGAGAGTGATCAGGCACTCACCTTCAGTGTCACGTCTCAGGTTCAGACCGAACACACAGAATTTGACAGGATTACCTTTCAATGTCGTTCAACCTAATCCCGAAGCAGCGAGTTTGTACACAGGCATTATCTTTGACTGAAAATGGGACAGAACGCAAGGAGATGCACAAACAGGTTTTTTAAAAAGGGAGAATATGGGAATTCAGCCGTGATATCATCAATTTTGTTCCCGAGGAACCAATTTCTAGCTGCGGCTTGTTTCAGTTTGATCACCGCTTCATGAGATGGTTCGCCCGTCAACCCAGTATTCTCTCATTGGCAGGGACTCCAATCCAGGCAGGCCTCAAATTTAAAATTTTCATCCTAATCTCTGTGGCCTCCTCCAGCCCATTGGGATGTGGGTTTCGCTGGGTTGGGCCAGCATTCATTGCCCATCCCTAATTGCCCTGGAACTGGCTGTGGCGAGGCCATTTTGAGAGGCAGTCAACCATGTTGCTGTGGGTCTGGAGTCACATGTAAGCCAGACCTGGTAAGGATGGCAGATTTCTTTGCCATGATGTGGAGATGCCGGCGTTGGACTGGGGTGAGCACAGTAAGAAGTCTTACAACACCAGGTTAAAGTCCAACAGGTTTGTTTCAAACACGAGCTTTCGGAGCACCCCCCCCCCCCCCCCCCCCCTTAACCTTACTTTTTAGGACACTACGGGCAATTTAGCATGGCCAATCCACCTAACCCGCCTCGCATTCCGGGGCATCTCTGACTGTGTCTATATAAACATTTCTGGAACAAGCCTTTCCATTCACCTGAAGAAGGAGCCGTGCTCCGAAAGCTCGTGTTTGAAACAAACCTGTTGGACTTTAACCTGGTGTTGTAAGACTTCTTACAGATTTCTTTGCGTTAGCGAGCTAGATGAGCTTTTAGAACAATCGGTGGCAACCATCAGGGTCCCAATCACCGATGACTTTCAATTCCAGATACTTAAAAAAAATTAATTTCAGACACCAGCTGGTGGGATTTGAACCCAGGCCCCAGACAATTATCTGGGGCTGCCCTAGTACAGTGATATCACCACTACACCACCGTCTCCCCATCACCATTAGCCCCTTGTCCATTCCTCCACTCTGCTAACTTACTCCGTGCTTTCAACCCTCTGGGCCCTGAGCTCTGGAATTCCCTCCTTGGACCTCTCTCTCCTCTGAAGGTTCTCCAAACTCTTTGACCAGGCTTTTGGTCAATTGTCCAAATACAACGAGGGAAAGCCGGGCCTCTCACAACCACTGGCTGTCCCGAGGTACTTTGCAACCAGTGAAGAGCTTTTGAAGCTTAGTTAGGTTTGATATATCGGCAACCTATGCGCAGCGAGCTCCCCGAAAACACTAATCTGCGGCTGGCCACAACGCCCAATTCTCCTCCTCAGTCCTGGTGCCAGTAGTTGCATTCTACTGCACAATTGCACAACTTGCATTCAGAACGGGCGAGATTCTCTGGCCTCCCCGCGGCCAAGACGTTGGTCGGCGGTGGTATGGAACATAGAACATAGAATAGTACAGCACAGAACAGGCCCTTCGGCCCTCGATGTTGTGCCGAGCAATGATCACCCTACTCAAACCCACGTATCCACCCTATACCCGTAACCCAACAACCCCCCCTTAACCTTACTTTTTAGGACACTACGGGCAATTTATCATGGCCAATCCACCTAACCCGCACATCTTTGGACTGTGGGAGGAAACCGGAGCACCTGGAGGAAACCCACGCACACACGGGGAGGACGTGCAGACTCCACACAGACAGTGACCCAGCCGGGAATCGAACCTGGGACCTGGGACCCTGGAGCTGTGAAGCATTTATGCTAACCACCATGCTACCGTGCTGCTTATGGTTCCCCCCCCCCCTCTCCACCTTTCCCCCCCACCGTCAGTGGCATTTTCCGTTGAATCCACTCCACTGGAGAAACCGGTGGCGGGGTTGTGCCATCGGTGGGGCCATAAGATCCCGCTGGCGTGCACAGCCAGAGGATCTCACCCTGTAGTGGTTAGCACTGCTGCCTCAGGACGCCGAGGCCCCAGGTTCGATCCCGGCTCTGGGTCACTGTCCGTGTGGAGTTTGCACGTTCTCCCCGTGTCTGCGTGGGTCTCACCCCCACAACCCAAAGATGTGCAGGGTAGGTGGACTGGCCACACTAAATTGCCCCTTAATTGGAAAAACTGAATTGGGTTCTCCAAATTTATATAAAAAAAGAGGATCTCACCCGTTTAATTGTACGCCAAATATCTTGGAACGTTTCTGCGTACCTGATTAGATGTACCTCTGCTGGAGCTTGCTCCCTACTCTTCCCGATGTTTCCATTCAATTTTCCCTTCATATTTTTCTTCTGTACAGAAGCTCAATGCAGCAAGAAAAAATATACAAACATAATTAAAAAATTTAAACTGCTTGGGGGACTTAAGTTAAGGCTTGACGGAAGACATGGCCTACCCCTGTTCCTACCTTCCACACTGCTCGTTCTGTGTTTACAATCTCTACATGCAAGGTATTTAAAATCTAAATGTGAATACATTTTATTTGCAGCTAATCACAGCCTCACTCGAGTGTTTCTGTTCCTTTCTCCCTGGCCTTTTGTCTCTAACCTGTTGTGGAAAGCTGTTTGTGATTCGTCTGCTGGATTTTCTCTGTTAGCTTTTCAGTTTTTCCCTTCTGTTTCTCATTTACCCTCCATCTCAACCATTTGTCTTCCTTGCTTCTTGCACGTCACAACCCCTCAGCTCCTCCAACAGTCCCACGTCCCTTTCAGGGAAATCCCTCCTGCCCTTGTTCCCGTCCACCGGTCCCTAACCGACCAGGACTCTTCATTCTGTACCTCCCTTCAATATAACAGCTTCTCCTGCTTGCCTGCCTCTCACACCCAACTTCATACTTTCCCCTTGTGCCTCCTACCAGCTTATCTGCCGACTCCTGCTCCTCCTGCAGGCAGTGTCACAGAACACCACTGGGGGGCAGAGTTATCCCAAGCTCCTCTGCAATGTCTGCTACAGTGATTCCAAAAAAGCCTTCCATGCGAGCTGTGTCTGTGGGGGCGAAAGCATCAGTGTACATCATGCCGAGCCTGACAGCTTGCAAGGCGAAAGTTACCCTATCAGTGCCTCTGTGTTAAAACAAAACCATTGAAAATGTTTCAAAAAGTAAATATCCTGAATGATTAGCCAAGAATAGGGCAGCACAAGAGGTTTTGATAGAGCTGTTGTGCAAAATGAATGAAAATCGCTTATTGTCACGAGTAGGCTTCAAATGAAGTTACTGTGAAAAGCCCCTAGTCTCCACATTCCGGCACCTGTTCGGGGAGGCTGGTAGGGGAATTGAACCGTGCTGCTGGCCCGCTTACGTCTGCTTTCAAAGCCAGCGATTTAGCCCAGTCTACTAAACCAGTCAGAGTAACTGCTCCTACAGACATAACTAGAGGGCACAAACTTTAAATGATTGGTTAAAAAAAGAATCAGATTAATGCAGTGAAATTATATGATTTGCTCTGGGACTCCATCCCTAAACCTCTGAGCCTCACTTTCTTCCTGGTCAGATCCTCCTTAACACCTACATCCTTGACCAAGTTTTGAGTCTTGATTTTGGTGGCGGGCAGCGGGGGTAAAAGGGGGGGGGGGGGGGGGGGGGGGGGGGGGGGGAGCAGAATCAATCGTAACTTCTAAAAGGGAATCAGGTCCCTAGTAAAAAAAAAGGAAAAATAAATGTAGGTGTCTCCAGGAATTGACGTTTAATCGTCACAGCACTGCCACTGAAATTCACAGAGAGACATCCTGCAGTGTTCCCCCTTATTGGCAGCCTGGCATTGCCATGTTCTGAAACTGTACCAGCGAGGCAAGACCTGCCAGTTAAATCTTCCAGCCTGCCCCCGAGAGACCCCCATATCGTCAACCACATGGAAGAGCGGTAAATGCATTGCAATCACAGCCTTGAGTGATTGGAATGCACTTACTTCTCTTTGATGTGGCTGCTGTTTTGGAGTTTGCGAACATTGGAGTTTCAGAGTCAGTCATTCATGGAGGGAGATGAATGAAGCCGTTGTTTTGTGGAAGCTGTCAATCACAGCCCACTACTAGAACTGAATAAATGGATTGCAGCTAATGGATCTGAGGGGTGGAAAAGTAGATTCCACCAGGGCTTTGGGTGACCTACTTGCTCGGCAAAAGTGCCCAGGCTCCTGTCCCATATTCACAATACCACCAGACAAATATCAAAACCTCAAATCTCAATTGGTTAAAAGTAGACAAATGCTTTTTAAAAAAAATATTTTTTTATTCTCCTCCTTTTTCACATTTTCTCCCAAATTTACACCCACCAACAATAAACAATAATCAGTAACAGATATGTCAATCCCCATATCAATAACAACGATCCCATCCTCCCACCAAACCCCAAACATTAGCCCGCATGTTCTCACAAACAAATGACAAAAAGGAATTCGGGATCACCCATAGTCGCCATTAATACACACAGCCCCCCACTCCCCAACCCTCCCACCAACCCCCTCAACACACACCGCCCCCCTCCCCCCAACCCTCCCACCCATACGCCCCAACTAATGTTCGATGTTATCCAGTTCTTGAAAGTGCATAATGAATAATGCCCATGAATTGTAGAACCCCTCCATCTTTCCCCTCAGTTCAAACTTAACCTTCTCAAGAGTCAAGAATTCCAACAGGTCCCCCCGCCAGGGCAGAGGGTGGAGAGGTTGCTCTCCAACCTATCAGGATCCGCCTTCGGGCGATTAACGAGGTGAAGGCTACAGCATCTGCCTCCGCACCCGTTTCCAACCCCGGCTGGTCCGACACCCTGGACATGGCCTCTCGGGGGCCTGGGTCCAGTTTCACGTGCACCACTTCAGAAATTACTCTAAAAACCTCCATCCAGTAATCCTCTAGTTTTGGACAGGACCAAAGCATATGAACACGATTAGCCCCCCCCCCCCCCCCCCCCCCCCCCCCCCCCCCCACAACGTTAAAAGTAGACCAATGCTTAAGTTGGGTTTCCACCACTGAACATCCAGTTCTTAACAATTAGCAGGGTAATGTCTGCACAGCCTCACCTCTCCCTCGGGCTGGATTTATCATTCCTGCGTCTCAGTGCTGACGACAACAGAGGATCAGTGGAGTTCCACGACAGAACAATCGACGTTGCACCCGCACCGATTCTGATCCTGCTACTGGTGAGGGGCTAGCACTGGCGACGCGTGAAACATCCACGGAATGTGCGGAAAACGGTGGGCGAATTGCCGAGTCCGTGCGGGACAAGCTGCAGCTGCATGTACGCC
Organism: Scyliorhinus canicula; assembly: GCF_902713615.1. NCBI lineage: Eukaryota > Metazoa > Chordata > Chondrichthyes > Carcharhiniformes > Scyliorhinidae > Scyliorhinus > Scyliorhinus canicula. Next base: position 269,418,049 of record NC_052148.1, on the reverse strand, counting down.
TACACCCCCCACAAGCGCATCGATCCCGTCCACCCCGACCACACCTCCTGGCCACCTCCCACTACTCCCCCCAGCCCTGGCAGAAGCCCCCCTGGCCAGCGGCATGAATGTTGGCAAAGTATAGCAGTGCTGGACACTGTCCATACACCCTCTCTCTCTCTCCACAGCTGCCGTGCCAGGCTCACGGCTGTTGAGACCACACGTGGTCTGCAAGGTCGGGAACTCGGCCCTTCGGAGGCGGAGCATCGCAGGGGGACCCGATAATGATATGCAAACGCGGTCACGACTGCAGGCGGCGCGCGTCTTGATGGCGTCGATTTGGAGAGTGCGGGACCTCGCGACCCGGCGGCTCCTGCCGTGATTTCGGCGTTGGGAGCCATTCTCCGCCCAATCGTCATTCCTGATTTTGGCATCAGGCGAAGGAGAATCCTGCTCCCTATCGTTCTAATTAACAGGGTAACGTTTCCATAGTCTCACCTCTCCCTATCCCTGTCATTACCGAGCTATGGGAGAAAGAGCAGAGAATGGGACTGTTTGGATAGCTCTTTCTAAGAGTCAGCATGGGTACGATGGGCTGAATGGCTTCCTTCTCTGCTGCACGATTCTATTACAAATAAAGTTAAGGCGATTATGTGTGTCTGTCGAAACTGCGATGGTCGCAATCAAAAAGCGATTGAGTGCCGTTGTTATGAACACATGGTGTGGAACATGGCAACTGTTAATTTCTTGTACAGTTTGACATGAATATTTTTGGCTTTTAGTCTGGTGAAAAGTGAGAGTGAAACCAAAGATAAATTGCACAGCACATCCTGCCGGATAGAGCAGTTGATTGAGAACTGAGAGCTCGTTGCTCATGAGAATTCTCATGTGCAACCCATATATGCTCTGCGGCTATGGAAGGAGGAGGGGAGGGGAAGGGAGGGACATCCACTGTTAATCCTGATCCCGCACTTGAGATGAAATGAAATGAAAATCGCTTATTGTCACGAGTAGGCTTCAAATGAAGTTACTGTGAAAAGCCCCTAGTCAGCACATTCCGGCGCCTGCTCGGGGAGGCTGGTGCAGCAATTGAACCATGCTGCTGGCCTGCCTTGGTCTACTTTAAAAGCCAGTGATTTAGCCCTGTGCTAAACCAGAGATGCATTCAGTTGCAAGAGAACTGGAGGAATATATTGGAGAGGGCATCAGATTTTTTCTCATTCTGTTTTCAGATTCTCAAATATTTCTCTAATTCTTTGATCTTTTGCTTGTTAGCGCTTGAGGTGGTGTACACCCCTTAAAAACTTAGGGCAGGGCGTCCTTGTGAGTGTGTCAGTATTTGAACGCATTTCCCCGGAGCTCTGGTAACATTTGCAGGGGGTTATCGTGAGTGTGTTAACATTTGCATGATGCCTCTGTCTGAGCATGTTTAATATTTGCAGGTTACCCTCAGAAGTATATTAATATTTGCAGGCCAGCCTCAATACATACTGGGGCTCCCAAGCCGTGCGCCAATATTTGCCAGGGCATCCTTGGGAGTTTGTTAATATTTGCATGTCCTTCCCGCAAGGGGAGTTTCCAGCTGATGCAATCAGGCAAAACATTTATTTTTAATGCCAGCTGTCAAACAAGTCAAGTTCAAAGTGTTGCCTTGTCCTTTCTTGGGGTTCCCAACTTCCCCAGGTTTTCCAGGTGTCTCCAGGAACCGATGTTTAATCTGCTTCTGACGTTCACAGAGAAACATCTTGCAATATGTCCCCTTCGTGGCAACCTGGCATTGCCATCTTCTGAAACCGTGCCAGCCAGGCAATACTCACTAATTAACTTAGGGCAGCACGGTAGCACTGTTGCTTCTGTAGAAGCCAACTATTTCTAATACGTCCGATAAGTAAAAACATTAAAGCCCAGTTTACCCATTTAAAATTAAGAATTTCAGCACTCATCATAACCTCAGATCATTTCAGAACACATATTCAGCATAAGTCATTTCAGCAGAACTCACTCTACTTATGGGCAGCATGGTAGCATTGTGGATAGCACAAATGCTTCACAGCTCCAGGGTCCCAGGTTCGATTCCGGCTTGGGTCACTGTCTGTGCGGAGTCTGCACATCCTCCCCGTGTCTGCGTGGGTTTCCTCCGGGTGCTCCGGTTTCCTCCCACAGTCCAAAGATGTGCAGGTTAGGTGGATTGGCCATGATAAATTGCCCTTAGTGTCCAAAATTGTCCTTAGTGTTGGGTGAGGTTACTGGGCTATGGGGATAGGGTGGAGGTGTTGACCTTGGGTAGGGTGCTCTTTCCAAGAGCCGGTGCAGACTCGATGGGCCCAATGGCCTCCTTCTGCACTGTCAATTCTATAATTCTATGGCTACTGAGTCCAATTGTTCTAACAAATACATTTGCAAGATAAAGTGCAGTCCAAGGCCATGACAACAGCATAGCAACAGTATAGAACCTAAAAGAACTATTTTTCCAACAGTCGAGTCAGCAACAAACCAGTTCAGGCCGCTTGCGATAACAGCGCCGAATCGTATTCCATAGCTCATACAAGAATACATTTCAGGTTAATGTTGCCTATTAATGAGTGACAGCTAACCCTCAAATCAAACTCATTTGATGTTAATCCAAACCCATTAGGATTACATAGGGGTGTAATTAGATGGCTGAAGACAGATATGATACAGTATAACTGTGAGGTTTCGTTCGGCCATTTTTATCTGGATCATTCTCTCTTTCCGGAATCAATCTATACTTTGACTTAACTTTTCGCTGTCTTTCATATTTCACTTTCTGACATTTGAAGTTATTGCGAGCTGTTTGCCGAAGCAAGAAAATCATTTCTGTGCTTCTTTGAAAGTTTCAATTGTCTCCAAATTGCCTCTCTGTGAGCCCTATGCTGGCTCGACTTATTAGAGAATAAGATTTTAAATGACTCTCAATTGTAATTAATAGAAGACAAATAAAATGATTCTTATTTGCACCTGACAAGTTTTAACTTAAATTTCTACTGAGATTTAGTGATTTGCAAAGTGCAGCTGAATCCGCATGGTAGATCTATCAGCTTCAGGGTCCCAGGTTTGATTCCCCGCTGGGTCACTGTCTGTGCGGAGTCTGCACGTTCTCCCCCGTGTGTGCGTGGGTTTCCTCCGGGTGCTCCAGTTTACTCCCACAGTCCAAAGATGTGCAGCTTAGGCGGATTGGCCATGCTAAATTGCCCTTCGTGTCCAAAAACAGGGTTGGTGGGGTTGCTGGGTTACAGGGATAGGATGGGGATGTGGGCTTGGGTAGGGTGCTCTTTCCAAGGGCCGGTGCAGATTTGATGGGCCAAATGGCCTCCTTCCGCACTGTAAATTCTACGATTGTATGAATCTATGATAACTCTTCCAGCCTGTTAGTGGAGGACTATTTTGTTTATCCCGGGTTCATCTGGGGTTTTGGCAATGTCTCCCCCATCTCACCCCTCCCTATCTCTGTAATCTTCTCTGGCCCCATACCCTTCCGAGCTATCTGCATCCCTCAAATTCTTGTGCATTCCCAATTGTATTTGCTCCACCTTTGCTCACCACGCCCTCACTTGCCGACTGGACCCAAGCTCTGGAATTTCTTCCCTGAACCCTCTCCGCCTCTCATTCGCGCTTCCCTCCTGCAAGGCACTTCTTAAAACCAAATCTCATTGGCCAAACTTTTGGGTCACATGACCTCCTTGATATGGTTCGGTGTCATTCTTTGTTCATAACGCACCTGTGAAGTGACTTGGGGCGCTTCATCACATTGAAGGTGCTATATAAAGGTCGGTTGTTGTTGTCACAATTTTATGAGTTATTCCTCTTGGATTTGTAGGATGAGGAGAGAACCTTGGGAATTTGGATACCAGGATAAGGAAGATTAATGGTTGGGAAACCAATCTCTTTGGTCACGCTCTCAGTCATCCATCGTAATATCTTCATCGAAGACCCGAGGCAGGGTTCTCCAATAATGGGGCTATGTCCCCACTCCAGCATCAAAACGCGGGCGTTTCTTCAAGAAAGTCCAGAGTGATTCTCCTAGCCGAAGGAACCTCCTGCCCCCCACCATGGAGGCCGCGGACTGAGTCCACAGCTGCCGCCGACCGTTTCCGATCGGCAAGACGTGGTTAGAACCACGCCGTCGGGAACTCGGCCAGTTGTCGGTGGTGAATCGCGGGGGGTGGCGGCTCTGTCAATGGCCTCCTACCCGCGCCGTGTAGACCGTGCGTGCGTCATTCACGGCTATTCTTCGGGGACAGGAGAAACGCGGGAGCGGCATCACGCCGGTTTTCGGCGTCCACACCCATTCTCCGCACGGAGAATCGTGCCCAGGATTGGGGAATGGCACTAACTCGGTAGCTGTTTTGGGAGCTGGTGCAGACAGAATTTTCTCCTGACGATGGAAAGTGCCTCAATATGTTTTTATTTTGAGTTAACATTGTGTACTAGAAATGTATTTGACAATAAGGAAGGTACTCCAGACAACATAGCAACCTTGGTCTGTAACGTTAATTCTTATTTCGGTATTAGCTGAATATTATTTTTATAAACCTAACCGAGGGAGGTCAGCAATCTGAGTTAACTCTTAATTTTAAAATGGTTGCGGAACAGGATGAGGAGATTGGTTTATGATGCACTATCAATTATGATGAGACGAGAGTAGAGAGTAATCGAGGCTTTATTACACAGAGATGTGGAGCCTCCCGCAGCAGCTGGTGAAATGGTTGCAGCTCGGAGAGCCCACAGATTTATACTCCGCCTACTGGGTGGAGCCAGCAGGCAGGGATCTACCCCCGTACCTGTAGTACAGGAGCCTTACCGTAATACCCTCGTATGCAGTATACACAATACAACAGTGGTGACTACCACATTCACCCCCTGTTAAAAAAAGAGTCCAGCGGGATGGTGGAAACTATTTACATACAGGTTGTTTAAAATTTAAGAAAGGGGTTATAAATTTAGATGGTCAGGCGCCGTTGCGAGCGCGGCAGTTGTGGTTATCCCGGCGTCAGTTTGGTCGTCGGTGACTCCGGGAGCATGTCGAACTCATCTTCATCTACAGGTGGGACCAAGGGGAGGGTGGATCGTCCTGGAGCGGGGTCTGTGGTGGGGTGTGCTGGGGGGAGGGAGGGTGGTGGGGGCAGAGGGGGGGGGGGGCGTGGGGAACCAGCTAGTGCCAGGTTGCTGAGGGAGACTGTGTCTTGGCGGCGAAACCCCGGAGGTGGACTTCCTGGGGAAGGCAAAGAAACTCATGGGGAGTTTCGTTAATCGCAGTGCACAGGAGCGACCGAATGGAGTGAAGGGCGTCGGGGAGGACCTCCTGCCAGCTGGAGGCCGGGAGGTTTCTGGACCGTAGGGCCAGCTGGACGGCCTTCCAGACCTTCCCATTCTCCCGCTCCACCTGCCCGTTTCCCTGGGTGTTGTAGCTGGTCGTCCTGCTCGAGGCAATGCCCCTGTTGAGCAGGTACTGCCACAGCTCATCGCTCATAAATGAGGATCCCCGGTCGCTGTGGACGTAGGCGGGGAAACCGAACAGAGCGAAGATGGTGTTGAGGGCTTTGATGACGGTGGCAGACGTCATGTCGGGGCATGGGATGGCGAAGGGGAATCTTGAGTACTCGTCGACCACATTGAGAAAGTACGTGTTGCGGTCGGTGGAGGTGAGGGGCCCTTTGAAGTCCACGCTGAGGCATTCAAAGGGGCGGGAGGCCTTCACCAGGCGCGCACGGTCTGGCTGGTAGAAGTGCGGTTTACACTCCGCGCAGACCTGGCAGTTTCTGGTGATCGCCCTGACTTCCTCGATGGAGTAGGGCAGATTGTGGGCCTTTATGAAGTGATAAAAGCGGGTGACCCCTGGGTGACAGAGATCGTTGTGCAGGGTCTGGAGTCGGTCCACTTGTGCGCTGTCCCATGTACCTCGGGATAGGGCATCGGGGAGCTCGTTGAGCTTACCGGGCGATACAAAGTCTTGTATTTGTAAGTGGAGAGCTTGATCCTCCACCTCAAGATTTTATCATTTTTGACCTTACCCCGCTGTGTGTTGTTAAACATGAAGGCAACCGACCGTTGATCAGTGAGGAGAGTGAATCTCCTGCTGGCCAGGTAATGCCTCCAGTGCCGCATAGCTTCCACGATAGCCTTTTCGACGGAGGAGTGCCGAATTTCGGAGGCATGGAGGGTGCGGGAAAGGAATGCCACGCGCCTGCCTGCCTGCCTGCTTGAGGGTGACGGCCAGAGCGATGTCTGATGCATCGCTCTCGACTTGGAAGGGGAGCGTCTCATCGACCGTGTGCATCGCGGCCTTGACGATGTCGGCCTTGATCCGGTTGAAGGCCTGGTGAGGTTCCGCCGTTATTGGGAAAACGGTGGACTGAATGAGTACCAGGCCTTGTCCACATAGTTAGGGACCCACTGGGCGTAGAATGAGAAGAACCCCAGGCATCGTTTGAGGGCAGTGGGGGAGGGGGAGTTCCATGAGGGGGCACTAGAACTCGTTTCTGGACCACATAACCGAGGATGGCTAATCGGTTCGTGCTGAACACACACGTCTCCTTGTTGTAGGTTAGGTTGAGGAGTGTGGCAGTGTGGAGAAATTTGGAAAGGTTAGTGTCATGGTCCTGTTGGTCGTGGCTGCAGATGGTGACGTTATCCAGGTACGGGAAAGTGGCCCGCAGTCCATACGGTCAACTATTCGGTCCATCCCCTGTTCGAAGACCGAGACCCCGTTCGTGACGCCGAAGGGAACCCATAGGAAATGGTAAAGGCGGCCGTCCGCCTCAAATACGGTGTACAGGCGGTCCACCTTGCGAATGGGGAGCTGGTGGTAGGCAGATTTCAGGTCCACTGTCGAGTAGACCCGGGACTGTGTAATCTGATTGACCATATCAGATATGCGTGGGAGGGGGTACGCGTCGAGCTGCGTGTACCGATTGATGGTCTGACTGCAGTCAACGACCATCCTGTTTTTCTCCCCAGTTTTCACCACTACCACTTGGGCTCTCCAAGGGCTGTTGCTGGCCTCGATGATACCTTGCCGCTGCAGCTGCTGGACCTCGGACCTGATGAAGGTCCTGTCCTGGGCCCTGTACCGTCTGCTCCTGGTAGAGATGGGTTTGCAATCCGGGGTGAGGTTTGCAAACAGGGAAGGTGGTCGAACTTTAGGGTCGTGAGGCCGCATACCGTAAGGGGTAGTAGGGGCCCGCAGAATTTCAGGGTTGGGCTCTGGAGGTTGCACTGGAAGTCCAGGCCGAGTAGCAAGGCAGCGCAGAGGTTGGAAGCCGCTGAACGCTCCGCCCTGGATGGTGAGGGTTTCGGTGCAGTACCCCTGGATCGCCACGGAGTGGGATCGGGAGGCCAGGGAGATTCTCTAGTTGGTGGGGTGGACCGTGAGGTAGCAGCGCCATACCGTATTGGGGTGGATGAAGCTCTCAGTGCTCCCGGAGTCCAGAAGGCAGGAAACCTTGTGCCCGTCGACCTTCACTGTCGTCGACGCAGTTGCGAGGTTGCGCGGTCGTGACTGGTCGATCATGACGGAGGCCAGACGTGGCTGGTCGGGGGCGGTTACAGGCAATGAGCGGCCCAATGAGGTGTCCGACGAGCAGGGGTCCTGAGGCGGGGAAGATGGTTTCGCCCATGGGCCGCACGTGTGAGGCGAGCATGATGGCGAGCAAGATACCGGCGCCCACGGGCCGCACGTGTTAAGAGACGAGGAAGATGGTGACACCCGCGGGTCGCACATGGGGGCGTGCCGGGGCAACAGCGGCGACCGAGCGGTCCTGGCACACAGCAACAAAATGTCCTTTCTTACTGCAGGCCTTGCAGAGCGCGCTCCGTGCCGGGCAGCGCTGTCGGGGGTGTTTTGACTGTCCGCAGAAGTAGCACTAGGATCCCCCCCGGGGTTGTTTGGCTGCCACGCGGCGCAGGCCTGGGGTTACCAAACTCCTCAACCTAACCTACAACAAGGAGATGTGCGTGTGCAGCACGAACCAACTAGCCACCCTCGGCTACGTGGTTCAGAACGGAGTTCTCAGGCCCGACCCCTATCGCATGCGCCCCCTCATAGAACTCCCCCTCCCCCACTGCCCCAAGGCCCTCAAACGATGCCTGGGGTTCTTCTCGTACTACGCCCAGTGGGTCCCTAACTATGCGGACAAGGCCCGCCCACTCATTCACTCCTCCGTTTTCCCACTGACGGCCGTACTCCGCCTACTGGGCGGAGCCAGCAGGCACGTATCTAACCCCGTACCTTTAGTACAGGGGCCTTACCGTAATACCTTCGTATGCAGTATGCACAATACCACAGTGGTAACTTCCACAGTTTACAAACTCTGTGGGAAGAGATTCTGGTTTCCCAGATGCAACTTTTTGAAGAGCTGGTGGTCCGAAGGAAACTCTCACAACATGGAGAAGATCCCAGGGACTTTTATCTTCATTTGGGCAGGATTTGTGTTGTGGGATTTTCCGGTTAAGCAGACCAGGTTTGGAAAGGCAGGCTATGCATCTTTTTGAATTGTGATGTGATCGCAGATGCTTCCTTGCCACGGAGCTTTGGCCCGCTGAGAAAGCTGACCTGGTTTGGGCAAAAGACTGAAGGCCTGGTTGAGGAGATGGAGGCAGCTCTAAGGAGACTCCTGGTTCCACGTTCAGATAAGTTAAATCACCTTCTTTGAGGTAAGCACTCTGTCGGACTGCTTTCCTCCCATGAGATGGTCCCAACTGCCTCAGAAAGGAAAAAATAGCATTGATAGATTATAAGAGCAGGGAGATTGTACAGTGAACTTGTTTCAATCACTGATTGCACATCAATCGGAGCACAGATTCCAATTCTGGGCAGCGCACCTTCGGAAACATAGGAAGGCATTGAAAGGGTTCAGAATGATTTATGAGAATGGTTCTAGTTTTTGTTAGTTTTTGTTATTTACAGCATGGAAGGAGGCCATTCAGCCCATCGTGTCTTCACTGGCCCCCGAAAAAGCTACCTAGTTAGTCCCATTCCCCAGCCTCATCTCTGTAGCCCTCTAAATTCATCATTTTCAAATACATATCCAGCTGTCTTTTAAAACCTCCGATGGATACCGCCTCCCCTCCCCCACTCTCCCAGGCAGCGCATTCCAAACTCCAACAACTCGCTGAATAAAGAAGTTTCTCCTCATCTCACTCCGAGCTCTCTTGCTGACCATCTTGAAATTGTGACCCCGCGTCACTGACTTACCAACTAGTGGAAACTTCTTTACCCTGTCAAAATTGTTCACAATTTGGAACACCTCAATAAGGCCGCCTCTTAATCTTCTCTGCTCCCAGGGGAAGAAGCCCGAATTCTTCAATCTCTCCCTGTTTCTAAAATTCCTCATTCCGGGTATCATTCGAGTAAATCTCCTCTGCACTCTCTCCAGGGCTTTAACATCCTTCCTTAAATAAGGTGCCCAGAACTGAACACAATATTCCAAATGTGGCCTGACCAATGATATGTCGAGGTTCAGCATCACTTCCTTGCTTTTAGACTCCATGCCTGGCTGTATCTGTAAAACCTCAGATACTTCGACCAGTGTATTGATCAAAGGTTTGACCCAGGTGCTCTTATTTGCGAGATGAACAAAGGACAAAACGGGTTCATGGTTGAATGCAATTTTATTCACAATTCTCTTACTCAACAAAGTATGACTCAGACTCGCAGCTGAGCTTCAGCTTTTACCCGCACTTAGTGAAGGAGGCTGGCCAGGCTGTGATCACTCGATGTCGATATCTTCTCTGGGCTTCAAAACCGAAGATCCCTTCTTCTTGGGATGGTTGTGCCTGGGGAACTCCCAGGTAATCGCTGAAGATCTGTTTGATGTTCCTTTCTTTATATTGGTCTGCTAGCATTGAGTCATCGGTAAACGCCCATCACTGGCCATTGTCCCATCCAGACCCCAACTTGCTATTGGGAAAAACAGGATGCTCCCAATAATTCATGGTGTTTCAATCAAGACCCATTGCCTTCTGAAACTCCCCTTGTCTGACCAGCCATCAGCTCATTAAGGAGTCTGACGGCTTCTTTTGTCTGTTCTTCCTCCTGTTGCAAAGTTGATCATCTGTGTCTGGAAGTTTGTTGCATGTTCAAAGCATGGTCTTGTTCTTTTGTAAAAATCTGAGTGGGTAATCACAAAGTCCATATAGCAATAATGGGTTCATGTGTTGACTTGAGTGCTCTTGCAGACGGACAGTATCAATTCCAGATAGGACCTCATGTGGCAGTTTCTGTTGCTGGCCGATGTGTCTTGTCCATCTGTTTTCAGTCCCACGGCCTCTATTTATAAACGTAAGGATGCTATTAGCCTACTTAGCAACTGTTTCAACTTGCATGGCCATGTTCAGAGAATTATGCACTTGAACCCCAGGGTCACTCTGCTCCTGTACTGCCCCAAGTTGTACCATTGACCCTATACTGCCTCCCCATGTTTCTTCTACAAAAAAAGCATCACCTGACATTTCGCTGCATTGAAGTTCATCTGCCAGGTGGCCAACTTATCAATGTCCCTCTGAAGTCACTCAGCATCATCCTCACAATTCACCATTCTCCCTAGCTCAGTATCATCTGCAAATTTAGAGATTTGCCCTCAACACCCACTTCTAAATCATTTATATAAATCAGAAAAATCAAGGGTCCCAACACTGAGCCCTGGGAAACACCACTTTCAACTCGTCTCCAGTCTGAGAAATGCCCATCTATACCTTCCCTCTGCTTCCTATCTCTTAGCCAACTTCTCATCCATGCGCCAATGACCCATCAATCCCAAACATTTTTAATATGCTAATCAACCTGCACCGTATCAAATGCTTTCTGAAAGTTCAACACCCACAACATTACTCTCATCCACTGCCTGTGCCACCTCGTCAAAGAACTCAATTAAATTTGCCAAACATGACCTGTCCTTGACGAAGCCATGGTGACTGTCTAATATTCATTTATTTTTCTCCAAGTGTATATTTATCGCATTCCGTATTATGACCTCCCATCAGTTTTCCCACTATTGATGTCAAGCTGACAGGTCTGTAGGTTGGAGAATAGGTTGGTAAGCTGATAGATTGGAGAATCCGGGGCTGTACTCCTCAGAGAATAAAAGGTTGAGAGGAGAATTGAGATTGAGGTATTCAAAATCGTGAGTGTTGGGGACAGAGAACATGAGGAGCGACCATCCTGGTTGGTGGAAGGGTCGTGAACCAGAGGACACCGGTTTAAAGTGAATAGCAAAAGAACCCAAAGTGAGATGAAAAACACTTCTTTACTGTTGGAAAGCCAGAAGCTTGAACTTTCCTGCCCCCCCCCCCCCCCCCCCTCATTTACATGAAGCTGCTTTGGCCAATTGGCAAATCCTGGAATAGTAATTCATTTTGAAATTCTCCCCAGATCTATGATGGAATGAAAGTTTGGCATAATGCAGTCATATCCTGTAAATGCTGCCTCTGATTCCTGTAATACTTTCACCCTTAATATGTATTGATGCTGTCTTTATGGTTTTAAGAAAGTGTATTTATTTTCTGATTTGTCACAAGCAGTGCTTTGTTTAATGTGTCTCAGAGACCAAGTGACCTGATGACTGCTATCTTGCAGAGTCAAGTTCTGTAATTACTTCCTCAATGTATCAATATTATTAACTGAAATGAGCAGCCATTCTTTAGTACATTTTGTATGAGTTGTTTATGCGCCAGTTTATAAAACAGTTGAACTAAATCCTGAGGACTCAGCAGTGATTAAAGCACCTCCACCAATCCATTGACCAATTTAACACATTAGTCATTACAGACGAAAGCTAATCTATAAACTCATCAACAGCAAATTGGAAAGGACTCACTTCATGTCATCATTATTCTGAATCTACATGGCTAACTTTGTTTTGAACAAGTTTTGTACTTGCTGTGAACAGTGAAGTGTAAGTCAAGTTAATTTGGGTTATTGTGAACCAGTGTTATCCAAGATCATGTCTACACAAAGCTTGAAACATCTTATTGTGAGGAGGAGGATTTTCTCACGCATAATGATCGGGTAGGTTTACTTTGAGACTTTACACACCATTCAGGAGCTAGTGAGTGATGAGATGAAGTGTGGCTATAAAAATTGACTGACAAATGTTGGTATTCAGTGTCTCTCCATTTATTGATCAGAGTAGAGATAAGTCAGGAGCTGCGTAGGAATCATTGCAATTAAACCACCTCTGACATCTCTGTAAGGAAAGACTAGCTTATATAAAATCAAGTGAAGAAGATTAGTGCAATATGATCGAAAGGTTCAGAAGTTCGACTTGGTCTAATGTTTCTTCCGTTGAGTTGACAGAGGGCTGGATGATAGTCCGTGATTGCACGCGGTGCTATGTGTGTTATGGTGTACTCTGTACCATGGAACTGTTGAACTGACAACTTACCCTTTGACTCTATTTCAGTCTCCAGATATTGTTACATACCATTGTTGATAAGCTGCAATCATGATAGTTTCAATCATGAAAGTTTCTTAAATGTGCTAAGACATTACCCCTTTCCAAGTGGTTGTAGATTTTGCTGATAGTCTTCATTTATATGTTGCCTTTCTAGGAAGTGATGAACTTTCAAATTGTTGCAAAGTTATTTGTAAAGTAGGATGCGATCTTCCAACAATAGCACAGTGTTGAATCAAATGTGAAGAGCTGTGTGAAACTCAGCAGCTTTACAGCAGCTCATTCTCGCTTGATTAAGCGGCACGTTGTCTAATTTCCGAGTGCTGGTGTGGATCACACAACCAGCTGGAGGGGCGGGGCCAAAACATACTGGCAACACCGGGAATCTGTGATCGGGGCGCCATCTTTAAAAGGCACCCCGATCTTAAAGTTACATTTAAGGCTGCCCCCGGATCCCACAAGGGATATCGGGCCACCCCCCCATGGACTTTGGGACCCCCACCCAGATGACAAGGGGAACACCCCAACCCCCACACGCAGAAGGGGACAACCCCCATGGCTAAGGGGAATTCCCCATCCACATGCAGAAGGGGAACTAACCCACTAGAGGAGGGTCAGCCTTCTGCATGTGCTCCCTGCCAGTGCTCCCCTGGCAGTGCCTCCTTGGATATGCTCCCTTGGCATTGCCCCAAGAGGAAGAAGAGATGTCAAGCCCATTAATTAGATTAAAATGGATTTATATTTGTGGATGACAGCTTAACACTCTCATTGGGCGTGAACCTGATTTTATCACTGGCAGGAGCTGGGAGGGGGGTGTGGGGGGGGGGGGGGGGGGGGTGGGGGGGGGGGATGATCTCTAGCTGAGATGCTGAGATCTTGCCGGGGACAAATCCCATTTTTGGCCGCTCGCGAGATTTAACGGCCATTATGGGATTTGAGGCCATGGCTAAATGCAGCCATAATGTTTTTGTTGAAAGGGAATCGTATCAAGTTTCAGCAGAAAGGGGCCGAGTAACGTATGGGGTGGGTATGGTTTAATTGGCTATCTCTGGGTCATCGACGGATCTAATAGCAACAAAGTGCATCTCATGTTTGAGGAAGTAACCAAATTTTTATTTCACATTGTCTGAGTCATATCATTGTACAATCGGCCAAACATTAAACCACATGGTATATAATCACTCCAAGGTATTGGGTGTGATTTGACTAAGTGGGAACACAGTCCCATAAGGAGCATGTTTAGCTGCGTGTTTCCCGGTGCTCACAGTGTCAAGAAACACAAGGCTATAAAATGCGACTCGTGTTTGATAAGGAGCCTTAATGGGAAATGCACAGCCGAGGCCGCACTCAGCCACGTTTTGTGCTCTAAGGAGTTCCGCTCCCTGAGGCCCCTGAAGTGACCCCCCCCCCCCCAACCCCCTGCCAAGCCCCAAGGCACTATGGGAGGCCCGCCTCCCCGCCCCCCGCCCCTTACTTTTCGCAAACACCTGTGCAGGACACCCCCGGCCCGATCGCAACCTCACAAATAATAATGCTACATGGGCATCTTGGCAATGCCAGGCTGGCATCCATTTGGTACTGCCAGGGGGCCAGCTTGACAGTGCCAGGGGGCCAGCTTCTCAGTGCCAGGGTGCTCGGGTGGCACCAGAAATGTTAGGGTGGGCACCTTGCCCAAAAGGCATGCCCTGGGGGCCACCGATCTCCTGTGAGACCCCCACGAGTGCCGTTCCATCTGGTTCCCTGTTTGTAGAGACCATGGGCGGGATTCTCCAATAACGTTCTATGTCCCCATGACCGTGAAAAAACGTGCGCGAACCACTCTGGACTTACCTGGAGTAAGCCCATGGTGATACTGCAATTTGCAGAAGGTTAGCAGGGCCCCGGAGTAGTCCTTGCAGCTTCGGCTGCCAATATGGACTCCTGTACTTACAGTCGGTGGTCCGCGCATGTGTCAGCATGGCCGACCCACACATGTGGCTTGGTCCACCAGAGGGATTGAACCCTGCTAAGTATTGTTGAACAGACGTTGCCTGCTCACTGATAATGGCCATCCTGTACATCTCTGGATTTCCCTCCCTAAACCTCTCTTCCTCCTGACCTCTCTCCTTTAAAACGCCGCTTAAAACCTACGCTTTTGATCACCTGTCCCAACATCCCCTTATATGGCTCCGTGTCAAACGTTGTTGGAATAATTGATCCTGTGAAACGTTTACGATATAAAAGGTGCTATATAAACGCAAGTTGCTGTTGGATATTATTAGCTGACACCCAATTGGTTGAAGTGTGTCTTGCCAGATTTGTTAGTGGGGGTTGGTGTGTTAACTCATTTAAAACAAAATAAATAGATTCTCGCTTTTGTTAAAATAATGGAGAAAAGTTTTGAGAGAAAAATGGGCCATTATGCTAAAAATGCATTGTGAAGTTTCACCCTGTCTGTTACCCTCCAGCCCTCCTACATCACAACAGATATGTCTCCAAGTGTGTTCTTATCCGCTTTCTGATATATTGATGTATTGAGTTCACGAAGAAAGTCATGAACACCTTTTGTCGTCAGTGAAAAATTCTTTAATAAAAGAATTCCCGACGGTAAGTACAATTTGTTCATGCTGCTGATATATTTAATTTATTATTTCAAATATATTATCTCATCGGCAACGTGTAACCTTCCGAGGGAAATAATTTCATTCATTCATTTTTCCATTTTGTTTCAACTCATCAATTCTTAGTAAAATAGATGTCCGACATCACTAGCTCCTATTTGTCTGCAGTTGGGTTGTCCTTGGCAATAAGATAGTTTCAGCCATTTGATTAAATGTATCGGCCTCTAGTTTTGCTATTTAATCAGCACAACAAGGGATGATTGTTTCACAGGCTCCGGGTAATGTATGCAACATACAATAGTTCCCAACTCTGAGAGCTCTGGGCCACCTTACTTTTCGCTTCATGGAATCTCGGCAGTACAGAAAGAGGGCCATTCGGCCCAACGAGGCGACAGCGGCCCTCTGAAAGAGCACCCCCACCTCGGCCCAAAACCCTGCCCTATCCCTGTAACCCCACCTAACCTGCACAGCTTTGGAGAGTAAGGCACAATTCTTTTTTGGCACGGCCAATCCACCTAACCTGCACATCTTTGGGCTTCCTGCTGGCTCAATTACAGAAGGTACAAGACCCGTTTGTTTTTATAAAGCAATTTTCATGCAGTAAATAGTCCCAAGGTGGGTCGGAGATGCGATGAGCAAATTTGGACTCTGAGTGACATGTGGCGAAGTCGAGTTGAGTGAGTAAAAATTTGCCGAATGAGGTAGCCTTGAAGAAGGAGGCAGGGGCAGAGAGGGGCAGGAAGGTTCAGGGAGGGGGTTCCAGAATTTAGGAGCGAGACAGTCAAAGGCTCAGCCACCAATCGGTGGAACAATGAAGATCGGGGATGTGCAGAAGAACGGAATTGAAGGAACACAGAGATCTTAGAGGGTTATCAGGCTGGAGGAGGTCACAGTGATAGGCAGGTAGGGGGCCATAAAGCAACTCAATGCTATCAGAGGCCTGATAATTATCACCCTGTCCTGAGCACCTTTAATTGGTCAATGCGATTTTTGCAAGTGAAATCCTCAACCACGGAAATGGCCTGAGCTGTTTTGTTTTGCAGTCATCTCTCTTACTGCTCTGTGGCAGCAATAAAACTGGAATCAATAACGGTAAAGAGCACTTGGAGCTAATAAATGTCTTTAAAAATATTTATCTGAAGTAATGTTATTGATGAGGTAGCTGGAACTGTCTAGTTAGGCTACTCTCCTTTTCAAAGGTGTTATTAATACTTCTCGGCATTGAAAATTCCCACATCTCAAACTGGCTGAGATGCCTGTTGTGTCAGAAGCCAACTCCAGAACCGCAAACCAACGTTACAACAACAACAACTTGCATTTCCTCAGCACCTTCGATGGTAGACTATCTGTAGGTGTTTCGCAGGGGTCAGTTTAACCATTGTGCTGGATTCTCCGGTCGCCGACGCCGAAATTGCGTTCGGTGATCGACCCGAGAATCAGAGTTTCCGATCAAATAGACGTAGTGGTATACCCCTTCAAAGTGGCGTACTCTAGGGGTACACCGCTCCACGTACCAACGGCCTCAGGACAATGCCTGAGGCCCGCCCTCCGATGCTCCGCCCCCGACCAGCCGGGTTCCCGACGCCGTGGGTCGTCTGTGGTCCCATCCTGTCGGGAACTCGGTGTGGCGGCTGCGGACTGAGTCCAGCGTTGCCACAGTCGGGGAGGGCCAATCCGCGGGCAGGGGAGGGACTTTATCAGTGGCTGGGGGCACTGTGGGGGGTGGTCCAAGTCGTGTGAGCCAACCAAAGGGGGGGGCACTACTTTGCGGGCCGGGACTGTGAGCGGCCTCCACCATGCAGTACGGCTCAGTCGCTGCAGGCCGCCGTGCGCATGCGCAGCCACGGACCCGGATATTCTCCGGGCCATATCGCCAGCTAGAGCCGGGTGCTCTACGCTGTGGACATACTAGCCCCCAGCAAAACGGAGAGTTGTTTTGCGTCACTGTTTCCAGTGTAAAACGCCACCGTTGCCACACCTGCGTGGGGACAAAGGCCCAGAATCGGAGAATCCGGCCCGACTTAATAATGCAGGTGACCATAGCCTTGGTCTGAGAGATAGGCCTTCAGGAGCTGGGATGTGTGACCCTGGTGGTTAGAACTATCAGCTCACCCAGTTTTGGCCGGCAAGGTAAGGTTACAATCCCCTTCCCTTGTTGCACCTGAGGGTCGGAGGAGATAAAATGAAATCTGCCCATTTAGAAAAAAATCGCGTCTCGTCAATAAGAGATTGCATTTGCTTGGCCACTTTCCAATCTCAGGAAATCCCAAAACACTTTACAACCAATTAATTCCTTGATTTGAAGAGTAATCAGTGTTGTAACGTAGTGAGTGTGGCAGCAGATTTGTGCACAGTCCGATCCCACCATCGGCAAGGTGATTATGGCCCAATAAACTGTCTTTAGTGATGTGAGTTGAGGGATAAATATTGGCCAGGACGTCAGAGAGAAAGAGTTAACTAATTTAGTTCCACACGCCAACATTTTCTCTTCAATTACATATTCAATTGGATTTTCCCCAATTAAAGATTTCTTTGTGTTTTTTTAATGGGGGTCTTGTCAGGGAGTTTGATTGAATCCTGACACACTGAATGAATGAAGCATTATCAATATGGGAGTATCAGACCATGTTTAGTTTTGGGCTCGTCAGTTTTGTTGGGATCTCGCATCAGTATCCAAAATCATGGGCGGGATTCTCCGCACCCCACGCCGGGGGGGGGGAGAATCGCGGGAGGGCCGGGCGAATCACGCCACGCCGCCCTGGCACCCCCCGCGATTCTCCCACCCCCCCCAAAATGGCATGACGCGTTTTTCGACAGGCCGCTCGAAGAATCGGCGCTCGTCTCCGGCTCAGATGGGCCGAGCGGCCTGCCGAACACGACTGGTTCACGTCGGCGCCAACCACACCTGGTCGCTGCCGGCGTGAACGGCGTGCAACCGGTGTTTGTGGGGCCTGTGGGGGGCGAAGGGAGGATCGAGCACCATGGGCGTGCTTAGGAGATGTCTGGCCCGCGATCGGTGTCCACCGATCGTCTGGCCGGCGTCTCTAAAAGACGCACTCTTTTCCCTCCGCCGCCCCGCAAGATCAAGCCGCCATGTCTTGCGGGGCAGCGGAGGGGAAGACGGCAACCACAAATGTACGTCAAGGCCCGGCACCCGAGATTCACGTGCCGCCGCTCCTAGCCCCTGGGGGGGGGGGGGGGGGGGGGGGGGGGGGAGAATAGGGAGCGAGGATCGGCCTCCGACGCCGGAGTGAAACACTCCGGGTTTCACTCCGGTGTCGGCTGTTTGTCTCCCGATGGGAGAATTCCGCCGACAGTGTCTGAACAGTAATCCTCCAGGCGATTATTTTGAGGGTAAACAGCTAAACAGGTCAACCATGACTTGAACTCCAGACGCATCATTGCAACTCTTTCAGGGGAGATGTTAAATCGAGGTTCTGTCTGCCCTCTCTCTCTCTCTCTCTCTCTCGTGAATGTAAAAGATCCCACTATCTCAAAGAAGAACAGCGCCATTCCTCCTTGTATTCCCTCAGCCAGCATCACTGATAAGCAGATTGTCTGGACACTATGACATTGCTGTTGCGGGATCTTACTGTGCACTAATGAGTTGACACATCTCCGTCATGGCGGAAATGGCCGTGGGCTCAAACACTAGAATTCCTGACTCTGAAAATTACATTTCCTATTTCCGTGGAGGCTGGAATAGAGTCGGGCTTGGGTTCAGGCATGCACAGTTTACAGAGGCAGTTGACCATTTAAATCACTGGCTGCCTCCATTAAAGGTAGGCGAGCCGTGTAAAATCCAACCTGTGCCGATTAGACCAGCTACGAGAAAGTCTGAAATCAGTGGATTCATTTGGATAGCCTGTGTACCCCTTTGGATATAGTCATGTAGCAAATCTACGGGAGCTCAGGTGCCCTTTGGAGTAGGTCAGGTGCCCTTTGAAATTGTTAAAAGTAGGCATGAATGTGCGTAAAAAGTGCATAAACTCATTACTGTCAGGTTGATTGGAATTGTCACAGACCTGCAAAAATTATCAGGGGGCAGCATGGTAGCACAGTGGTTAGCACAGTTGCCTCACAGCTCCAGGGTCCCACGTTCGATTCCCCGCTGGGTCACTGTCTGTGCGGAGTATACACATTCTCCTTGTGTCTACGCGGGTTTCCTCCGGGTGCTCCGGTTTCCTCCCACAGTCCAAAGATGTGCAGGTTAGGTGGATTGACCATGCTAAATTGCCCTTAGTGTCCAAAAAGTTTGGGTGGGGTTACTGGGTTACGGGGATAAGATAGAGGTTTCAGCTTGGGTAGGGTGCTCTTTCCAAGGGCCGGTGCAGACTCAATGGGTCAAATGGCCTCCTTCTGCACTGTAAATCCTATGATTCTATGATCTTTCAGAACATTTGTAAAAAAATTGCTTGCTATGGGCACGGGACCAGAGAGTAACCTGGATGGAACATTTGTCATTTCATCTTCCCTGCTTTCCAGCCTATCTCAAACTTTCCCTTTTGTTCCTTGCTCCCCTCCCCCACTCTTCCCTGCATCAGTGCTGACTGAAAACCTCTTCCGTTGCTAACTTTCTCCAGCTCCAATGAAAGGCCATTGACCTGAAACATTGAGTTGGATTTTTTCCGATGGATGAAAAGGAGGGATGAGCTTAAGACAATTGCCGTGGAAAGGGTACGAAGAAAACTATTAGAACTATAAAAGGCTGACAGACTTCATTCTTGGGCCCTAAAAGAAGTGTCGACTGAGATAGTAGATTTTTGGTTTTAATTTCCCAAAATTCCTTATATTCTGGAACGGCCCCGCCAGCCTGCAACATAGCGAATGTTACTCCTCTATTCAAGAAAGGAAGGAAACAGAAAAAAGGCAACTACTTGCTTTTTCAAACATTAATTTTACGGGAGATGGGCGTCGCTGGTTAGGCCAGCATTTACTGCCCATCCCTGGCTGCCCTTCAGAAGGTTGTGGTGAGTTGCCTCTTGACCCACTGCAGTCCCTGAGGCGTTAGCCACACATCTGTGATCAGTAAAATGCTGGAAACTAATATCAAGGAGGTTAGGGCAGGACCATTAGAAACTCTTTGAATTTACAGTGTGAAAGGAGGCCACTCAGCCCATCAAGTCTGCACCAACCCTTGGAAAGAGCATTCCACTTACGCCCACAGCTCCACCCCATCCCCGGAACCCCACCTAACCCTTTTTGGGCACTAAGGACAATTTATCAAGGCCAATCCAGCTAACCTGCACATCTTTGGACTGTGGGAGGAAACCGGAGCACCCAGAGGAAACCCACGCAGACACGGGGGAAAAGGTGCAGACTCCGCACAGACAGTGACCCAGCCGGGAATCGAACCTGGGAACCCCGGAGCTGTGAAGCAACTGTGCTAACCACTGTCCTACCGTACTGCCTTAATGCAATTAGGCAGAGTCAAAACGGTTTTATAGAAGGGGAATCATGTTTGAATGATTTATCAGAGAGCTCTTTGAGGAAGTAAAAATGTGCATAAAGGGGAACCTATCCATGTATTCTTAGAAATTCAAAAGGCATTTGACAAGGCGCCACATCAAAGATGACAACACGAAATAGGAGCTCATGGTGTGGGGGGAATATATTGGGGTGAGTTCTCCGCCGGTGAGATTCTCTGTTTCGCCAGCAGTGTAACCCCACCCGAGGGCTTCCCAGTGGTGTGGAGTGGCACATTGAGAAATCCCATTGACCGCCAGCGGGCATAGAGAATCCCGCTGCCGGTGACGGCACGCTACCATGGAACACACAGCTAGGGAGGCGGAGAATTCACCCATTGGCTGCGATTCTTCCATTTGTTTCCTGCTGATGCTTAGTATGGCACTGACAAAGCGTTCAATGGCACTTTGAATGTTCTTTCACAGAACCGGGCTTGACGTTGGCCCTCAGATGGGCGGGGCCTAAACACAGGTCCCTCTCCTCCTCAGATTGTAGCGCCAGTTTTAAAGGGCAGCTCACAGTACTGTTGCAGCCCCCCCACCCCCACCAACTCAGCCCCCTCACTCAGACCCCTGTCGGGCCCCGCTCCTGGGCCACATCAACCTGCCACCTTCAACTCCAAGGAATGGGAGGGGGGGGGGTGGAAAGGGGGTAAGTAGCCTCCCTACACTTTCCTCCAGGGTGCTGAGGGGGGGATGTCAGGGGAGATGGGGCTCAGGGGGGGGGCTTGGACTGGGCAGGTGTGGGGGCAGAACTCAGACAGAGCACCTGCTCTTTCCAGGCAGCTTTTCAGTCTCTTTAAAAAAAACAGCTGTTCAAAAGACAAAGGGCGCGATTCTCCCAAAACGGGAGAAATCGTAAAGCTGGCGTCAAACCCGGGCGGGTTTGACGCCAGCGCGCCCCTTCCCGACCGGGAACCGATTCTGGTCCCCGGTCGGGGCTAGCAGCCCGACGCCGTAGGCTTCGGCATGACGGGCTTAACGAATATCGTTAAGCCCGCTTGCCGGAGTTAGCGCCGGCTGACGCGTCATATGACGTCAGCCGCGCATGCGCGGATTGGAAGACTCCAACCCGCGCATGCGCGGATGACGTCATCGCGTATTTGCGCGAAACCCGCGCATGCGCGGGCCGGGTTGCCCCTCAGCCGCCCCGCAAATGGATACTGCGGGGCGGCGGAAGGAGAAAGAGTGCGCGGGCATCGGGCCCGCTGCCCGCGTTCGGTGCCCGCCGATCGCGGGCCCATGGCACCCTTGGCACGGCCATGGTACTGCCGTGCCAATCGGTGCCATGGTTATGAAAAGTGAGTTTGTGACGCCGTTTTTACGAACGGCCAGACCAGGTGTGTTTGCCGTTCGTAAAAACGGCGTAAAGGGCTGGGACTTCGGCCCATCGAACAGCTGTGAATCGCTGCCGGCCGTAAAAAAACGACGGCAGCGATTCGGGTCGGGAGTTGGGCGGGGGGGTGGGGGAGAATAGCGGGAGGGCGGGAAAAATGTCGGGAAGGCCCTCCCGCTATTCTCCGACCCGTCGTGGGGGTCGGAGAATTTCTCCCGCTGTTTTTGAGGGGGTGGAGCATCGGAAAAACGGGACCGCCCCCCGATTCCAGCATAAAAGTGGATTCTCCGGCCGATCGTCGAACACGATTTCGGTGTCGGTGACCGTCCCACATCTGGAATACTGTGCAGTTTGGGGACAGAATTCTCTGGCTGTTGGGAATCTCTGGGCTGGATTCTTCTGTCCCGCTCGCCACAAGAAAACCGTGGGCGAGACGCCGACAATGGAGAAACCCATTAACCTTGGTCTGGATACTCCAGTAGCCGGCAGAGAGGCAGCCAGAGAATCCCACCCTCTGTTCCCGCTGGAAGTGCATCCCCGGTTTTCCCGTTGCGGCGTGACTCCCATGGGAAATCTCATTGACAAGCAGGAGCAGTGAATCCTGCTGCCAAGAAAGCCGTCTGCCAAGAAACACGAGGCTGGGAAGCACGAGAATTCAGATCTTGGTCTCCTTATTTTGGAAGAGATATAATTGCAAAGGAAGCAGTTCAGAGAAGGTTCAATCAACTGATTCCTGGGATCGGGGATTATCTAACAAGGAAAGGTTGGACAATTTGAACTTGTGTCTATTGGCGTTTAGAAGAGTGAGATGTGATCTTATTGATACATATCTGTTCCTGCTGGGTCTTGACAGAGTGGATACTGAGACGATGTTCCTTCTGAGGGAGTGACTAGAACCAGGAAGACGTTGATGAGAAGCTTTTTCTCTCCGTGGGTTGTTGTTCTCTGGAATTCTGTTTCCCAGAGAGCAGTGGAAACGGTGGGTCATTCAATATTTTTAAGGCTGAGTTGGACAGATCCTTAATTGACAAGAGAGTCAAAGAGTATCGGGGGTAGAGAGGACAGTGGAGTTCAGGCTGCAGTCAAGCTGGCCATGACAACATCAAATGATGGAACAGCCTCGAATAGCTAACTCCTGCTCCGAATTCAAATTTTTGCATGTCCATTTGAACCCATCGTCAGTCTCGATTCTGGATCGGGAACCATCCCGGCTTGACGAGGTGTTGGGTGTGGTTGTCCCCAGGGAAGCCAATTAAGAAGCGATGTCGTCTGATTGGCGAAGGGGGGCAGAACATGGAAACAGGAGGATTGTGAGGCCAGGAGCCCCAATGGGAGGTGTGGGCGCAACTGAGACAGGCAGGAGACCGCGGGTAGGCCCCGAGGTGGAGGTGCTTTCCTCAAGATTGTGGAAACGTGCATGTCTACAGCTATCAGACCATCAGTGTGAAGCAGGAGCCTCTCCAAGGGGATGGCTTCTGGCCTTGACGTAGCTATTTCTCCCAGCAGGTGCGTGCTCCACCTGTCACCCCCCCCCCCCCCCCCCCCCCAGCACCGACCTGCTGTCACCTCTCTCCCCCCCCCCCCACCCCCATACCGACCTGCTGTCACCCCCCCTCCCCCGACCTGCTGTCACCTCTTCCCCCCCCCTACTGACCTGCTGCCAGGAAGCTGACTCTAGTTCAATTCTGGCCTCAGTCTTCAGTGAGGGGCCAGGCTGCTGAAGAGAAGATGTTGGTGCTGCAATCATCATTCACCCAGTTAGCCTGTGAATGGATCTAATTGGTTAGCCACTACTACTGGACAGTTAAACTCTGATGTGTTGACACTAACAAGAACACTCGAAGATGGAGATGTGTTGGGCAGCTGACTCAGTGGGCTGCATTCTAAATCTGCTTCCCGTCCCGCCTCCTAAGCCACCTTTGCTGGATCAGGAATATTCCGTCCGATGGGTTTGTTGACAGAATGAAGGCAATACCCATGACTGAATGACCTCTTGGATGTATCATCAATGTGGGCGGCACGGTAGCACAGTGGTTAGCACTGTTGTTTCACAGCGCCAGGGATCCGTGTTCAATTCCCTCTTGGGTCACTGTCTGTGCGGAGTCTGTACATTCCCAAAAGACGTGCTTGTTAGGTGAATTGGACATTCTGAATTCTCCCTCAGTGTATCCGAACAGGCGCAGGAATGAGGCGACTAGAGGCATTTCACAGTAACTTCATTCCAGTGTTAATGTAAGCCTACTTGTGACAATAATAAAGGTTATTATTGTTATTATTATTGGCACAAATTTTTTGTTGCCTGCGGCAATATTTAGGCGTCAGCCGTGAAAACATTTGGGAGTATTCTGCGTGCTCCACCTGTGTCATAGGAAAGTCGTGCATACTTAGCTCTGTAAGAATACTCCCAGCAGGTGCGTGCTCCACCTGTCACCCCCCCCCCCCCCCCCCCCCCCCCCCCCCCAGCACCGATCTGCTGTCACCTTATGTCGAGGTGGCACAAGGTGGGAGAAAATGCCTCTCACTGGGGCCATGGCTTAATGCAACAGGAGATTCTGCTGGAGAAGTTTTTTTAAAAGAACTTTATTTTGAGTGTTTTTTGAGCCCTCCAGTAAAGAGGTGGCAGAGACAGTCAGAGGGCAGGGGGGCTTTTAATTTGTGGCCATGACCAACTTTCTCTTTGTGGAATTACCCCTCTGCCCCCTGGCATCCTAGCCGCAGGTCGCGGTTAGACATGGAGCACCCCTTGCTTCCCGTGGCTGGTGTCCTCCTTGCTGGACATCGCTAATTGGCCATCGAACACTTGATTGGATGAGCTGAGACAGCGAAGTTGGGAGGGAGTGGATCACTCAGTTTCTGTTCTGCCTCCCTCACCCCATCAAGAAATGTAAAAGCCAGCCCAATATCTCAAACCCCCCTCCTACCCCATCAGTCGGATGGGCTTTGTGTTAGTTTGTGACCTATCAGGCCAGACGGGTGCATTCAATATGCCATTTGTGACATGGGTGTACACGCGTGACATTTTAATTAAGGCTTCCTGCCTGACCTCTGAGATTGTGCAAGGTGGGCAAGGGCAATGGAAGTGCCAATAGACACATCCTGGTTTTTACACCCCAGCACCACAGTCATTATTATCATATTTACATCACACATCACTGGTTCTGGTTTGGTATTTCCACACCTGTGTCAGAGGGAAATGGCCTTGGACACCAGCCATAGCCAGTGTTCCTCATCCTGAATTCTAGATTGATGTCCGGTGGTAGTGGGCTGTGGGCGATCTTGCGTCCGATGGGTTCCTCCCTTTCAAATAAAGCGTAGGTTGGCTATTTCGACTTTGTTGCAGTCACCCAGGATCAAAAAATGTGAGGGAGGCAACAGGAAACCAGGTCCATTTTTCTAATAAGTGCCTCAGGGACCTCATATATGAAACCTGAGTTAGGCCCAGGCCTGGGGCAGAATGCCACATTGTCCGATATTCCATTGTTTGCAGAAGAGTGGACTTTGTGAATTTGGGCTTGAAGAATAGTACTGAGGACACGAACTTGCTCAATCTATTTGAGAGCGTACATGGTGCATCATGAGAGTGAGTTATTCTTGCACCTTGGCATGGCTTGACTTGGGTTGGCTTGGCTTGTAGTTAGCGCCGAGGACTGATTCTGGGGAAGATGGCAGTGCCAGAATACTCTGCTGAGTTACTCTTTCTGAGGAATGATGCTGATGCTTGAAGAAGCCAAGCACGAACGCCTCTCTCAGTAAAATGGAGCTTACTGAGCAGAGTCTCTCCTCACTGATCAATCATCCCCACTTATCCTGTAACTAACGGGGTAGAGGGAACACAGATCACTTTGTCAAGTGTGAACATCTACAGATCTGCATGATGCCAATTCCCACTGCTTTTTGAACAGTGATAAATTTTGCCATGTAATATTTATGTGCGCATCAATTTATGATCCTCATTTTTCATGCCCATTGCCCTTGAAGGAGACAGAAATAATTTTTTAACATGGCTCTATTCAGATTTTTTTGTTTTGTTTGAGGACTTTGCAACACATTTCATATTTTCCATTTAGAAGTACTGCTATCAAATTGATATGTCAAGAATCTTCCGCAGATTAATTTGAATTGATGAAATCAGCATTGGTGGCATGGGGGAGCTTTGCTGCGTTGAGCGTTGTCCTTGTCGATTTGGAAGGTGAATTTCTGTGCAAGTCTAGCCTGATCGATGATGCTGTTGACAGGATGAGCAGTCTACCTCTGTGCACCTAGGAACAGCATCTGACTCTTCTGATTCCATTAGTTCATGAAGAACTTATCTTCTGTGAGAACAGAATGCTTTAATGCCAGAGGTCCTGGAGAGCAACAAGGTGCACAAGGGCACATTGCAATAACTCCACACATTTGGACATAGGAGTGGACCATTCTGCCCCTCGAGTCTGTTCAATTACATCATGAGTAATCATGGGGAGGCAATGGCCGAGAGGTATTGTCACTGGACTAGTAATCCAGAGGCCCAGGATAATGCTCTGGGGACCTGGGTTCAAATCCCACCATGGCAGATGTTGAAATTTGAGCAGTATAAAAATATGAAGTTAAAAGTTTAATGATGATCTTGTTGTTCTAAAAACTCAACTGACTCATTAATGTCCTTTAGGAAATCTGCCATTCTTACCTGGTCTGGCCTACATGTGACTCCAGACCCAGAACAATGTGGTTGACCCTTAACTGCCCCACTGAAATGTTCCAGTGAGCCACTCACTACAAGGGCAATTAGGGCTGGGTAATAAATGCTGACCCAGTCAGCGACGCCCATATCAAACAAAACAAAAATCTGTATTTACCCACCTTCCTCCTGCAACCCTTAATACCTTTGCTAACAACACTCTGTTGGTAATATTTGTCCTCAACAGCTTGTAGGGTGAGGAAACTCCAGATATCTATCACCTTTCGCTTTTTGACTGTAGTGATCTCTGTATTAAATAATAAATGATCAGACTATGTATCAGACTACCAGATGCGCTGCCAGTAGGAAAATTGAATTGCAAGTGCAGGCAAATGAACACTAGATGGCCACATTATCAGGACCTATATAAATATTTTCCCGCTCTTTCTTCGAGGAGTGTGTGTCAGGATTGCAGAGAGAACCCAAGTGAGAAATCTAGAGAGAAGACGTTATTAGTTATCAGAGTTTTATATCTACTTATTTAATAGTTAATATTCTACAATTGTTTATTTGTTTTACTAGTTGAGTATTAAGTAAAAAGTACTCACGAGATTAGTTTGTAATACTCAATAGATTACTTAATCGCTACTGGAGGATTGCGGCTATGATTTGACAACTCAGTTTGATTGAGAGTAATAAATATATTATATAACGTAATATAACATTGACATCACTCCTAAACTGCCCAGGTCTAATTTTAAAGTCAGTATCCTGGACTATACCCATCCCATCCTTCCCCCAACTCCTCCACCCACCCACCCCTCCAGCCTAAACCCTGCCCCTCACCTCACCTCACCCCCATCAGAGGAATGGTTTCACTCTCCAGCTACTTTGATTGTCGAGAACCTTTACCATTGTGTCTTCTTCACCGAATAATTTACCAGGCGCTCAACAGTGGGTTGCAATATTGACCAGCCTACAGGCGGCACAGCGCCGACATTGCAATTGCACTAACAAGAGGAAGTGCTGGATAGGCTCAGCAGGTTTGTCAGCCTCTGTGTAGAGAGAAACAGAGTTAACGTTTCGAGAGCGCTGACAAAGAGCCAGGCAGACTCGGAGCGGTAACTCTGGGCGTAATGCTCCGGCCCGCCAGACGCGTGGTCCTTGACCATGCGCCGTTCGCTGACGGTGAGATTCTATACGCTTTCCGCTTGTTGCTGGGCTTTCCTATTGGAACCATCCCACACTGCCGCTAAAACCGCTGCCGGGGGTGCGCTGCCGGCAGGAAAATTGAATGGCAATGTTCGGAGAATTCCGGCCTCTGTTTCTCTCCACAGACGCTGCCAGACCGTGATAGAAAGCGTCCTCCCTGGCTGCATCACAGCCCGGTATGGCAACTGCTCGGCCCAAGACCGCAAGAAACTACAGAGAGCCGTGAACACCGCCCAGTCCATCACACAAACCCGCCTCCCATCCATTGACTCTGTCTACACCTTCCGCTGCCTGGGGAAAGCGGGCAGCAGAATCGAAAACCTCTCCCACCCGGGTTATTCACTCTTCCAAATTCTTCCATCGGGCAGGAGACACAAAAGTCTGGAAACATGCACTAACAGATTCAAGAACAGCTTCTTCCCCACTGTTACCAGACTCCTGAATGCCCCTCTTGTGGACTGAACTGACCTCTTCACACACCTTCTCTACCGAATATTTTACACTCTGTATGCTTCACCCGATGCCCCGGTCTATGCTTCGATTGAGCCTGCCTCCATCACACACCCGGGCACTGCGTCCCAGGCATTAACCACCCGCTGTGTGAACGTTTCTCCCTCGTGTCACTTTTGCCAATTGCTTTAAATCTGCGCCCTCTCGTTCTCGATCCTTTCGTGAGTGGGATCAGTTTTTCCCTCCCTACTCTGGCCTCATGATTTTGAATACTCTGTTCAATCTCCTCGCAGTCTTCTTTTCTCCGAGGAAAATGCTCCTAACTTCTCCAATCTATCTTCATAACTGAACTTAGTCACCCCTGGCACCATTCTCACCAACCCTTTCTCCAAATTTGTTTTCTCCAGTTTCTTTCTATGTTATTCACCAGCACAGAGACCGGAACTGTGCGCAGTGCGGCCTGACCAGTGTTCCTGATGGGTTTAACATGATTTCATCATGTTCGAACCTCAAGAAGTTAACCCTGAGTCTTTGTTAGCATTTCAAATTATCTTAAGCCCCTCAGTGGAATCCCTTGTCAGAGGGACTGATGTACCATCAATTGAACGCGAGACGAGTTGCTGGATAAAAGTATGGCTTTAATCAGCTAGATGTTAGTCCTGCGGTCGATTACAGTAAATGGACGACCTCCGGGAGTACTGGGTGTTCATACCCCGCCTGGGCGGGGTTAACTCAGCCTCTCGACCAATCGAGGAGCCGTCACATGACTGTTCTCAACCAACCGGTTGAGAGGCACATGACCGACCAGGGCCAATGGTAAGCTGGTGTTCTGCACCAATGGCAGGCAGCTATGCTAATCATACCACCACAGGGACTAATTATTTAAGGGAAATGCGACCGTATGTAATGCGTTTGCATACTTGGTTTGAATTTAGGTGACGCTTTGTAAGGTAATTCACTTTGTGAAAAACAAATGCCACGACTGGGGAGAGATGCAGATGGGTGTGGACGAACGGAAAAAAACACTGGCGTTGTTAACTTGGCACCCAGGTGTGAAAATTGGCTCTCTGATTGATAGTTCCTGCAGGAGTTAGTGGCCAGGGGACACATCTCAATCATGACCTTCTCGCTGAGTCTGGGCTAACTCGTATATTGCTTCTCTGTCATTTCCAGCGGGAAGCTCAGTTATGACACACTCGTGGTGTCCGAGCCGTTGCAAGCCATTTATCCTGTGTGCATCATTCATGCCTTTTTTACCTCTAGCCTTCAACTCTTTTAATGGATTCCTGGCCGGTCTCCTTCATTTTACCTTTTATAAACGTCAGGCCATGCAAAACTCTGTTACACATGTCCTAACTCTCATCAATTCTCTGTGCTCACTGACCACTACTGGTAGGGGCAGCACGGTAGCATGGTGGTTAGCATAAATGCTTCACAGCTCCAGGGTCCCAGGTTTGATTCCCGGCTGGGTCACTGTCTGTGCAGAGTCTGCACATCCTCCCCGTGTGTGTGTGGGTTTCCTCAGGGTGCTCCGGTTTCCTCCCACAGTCCAAAGATGTGCAGGTTAGGTGGATTGGCCGTGATAAATTGCCCTTAGTGTCCTTAAAAAGTAAGGTTAAGGGGGGGTTGTTGGGTTACGGGTATAGGGGGATACGTGGGTTTGAGTAGGGTGATCATTGTTCGGCACAACATCGAGGGCCGAAGGGCCTGTTCTGTGCTGTACTGTTCTGTGTTCTAATTGATTTTTAAATAAATGCGGGTCGGTTAGCTCAGAGAGCTGGACGGCTGGGTCATGATGCGCAGTGCCACTTACAGCGTGGGTTTGATTCCCGCACCAGCTGAGGTTCTTCCTGAAGACCTCACCTTCTTAACCTTGCCCTGCGGTCTGGTGATCCTCAGATTAAATCACCACAGGCCAGCTCTCAAAGGAAAGAGAGGCCTCTGCGACTTTCGTGACATTTGATTTTTAAATGTTCATCCTTGCTTTCAAATCCCTTCATGACCGAACCCCTCCCTATCTCTGTAATCTCTTCCAGCCCCACAATCCTCCAAAGCCTTCACACTCTTCCAGTTCAGATCTCTCGAGCACCTCAGATTTTAATCGTTCCATAATTAGCGGGTGCGCCTGGGCCTACTAGACCTCTGGGATTCGCTCCCCTAAATCCCTCCATGTCTCTACCTCTCTCTTTTCCTTTGAGTTACTCCTGAAAACCTACCTCTTTGACCAAATTTCTACCCATCTGCCATAAGATCTCCTTATGTCACTCAGTGCCATATTTTGTCTTGTAATGCCCCCGCTAAGTTTAAGGTCACTGTGTTATGATGCAAATTGGTTGTCACTTGAGGTCTCAGTCACCTTTTACAAAATGTAGCACTCCACCAAATCGGCAACTTCCTTCATGGGCCGTAATTCAGTTTTTGCACCACTGCGACATAGAACCAAGTCACACAGTCGCAAACTGCAGTGTAACTGAACCCCACTGGATTAAATATAGTGAAAGGCACTCCGGAGGTGGTCGCACAGCGGTCCTGTCACTGGAATAGCAAATCAGAGACCCAGGGTAATGCTCTCGGCACCCAGGTTCAAATCCCGCCCCTGCAGTTGGTGACATTTGGATTTTTTAAGAAGTCGAATGATGACCATGAAACCATTGTGGATTGTCGTACAAACCCATCCGGTTCACTAATAATAATCTTTATTAGTGTCACAAGTAGACTCACATCAATCTTGCAATGAAGTTACTGTGACTCTTAATAGCCCCCTCAAGGGCAAATTAGGATGGGCATCAAATCCCACGACCCATGAACAAATAAAGAAAAATGTATATATGTTAAGTAACTCCTCAGCGTTACAGGATTGGACGGCATGGTAGCACAGTGATTAGCACTGTCACTACACAGTGCCAGGGTCCCAGGTTCGATTCCCGGCTTGGGTCACTGGCTGTGCGGAATCGGCACGTTCTCCCTGTGTCTGCGTGGATTTCCTCCGGGTGCTCTGGTTTCCTCCCACAAGTCCCGAAAGACGTGCTTGTTAGGTAACTTGGACATTCTGAATTCTCCCTCGGTGTACCCGAACAGGCGCCGGAATGTGGCGACTAGGGGCTTTTCACAGTAACTTTGTTGCGGTGTTAATCTAAGCCTACTTGTGGCGCTAATAAAGATTGATTTATTTATTTGAATTGAAATGGCTGATCCGAGAGGTACAGAATTCTCTGTGAAGCTATCGGACCTGCAAGAGTTAACAACTCTTTATTTATTGGTGGGATTTTCATTTGATTCGAAGCAATGTACCTGCTCCTGATGGGTGACAAAGCACATTATGTTTTTGATGCACGATGCTGTTCGCACAAGGATTTTAATGCCTTGTTACATCGACAAAAGGGTGTTAACAATTTCTAATCTATGCTGATTGCCAGGATTTACGATGGTTACCGTATATATTAATCCATCATTACTGGGATTTACCATGGGCAGCAGATTTTAAAATTCATCATTGCTAGGATTTATGACAGTCATTATGTGGCACATTCAAATTACATTTCCCAGTTTATGAAATATGTGAAGGCAAATGTTTTGCTGGCGCACGGTGAAACGGGTGCTTAGTTTCACGAGGAGAAAAAAAAAATGTTTTGTAAACTTTTGAAAAATGATTTCTGGAAAGGCACAATTAAACGGTGTAAATCATATCCGTCCACCTGGAAGTAAAATGCTGCAGGTGCTGGAAACCTGAAATAAAGACGGAAAATGCCGGAAATATGCGAGGACGGGCAGCAGCTGTGGAGAGAGGAACAGAGTTTGTGGGCGGGTTTCTCATTCCCGCCGCACCAGGCTTCTGGTCGGGAAAACCCACGGGCTGCCGGCAAAATGGAGAATGCCGCCGGCGGAGAGTTCGGCCCGGCGTCTCAGGTCGGTAACCTGGCAACGACCTGAAACCTTTGGCCGAATTTTATGTGCCCCCGGCAGGCCTCTTTCCACGGAGGAGGGGCACTTACAATGGGGTGGGCGCCCATCCTATCCGCTTCCTGCCCACCCAGGAGCTTATCCCTATGATAGCGGGTGGGGGGGGGGGGGGGGGGGGGGGGGGCTGGCTGAAATGACCAATTATGGACCAGTGTTGTCAAACACATTCACGAAGAATCCCGCCCATGGTCCCTAATCATATGCTGCCCATGTCATAATGCTGAGCAGCAGGCCGGGAATGGGAATCTCAATTTGTAATCTGAAATGGCTAAAGGCTGTGAAGGAAGTGGTGATGAGGGGGGGGGGGGGGGGGGGGGGGGGGGGAAGGGGGGGTCACTCTTGGGGGGGGGGGGGCTGCCCTTTGCCAATTGTATGGTGGCCCCCACTCTGCATTGAACAAAGCTGCCCAGGGGACTCTCCTGCCCTTGCCTCCTGCCATTGGTGTGTGTTGGAAGTGTTATGGCCCAGGGTTTAGAGAACCCCAAAGTGTATCATGGAGTTCACCTGACCCACAACTTTTACTAGATTGTGGTATGGGGAGCACACGGCCCACTCTACAGGTGTGGTACAGCAGAAACGGAAAAGTATTTTTTTAAAGCAGAAAAATGTTTATTCTATGAACTCAAGTTCACCTTTTTAAAACATACAGTGAACATCTTAGCAACCATTAATTCAAATACAACCCCCAAAGAATACAACACTAAGTAATGCTTAATAACTTCCCAAACAACATCCAGACAAAAGAAACACCTTTCGACAGAATGGGCTGGTTTAGCTCACTGGGCTAAATCGCTGGCTTTTAAAGCAGGCCAGCAGCACGGTTCGATTCCCGTACCAGCCTCCCTGGACAGGCGCCGGAATGTGGCGACTCGGGGCTTTTCACAGTAACTTAATTGAAGCCTACTCG
The DNA here is from genome assembly GCF_902713615.1 of Scyliorhinus canicula. Lineage (NCBI taxonomy): Eukaryota > Metazoa > Chordata > Chondrichthyes > Carcharhiniformes > Scyliorhinidae > Scyliorhinus > Scyliorhinus canicula. Next base: position 269,385,073 of record NC_052148.1, on the reverse strand, counting down.
TGACAATAAGCGATTTTCATTCCATTTCATTCCAAGCACATTAGGTTTACATTCACTACGGAGAACATTTATAATTCTGAATTCACCAAATGATCAAGAGATAGTCTTTTGATGGCAGAGAGAACAGCAGTACAGCTGCATGGTCTGGCTTCAGCTCCAACACTGAAAACAAAACTAAAACACACCCTGCTGCCTGCTCAAAAATGAAAGTAAAAAGCTGACAGACAGCCCAGCTCCACCCACTCTCTGACATCACTGCAGTAATAAACACCCATTTCTTAAAGGTACTCTCACTACAGCTACTTATATACACATCCATTTATAAACACCCATTTCTTAAAGGTACTCTCACTACAGATATTTATATACACACCCATTTATAAACACCCATTTCTTAAAGGTACACTCACATGACAGAAGGATTTGCAAGTTGTTACTCAGCCTGTCTGGCGAATATAAAAAGCCCAGGCGACCTAAGAAGGTAAATCAAATTGGTGATTTATTTTTAGCCAAAGGTAAAGGCCACAGGGCTGCGAGCAGCACCAAAGTACCAACCGGGACTACCGATTATTTCCACCCCAACCCAGGCCGGCTTATATGAGGTGATTCAAAGAGCCTCCGGCCATACACGGGGGGGGGGGCTCGTATTTCACGAGCCCCATGGGGAGTTCAATCGGGTCATCCCCCTGGGTCTCGTGAGGTTATTACATACCTCCCCCGAATTCAAAGGTCGCTCTGTCATTGGTCTCCTTGACCGCATTGCCCGCAGTTGTGCTTCTGACAGCTATGGGGCTGGGTTGGGCGGGGACTAATGTGTCAGGGAGCATTGTTATCGTACCAATCAGCACAGGGGTCCTGTCAGAGGACCGTCTCTGACCAGACTGTCCTCCAAAAGTATTGAGGATTCCATATCCATATCTGGTGCTGGGTTTTCCACCTCATGCTGACCTGGACCCTGGTCCCTGGAGAGTTGTGCTCCTTGACTAACCGGTGGTAGACAGAGGGGGCAAGGGACTGATTGATCTGTCAGTGTTACATCTGGAGCGCGCTCCCTGCCCTTGAGTTACGTGCAGTCTGTTCTCTGATCCTGACTATACAGCAGGTTGACCCCATTTTCCACAATAGTCCCGAGGCGCCATCCCCAAAATTCTGGATGTACACTGCGTCTCCTGGTTTGAATCCTCTGTCCAGCTTCCGGTGATCATGATACCACTTCTGGAGCTCTTGTTTCTTCCACATCTTCCCACCAAGATTGGGAAACATCAAACCGAGACGGGTTTGGAGCCGTCGGCACTACCCCATTCACAGCATGCGGCTTAGACCATAAGACCAAGGAGCAGAATTAGGCCACTCGGCCCATCGAGTCTGCTCCGCCATTCAATCATGGCTGATATTTTCTCATCCCTATTCTCCTGCCTTCTCCCCATAACCTCTGATCCCCTTATTAATCAGGAACCTATCTATCTCTGTCTGAAAGACACTCAGTGAATTGGCCTCCACAGCCTTTTGTGGCAAAGAGTTCCACAGATTCACCACCCTCTGGCTGAAGAAATTCCTCAGCAGCTCTATTTTAGTCTGAGATGGTGTCCTCTGGTTCTAGTTTTTCTTGCAAGTGGAAACACCCTCTCCACGTCCACTCTATCCAGGCAACATAGTAACCTGTATGTTTCAATATGATCCCCCCTCATCCCTCCAAACTCCAACAAGTACCGACTCAGAGTCCTCAACCGTTCCTCGTACAAAAAGCTCTTCATTCCAGGGAGCATTCTTGTGAACCTCCTCTGGACCCTTTCCAAGGCCAGCACCTCCTTCCTTAAATACTGGGCCCAAAACTGCTCACAATACTCCAAATGGGGTCTGACCAGAGCCTTAAACAGGCTCACTAGTACATCCCTGGTCTTGTATTCTAGCCCTCTCGACATGAATGCTAACATTGCATTTACCTTCCTCACTGCTGACTGAACCTGCACGTTAACCTTTTGCATCCATGTACTGATTTGTGAGGCTGTAACAGGTAACATATCTGAAATTTAATGTCAATACCACTTTGTCTGCTTCTGGCAGGGTCAGGGGATGGCAGGGTCAGGGGATGGCAGGGTCAGGGGATGGCAGGGTCAGGGGATGGCAGGGTCAGGGGATGGCAGGAGTGGGGGGAGGGAGGGAGTGGGGGGGAGGGGGGAGGGAGGGGGAGTGGGGTGGAGGGGGGAGTGGGGGGGAGGGTGGGAGTGGGGGGGAGGGGGGAGGGGGGAGTGGGGGGAGGGAGAGGGAGTGGGGGGGAGGGAGGGGGGTGGGGGGAGTGGGGGGAGGGAGGGGGAGTGGGGGGAGTGGGGGGAGTGGGGGGAGGGAGGGGGAGTGGGGGGGTGTGGGGCGGAGGGGGGGAGTGGGGGGGAGGGGGAGTGGGGGGAGGGGGGGAGTGGGGGGGAGGAAGGGGGAGTGGGGGGAGTGGGGCGGAGGGGGGAGTGGGGGGGAGGGGGGGAGTGTGGGGAGTGGGGGGAATGGAGGGGGAGTGGGGCGGAGGGGGGAGTGGGGGGAGGGGGGAGTGGGGGGGGAGTGGGGGGGAGTGGGGGAGTGGGGGGGAGTGGGGGGAGGGAGAGGGTGGGGGGGAGGGGGGAGTGGGGGGAGGGAGGGGGAGTGGGGGAGTGGGGGGAGGGGGGAGTGGGGGGAGGGAGGGGGAGTGGGGGGAGTGGGGCGGAGGGGGGAGTGGGGGGAGGGGGGAGGGGGGAGTGGGGGGGAGCGGGGGGAGGGGGGGAAGGGGGAGTGGGGGGAGGGAGGGGGAGTGGGGGGGAGGGGGGAGTGGGGGGAGGGAGGGGGAGTGGGGGGAGGGAAGGGGAATGGGGGGAGGGGGGAGTGGGGGGAGGGAGGGGGAGTGGGGGGGAGGGGGGAGGGGGAATGGGGGGGAGGGGGGAGTGGGGGGAGGGAGGGGGGAGTGGGGGGGAGGAGGGAGTGGGGGGAGGGAGGGGGAATGGGGGGAGGGGGGAGTGGGGGAGGGAGGGGGAGTGGGGGGGAGTGGGGGGAGGGAGGGGGAGTGGGGGGGGCGGTGTTAATCCCGACCCGCCGCTCCGAGGCTGGCTGCCATATTCTCCGGCGCCGGTTTTTGGGCGGGGGCTGGGATCACGACGCAGCAGTGGGGGGCCGTTGGCAGCGGCCCCCGGCAATTCTCCGGGCCCCGATGGGCCGAGCGGCCATTGGTTTCTGGCCAGTCCCATTGCCGTGGATTGGACATGGCCCCACACAGCGGGACCTGGCAGGTAGGCCAGCTGGTGCGGTCCTCGGGGGGGCGCGGGGGGATCTCGTCCCGGGGGAGGCCCCCATGGTGGCCTGGCCCACGAACGGGACCCACCGATCTGCGGGGGGGGGGGGGGGGGGCCTGTCCCATTGGGGCACTCCTTCCTTCCGCGCCGGCCCCTGTAGGGCTCCGCCATGGCTGGCGCGGAGAAGACACCCCCCCTGTGCATGCGCTAGAATATGCCGGTCGGTCTGCGCATGTGCGGAACCAGGCTGGGAGTTCTGCGCATGTGCTAAATCGCGCCGGTCCTTCGGCACGGTTGGCGCAGCGCCAACCCCTCCAGCTTCCGCAACTTCCGGTCGGCACGGTGCCGGAGTGGTTTGAGCCGACTTTTTACGCTGGTGTCGGGCCATCGCGGGAATTCGGGAGAATCCTGCGCTGCCCTCCTGCTAGCTCCCAGCAAAATGGAGAGTCGGTGGCGTTTTGCGCCAGTTTACCACCATTCTCACGCCGGCGTGGGGCCATAGCTCCAGAATCGCAGGATCCAGCCCGGAGTTTTCAGAACGTTTGTTGTCGGATGAGCAAAACAGCAAACCCACATCGATCTCCGTGCCTGAGAGGTGGCCATTCATTTGGAAGGTTTTTTTTTATTGGGGCTATTTTAGGTGCCTTCATGCAGCTGTGCAATATGGAGAGTCCTGGCTCGGGGGGGTGGGGGGGGGGGGGGGGCTTGTGTTACCCGACCAGGGCAACGCGGTCACTGTCACGGTTACTGCGTCCCCAAGTGCAGCGCTGTTGTGAGTCTCTTCTTTGTCCTCAGGGGAGATGTCTCATTGGGCTGTGGTGGCTCGTGGCCAACGAGGTCTGACCACGACGTTGCTCAGGTGGCGAATGGGTTCCGTAAACTCTACTCTTGTGTGACGCCACTCATCAGAATGGTGGCGGGGGGAGGGGGGGTGTGAGAGTGGCTAATGCTATGGACATCCATGGAACCCCAGGGCTCCTGGCCTCCCTTTCTTAGTGTTTCCACAGGAAAGTGATAGGTCTCTGGCCCTCTTTTGAACCAAGGCTGATCCTGCCAACAGCCTCCGTCGGGTAATGCCACACACTAGGCGATCACTCAACATCTCAGGGAGGAACGGACCATAGTCACAATGCTCCTCCAGCTTGCGAAGGCGCATCAGGTATTCTGTGACCCATTCCGCTGGGGTCCGCCCAGCCGTGTTGAACCGATATCTCTGTACGATCACTGAGGGTTTAGGGTTACTGTTGTCCGCGAGCTCGCTGAAGGTTTTTTGAATCTGGGACTGCCGGGTAGGAGGCCTTTGATCACGCTGAAAGGTGGGGCACCGCAGGTAGTCAGGAGTATTACCTTTTGTTGGTCATCTGCAGCAATACCATTCGCCTGGAAGAAGTACCGTGTCCATTCGGCAGAGGCCTCGGGATTTCCCCAAAACGGCATTTTTAAAATCTTGCCGACCTCACTCTCGTGGTGGGCAATTCCAGTGCGGTCAGGACGTCGAGAACAGCAGCCGTAGTTTTCCTTGTCGCCACTATAGAAGGTCAGGCAGCCCGAGAAGGTAAATTAAAATGGCGATTTAGTTTCTGTCAAAAGAAAAAGCTACCGGCACAGGGAGATCAATTGGGTCATCCCCATGGCTCTGTAAGGATTATTACAGCCATATTATGAACACTCCTTGGCCAGTAGGTTCTGGGATGGGACTCTGGCTAAGAGACAGGGGTGTTACCCGCTGCACCGCATGACCCCCTCAATATACAACTCACCAAGGCTCCTTTAACAGCAGCTTTCAAACCCATGACCTCTACCATCTAGAAGGACAAGTGGCAGCAGGCACATGGGAATACCACCACCTCCAAACCACTTACCATCCTGAATTGGAAATATATCGTCGTTCCTTAACTGTCACTGGGTCCAATTCTTGGAACTCCCACCCTAACCCCAGCGCGGGTGTACCTACACCACATGGACTGCAGCGGCTCAAGAGGCAGCTCTCCACCACCCCCTCAAGGGCAATTAGGGATGGGCAACAAATGGGCTGACTTAGCCAGCGATACTCCACTAAATAATTTTTATAAAGGATGACTTATATCTAATACAGTTTTTAAGCAGCAAGGATTTTAGGGCGGCACAGTGGTTAGCCCCAGGGACCCGGGTTTGATTCTGACCTCGGGCGACTGTCTGTGCGGAGTCTGCATCATCTCCCCGTGTCTGTGTGGGTTTCCTCCGGGTGCTCCGGTTTCCTCCCACAGTGCAAAGATGTGCAGGTTAGGTGGATTGGCCATGATAAATTGCCCGTTAGTGTTCAGAATGAGCAGGTTAGGTGGGGTTACGGGGACAGGGCAGGGGAGTGGACCTGGGTAGGATGCTCTTTCAAAGGGTGGGAGGCCATTCGGCCCATCGGGTCTGCACTGAAGGGAATTCTGTGGATTCTAATCCTGCTGACCTTAGTTCAAATAGCCAATCGTTAACTTAAGTTTCATTTCTTCAATTGAAGACCCGTGCTGGGTTGTCGCTTGCTGATGTGGTTGTAGAATCACAGAAGGAGGCCATTCGGCCCATCATACCCTGTGCGGCTCTTTGAAAGATCAATCCAATTGGTCGCGCCCCCATGCTCTTTCCCCACGACCCTTTGTCCAATTTCCCTTTGGAAGTTACTATTGAACCTGCTTCCACCGGCCTTTCAGGAAGCCCCTTCCTGGTCACAACAACTGGCAGGTGGCCTGGGATAATTACTCCAGGTTCGGTAACTGTGCCTCCGTTTCAGGCCGTAATCCTGTTGGTGCGACAGTGTTCCCGCCTGATCAACATTCTCACTGTTCCAGGAATTGGCTGAAGTGTTCCAGACTGTTGATTGAAGGAAAACAGAGAGAAACACCAGCGAGCCTCACATCTGTTGAAGCAGGCAGTCGACCCGTCGCGAATATTGCTGAATTCCTCCAGATTCCGTTCTCTGATCAAATGGAGTCACGTCATCCTCTGCTTGGGATCTTCGGTGTGTCACTTTGCTGCAAATAAGCCATTGTGCGATTCAGATCTTCAGTCAAGGCGCAGACAGACTGTCGGGATCAGCTTCTCTTTCTCTATGAGGCTCAATGTTCCACTGATCTCTGACTGAAGGACAGAAAATGCAACATTTGGGTTCTGTTCATCTGTAGTTTCAATCACCCCGCTTTTCCCAGCACCGGCGCATGTCACAGTTTGCCTTTTAGACATTTCCCCTTCAGTTTCAGCTCGAGACATGTTTATCCTGCAAATTGCTGGAGTGTATGCTGATAAAACATAGAGTGCAGAAGGAGGCCATTCAGCCCATCGAGTCTGCACCGACCCACTTAAACCCTCACTTCCACCCTATCCCCGTAACCCAATAATCCCTCCTAACCTTTTTGGACACTAAGGGCAATTTAGCATGGCCAATCCACCTAACCTGCACATCTTTGGGCTGTGGGAGGGCTGTGGGCAGCACGGTAGCATTGTGGATAGCACAATTGCTTCACAGCTCCAGGGTCCCGGGTTCGATTCCGGCTTGGGTCACTGTCTGTGCGGAGTCTGCACATCCTCCCCGTGTGTGCGTGGGTTTCCTCCGGGTGCTCCGGTTTCCTCCCACAGTCCAAAGATGTGACTGGAAGGGGCTGGTTTAGCTCACAAGGCTAAATCGCTGGCTTTGAAAGCAGACCAAGCAGGCCAGCAGCACGGATCGATTCCCGTACCAGCATCCCCGGACAGGTGCCGGAATGTGGCGACTAGGGGCTTTTCACAGTAACTTCATTGAAGCCTACTCATGACAATAAGCGATTTTCATTTCAAAGATGTGCAGGTTAGGTGGATTGGCCAAGGTAAATTGCCCTTAGTGAACAAAATTGCCCTTAGTGTTGGGTGGGGTTACTGGGTTATGGGGATAGGGTGGAGGTGTTGACCTCGGGTAGGGTGCTCTTTCCAAGAGCTGGTGCAGACTCGATGGGCCGAGTGGCCTCCTTCTGCACTGTAAATTCTATGAAAACAAACCGGAGCACCCGGAGGAAACCCACACCGACGCGGAGAGAACGTGCAGACTCCGCACAGACAGTGACCCAGCGGGGAATCGAACCTGGAACCCTGGCGCTGTGAAGCCACAAGTGCTAACCACTGTGCTACTGTCCTGGCACAGTCAAGAGACCAGGGCATCTGCGACCTTAGTGATAAAGTAAACAACCGCCAATCGCTTTAAGGATATTTAAGGATTGTGGAAAAAGAAGAGAGAAATAGCAGGAAAGTCAATTTGGGCAATTAGAGTCAATTCAGGTCCAGAAAGAGAAGCGAAGGACTGGGTTTTCCTGGTTGGGTGGCAATCCAGACAATGGTCTAAATTCCAGACTGGGAGCTGGAGTGACTATAATGACCATAGCTGGACGTTGGGTGCGATCTTCCTGGAGTCAACCAATTGAGAAGCTGGATCTGGGGCCCCAGTCTAATTAAGGATGGTGGCGCAGGGACCAAGGAAACGGAATTCCCAATAAGAGGGCTTCAGACATGGCAACTCCACCCGGAGGTAGAAACAGGAAAGAAAAGAAGAAAGAAAATTGCTTATTGTCACGAGTAGGCTTCAAATGAAGTTACTGTGAAAAGCCCCTAGTCGCCACATTCCGGCGCCTGTTCGGGGAGGCTGGTACGGGAATCGAACCGTGCTGCTGGCCTGCCTTGGTCTGCTTTCAAAGCCAGCGTCATTGCTAGTCCAGTGCTAAACCAGCCCCTGTAGGACACCGAGGGTGCCTCAAAATAGAGGCACTGTCTGCAATATTGGGGAATATTAAACTCGCATGTGGGTATGGCTCTTTCGCCATCATTGTGATGGGAGAATCCCTCCACAGGATGGCTTGCAGTGGGCCTGCGCTGGAGTGAGTGAGAGGGGTGTTAATTGCCCCCCCCCCCTCCCCCCGCCTCCTCCGGGGTAATCCATCAGCCATCAGGAAAATACTGGTGGCACCGTCACCTTTCCTGCCATTGGCTCATTATAGAGCCTAATTGGCTATTTGCCACGACTGGGCAGCTAGCCTCTGCTGTGTTGACCCCGCCTCTGGGAAGAGTGCCCGGAGATGGGAAGGCCTTGGCGAGCTGAGTATGGCAAAACAAAACAAAGCTGTTAAATCTCTCACCAATTTAATACTGACAGGAAGGAGACACCACAGTTTATATTGTTTCCTTTCAGAACCGGAGAGGTTGAGTGAAAAACTTTGTCCGGGGGGATTCCTGAAGTGTGTGACTGTATTCCTACAGCTTTTCCTTTTCTATCCGAAGGTTGCTTGCTTCACCCTGAGCTTTGCTGTAATCCAGTCGACCCTCCTCGGGTTTTCACTCTGCTTTCCAAGACAGTCTTCATGTTGCTGAATGGTCACGCGTTCCTTTTGCATTTGGTCTTGAAGGACAGCCAACTGTTCTTTACGCTGTTTAATTTTCTTGTTGGCCTCTTGCCAACTTGCTTGGGTTTCCGTGCACCGCCCCATTGACTCGGCTCGAATCTTGCGCCTCCAATCTTCCAGTTCAGCTCTGATGTGAGCATCTTCCTGGAGAATAGCTGAATTTACCTCTTGCACATATTTGCTTCTTTTGAGTTACCTCAGATAGCTTTCCTTCATTCGCAGTCATCTGCATACTCAGTACTGCCATCTGCTGTTGCAGTTACGGTACTGCGTCAGTAGTTTTAACAAATTTATTAAAAAAAAAAATTCATTTTTACCCAATTCATTTTTTCCAATCAAGGGGCAATTATACGTGTTCAATCCACGTAGCCTGCACATCTTTGTGTTGTGGGGGCGAAACCCACGCAAACACAGGAAGAATGTGCAAACTCCACACAGACAGTGACCCAGAGCCAGGATCGAACCTAGGACCTTGGCGCCGTGAGACTGCAGTGCTAACCACTGTGCCGCCCTGCCGCCCAAGAAACTCAGTTTTTGAGACATTTGGCTGCTCCTCAGCCATTTCCTTCTTCTGTGCTGAACTCTTTGTCTCGTGCATTGCATTTCAATGGTATGGTTGGCAATCTCTCTCACTCTAGGATCTGCTGTTTCCCTTACACTGGGGTCCTTTGTTGCCCTTTCTCTGGAGCATCTTGTTTGCTCTTGGTGCTTTACTGGGAGTTTCCCTCTCTCGGGAGTCCTTTGTTGGTCTTTGCGCTTTATTGGAGTTGCCCATACTCAGAGGTTACCATAAATATTTTGTCCATTGCAGTTTTTTTCTTGTAGTTACAGCTTTAAATCCCATTGCCTCATTAAGACTGTCAGTGCAGTAACTTTTTTTTTCTCTTGGCTATCAGCAGCCTGTTGGTTTCATGCTGTATGTTTCTCACACATTGGCTGGCACCCCAGCAATTGTGGCTGTTTCTTTAAAACTGCAGCACTTTCTTCTCTGTTTTTTCTTCTTTTTGAACTCTGCAGGTCCTATTTATAATAAACTTCGGGGGCTGCTCGCACGCAGCCTGCCGGGTTTCTCTCCCTAATCTCCCTGTGCTTTTTTGAGCTGGAAAGGGTCCCAGCAATTGTGGACATTTTTTTTAAACTTTCAAGGTAGGGGCATTTATTTTTTAGATAAGTTTTTCCTATTTTCTTCTACCCGTGAAGGTGTTTTGAACTTTGCATTTTGGGAGTTTTGGCGGGTGTGTTTTTTTAAAAATTGCAAGCTGTGAACTCTCCAGTGATTTCTTCCTTTAAACTCTGCAGGAGTCTCTCTTTAACCACAGTTTTTCCTCTGCCCTGTCTGTCTTTTTTCAAAGTTTTTCTTTTAACTTGTAGCTGTGTTCCAGCTCCTCCGTGGATATGTCAAGTAATGGGACTGCCACCTAGTCTATCATTTTATTAAAATTCATTTACGGGATGTGGGCGTCGCTGGTTAAGGGCAGCATTTATTGCCCGTCCCTAGTTGCTCTTCAGAGGGTGGTGAGTTGCCTTCTTGAATCGGTCCTTCAGGTGTAGGTACACCCACTGTGCTGTAGGGAAGGAGTTCCAGGATGTTGCCCCAGCGACAGTGAAGGGGTGACGATATATTTCCAAGTCCGTGTGGTAGGTGACTTGGAGGGGAAACGCCAGGTGGTGGGGTTCCCAGGTATCTGTTGCTCTTGTCCTTCTAGATGGTAGCGATCGTGGGTTTGGAAGGTGCTGCCGAAGGAGCCTTGGTGAGTTCCTGCAGTGCATCTTGTAGATGTACACATGGCTGCTATTGTTTGTCGGTAGTGGGGGGGGGGGGGGGGGGGGGGGTTTGAATATTTGTGGAAGGGGGAGCAATCATGCAGGCTTCTTTATCCTGGATGGTGTTGAGCTTCTTGAGTGTTGTTGGAGCTGCACTCATCCAGGCAAATAGAGAGTATTCCATTACACTCCTGACTTGTGCCTTACAGATGGTGGACAGGCTTTGGGGGGTCAAGAGGTGAGTTACTTGCAGTAGGATTCTTAACCTTTGACCTGCCCTGGTAGACACAGTATTGATGTCGCTAGCCCAGTTCAGTTTCTGACCAATGGTAACCCTGGGGAATTCAGTGATGGTCATGCCATTGAATGTCAAGGAGCGGTGATTAGATCCTCACTTGTAGGAGATGGTCATTGCCTGGCACTTGTGTGGCATGAATGTAACATGCCACTTGTCAGCCCAAGCCTGGATACTGTCCAGGTCTTGCTGCATTTGGACAGGGACTGCTTCATTATCTGAGGAATGGTGCTGAACATTGTGCAGTCATCTGCAAACATCTCCACTTCTGACCCTTTGATGTAAGGCAGGTCATTGATGAAGCAACTAAAGATGGTTGGGCCCAGGACACAACCAGCAGAGAGTTTTCCCCCTAATTCCCATTTACTCCAGTTTAGTTCGGGCTCTTTGATAACATACTCGGTCAAATGCTGTCTTGATGTCAAAGGCAGTCACTCTCACCTCACCTCTGGCATTCAGCTCTTTCGTCCGTGTTTGAACCAAGGCTGTAATGAGGTCAGGAGCTGAGTGACCCTGGCGGTACCCAAACTGAGTGTCCGTGAGCAGGTTATTGCTGAGTAAGTGCCGCTTGATAGCACTGTTGATGACTCCTTCCATTGCTCTGCTGATGATGGAGAGTAGACTGATAGGGTGGTAATTGGCTGGGTTGGATTTGTCCTGTTTCTTGTGTACAGGACATACCTGGGCAATTTTCCACATTGCCGGGTAGATGCCAGTGTTGTAGCTGTACTGGAACAGCTTGGCTAGGGGTGCAGCCAGTTCTGGAGCATAAGTCTTCAGTACTATTGCTGGAATATTGTCAGGGCCCAGAGCCTTTGCAGTATTGGGCAGCACGGATTGGATCGGATTTGCTTATTGTCACGTGTACCGAGGTACAGTGAAAAGTATTTTTCTGCAAGCAGCTCAACAGATCATTCAGTACATGGAAGAAAAGGGAATTAAACAAAATTCAAGAAAATACAAGAAAATACATAACATGCAACACAAGATATACAATGTAACTACATAAGCATTGGCATCGGATGAAGCATACAGGGTGTAGTGTTAATGAGGTCAGTCAATAAGAGGGTCATTTAGGAGTCTGGTGACAGTGGGGAAGAAGCTGTTTTTGAGTCTGTTCGTGCGTGTTCTCAGACTTCTGTATCTCCTGCCCGATGGAAGAAGTTGGAAAAGTGAGTAAGCCGGGTGGGAGGGATCCTTGATTATGCTGCCCACTTTCCCCAGGCAGCGGGAGGTGTAGATGGAGTCCATGGATGGGAGGCAGGTTCGTGTGATGGACTGGGCGGTATTCACGACTCTCTGAAGTTCCTTGCGGTCCTGGGCCAAGCAGTTGCCATACCAGGTTGTGATGCAGCCAGACAGGATGCTTTCTATAGTGCATCTGTAAAAGTTGGTAAGGTTTAATGTGGACATGCCGGATTTCCTTAGTTTCCTGAGGAAGTATAGGCGTTGTTGTGCTTTCTTGGTGATAGCGTCAACGTGAGTGGACCAGGACAGATTTTTGGTGATGTGCACCCCTAGGAATTTGAAACTGCTCACCATCTCCACCTCGCCCCATTGATGCTGACAGCGGTCTGTACAGTACTTTGCTTCCTGAAGTCAATGACCAGCTCTTTAGTTTTGCTGGCATTGAGGGAGAGATTGTTGTCATTACACCACTCCACTAGGTTCTCTATCTCCCTCCTGCATTCTGACTCGTCGTTATTCGAGATCCGGCCCACAATGGTCGTATCGTCAGCAAACCTGTAGATGGAGTTGGAAGCATAGTTCGTAGCATAGAGGTTAACACTGTGGCCTCACAGCGCCAGGGTCCTAGGTTCGATTCTCTGCTGGGTCACTGTTTGTGCGGAGTCTGCACGTTCTCCACGTGTCTGCGTGGGTTTCCTCCGGGTGCTCCGGTTTTCTCCCACAGTCCAAAGACGTGCAGGTTCGGTGGATTGTCCATGCTAAATTGCCCTTAGTGTCTAAAAAAAGGTTAGGAGGGGTTATTGGGTTAGGAGGATAGGTTGGGAGTGAGGGCTTAAGTGGGTCGGTGCAGACTCGATGGGCCGAATGGCCCCTTTCTGCACTATATGTTCTGTGTTCTATCCAGTGCCTTCAGTCATTTCAGTCATTTCTTGATATCAGATGGAGTGAATCGAATTGGCTGAAGACTGACATCTGTGATGCTGGGGACCTCTGGAGGAGACCGAGATGGATCATCCACTCGGCCCTTCTGTGCTGGGTGATGCACCATCAATTGGACACGAGACGAGGATGAGATCCAAACGACAGGCTTTAATGCACAAGATATGTGCCCGGCAGCAGACGTACAGAAGAAAGGTCGGCTGCCGGACAGTACGGGTTCTTATACCCGCCTCATAGGCGGAGCTACCTACCTCTCAGCACATGACTTGCCTGGGCCAATGGGCAGCGAGTCTTCTGCACAAATAGCAGCTCGGTTCCAAGGTACCATAATATCCCTAGTCATACTACCACACTGGGCTCCTCCATCATTGAGGATGGGGACATTTGTGAAGCCTCCTCCTCCAGTGAGCTGTTTAATAGTCCTCAACCATTCACGGCTGAATGCGGCAGTACCGCGGAGCTTTAATCTGACCTGTTGGTTGTGGAATGGCTTAGCTGTGTCTATTACCTGCTGTTTATGCTGTTGTAATGTAAGTAGAGCTTCTTTTTTGTAATTTTTACTCACCGTCTTCTGATCTGTCCAGCAATTTTCACATCACGTCATTCAGGGTCTTGCAATGTTTGTAGTTTTGCTCACCGTCTTCTGTGCACAAATCCTGAAAGACGTGCTTGTTGGGTGAATTGGACATTCTGAATTCTCCCTCTGTGTACCCGAACAGGTGCCGGAGTGTGGCGACTAGGGGATTTTCACAGTAACTTCATTGCAGTGTTAATGTCAGCCTACTTGTGACACTAATGAAGATTATTATTATTGTGATCCAAGTGTCTTAATTCAGGGTCGTGTAATGTTTTGTGTTTTTGTGCACCTTGTGATCTGATTAGATTCTCACTCTGTGTCACTGGGGTTTTTACAATGGGTTTCCACTCACTCTGGTGGATTCCTCTAGGTTTGTAGAGAAGTTTCTTTAACTTTGCCGTTAGTTTTTCTTCTTGACTGCATGTCTGTCTCGTCTGGCTTCAGTTGCTCTCTTTTTTTAATGTTTCCAATTAAGTGGCAATTTAGCGTGGCCAATCCACCTACCCTGCACATCTTTTTGGGTAGTGGGGGTGAGACCCCGCAAACACGGGGAGAACGTGCAAACTCCACACGGACAGTGACACAGAGCCGGGATCGAACCTGGCTCCTAGGCGCCGTGAGGCAGCAATGCTAACCACCACGCCACCGCGCCACCCTGGCTTCAGTTGCTCTTAGTCTGTCATTCTTTGGGATGCTGTTCTTGATCCATCATTTAAAATTCCACCTTTCATATCACTGCGGATCACTACAGAACATAGAACAGTACAGCACAGAACAGGCCCTTCGGCCCTCGATGTTGTGCCGAGCATTGTCCGAAACCAAGATCAAGCTATCCCACTCCCTGTCATTCTGGTGTGCTCCATGTGCCTATCAAATAACCGCTTGAAAGTTCCTAAAGTGTCCGACTCCACTATCACAGCAAGCAGCCCAATCCACACCCTAACCACTCTCTGAGTACAGAACCTACCTCGGATATCCCTCCTATATCTTCCACTCCGAACCTTACAGTTATGCCTCCTGGTAACAGCTAAATCCACCCGAGGAAATAGTCTCTGAACGTCCAGTCTACCTATCTCCGTCATCATCTCATAAACCTCTATTAAGTCGCCTCTCATCCTCCTCCGCTCTAAAGAGAAAAGCCGTAGCTTCCTCAACCTTTCCTCATAAGACCTATCCTGCAAACAAGGCAGCATCCCCGGTTGGATCTGTCCGTGCGGAGTCTGCATGCTCTCCCTGAGTCTGTGGGTTTGCTCTGGTTTCTTCCCACAAGTCCTGACCAAGACGTGCTGCTAGGGAGTTGGACATTCTGAATTCTGTGTACTCGAACAGGTGCCGGAATGTGGCGACTGCGGGCTTTTCACAGACTTCATTGCAGTGTTAATGTAAGCCTCCTTGTGACAAAGATTAGACAATAAAATTATTACTACTAAGGAGAAGGTTCTGGGGAAAGAAAGGTCTGAAGGTGGATAAATGAGATTGACTACACCAACCATGTTGTAATATGGGTTCCATAGACGTCTCAATGATGGGATATCAAGACTTATGTATTTAAACATGAAGCATTTATTGTTAGCCTTTAACAGTTTACAGATCCCAGATATAGGACGGGATTCTCCGACCTGGCTGGGGGGCGGCATGCATCCTGCCCCGCCGCTCCGATGCCAGCTACCGTATTCTCTGGCGCCGGTTTTCAGGTGGGGGTGGGTTTTACGCCGTGCCGGTTGGGGGCCATTGGCAGTGGCCCCCCCCCCGCCAATTCTCCGGGCCCCGATGGGCCGAGCGGCTGCCCGTTTTCGGTCAGTCCCGTCGTTGTGAAATTGGCAGGGTCCATCACGGCGGGACCTGGCTTGGAGGCCGGCTAGGTGAGTCCTTGGGGGCGGGGGGGTGGGGGTGGGATCTGGCCCCGGTGGCCTGGCCCGCAATCGGGGCCCACCGATCTGCGGGCGGGCCTGTGCCAAGTGGGCACTCTTTCCTTCTGCGCCGGCCTCTGTAGGGCTCCGCTTGACTTGGAGTGTTGAATTCCATGTGTATGTGGCAGCTGGAGTCCAAAGATGTTTCCAACCTTTTGTTTGTCTTGAAACAAAGATTATACAAGTCCAGCTGCGTGGGTTCAATTCCCGTACCGGCCTCCCCGAACAGGGAACTGAATGTGGCGACTAGGGTCTTATCACAGTAACTTCATTGACAATAAGCGATTTTCATTTTCATTCATTTCATTTCATTTATGATTTGAGTGATACAGGTTTTGACTAAAAGGAAAAATAGTCTAACCTCTGGGCTGACATTGGCATCGGCAACGTGAAAGACTCATATTTTCAACCTCCCTTGAAAACTGTGGGCTGCACACAACAGGACGCTGTTATGGTCCGATCAGGAATCAGTAACTTTGTGTTTAAGGTAGACAAAGTTTCCAGGTACTTACTAAGAGAATAAAATTAAAAGATTAATTGTTTCAAAATATGTAAAATAAAACTTACTAAGCAAAGTCAGAAAAGTAAAACAATTTACAATATCTACCTTATACTCTTAAATTCAGACTCAATATGAGGTACATGCGAATTAACAGGCAAACTATGATGTACACGCCATACTGCACAATAAATGACAGGTGTGACCAAGATAGATCCCATGGATTTCTCAGCAATCCATCTAAATATCAGTGTACACTGCAATTTACACAACTGTATTAAAACAATATCTTTCTCAATAAGGATTTCAAGTCTTCTCACTCAAAGATCTAACCTCTGAATTCTCTCCAAGGGTTGCTCCGATTCAGATTTCCTCAATGATTACGCACTTTCTGGTGGTTTAATCGTTCCACTGCTCTCTGTAGCCTGGAGTCTTGAACTCCACTATTCCGGGGGATTACCTTCACCCCAACAGCCTGAAGCACAGGATCGTCAATGCTCTCCTGCCTTTTTAGTTCTCCAGGACTCTTCCTAAGGCATCATTACTTGGAGCCTGCCAGCAGCAGCATTTTGTCTGTCTCAGACCTCCTCTTCAACCTCCTCTCCCAACAGTTTCTCCCCGTGCTAGTGTCCTCCTGGTGGTTATTTCCCAGGTGGTCTCTCTCCCTCTGGGCCCTCTTTCTGGGATCTGCCTCTCTGCCCCAGGACCTACCTGGTTATGGCACCAAAGCTGGGTCCAGTGATTGTTGTTTTTGTGCCACGCAGACACATGCCCGATGTCCTGAATGGCCCAGTCCTTTAACAAAAGAAGAAAACAGCTGAGTGGGTGCGTGCGGAGGAGGCCTCCTGCATGGGAACCTCCCTCCGGGCCCTCGCCACGGCAGCACTCCCATCCCCACCCAAAAAACACTCCAGCAGCCCAGTGGTGACGGCCACCCTCCAATCCTGGAACCAACTGCGGCAGCAACTTGGCCTGACCAAAATGTCGAACAGGGCTCCCATCTGCAACAACCATAGGTTCACACCAGCACTGACTGACGCCACCTTCAAAAGGTGGAGGCAGGACGGGGGGACACTGACAGTCAGGGACCTATACACGGACGACAGGATCGCAACACTGGACGAACTGACAGAGAAATTTCAGCTAGCTAGGGGGAACGAGCTACGGTACCTGCAGCTCAAAAACTTCCTACGAAAGGAGACAAGGACGTACCCACAACCGCCACGACAGACACTACTGGAAGACCTACTGGACGCAAGTATCCTAGAGAAAGGGAACTGTAGTGACATGTATGACCGACTGGTAGATAGGGACGACACCGTACTGGACGCAACAAGAAGGAAATGGGAGGACGACCTGGGGATGGAGATAGGGTGGGGACTCTGGAGCGAAGCACTGCATAGGGTCAACTCCACCTCCACGTGCGCAAGGCTCAGCCTGACGCAACTAAAAGTGGTACATAGAGCCCACTTAACAAGAACCCGTATGAGTAGGTTCTTCCCGGAGGTGGAAGACAGATGTGAACGGTGCCAAAGAGGCCCGGCCAACCACGCCCACATGTTCTGGTCTTGCCCCAGACTCGTGGAGTACTGGACAGCCTTCTTCGAGGTTATGTCCAAAGTGGTGGGAGTGAGGGTGGAGCCATGCCCGATAGTGGCGGTCTTCGGGGTTTCAGAACAGCCAGATCTATTCCTGGGGAGGAGGGCGGACGCCCTTGCCTTTGCCTCCCTGATCGCCCGCCGTAGAATCCTGTTTGGCTGGCGGTCAGCAGCACCGCCCAGAGCTGCGGACTGGCTGTCCGACCTCTCGGAATCTCTCCAAATGGAGAAAATCAAATTTGCCATCCGAGGGTCGGACGACGGCTTCCACAGAACGTGGGAGCCATTCATGCAACTGTTCCGGGACCTATTTGTGGCCAATGTACAAGAGGAAGAATAGTCGGGGGAAGGTAGCGGGAGGGGGGGGGGGGGGGGGCTACAGGTTCGGTACGGGGGTTCGATGGCTAGCTAAGGCCCAAAACCAAACTAAATAAACATGTTGAGGGGGGGGGGGGGGGGGGGCGGGCGCAGTTACTACTACGAAGATGCTTACCTGTAAATATGTATGTTAATTTTTGCGTGCTTGTTTGTTTTTTTTTGTTTTTTTTTCTCTCCTAACAATTTGTAATTTGTTCAATATAAAATATGAAAACTGAATAAAAACATTTATAAAAAAAAACAAAAGAAGAAAACTAGAATAGAGCATGTGTAACCTGTCACCCTACTTCTCTCCGCCCATACCTGGAATTGTCGGGCCTGCCAGGAAGTGGAGTCCTCACCCTCTGACGTAGAACCATGTATATTCCTATTTCTTAGCAAACAACATTCTCCATGCAAAGAACTTCAAACCACCTCACCTCCTCCACAAATGGGATTTCAAGGCCCAGCCCAGCATGCGACTGTCGTCTCCCAGATAAGCCTGTTCACCATCTGGTGAATGAAAGGGGCCATGAATATTTGCCCCAGAATTTAAGGCAATCCACCTATCAAGACTGGGACATGGGCTGTCCAGCAGGGCACTTTTAGTTATAAAACTGCACCATGCCATACGCATGAAAACAAAGACAACAAAGCAATTTCTGCCAATTATATTGCCAAACCAACCTTTGGACTAAAGGCCGTACCCAAAGGTGGCATTAGTAGAAAATATTCTTATTATTTGTTTCCAAAGATTTACGAAAGTAGCACGAGATGGAGGGACATCTATCTGTAAGTGTGCCTTTCAGCTTTTAATGACAGTTAATATTGTGGTCACGGTTTATTTAATTTGATTTGGTGCTTTCTTGGTCGGGGCATCGGCGTGGGCGGACCAGGACAGATTTTTGATGATGCGCACACTTAGGGATTTGAAGCTGTCGACCATCTCTATCTCGGCACCATTAGTACAGACGGGGTTGTGTCCGATACTTTGCTTCCTGAAGTCAATAATAAGCTCATTAATTTTGCTGGCGTTGAGGGAGAGATTGCTGTTGCCACTAGGTACTCTATCTCCCTCCTGCACTCTGACTCATCGTTGTTCGAGATCCGACCCACCATGCTCATGTCATCAGCAAACGTTTAGGTGGAGTTGGAGCCAAATTTTGCCACACAGCCGTGTGTGTAAAAGGAGTAGAGTAGGGAGCTAATACTTAGCCTTGCGGGGCGCCGTTATTGAGGGCTATCGTGGAGGAGGTGTTGTTGTTTATCCTTACTGACTGTGGTTTATGGGTCAGGAAGTCGAGGACCCTTTTGCAGAGGGAGGAGCCAAGTCCTAGGTTTTGCAGTTTTGATATGAGCTTGGCTGGGATTATGGTGTTGAAGCTGTAATTAATGAATAAGAGTCTGACATAGGAGACCTTGTTCTCGAGGTGCTCCAGGGATGAGTGGAGGGCCAGGGATATGGCATCTGCTGTGGACCGGTTGTGACGGTAAGCGAATTGCAGTGGATCAAGGCATTCTGGGAGTATGGAGTTGATGTGTCTCATGACCAATCTTACAAACACTTCATAATGATAGATATCAAGGCCACCGGATGGTAGTTATTGAGGCACGTTGCGTGGTTCTTCTTTCACACCGGTAATGATGGTGGTCTTCTTGAAGCAGACGGGAACCTCGGAACGCAGTAAGGAGAGGTTGCGAACACACCCGCCAGCTGGGCCGCGCAGGACCTGAGTACAAAACCAGGGACTTTGTCAGAGCCTGTTACTTTCCGAGGATTCACTTTCAAGAAGGCCAATCTGACTTGATATGTCAGAGGCTGCTGGGGTAGTTGGCAATAATTTGTTGGGTTCCTGCTCGAACAGAGCATAGAATGTATTGAGTTCATCAGGGAGGGGTGCGCTGCTGCCGGAGATTCTACTCAGCTTTGCCACAACCGATGAGAGTTCGTATCATTAGTCTGTGACGCCAGCTTGGTCTGATATTGTCTCATGCCATCCTTGATGGTTTTACGGAGATCGTACCTGGAATTCTTGTATAGGTCAGGGTCGCCTCAGACCTGGACTTCAGGTGGGAGTGAATCTGCTGATTAAACCATGGTTTCCGGTTGTGGAACGTTCATACGACCTTCTTTGACACGCAATCTTCCACACACTTGCTGATGAAGTCTGTGATGGTAGTGACATATTCGCTTAGTTTGGCAGCTGGGTTCTTGAACGTGGACCAGTCCGCTGACTCCAAGCAATTGGGTAGGGCCTCTTCCGTCACCTCGGACCAGCATTGCACGACCTTCTTAACCGGAAGCCAAACCAGCACGAGCTAATTCTACTGACATCTTCATTTTTGTTGTTGCCAAGCTTCAGTGTCTGGAGTGGAGAAACTGTCAGACTCACTGCCAGATGAGTTGCATGAAGCCCCTTTGGCACCACCTTCATGATTCTCAAAGAGGAGGCAACCAGATCGGTTGCTGCATGCATTTTAGATCCAGGGGTGGAGGAAGAACTGCCGATTTGTCATTGGATATCTATCAGTTAATGTGCCCAATGCTGGGCTTGATTTACAATCTGCATTATGAGCTTGGACGTTAAATGCTTCTGTTTAATCTCTCGACCTGGGAGATTTTGCCTTGCTATATATTTAACAAGGAATTGCCTAACATCATCTAATGCATCTTGCTAATAGAGCTGTTTACTATCGCTCACTGCAGCAGTAAATTTTACTTCAGACAAGATCGTCCTGTCAACTGTGAAAATATAAAAATTGCTGCTATTGTTGAGGAGTGTTGCTGGCTTTGAGCCTACAGGCGTGTTTGCATCCACCTGTGCAAGTTTGCTTACAGCTGGTGCATCAGACCCCGGAGCAGCTCCATTTGCTGTTCCTGAAACAAGCCATTGCCATTTCACCAGCACATCTACCCTTGTAATTTCAGTTCACTCCTGAATTTACATCAGTGACCTTCACGCCTTGAACACTTGCTTGTTTTAAACTCTCTGGTGCTCGGCCAACCATCAATGGTTTGGCAGCTTTTTGCAGCTAATAGGATTTTGACGATTGAGAACGAAAGAAAATGTTTCCCGGCTCATCTCCGTTTTGCATCGGGAAGGATCCCCCCCCCCAGCTAGGCTTGGGTAGTGTAGCCGAGAGCAAATGATCGACGCAATGTGCACCACCTTTCACCAAGGTCCAGCATTTTCACAGTGTAATCAGGACTGATGACATCTTCATGGAGACAACAGGTCTGTGAATAGGAACTGTATACGTTCGGGTCCAAATGAAAGAGAGAACTGCAAATCCAAATTGTGTTAATAGTGCATGGCTCCCGCACTCGCATTGACGTTACAGCACACAAAACATGACAACTGATCTATCCGGTGCATTTATACTCCACACAAGCCCTCACCCCACCCATTAAAAAAACAACAGGTACCATTGCAAGTATAAGTATTGAGAAGTTGCAGTCTGCTGCTGCTGATTTGTGTGTTATTTAAGTAATGGGTGGCACGGTAGCACGGTGGTTAGTACTGTTACTTCACAGCGCTAGGGTCCCAGGTTCGATTCCCGGCTTGGGTCACTGTCTGTGCGAAGTCTGCACGTTCTCCCCGTGTCTGCGTGGGTTTCCTCCGGGTGCTCCGGTTTCCTCCCACAAGTCCCGAAAGACGTGCTGTTAGGCAATTTGGACATTCTGAATTCTCCCTCAGTGTACCCGAACAGGCTCCAGAATGTGGCGACTAGGGGATTTTCACAGTTACTTCATTGCAGTTCTAATGTAAGCCTACTTGTGACAATAAAGATTATTATTATTAACCTATCTATGTCCCTTTGTCCTTATATCCTCCACAATTTACCTTCGTACCTCTCTTCATCTCTTTTGGTCTCCTTATTTGAGGAAGGATGGGGTGGCATTGGAGGCAGTTCAGAGGAGGTTCACCAGACAGATTCCGGGGATGAAAGGGTTGACGTATGAGGAGAGATTAAACAGTTTGGGCTTATACTCGCTGGGGTTTAGAAGGATGAGAGGGGATCTGATTGAGGTGTATAAAATACTAAAAGGGATTGATAAAGTCAACGTAAACCAAATGTTCCCCCTTGTGGGGCAATCTAGAACGAGAGGTCACGGATCTAGGTTGAGAGGCGGTAGATTTAGAACTGAGAGGAGGAGGAACTACTTCTCGCAGAGGGTGGTGAATTTGTGGAACTCGCTGCCCCATAGTGCGGTGGAATCTGAATCATTAAAAATGGTTTCAAGAAGCTGATAGATATATTTCTGATTTTAAAAATGAGTCAAAGGGATATGGGGAATAGGTAGGGAGGAGGATTTGAGACCAGGAAGAAATCAGCCATGATCTGATCGAAAGTTTGAAGGGCTGAATTCCTGAATTCTGCTCCGAATTCCTATGCTCCTATGTTTGTGTCGTCAGAAAATTTAGCAATCAAAATGTCTGTACCTTCATCCATATCTAATGCCCCAGTACTGATGCACTATTTGCTACATCCCACCAACCAGAAAAAGACCCAGTTACTCCTCCCGCCTATTTTCTGTTACCTAACCAATTTTCTATCCATGCCAATATGTTAGCGCCTATTCCTAGAGCTTACATTTTCCACAATAACCTTTGATGTGGCACCTTATCAAAGACCTTCTGGAAACCAAAGTACATCCACTGGTTCCTCATTATCCACAGTACATATGACTCCTTCAAAGAACTCCAATAGCCCAATAAACATGATTTCCTTTTCACAAAACCATGGTGCTTGTGCCTGATTGATTTTTTTCTGAGTGCCCTGCTATAACACCTTTAATAGTAGCTTCTAACAGTTTCCCTAAGACAGATGTCAAGCAAACTGGCCGCTAGCTTCCATCATTCTGTCTCCCTCAGTTTTTGAATAATTGAGTAACATTTGCTCTTTTCCAATCCCTTGAAACTTTCTCCGAATCTAGGGAATTTGGGAAAATTAAAACCAATGCATCAACTATCTCACTAGCCACTTCTTTCCAGATCCCAGGATGGAGTCCATCTGGACCAGGGGATTTGTCAGCCCTTAACTTCAACAATTTACTCAGTCCCACTTCCCTGGTGATTGTTATTTTCCTGAGTTCCTCCTTCCCTTCTATTTCCTGATTTACTTCCTGGGATGTTACTTGTATCCTCTCTAGCGAAAACTGATGCAAAGTATTGGCTCAATTCATCTGCCATCTCTTTATGTTCCATTACTGATTCCCCAGACATACTTTCTACAGGACCAACACCCTTAACTCTTTTCTTATTCGAATATCGATAGAAACTCTTACTATCTGTCTTTATATTTCTAGTTAGTTTTCTCTCCTACTCTAATTTCCCCCCCCATAATCTTTTTGTCATTCTTTGATGTATAAAAACAGGCAAGTCATGCTGCAGTTGTACAGAACCTTGGTAAAGCCGCACTTGGAATATTGCGCACAGTTCTGGTCGCCACACTACCAGAAGGAAGTGGAGGCTTTGGGGAGGGTGCAGAGGAGGTTTACCAGGGTGTTGCCTGGTCTGGAGGGTGTTAGCTATGTGGAGAGGCTGAATAGACTCGGACTGTTTTCATTAGAACGACGGAGGTTGAGGGGTGACCTGATAGGTCTACAATATTACGAGGGGCATGGATAGAGTGGATGGGCAGGCATTCTTTCCCAGGGTGGAGGGGTCAGTCACCAGGGGGCATAGGTTTTTATACCTTATAGACAAAAATGTTCAAAGACGTTAAAGAAAAAGACAATTATTTAATGCCCCAATATTTTTCTCATGGAATTTGCTTGCTGCAGAGTCCTGGAGGTGAATCTTCAGTTCCTGGACCCTCTGGAGCAACACTAGAGGATTGGCAACTCTACTAACAGCACATGTCTGTGAATCCCTCCTTGAGGCCCGGTTGCACTAACATTAACGACTGGGAAGAACTTGCTGCCAATTGATCAGAATGGCAACAACTTGTCCATCAAGTTGCATCACGCTTTGAGTCCCAATGTCCTACTGATGAGGTAGAGGTGCAGCAGAGATGGATGGAAAGGAAGAAAATCTGGTCCTATGCATTCCACTACCATAAGACCGTACAGAATAGGGGCAGAATTAGGCCATTCGGCCCATCGAGTCTGCTCCGCCATTCAATCATGGCTGAAATGTTCCTCATCCCCATTCTTCTGCCTTCTCCTCACAACCTCAGCTCCGCTTATTAATCAGGAACACCAGATTTGTGCTTGAGGTGCTGTTACCTACAGGGCTACAGACCAAGAGCTGGAAAGTGGAATTAGGCAGGATAGTTCTTTCTTAGAACGTAAGAACTAGGAGCAGGAGTAGGCAATTTAGCCTCTCGAGCCCGCTCCACCGTTCAATACGATCATGGCTGATCTCATCCTGGCCTCAACTCCACCGTCCAGCCCGTTCTCCGTAACCCTTCAACCCATTACTAATCAAACATCTGTCTAACTCCTTAAATTTACTCACTGCCGCAGCATCCATTGCATTCTGGGTAGCGAAGCCCCACTACCTTGTGGGATGTCTTGCCCCATGTGCCCAAAGATCTGCGGATGGAGAATTGGCCTCTTCAGCCATGGCAGAAACTCGTGACCCGGAGCAGACGTCATCGTCGAATCGAGGGACAGCGGACGAACAGCTCATTCCTGTCAGCCGCCAGCAAATTCTGCATTCTGGGTTCTCCTCAAGTGATTTCAACAAACACGTGTCGTTCTGCTACAACATTCGTTTATTTCACATTCATCAAGCTGTAAAACTCACCTCCAAAAATAATTCTTTCTCAGTAAAAATAGCAGCCGTGATGAGGAAGGTTAAGGACAGACCATCCACTGGCATAAAGATTAACATAACCTTAGCTCATTGTAAACTCAGTCTCAAGTTTGAACTGAGCGAACTTTCAAATGCCAAAACAAATTCATTCGGAGTTCAAGCTAAATTGACTTTTAGCTCATGAGGATTCAGTGATCTCCGCTCCTTCTCTGAAGTGAAACGCTGCCATTTAGAGGAAGGTAGCATCTTCAAAATGTGAGGAAAACAGCGTAATGCGTTCAGTTCCTCCTTTTTCAAACGAAATGCTGTCTTTTCCTCATTTTCCTGCCTTGTTCTGAAACCAATGGTTTTGCTCAGATATTGTTTACAGGTGAAGCTTGCAGGAAATTCACTGCATTTATACAAAGAAGAAAATAACTGGTGATTATTCAACACTTTCCACCACGTCCAGATGACCCAAAGCACCTTACTGTGCTGCAGACACTTTTTGAACCATTGTCGCTGCTGCGAAATCACAGCAGACAATTTTCACCCAGCGAGATCTCGCACAAACAGCAGTGCGCAGGTCAGCGTGAATTAGACTGTGTGAGCCAGTGTGTTTGGCTGAATTGGATTGGATTGGATCGGATTTGTTTATTGTCACGTGTACCGAGGTACAGTGAAAAGTATTTTTCTGCAAGCAGCTCAACAGATCATTCAGTACATGGGAAGAAAAGGGAATGAAACAAAATTCAAGAAAATACAAGAAAATACATAATAGGACAACACAAGATATACAATATAACTACATAAGCATTGGCATCGGGTGAAGCATACAGAGTGTAGTGTTAATGAGGTCAGCCCATAAGAGGGTCATTTAGGAGTCTGGTGACAGCGGGGAAGAAGCTGTTTTTGAGTCTGTTCGTGCGTGTTCTCAGACTTCTGTATCTCCTGCCCGATGGAAGAAGCTGGAAAAGTGAGTAAGCCGGGTGGGAGGTGCCTTTGATGATGCTGCCCGCTTTCCCCAGGCAGCGGGAGGTGTAGATGGGGTCCACGGATGGGAGGCAGGTTTGTGTGATGGACTGTAATGTGTGAATGAGTGTAAGTGGGCGTGTGATTCAGTGAGCATGTGCATGGGGGGAGTGTGTGTGAGCCGGTGAGCTCAAGAGGAGTGGAGTGAGCAAGGGCTCGAGTGAGAGAGTGAGCTTGAGTGAGTGTGAGAGTCAGCACTCACAGAAGCTCCAATCAGTGAAACTGTTCACGTTCAGGCAGCCATCACTCACTGTGAACAGGATCAGGAATTCTGAACACTCTTTTCCCAACACTAAAGTCATGCTATATTCATAACTTAGAATCATAGAATCTACAGTGCAGAAGAAGGCCATTTGGCCCATTGAGTCTGCACTGGCCCTTGAAAGAGCACCCGACTTAAGCCCATGCCTCTACCCTGTCCCTGTAATGCCAGTAACCCCAGCTAACTTTTTTGGACACAAAGGGGCAATTTATCGTGGACAATCCACTTAACCTGCGCATATTTGGACTTTAGGGTGAAACTGGTCCACCCGGAGGAAACCCACGCAGACACGGGGAGGAAGTGCAAACTCCACACAGTTACCCGAAGCCGGAATTGAACTCGGGTCCCTGAAGCTGTGAGGCAGCAGTGCTAACTACTGTGCCACCGTGCTGAGGCCTTCAATTAGGCTGTCTTACCTGTCTTACCTCACTCCACATTGCAGTGACGGACTGGATAAGCCAATGGCTTCCCGTCGTGATAAAAACTTAGCTAGTTTCTGACCCACGCTCGAGGAGGAAGTAACCAATTAGCAGAACTAATTTTATCAAACCAGCACGAAAAACCTTCAACAGTATAAAAGAGGTGAATAGTGACCAGACTGGAAATTCAAGGGCGGTCTTTCTTTGTAATACCAATTTACGCTGAGCTGTGATCGATGTCGCCGAGAACAGAACAACATGTGATAGAGTCAGTAAGTTCCCCGCTCCACCACTCCTCCCCCGCTTCCCCTCTTTGCCTTCACTCCCCGCTCCCCTGCACCCCCTCGCCCCCACTCCCTCACCACCCCACTTGCTGCCTACTCCCCCGCTCTCCCACGCCCCCTGCCCTGCTCCCCTCCCCTCAAATGTTCTGCCAATCCTATGAAGCTTTGTGTCCAAACCGCTACAGTATCGAAACATTATAGTGAGACTGGAAAAGTAGCCCCGAGTTGAGTTTGAATCTCACCGTAGCAGTCGGTGACTTTCATTTTAATGCAGCTGGAATTGTGGATTGGCTCCCAAAACAATGACCAGGAAAGCTGCCGATTTTGTAGAAACTCGGCTATTTATTACTAGGAAGGGCATTTTGAACAGTGTATCACCGACCTATTTCAGGTGCTTGAACTCTTTCCTAGTCAGCTGATGAGGAAGACCATGACCGGAATCCTCCAGCTATTGAGACCCTCTGTTCTCGCCGGCAGTGCACTCCCGCCCATGGCTTCCCGGTGGGATGGGTTGGCTACAATGGGAAATCCTACTAGTCATCATTGACAAGTGACGGGAACCGAGCATCCCGCCACCAGCAAACGGCGCGCTGCCAAGACATTCGCATCTGGGGGGAGGGGGGGGCGGAGGATCCAACCCCCCCAGGCATTTTCGCAACATCTTTCAGGGTCATCGGATGGGCTAAAGTGGTTTACATCCAATGAAACACTTTGAAGTGTAATCACTTGTGGTGATCTGCACAGACGCATAAATATATGTAGTTGTCTAGATGTATAAAGTTGCATATCAGTACATGCAATCATAATTATGACCTCCGGCCAGCGGGTGGTGTCAGACATGCATCACGTGACTGGAGTGCCTGGCAGTTGGTAATAGGACGTACAATGGGATAGTCACACTTACAGTAGCTCCCTATCAATTCAAGTAACTTTGTCTGTATATAAATATGTTCCTTATCTTTCCACGTGTTTGACAATAAATCATCGTTCTAGTTGAACACATATATGTTCTGTGTGTATCTTTATCAATGGTGGAACCACAGAGCACAACATATGCAGCAGACAATTTGTACAAAGCAAGCTCCCACGAGCAGCAGAGCACTAATGATTAGATAATCTGTTTTGTCATTGTGATTGAGGGATAAATATTGGTCAAGAGACCATTCTAATCTCCTTTGAGGTGGTGTCGTGGATCTTTTCCATTAATCTGAAACAGGCCTTTGGTTCAGTGCTTTATCTAAAACTTGGCATCTCTGACAATGTAGCACTGCGCCGGGATTGCCGGCCCAGGTCTGGCGTTCAGGTCTCTGGAATGCGAGCTGGCCCCACAGCCGCCTGATCCAGAGTGCGACTTGCTAAGGCCATGGCTGAACCGGTTGATGAAGAGAATCAGTGCCTCTCTCCTTTAGAGCTACACTCAATTTCAATTCATGGCCTTAAAACTAGCCCTTTGTTCCAGTCTGAGAACCACAACACGCCCCCCCCCCCCACCCGCCCCCCCCACCGTTCCCCCTGCCCCCACCCGAAGACCAGACGGTGATATATGGCATTGAACTTGAGCTGCTCCCCTTCCATCACTTTATATGTTTCAGTTCGCAAGTACTTGTACTTAATGCCACTTAGCACTTGGCAAGTGCAACACTCTTAAGGCTGTTAATGGGAAATGGCTTCCACATGGATGGAGCGGTGGACCATTGCGAAAGGAAAAACTGACTCTCCGGTTAATTTCAGGTCGTGTTGATGCCCACAAATGTAAGTCAAAAGGATTGCAGATGGTGCTGTTTGATGTGACAGACTAACAGGTCAAAGAGTCAGTTCCTGGACTCCTAATTCGGTTTTATTGAAGTGAACTGCTCCAAAACTAATCGGGATTTGTAAAGAGGAGAAATCCCAGGTCGTAGCCAGCAGTGAACAGCACAGATTCATTTCAAGGGGATAAGATAGAGACTTGAGGCAGGAAAGACGTGAAAAATGTTCTGGGGTTGGGTGAAGAGGGGTGGGAGGAGTGCTCATGCGGAGTATAGATACCGGCATTGGGGGCCGAATGGCCTACTTCTGCATTGCAAATTCAGTTTTGCCAGCCATAGACATCGCTGGATAGCACAGCAGAGGGTACCGAGTGGATAAAAATTAGTGAGCGAATTCCTGGTGAATGAAAGCCGGGCGCAAAGACACGGTGAAGCTGGGGAGACAGATAAAGCTTGTGCGGAAGGCAGCCAGTGCAGAGTTGCTCTCTAACTAATAGGTACTGACAGTTCTCACCTACCTTGCATATTTGTTTTTGAAATATAATTTATTATTTATCAACTGAGAAAAGAGCCCGAGAAAAAGGTCAACGTAAAGTCACTGTTCAGAAAAAAAAAATCATTCATGCAAAAGGACGACAAGCAAAAATGGTTTATTACTGAACAAGTGACACTTTGCTGATTGTTTCAACTTGCAGTGTTTGCGAGCAGACGTCAGGAATAATTGTACATTAAAGAGGCAAATGGAACAGTTAATATGTGTGTGTGTCTAATGTGATCTCTTCTTGGACTGGCTTTCATTACTTGATGAGGTGGGAGAGGGATGCTTTTGTGGGTATTTTATTTACTTCTTTGCGCGCTTTTTATTTTTGTTTTTTCCAAGGCGGGAGTGGGGGGGGGGGGGGGGAGGTTGCGTGTGTTGGGGGTGGGGGTGGGTGGGTGGTGGGGTTGGGGGGGGGGGGGGGGGGGGGGGTATGGAGATGGGACCGGAAGCAACGCTCTCTCTAATTTCTCGCTGTTGTGTGAAGCCTGTTTGCCTTGCTGTGTGGAACTGGCCTGGGGGCAACATGGGTAGGAAGTGCACAGGTCGCCGTGCTCCAGTTTGCCGCAGCTGGTCTTTTTCCTGCCTCTCACTTTCGTATGAATTTGAGTGTTCTGTGAAATCGCAGAGGCCCCCAGGTCAGAGTTCAATAATGATGAATGCCGGTGATGTGCCCTCCTTTTGGGAGACGGACGTACGTGTATTAAGACCATAAGATCATAAGACATAGGAGCAGAAATAGGCCACTCGGCCCATCAAGTCTGCTCCGCCATTCAATCATGGCTGATATTTTTCTCATCCCCATTCTCCTGCCTTCTCCCCATAACCCCTGACTCCCTTATTAATCAAGAACCTCTCTATCTCTGCCTTAAAGACACTCAGTGATTTGGCCTCCACAGCCTTTTGCGGCAAAGAGTTCCACAGATTCACCACCCTCTGGCTGAAGAGATTCCTCCTCATCTCTGTTTTAAAGGATCGTCCCTTTAGTCTGAGATTGTGTGTCCTCTGCTTCTAGTTTTTCCTACAAGTGGAAACATCCTCTCCACGTCCACTCTATCCAGGCCTCGCAGTATCCTGTAAGTTTCAATAAGATCCTCTCTCATCCTTCTAAACTCCAACGAGTACAGACCCAGAGTCCTCAACTGTTCCTCATACGACAAGCTCTTCATTCCAGGGATCATCCTTGTGAAACCTCCTCTGGACCCTTTCCAAGTCCAGCACATCATTCTTTAGATACGGGGCCCAAAACTGCTCACAACACTCCAAATGGGGTCTGTCCAGAGACTTGTAGAGCCTCAGAAGTACTTCCCTATTCTCTGGCGCCGTTTTTCAGGCGCTGGAGGGATTCCCGCCGTTGACAGGGGCCTCCCCGGCGATTCTCCGGACCCCGATGGGCAGAGTGGCCGACAAGTTTTGCCCAGTCCCGCTGGCGTGGAGCTGCGGGAACCACTCCGGCGGCAACCTAGCCCCCTAGAAAGGTAAAAATTCCTCATTTTCGGGGGCCGTTGATGCTGGAGTGGTTGGTGCCGATTTTCACGCCGTCGTGGGGACATAGCACCATTATTGGAGAATCCCACCCAAGGACTCCCAAGTCCTTTTGTGCTTCTGACTTCCCAAGCATCTTCCCATTTAGAAAATAGTTTATGCCTCCATTTCTCCTTCCCAAGTGCATAACCTCACACTTTTCCACATTGTATTCCACCTGCCACTTCTTTATCCACTCTCCTAGCCTGGCCCAGTCCTTCTGTAGCCCCCCTGTTTCCTCAATACTACCTGTCCCTCTACAGATCGTTGTATCATCTGCAAACTTAGCAACAGTGCCTTCTGTTCCTTCTTCCAGACCATTAATGTATATTGTGAAAAGTTGTGATCCCAGCACAGACCCCTGAGGCACACCACTAATCACCGGCTGCCATCTTGAAAACGACCCCTTTATCCCCACTCTCTGCCGTCTACCAGTCAGCCAATCCTCTATCCATGCCAGGATCTTACCTCAACACCATGGGCTCTTAACTTATTTAACAGTCTCCTGTGCGGCACCTTGTTAAAGACCTTCTGGAAATCGAAATAAATCACGTCCACTTGTTCTCCTTTGTCTAACTTCCTTGTTACCTCCTTAAAGAACTCTAACAGGTTTGTCAGACATGACCTCCTCTTGACAAAGCCGTGCTGACTCAGTCCTATTTTATCATGCACTTCCAAGTACTCCGCGATCTCATCTTTAATAATGGACTCCAAAATCTTACCGATGGATGATGTCAGCCTCTCCCTGCAGATTAAGAGTTACAAAGACAGAAGAAGAAAACAAAACAAAAAGGGAAAAAACACCTCCTCCCACTCTCACCGAATTACCAAGTTCCAATTGGGAACTCCAAGCCTGCGCTGACCATCTTCTACACTTCTACACTTCCGGGATCCGTATCCATCTATTCCCATCCTATTCATGTATTTGTCAAGATGCCCCTTAAATGTCACTATCGT
Source organism: Scyliorhinus canicula (assembly GCF_902713615.1). Taxonomy (NCBI): domain Eukaryota; kingdom Metazoa; phylum Chordata; class Chondrichthyes; order Carcharhiniformes; family Scyliorhinidae; genus Scyliorhinus; species Scyliorhinus canicula. The sequence continues at coordinate 269,353,798 of NC_052148.1, read as the reverse complement.
CCCGGCTTCCACCACCTCCTCCGGCAGCGAGTTCCAGGCACCCACTTGCCTCATACATTTCCTCTAAACCTTGCCCCTCGCACCTTAGACCTATGCCCCCTAGTGAATCCCCCTCGCCAAGGTGAGGAGCAGGTACCCACGGTGCCACTCTCGTGTCCTGACTGGGAGTGAGTGGTGAAGGAGCGATAAAAAAGCAGCCCCCCCCCGTTGTTAGCGGTGAGCAGCTGAGGCATGAGTCGGGTGGATCAGACGGCGAGGGAGTCAGGCATGCGGAGATTCACGTGGGGGCTGATTTTGGTGACTATGTGTGGTTGAATACAGGCCGGGTTCTCGCCAATCCAGCCTTCGCCAAACACCCCGGCAAACCCGCCCAAAATTACACTTTGATATTATTCCGCTGAATCGCGCCACAAGTGAACGGGAAGCTGCTGCACAAAGGAATGAGAAATCTTCGAATTGTAGGGCAGACACCCAGTATCTTAAAAAAGGTCTCACCATCCTCTCCATATCTGTCTTGGAAACAAACTCAACACCATCATCAAGTGTTTGCGATATAAACACCTTTCTGCCTATAGCGAGGATATGGTTCAGAGGATGATATACAATGCCAGCGAAAAGAAACAAAGTCCCGCATTTATATAGCGTCCTTCACAACTCAGGGTGGTCCCACAGTGCCTCGAAGCCAACAAAGCACCTTTGAAATGGTGGAAAGGGTTTTACGGCCCTTCCCTCTGGCGGTGTGTGATGAATGTTATCAGTAGCTGCTGTAACGGTACCTTACCTTTAATGCGATTGGCCCTTTAAGACCGGGCTTGGAACCCTGGGGGACTCCGCCTCTGGCTCCGCCCCCAGGAAACGGTATATAAGTGAGGCTCACTCGGCAGCATGTGATGAGCACACTTCTCGGCTGCTGTTCAGTTCTCAGATGATTAAAGCCTTTGAATAACCTATCTTCTCTCCTGTGTCGTAATTGAGGGTATCTCGCGGTGTCTTCCAGTTCTGCCGAAGTTGACTCCCTGCCGTAGGTCTCCTGGTCGAGGGGCTGGTGAGCCATGCAAGTTGCCATTGACTCCAGTGAGAACAGTCGACCCCACCGACAGCCACCACTGCGGGAAAACCCACTGCGACGTGGGGGGGGTGGGGGGGTTGGGGGGTGGGGAGGGGGTGGGGGGTTGGGGGGTGGGGAGGGGGTGGGGGGTTGGGGGGGGTGGGGGGATTTGGGGGGTGGGGGGGGGAGCAGAATATCCCTGGCATGGTCACCATGGTAAAGTAGGAAACACAGCTGGCACCTTAGACGCACAGCAAGTTTTCTGAAGTACCAGTGAAGTAAGTGGTACAAGCAGTAACCATGGTAAGTGGTACAAGCAGTAACCATGGTAAGTGGTACAAGCAGTAACCATGGTAAGTGGTACAAGCAGTAACCATGGTAAGTGGTACAAGCAGTAACCATGAAGGTAAGCAGGCAGGTGCGGCAGCCCGTAACGAAGGCAAATGGTATGCTGACCTTCAGAGGATTCGTGTCCGGGAGCAGGGAGCTCTTGCTGCAATTATACAGGCCTTAGTGAGACCACACCTGGAGTATTGTATGCAGTTTTGGTCTCCCTACCTGAGGAAGGATGTTCTTGAGGAATGCAGCGAAGGTTTACCATACTGATTCCTGGGATTGGAGGACGAGGAGAGATTGAATCGGCTAGGATTGTATTCACTGGAGTTCAGAGGAATGAAGGGAGGGATCTCATAGAAAACTATAAAATACTGACAGAATGAGATAGTGATGCACAATCAATGGACACGAAACGTAGGTGAAGTCCGAAACGAAAGGCTTTAATCAGCAAGAAGTGAGCCCGGCAGCAGACGTACAGAAATGGCCTGGCTGCTGGGGCACACGGGTTCTTATACCCCGCCTCATAGGCGGAGCCACCTTCCTCTTGGCCAATAGGAATACAGAGAACACTATACTTGGACCAATGGGCAGCGAGCCCTCTGCACCAATGGCAACTCACGCTCCCAGGTACCGTAATACCCCTAGTCATACTACCACAGATAGGACAGTTGCAATATGGATGTTTCTGATGGTGGGGCTGTCCATAAACAGGGGACACAGCCTGAGGATACGGGGTAGACCATTTAGGACTGAGGTGAGGAGACATTTCTTTACCCAGAGAGTGGTGGGCCTGTGGAACTTTCTACCGCAGAAAGTAATTGAGGCCAAAACATTGCGGGATTTTCCGTCGACGGGATCCTCTGCTTCACCGGCAGCGGGTTTCCCGACAGCGTGGGGTGGTCGGCCGCAATGGGAAATCCCATTGGCCGGCTGTGGGAATGGAGAATCCCACAACCGGCAGTGGTGCGGCCTGCCGGAAAACGGGGCTGGCAGGACGGGGAATCCCGCCCTGTGTGTTTTCAAGAAGCAGTTAGATATAGCACTTGGGAGAGAATGGGATCGAAGGATATGGAAGAAGGCAGGATTAGGCTATCGAGTTGGATAATCAGCCATGATCATAATGAATGGCGGAGCAGGCTAGAAGGGCTGAATGGCCTCCCCCTGCTGCTATGTCCACTTCTTATATCCTGATGTTATTCCCCTAAAAACAAAGCAACTCACTAAGATTATGTTCCAAAATAAACATGATCATTGAAGTAAAGATCACTTGAAAATTTCCCGCAGAAAAGCATCTTGACGAGGGAAAATTACCCTGAAAGTTGCAATATTTCAGAGTGTACCAGTATCAAAACAATAGAACTGATTTATTAAAAGCAGAATTAATTACAAGGAAAGATTAAAAGCGGTTTCAGTAACACTGTAAGATCTATCTCTTTCAGCATCCTTGATTTGTTTCATTCTAAGTAAACAACCTCTGCTGTTTTAAGCCATCATTTATATTCCACCCATGCTTTTCGAATTCACTGTATCCGATTACATTCCGACTGTGAGGATAAAAATTCCAGATTGTTTTTTGATGAACTTCATCAGTGAAATTCATATTGACATTTGTTTTAGTTGAATGTTGTGATTTTCAATAACCTTCAGGACGGGAATGTCATCTCAGTGTTCGGTTAACTTGTTTGGAAACAATGGTTTTATTTCTTCCCTGTCGAGGTGCTTGAGATCCGCACATTAGTCTCAAAGTGAAACGTGAGAATATTTGACTTTGATTCGATTTCCATTAAAACCCCCAACAGAAAATGGCTGGAAATGCACAACAGGCTGGTCAACATTAGCCCTGCCAACTCTATTTGCCCGCACTCCTGGACATTTTTGTCCACTAAGTCGCTTACTACCAGCATGCGGGAGATTATACTTTGAGTCCTGGATTTTCCAAGATGACCATGGAAGGTTGGTAAACTGATTGAGCGCAGAACCGACAGGCTAACATTTCAGAATGTCACACAATGGAATCCTCTGCCTTGATTGATTTGATTTATTGTCACATGTACCGAAGTACAGTGAAAAGTATTTTTCTGCGGCCAAGGGAACGCACACAGTACGGACACAGTAGACAAAAAGAATAATCGACAAAGTACATCGACAAATAAGTGATTGGTTACAATGCAGAACAAGGGCCAAACAAAGCAAATACATGAGCACGAGCAGCATAGGGCATCGTGAATAGTGTTCTTATAGGGAGGGAGAGTTGTTGAGGAGTCTGGTAGCTGTGGGGAAGAAGCTGTACCTATGTCTGAATGTGCAGGTCTTCAAACTTCTGTATCTTCTGCCTGATGGAAGGGTCTGGAAGAGGGCAAAGCCTGGGTGGGAGGAGTCTCTGATAATGCTGTCTGCCTTCCTGAGGCAGCAGGAGGTGTAGACAGAATCAATGGTAGTGTGGGAAGCTTGTGTGATGCGTTGGGCTGTGTTCACCACAGACTGCAGTTTCTTGAGATCTTGGACCGAGCTGTTGCCATACCAGGCTGTGATGCAGCTGAATAGGATGCTTTCGTGTGTCGAAGTTTGTGAGAGTCGATGCAGAAATGCCAAATTACTTTAGCTTCCATAGGAAGTTGAGACGTTGTTGGGCTTTCTTGACTGTTGCATCAGCGTGAGTGGACCAGGACAGATTATTGGTGACGGTGACCCCCAGGAACTTAAAGCTATCGACCAGCTCCACTTTGGAACCATTGATGTAGACAGGGGGGGAGGGGGGGGGGGGGGGGGGGGGTGTAGTGCAACGCTTCCTGAAATCAATGATCAGTTCCTTGACCTTTCACAAAAGAGTGATTTTGTTTTGTGCAGCGATCTTTCCTGCTTAGAGAATTTGTCCACTTTTATCACCAATTGTATGTGGATCTTTTGTTTTGTTTGTTTTCACTCAATGGTGGAGCGAACTCTGGAGATCTTTGGATGTTCTTGGTCAAATGCACGGTCAGCTGAAGATATATCTGTGAGCCGGGTTCCACTCCCAGTATTGAGTCTTGTCCAATGAGAGTGCAGATTGGGGAATTGTACTGGGCACCCTCAATTTGTGACGTCTTCTTATTTCCTGGCCTTTCATTTTGCTGATACGGCAAGTAGGAATCCAGTGTGTTGCCTGCTGCTTCCCATTCTGCAATCCCTGCTCCTGTGGATAAGCTCTCTGGGGTGGGAAATGAACTTACCCTCTTGCCTCCAGCTGTAGAATCTGTGGCCTTTGCCGAAGTATTGGATACAACAACTGTTCAATGAATATCAGGAAGGAGGAAAGTGGATTTGTAACCTGTGAGCATGGATGAAAATTAGGGAGGATCAAAGATGCGAGTGAGCACTCTGAGCAAAGCTGTAATTCTCTATTTGACCATCGGCACTGTAAAGCGTTAGACGCTTGGGAACACAATGGTCTCGACAATGGGACAAGTGACACTGTCGTAATCATGGGTGCATTGGGGAACAATGGAATGATGGGAAACCGTGAGTTGAGCTTCCAACTCTATAACCTCGCCATCGCAAAGACTACCTTCTCTCGCCCCTGCAGCATCGGCCATCTTGTTTGTCCCACCTCCTCCCACCTGCTGATCAAACCTGTACCGATGACCTTCCTCATCTCCATTGCGGTGCCCGCCCGGATGCCACCCCCCCCCCCCCCCCCCCTCCCCCAGACTCTGTAAACTGCAGCTCATCGAAAACTCCTCTGTCTGTGTCCTACCCAATGGCTACCGTGATTCTGTGCTTCTCACCTCTGCTGAGGTCATGCAACCCATCCAGTAGACCCTTAACTCTGGCTCCTGGGAAAACAGAAAACTGTGTGGACGAGCCCATACCCGGTAGGAACCTGTTTCATGATGAGCATGTTCACAATTAACGTCTGCAAGCCCCAATTAATCTCCTGGAAGCATGCATTTTAGAGTCAGACTTATATGTGTTAATTGTGTGTGGTATCAATCATTATCCAAAGTACAATATATAGAGATACATGTCATCTCAGTACTGATATTGCAGAAATTCAGGTGAATTAAATACATTTACAGAACAGGTTGAAGGAAAGACTTGCATTTATAAATTGCCTTCCACAATACCAGACTATCCCAAAGCACCTGACATCCAAAGACGCACTTTGGAAGTATAGTCGAAGTATGGACGAAAAGTGAAAGGTAATTTACGTAGCAAGTTCACATGACCAGAAATAAGACAATCTGTTGGTGATATTTGTTGAGGAATAAATTTTGGCCCTGGATATTGGGGAGAGTACCAAGCAACCTTTAACATCCACCTGAGCTCATAGTTGAACGTCTCATTTGCAAGGTGGCATCCTGAACAGTGCAGCACTCCTTCAGTGTGGCATTGGAGTGTCAGCCTAGGGGGGCGATTCTCCGCTCCCAGGACTAAGTGCCCGCGCCGTCGTGAACATCGCCGCGTTTCACGAAGGCGCGAACAGGGCCCGGGCATGACCTATTCTGGCCCCCACAGGGGGCCAGCACGGTGCTGGAGCGGTTCACGCCACTCCTGCGTCCTTATGCGGCACCAAATGGGCGGCGCGCCAATCTGCGCATGCGCAGTTGGGGAAGCTCAATCCTGCGCATGCGCGGGGAACTTCTTACGCGCGCCGGACCCGACGCAATATGGCGTGGGTGTTCAGGGAACAGCCACGGCGAAATGTAGGCCCGGGGCCTCCCTGCCGATCGGTGGGCCCCGATCACAGGCCAGACCCCATTGGAGGCCTCCCCCCCCCCCCCCCCCCCCCCCCCCGGTGAAGAAGCCCTCCTCTCCCCCTGACACAGGCCGCCTCCCCCCCCCCGAGCGTTCCTGCAGAGTTCCCGCTGGCAGCGACCGGGGGTGGACGGCGCCGTCAGGACCCTGTGGTGTCGCAGCGGCCGCTCGGCCCATTTGAGCGGACCAGCGCGATACGCGCAGCGCTGGTTTTGGGGCAGGGGGGAGAATCGTGTGTGGGGGTCGGGGCGGCGTGGCGCGATTCACGCGGTGTCCTGGCGATTCTCCCACCTGGCCAGGGGGGGGGGGGAGGGGAGAATGCTGCCCTAGATTTCGTGCTTAAGTCTGTGTAACGGGACTTGAACCAATGATCATCTCTCGCAATGGCAAGACTGATACCCATTGGATCACAGCAGACACTCGCGAACGCCTGAGTTGTTTGAATATAAACAGTGGAGGGAGGACATTTTCTGAATCTATGAAATAGGGGTAGATGTAGCCATTCGGCCCCTTGAGCCTGATCCGCCATTTGAAAAGATCATGGCTAATCTGTTTGCGTTTCCAATTCCAAATTCCCACCTACCCCCCCCCCCCCCCCCCGATAATCTTTGATTCCTTCGTCAAACAAGAATCCATCTACCTCCACCTTAAAAATATCCCCCTTCCCTGCCTCCACCACCTTCTGAGGCAGAGTTCCAAAGTCGCATGGCCCGCTGAGGGAACATAAATTCTCCGCATCGCTGTCCGAAGAGGGCGACCCCTAATTTTGAAGGAGTGCCCCCTAGTCCAGGGCTCACCCACAGGAGGAGACACCCTTTTCATGTCCACCTTGTCAATACCATTCAGGACCTTATAGACTTCAATCAAGTCTCCCCCCTCACTCTTCTAAACTCCAGTGGGAACAAGCCCAGTCTGTCCAACCTCTCCTCATAAGACAACCCGCTCATTCCGGGGATCAACCTGGTAAACCTCCTCTGAACCGCCACCAACATTTTTACATCCTTCCTTAAACAAGGAGAACAACAGCATTTGAGATGTGGTTTGATGAATGCCCTGTATAACTGAAGCATTACATCCTGTTCATTATCAATTGCTTCAATGATGTGCTTTAACTAAACTAAACAAAATGGACGCATGAATGATCCTCAAGGGGTTAATAGTCTGTACGAATCAGCCAAAGCCGGTCTGCCTCCATAACCACTGAGTTTAAGTGACGGTTATTATTTCAAAGTATTGACAGGCAGCTTGAGGAGCAGATAATCCTCAGAGGGTACAGAAGCAACCATTTTGCCGTTTTGCTCTAAATCCTGTCGCTGGGCCTTACCCCCTCCTGGTGCCGGGTAATTATGCCAATATTTCCTCCGCGTTTGGGTAAATGGCTTCCAATCAGGCCGCCTGTGGTGAGGGCCTAGTGCTTTTCCTGATCTGAGGCGCAGGAGAGTACAGCCGGCCTTATCTCTATGTTTCACTCCATCTGCCCTCAGCGGGAGAGGGGGGTCTTCATCTAATCGCTTCCAGTGGGGCAACAAACAGAGTGTCTGGGGGGAAATAGATAGGCGCAACGCCAGAGGATGCCGGGAATTGACCGGGCTGTGTGTTGTGCTGCAGAAGATTTGATGTGTTCTCCGGTTCAAAGGGAGAAGCCTTTAAATCAGAGGCTAGTGCTTAATTATACAAATTCAGTGATCAAAGTTATTAGGGCTGCAGTAAATTGGGGGACTTTAATTGAAAGGATCAGCCCTATCTTTGTACAAAAAAAAAGTATTCAATTCTCCAGGAGGGATAAATTGTGACCGCTGTTTACCGAACTGGCGGCTTTATGCGGGCGTTTAATGAATAAGAAAGAAACAGAAAAGAAACAATAAATGTATATTTCAAGCTGTGTTTTAGCTTGAAAGTAAAATTAAATGTCACGTTGATTTACTTCATCTTTTCAAGTTGTCAAGTTTTCCAAAGGATCTCACAGCTCGCTTCTTTTAATCCACAGAGAAAATGTTTTATCTACAAACTAGTCCTTCTTTTCTCCTTTCCTGTGTTAATCTGAGGACTGGCTCCCCTTTCATTTCCTTCTGAGCCTCATTAATAATCCCTCTTTGAATTTTGAAGTGACGATGCTGTTGTTGCCCGGCTTATAACCGGCGCTCAGAAAACCTGACACCGTCCAGGGAAAAGTTGCCCGTTCGGCATAACCCACCTTGATCAGGTTTACCAGCTTGATTCCGCGGATGCCGGGACTGACGTATGAGGAGAGATTGACTAGTTTAGCATTGTTCTCACTGGAGTTCAGACCAATGAGGGGGGGGGGGATCTCGTAGAGACTTATAAACAGGACTAGACAGGGTGGATTCAGGGAGTATGTTTCTGATGGTGGGTGTGTCCAGAACCAGTGGACACAGCCTGAGGATTTGGGACAGACCACTTAGGACAGAGATGAAGAGACATTTCTTCACCCAAAGGGTGGTGAGCCTGTGGAATTCATTACTGCAGGAAGTAGTTGAGGCTAATTCATTGATTCTGTGATTGACTACATTCAAGAGGCGGCAAGATATGGCACTTGAGGTGAATGTGATCAAGGGTTATGGGGAGAAAGCGGGATTAAGCTATTGAGTTAGACTCCCAGCCATAATCGTGACGAATAGCGGCTCGAAGGGCTGAATGGCCTCCTACTACTCCTATCTTCTATGTCTCTATTCACTCCCTCCACTACTAGTACATGGTGGCTGCATTGTCTGCCATCCACAAGGTGCATTGCAGCAACTTCCCAACCCTCCTTGGATAGCACCTTCCAAAGCCCAGGACCTCCAGCACAAGGGAAACAGGCACCTGGGAATAAGACCACCTGCAAGTTCCCCTCCAAGCCACACGCCATCCTGCCTTGGAAATATATCGGCCGTTCCTTCACTGTCGCAAAATCCTGCAACTCCCTCCCTAACAGCACTGTGGGTGTACCTACACCACATGGACTGCAGCGGTCCAAGAAGGCGACTCACTATCACCTCCTCAAGGGCAATTAGGGATGGGCAACAAAGGCTGGCTTAGCCAGCGACACCCACATCCCATGAAAGAATTTTTTAAAGAAAGTTTACTTTCACCGATCTGACCTCATTGTGAAAGGGAAAAGTGACATTTGTGTCGTTTTATAAAATCTGACAGCACATCAGCAGTTGCTGTCACTTGGCGACATTGTGGTTCCGATCAACACTTTAAAACAAATGAAATGCAGAAACCAGCAAACATCAGACTCCGCAAACCAGCGTGAGATTGAATAAGAGCGGAGATTGATTTTGGAATTTCAAAACACATTTTAAAATGTTTGCTCGTGAGTTTGTGTTCAAAGGCGGGATGTCCTTTGTTCAATCCTTTGCCTGTCCCAAGTTAGCTTTGAGCAGCTGTGCCTGCTTCTGGACTACATGTTGCAAATAAGATATTGAGACATTGGTAAAGTCGCATAAAACAATTGACCAGGCTGATGTCAAAACAGACTATGGGCGCGATTCAACTAAATGGGAACAAAGTCCCATAGCGAGCGGGTTTAGCCGCGTATTTCCCGGTGCTCGCAGTGCCGAGAAACACAAGGCTATAAAACGGCACTAACGTTAAATAAAGGGCCTCAGCGGGGAACGTGCGGTCGAGGCTACAAATAGCCTCCGTTTCTCCGCTCTCCCGAACTGCTCAGTCTGGCAAGACATTGGGAAGCCTTTAAAAATGGAGTCCCCACCTGCTTCTGTACCTTTCGGACCCAATAGAAGGGATGGAAGAAATCGTGAGGACTCCAGGGGAATTTGGCCGGTTTTCAGGGTATCAGCTTAATATTGGAAAGAGTGAGATGTTTGTGTTCCAGCCGAGGGGACAGGAGGGGCGACTGGGGGAGCTGCCGTTTAGGTCAGTAGGGGGAAGCTTTAGTACCTGGGCATCCAAGTGGCGTGGGAATGGGACCGGCTGCATAAATTGAATCTGGCCCAGCTGGTGGACCAAATGAAGGACAATTTCCGGAGATGGGACGCGCTTGCGATGTCTCTGGCTGGGAGGGTGCAAACGGTGAAGATGACGGTCCTCCCGAGATTTCTATTTGTATTTCAGTGTCTCCCCATCTTTATTCCGCTGTCCTTTTTTAAGCAGGTCAACAGAGTGATCACTGGCTTTGTCTGGGCGGGTAAGACCCCGCGGGTAAGGAAGGTAATGCTTGAGCGGAGTCGGGGAGAGGGCGCGCTGGCGCTGTCAAATTTTAGTAACTATTACTGGGCGGCGAAGTGGGTGGTGGGGGGAGGATCGGTATGGGAGCGTATGGAGGCGGCTTCATGCAAGGGCACCAGTCTGAGGGCGTTGGTAACTGCGCCTCTGCCGCTCCCGCCGGCACGGTACTCCACCAGTCCAGTGGTGGTGGCGGCCCTGAGAGTTTGGAGCCAGTGGAGGCGGCATGTGGGAGCAGTGGGAGCATCGGTCTGGACCCCAATCTGTGATAATCACCGGTTTGCCCTGGGGAGTATGGACGGGGGTTCCGGTTATGGCGGAGAGCAGGGATCAGAGGATGGGGGATATGTTTATAGAGGGGAGCTTTCCGAGTATGAGGGCACTGGAGGGGAAGTTTAGGCTGGCGAGGGGAAGCAAATTCAGGTATCTGCAGGTGCGGGACTTCCTTCGTAAACAGGTGGCAATTTCCTGCTCCTACCACTGAGGGGGATTCAGGATAGGGTAACTTCCAGAGGGTGGGGAGGGGAGGGGTGCGTCGCAGACATCTATAAGGAGCTTATGGGGTCGGAGGAGATGCAGACTGGGGAGCTGAAGCACAAGTGGGAGGAGGAGCTGGGAGGTGAGATAGAGGATGGTCTGTGGGCAGACGTGTTGAGTAGAGTCAACGCGCCCACAACATGTGCCAGGCTCAGCCTGATACAATGTAAGGTTGTTCACCGGGCTCACATGTCAGTTGCCCGGATGAGCAGATTCTTTGGGGTGGAGGATAGGTGCGCAAAATGTGCGGGAGGACCAGTGAACCATGCCCACATGTTCTGGGCATGTCCAAAGCTTAGGGGATTCTGGCAGGGGTTTGCGGACGTCATGTCCACGGTGTTAAAAACAAGGGTGGCACCGAGTCCAGAGGTGGCGATTTACGGGGTGTCGGAAGACCCGGGAATCCAGGAGAAGAAAGAGGCAGACGTTCTGGCCTTTGCTTCCCTGGTAGCCCGGAGACGGATACTATTAGCTTGGAGGGGATCAAAGCCCCCGAAGTCAGAGACCTGGCTATCGGACATGGCTAGCTCTCTCTGCCTGGAGAAAATCCAGTTCGCTTTGAGAGGGTCACTGTTAGGGTTTGCCCGGAGGTGGCAACCGTTCGTCGACTTCTTTGCAGGAAATTAATCGTCAGCAGACGGGGGGGGGGGGGGGGGGGGGGGAGGGGGGAGGGGAGTAGTTTAGATTAGAGTAGGGGGTCAATAAGGGTGGGACCTGTACGAGAGGTAAATGGCTTTTGCACTAGGTGATGGATAAAAGTATATTGTTTATTTTGTTGTTGTCACTACCAAAAATACCTCAATAAAATGTTTATTACAAAAAAAGAGTTCCAATCTCCGAGGCCTCCAGCGTGACCCCCCAACCCACCCAAGCCCCAAAGCATTATGGGAGGGTCCCAGGGCCCCCCCGCACACCCCCCAACATCCACGTAGGGCACCTCCGGCCCGATTGGCAGCACGCATGAAATGCAAGCTTGGCACCTTGGCAGTGCCAACCTGGCAACCTGGCTGTGCCCCAGGTGCTCCGGTGGCACCTTCAGTGCCAGGGTACCAACCTGCCCAAAGGGCATCCACCCGGGAGCTTCCGGTCCCCTGACCAGTGCCGTTCCATCTGGTCCCAGTCCTGAATGGCGCTCGCCCGAGGCCTCCGCGGTGAAGGTGCCAACACCTGGGGTGCCTCGGGCATCTGCATATACCCTGACCTGGAAATTGAAGGCTTGGTAACACATGTTCAGGAGTTAGCCCGCGTGGCAGATTAAATGTCGTTCTTGAAGTTAAATCTGTGACTTTGAATGTCGCTCTTTCAGCCTGAGGTGTGACAATGACGATAAGGATAAATATGGGAATATTCCGGATTGTGCTTTGGCATTCGCTGGAACTGATATGTCCGCAGTTCAGAGAATTGCGTTGTTTAATCCAGCGGGTGATGACAGCAGCTTCCGCGTGATGTGGAAAGGGCGGGGCTGGAGGCGTTTGAAGCACATGCTGACAGTCACGGTCTGCGTTTGGACAGGGCCACAACGGGCAGGTAGCTCAGAGATGGGCCTTATTCCTGTTCAAGGCGGGTGTTTTGGTGGGAAAGACTTTCAATACAGTGCCTGACATGGGAGAAAAGGAGGATTGTAAATGTGTGACTGTTCTTCATGTGTGAGCCCGGACAGCTTGCTCGAACGTGGAGGCATCACAGACGAATCGAAGTTCCACTTCGATTCGTCTGTGATGCCTCCACGTTCGAGCAAGCTGTCCAGGCTCACACATGAAGAACAGTCACTTGGGTCAAGAAACAATGTGTGGGCCAAGGGAAAGCTTTACTCGGTGACATCGAAACCCTCATTCCAAAGGCATGTTTTGTGTCAACTGAGGCAGAAACAGAGGCCCAGACCCATTTGAGACAGCCTTCGGTTGGGTGCAATGATCTTGCGGTGGACCTGAATAGCCAGATAATGGATTAGGTCGTCCCAACATTGAAAGTCAGTAAAGTTGATGGAAGAGCTGCTGGCAAGGTTTTGCTGTCGAAATCGCTGAACAGCGATTGGAGTCAGCAGATTGTTCTGGTAAAAGGACCGCGTGTCTTTGAGTGGCCTGTCAGTGAAGGCGACGTGTGAATGAAGGGAGGCCAGGCGATTCGTTTTCCCATCTTGAAGTTTCCCTGCCTGAATCCAAAGGTCACTGAGGGGAACCCAGAACATCTATTAAATCCCACGAGCCAGAGATGAAACAATTACATAAAGTTTGGCACCTACCCCAGAGCAAGGACTGTGGTGAAAATAACTGCAAATTGGGACATAAGTGTTGAACATACTGTTATTTTCACTGCAGTGCCCAGCTTTAGGAAATTCCGAGCAATATAATTGATGCATCTGTGCCGAGTGGATGCAGCTGGTCGCTGACAATTAAGTGACGCGTGGGGAAGGAGTTAATAAAGGGACCAGTGTTTGCATACACAAGAGTCCCTTCTTTGAAATCGCACTGTTGCATCTTGAAGGCTTAAAACACCAGGGGGTTTGCACCACTTCCTAATCCTGGTGATGTGACCAATAATTGATGTGCAAGAATGAAGAAGAAGGCTTGGATTTGCCAACCCATTGAAAGATTATCACAATCAGCACCTTCCACTTATTTTCCGCATTACTTGCTCACACTGCGTTATTAGCCCATTTGTCATTCGGTGTTTGTTCAGCCGTGTGCTACCCCTGTAGAAAGGAATGAGATCCCTTAACGCACCTTGAAATAGTTGCAATTGGAAATAAGAAGCGTTATATCTTCATTGTGCAGCTGAGTGAGTTAACGTCCCTACCCTGTGTCTAGGACGGAGCCAGGGATTGAACCCTAGTCAGTGCTCAGTCAGACCAATTTGAGGCAGGCGTGGAATCCCTACAATTGCAGAAGGAGGCCATTTAGCCCATCAAGTCTGCATTGACCCCCCAAAAGAGCACCTTACACAGGCCCACTCCCCCTCCCTATCCCTGTAACCCTACCCAACCTAAGGACACAAAGAGGCAATTTAGCAGCGTCAATCCACCTAACCTGCACACCTTTGGGCTGTTGGACTGTGGGAGGAAACCGGAGCACCCAAAGGAAACCCACGCAGACACGGGGAGAACGTGCAGACTCCGCACAGGCAGTCACCCGAGGCCGGAATTGAACCCAGGTCCCTGGTGCTTTGAGGCAGCAGTGCTAACCGCTGTGCTACCGTGCCGCCCTTCTCTGAGAGACATGTCTGTAGTCATCAAGTGGAACTTCGATTCGTCTGTGATGCCTCCACGTTCGAGCAAGCTGTCCAGGCTCACACATGAAGAACAGTCACTTGGGTCAAGAAACAATGTGTGGGCCAGCACTGGTAGAAACAGATGCCAGTATGATGGATTTTCAGATGGGAGGTGAACTTCAGGCAAAGAAACAGCAAACTTGCATTTTACTTTGCGCCTGTCACATCCTTAAGTTATCTCCCGTGCACCCAACTGGACGAAACTCGGGATAAATGGGAGGAAGAGCTCGAGATGGAAATAGGGTGGGGAACGCTGGCCAAAGCAGTTTGCAGGGCCAACTCCACCTCCTTATGCAGTGAACGTGGTGCACAGAGCGCACTTGGCCAGAACCCGGAGGTGGAGGACCAGTGTGAACGGTGCCAGGAAAGCCCCACCAACCACGCCACATGTTCTGTTCATGCCCCTGACTTGTCGGGTTCTGGACAACCTTCTTCGAGGCGATGTCCCAGATTGTGGGGGTGAGAGTGGAGTGTGCCCAAAAGTGGCAGTCACCAAGTTAGCGGGCCAGCCAGAAATATGTATGGGGAAGACGCCCGACGCCCTTGCCTTTGCTTCTCTATTTGCCCCCTGGAGAATCCTGCTCGGCTGGCATTCAGCAGCATCACTCACAGCTGCAGACTGGCTGCCCGACCTGTAGGAAGTTCTCCACCTGGAGAAGATCAAGTTCACCATCCGAGGGTCAGAGGAGAGCTTCCACAAAGCGCGGAGGCCATTCGCGCACTTGTTCCAGGGACCTGTTTGAAGCCAACAGTCGATAGAATCGGGGGAGAGGAGGGTGGGTGTACGGGAGTCAATGGGACCACAGGGAGCAGACAGGAAATGGGGGAGGGGGGGGGTGTGGAAAGGGGGGAGTGGGGGGCTACCGGGAAAAGGAAGGAGAGGCCGGAAAATAACTGACACAGAGGCCAGAGAGCCTAGAACAAGAAAAGAGGAAAAAGGACCCCAAGGGAAGATTGAAAACAGGACACGGGAGGGGGGGGGGAGGGGGAGGCCCAGCGACAAAGATGGGGGGGGGGGGTTAAGGGAGGGCACTGCCCACTTATAAGTAATGAATAACTACCCATTGTACAGTGAAGGACCCAGGAAAGGACCCTGCAAACGACACAAAGCAAATTGACATGTATATTGTAATCGGCACAGTTACCCCTACTCTTAGTATCATGTATAATATGTTAAAAAAATCAATAGAAACATTCAAAAAAAAGTTATCTCAAAGTGTGCCCCAGCTAAAAATGGATGTAGAAAGTATTGTTACTCTTGCTTTGAGGGAAAAGATGAAAGTCAATTTGTGCAAGGTAAGGTCACTCGAGAGCAATGACGAGAACGGTCAGTTACACAGTGCAAAGTTGGTCTATGCCTTTAAACTGAAATGGTGTGGTAGTCACCACTAACTGTATATTAGATGTGGTACCTGTATATTTGATGTAGTAAGGTAAGGCTCCTGTATGAGAGGTACATGGGTAAATCCCTGCCTGTTGGCTCCGCCCAGTAGACGGTGTATAAATGTGTGTGCTCGCCGGAGCTGCTCCCATTCTGGCAGCACCTGCAGGAGGCCACACATCTCTGCTCAATAAAGCCTCGATTATTCTCTACTCTCGTCTTTGTAGTAATTGATAGTGCATCAATTTATTGAGCAAAGATTTTGAAACAATGGAACGTCGCATCAAACCTGATCGCCTTCAGCTACACCCTCAAGCAGCCAACGCCACTTTGGTCTTTGACCACTGGCTAGCCTGCTTCGAAAGCTACCTCCGATCATCGGCTGAACAACTCTCGGATGCCCAGAAGCTCCAGGTCCTTTATTCACGGCTGAGCCCTGACATTTTTCCTCTCATCTGGGATGCGCCTACATACTCTGAAGCATTGGAGTTCCTGAAAGGACATTACGTTTGGCCGGTTAACAAACTCTACGCCAGGCACCTCCTGTCCACGAGACAGCAACTACCTGGTGAGTCCTTAGACGATTTCTAGCGTGCCCTGCACATCCTGGCGAGGAACTGTGACTGCCAGGTAGTTTTGGTAGTCAAGCATACAGAACTTTTAATCAGAGACGCTTTTGTTATGGGCATGGAGTCGGCGTACATCCGCCAGCGCCTATTGGAAGGGGGTGCGCTTGACCTTTGATGAACCAGGCAGCTCGCGAATTCGCAAACAGCGGCTTCCCGTAACATCCAGGCGTATGTCCCCGACCGCACGGCCCCCTCGTGGACATCGTGGGCCCCACCAGCTACCGCCCCCAGCCCACCCCAAGCCTGCGCCGCGCTGCAGCCAGCCAACCCCGGGGGGCCCAAATGCTACTTCTGCGGGCAGACCAAACACCCCCGGCAGTGCTGCCTGGCGTGGAACGCAACCTGCAAGACCTGCGGAAAGAAGGGACATTTTGCTGCTGTGTGCCAGGCCCGGTCGATCGCTGCTGTTTCTAGGCCCAGGGTACCTACACCCCCCCATGTGCGACCCGTGGGCGCCTCCATTTTCGTCCCCGCAGACCACGTGCGGCCCGTGGGCGCAGCCATCTTTAACGGTGCATGCCATGTGCACCCCGTGGGCGCCACCATCATTGGCGCTATTTTGGATGCGCCTCAGGACCCCTGCTCGTTGGAAACTTTGTCTGGCCGCTCATCGCCTGCCACCACCGCCGACCAGCCCGGGGCCTCCCAGCATCAGCCGCAGCTCACCTCGATCAC
Organism: Scyliorhinus canicula; assembly: GCF_902713615.1. Classification (NCBI taxonomy): domain Eukaryota; kingdom Metazoa; phylum Chordata; class Chondrichthyes; order Carcharhiniformes; family Scyliorhinidae; genus Scyliorhinus; species Scyliorhinus canicula. The sequence goes on along the minus strand of NC_052148.1, from coordinate 269,337,000 downwards.
CCTCGACCAGTCCCGGTCTCACAACCTCGCAACCGCAACGACTACGGTGAAAATCGATGGGCACAAGACTTCCTGCCTTCTTGACTCCAGGAGCACGGAAAGCTTCATCCACCCCACTACGGAAGTCCACTTCCGGGGTTTCGCTCCCAACGTGGCTGGCAGCTCCTGGACCCGTCCTCCTCCGCAAACACGTGCGACCCACAAGGCCAACCCATTGGTCGAAAGAGTACAACTACTGCACGCGAACCCGCAGTACACCTACGTGGCGCACCCCGACGGGCGCCAGGACACAGTCTCCCTCCGGGACCTGGCACCAGCTGGATCCCCACCCACGGCCTACCACCTGACACGACCCCCTCCGATTGCCCCGGCGCCACTCACCCTCCCCCCAGTGCACCTCACCACAGCCCCCACTCCAGGACGATCCGTCCTCCCAATGGTTCCACTCGGGGATGATGATGAGGACAACACGCTCCCGCAGTCACAGGCGACCAAGTCGGTGCCCGCATCACCACCGGGACCGAGGCGATCACAGCGGAGGCTCAAGGCAACCGACCGACTGAACCTGTAAATTTTGCATGAACTGTAAATTTTTCCACCACCCCCGCCGGACTCTTTTTTAACAGGGGGTGAATGTGGTAGTCACCACTAACTGTACATTAGATGTAGTACCTGTACATTAGATGTAGTACAGTAAGGCTCCTGTACTAGAGGTACATGGGTAAATCCCTGCCTGCTGGCTCCGCCCAGTAGACGGCGTATAAATATGTGTGCTCGCCGGAGCTGCTCCCATTCTGGTAGCAGCTACAGGAGGCCACGCATCTTTGCTCAATAAAGCCTCGATTATTCTCTACTCTCATCTTTGTAGTAATTGATAGTGCATCAAATGGGTTTCCAGCAAATTGACAAGCTGCTTTGCACCATGTGAGATTTTCCTTTCCATCGACAGAAACATTTGGCCAATTCCCTGAGTCAGGTTTATGCTGTTGCCACTTCCACCCTCGTTGTAGGAGCATAGGAACAGGAGGAGGCCAGTTGATGCCCTCGACCCTGTCCTGCCAGCCAATGCGATCATGGTTGACCTCCGAGGTAGCTCCGTACACCAACCTTTGATCAGTCAGTAACCCTTAATCACTTTGGTCAACAAAAAACTGTCAATCTCAAATTTAAGATTCATAATTGATTATTGATTGACATTTGTGGAAGAGAGTTCCAGACTCCAACCACCCTCCGTGTGGAGAAGTGTTGCCTGATTTCAGTCCTGAAAGGTTAGACTCCACAGGATTGGGTGACAAAGTCGATCTCCGTCCAGTTGGTGGGAAAGTGTTGTGCGTGTATATCAAAGTGGTGCAGGGAGCGTTCTCCGCCTGGTCTCAGAAGTAAAAACCATGCCCTATGTTTTTGCTGACATTTATTAAGATGGCACTAACCTACTTAACATTGAAAATTAGAATTTGCACTTCTTTCTTTTCAAGTTATTACTTCCATCTCTTCTGGCTTGATTGGAAATTGAATAGCCAAATAATTACATACTTGTTTATGAAACAAGAACAGGCCTGATTCTGAACAATTATTTTTTGTACCAAATCCTGGATCAGTCTGTAACGTCCTCACATTTGTTTTTAGTTTTAATAACCTAGTTTATTTTTAACTGTATTTTTTTTAAATTTAGAGTACCCAATTCATTTTTTTTTCCAATTTAGTGTGGCCAATCCACCTAGCCTGAACATCTTTGGGTTGTGGGGGCGAAACCCACGCAAACACGGGGAGAATGTGCAAACTCCACACGGACAGTGATCCAGAGCCGGGATCGAACCTGGGACCTCGGCGCCGTGAGGCAGCAGTGCTAACCCACTAACCCCTATACTCAGCGAAGAGGGAATCAGTTGAACTGTTCCCAGGTTTTTAGGTACAAATCTAAACTATCCAATCAGATCTTCAGAATGACAAAGAAGCCGCAACATATTTCTTTTTGATATAAAAGGGAGGTTCTCCTCTATACCTAACTCTTTGTTTTCTGGCCCCCCTGTCCTCTTGCTGTCAGGTTTCGTTTGAAGCATTTCCACAAAGCGCTTTGGGATGTTTTACTGCATTGCAGGCGCCGTATAAACGCATTCTTTTGTTGCTGTGCAGGCAAGTGATGGGAAAAGCCAGGAGAGAAAGCCCTGGGCAGTTAGTGCCTGGGTGGAGGTGGCTCTTGGATTGCGATGAGCTCAGTGCTTCTCATCGTTTGACAACGTCTGACTCCTGCCCAAGCTAGCACTTCCTGCCGTTCATCTGGGTGACCCCCGCATGCGAGTCGACCATTCCATCGATTCCCTGAGGTGGCGGGGGGGACGGGGGGGGGGGGGGGGGACGGGGGGGACGGACGGGGGGTGGTACACTGGAGCAGTGAGCGTTGGCTGACCCCCAGTCCCTGGGCCAAGTCCACTCCCCACGTTCGCCCATTCCCTCCCCCCCACCCCCCCCCACGCTCTCTCTGCGGCCAGCCCATACCAATCCAGCCCTCACACCCTTCTGACAGAGCACCGAGGCAGGTTGTAACAGGTGTTTAATATGACAGCATATATACTGATTTGTGCCCTGGACCCTATCGCTAAACTGTGCCCTGCACCTGTGCCAACTTAACTGGTGCCGACCTTTGTGGCATTATAGGCCTGAACGCTATGCCGCGGTGAATCCTCAGATAATACATCAGGAATGGAGGTGGCCTGCTGTGATTCCCACCCTGTGACCTGCGCCCCCGTTGGCGACAGTCTTCTGGTGCGACCGGGCCCAGCTACTGCTCGGGTGACCAGGGTGGGGGGGGGGGGGGGGTGGGTGCGGTGCTGCCCTGTTTTGCCCGCTGCCCATGTGATGCGACAGGGACAGGAGGGGGGACTCCCCGGCTGCACCTGCATCATCAGACCCTGGCGGGTCCCCGTTGTCCTCAACATCGTGTTAACGCCTTCGGTGATGCTCCTCAGTGACTGGGACATACTCCGAAGCGCCTCGACCATTCGCATCTGAGAGCGGGACATGTCCCGCAGAACATAGAACATAGAACATTACAGCGCAGTACGGGCCCTTCGGCCCTCGATGTTGCGCCGACCTGTGAAACCATCTGAAGCCTATCTGACCTACACTGTTCCATTTATCGAACAGTACAGCACAGAACAGGCCCTTCAGCCCTCGAGCATGTGCCGAGCATTGTCCGAAACCAAGATCAAGCTATCCCACTCCCTGTCATTCTGGTGTACTCCATGTGCCTATCCAATAACCGCTTGAAAGTTCCTAAAGTGTCCGACTCCACTATCACGGCAGGCAGTCCATTCCATACCCTAACCACTGGGTCGCATCCCCCAGCGAGTCGGACATCCTGCCGAGGCCCTCAGCCATGGCCATCACCGACCGAGCCACGCCATGGACAACTTCACTCATGGTGCTGACGTAGTGCGCCAGGCTCTCCACTGTGGTCGCCACCCTCGTAGTGTTGGTGCCACGCATTGCTGGCGACATCTCCTGTGCCCGTAGACTCTGGGACTCCTCCAACGGTCATGGATCTGCTGGAGTGACGCTGACATCTTTCTTTGAATGTCCTGGCCGCTCCCTATCATCTCCATCAGCTCCAGGTAACCCTGTTCCAGAGGATCAGCATCTGACTGGGACCCACCTGGGTCCTGGGATCCAGCAGCCCTCCGACTGCTGCGTCGCCTGGGGGTTCATGCCTCCACCTTATGTGCATTGACAACTTTGTGGTGGTCACCAGAATATGCTCCAGATGTCTGTCCACTAAATCTTCCCATCGAGATGCGTGTATTTGCGCAGGTGGAAGGTGGGGATGACAACTGTGATGCATCGACTTTCCTCCAAGGTGGTCTCATGGGAGGTGGGGGCCTGGGGCCACCCCGGATGGGCCGGCTCCATTGGGGGAATAAACACGTGGTGGGTGGGAGGGATGGGGCAGTTTGTGAGGCAACAACAACTCACGTGTGACAGTCCATCTGGATGGGGCCCGGTGATCCACAAATCTGCAACTTGCGCTGACCTCCGTATTGGTGACCGCTCTGTCCACGGCCACTCGCGTCACCTCCAGGGCCTTTTCCTCAAAGTTGTGAGGATCCTAATGTCCGGCACCCCTCTGCTAGTCTGGGCCCTCTACGGACGATTGTGGGAGAGCTTTTCCTGTGGAGACACAGAGAGGGTTTGGTAGTCACCATTGTTGTATCATATTGTATATACTGGTATTACGGTAAGGCCCCTGTACTGCAGGTACGGGGGTAGATCCCTGCCTGCTGGCTCCGCCCAGTAGGCGGAGTATAAATATGTGTGCGCTCCGAACAGCAGCCATTTCACCAGCTGCTGTAGGAGGCCACACATCTCTGTGTAATAAAGCCTCGATTACATTCTACTCTCGTCTCGTCGTAATTGATAGTGCATCAGAGGGCATCGTTAGCCACAGGTGTGGGTCACAGTGATTGAGGGCATGCTGTGAAGAGAGGGTTCGGGTGATGGGAGGGTTGGGGTGAAGGGAGGGGGGTGTGAAGGGTGGTTTGGGGAGCAGACGGAGTGTTGGGGAGGGAGGTTAGCGGGGGGGGGGGTGGCAAGGAGTGGGGGTGGGGTGTCAATTCACCCGTGCTGCCCGGTGTAGGCCGTTGACCTTGTTGCGGCACTGGAGGCCTGTCCTCCTGCTCACCTTGCCCGAGCTGACGGTCGCTGTCACTTCATCCCAGGCGGCCCTCGCTGCCCTGTGGCTCCTCCTCTGGGACCCTCGGGGGAACAGGACATCCCTCCCGGCCCCCACCACATCCAGGAGCCTCCCCAGGCCTGCATCCCCGAATCGCGGGGTCGGTCATCCTGGTAACATGGCTGCGAGCTGAATGGGGTTGGCTGTGCAAGTGCTGTTTAAATCCTGCTCAACCTTGTTAGGGGGTGGGGGTGGGGGGGGGGGGGGGGGGGGGTGCTGGCGAGCGTGGTCTCGGAGAATCGGCTGGCGAGCCTGCGGCATGAAGCCTGGAGGGCCTCGTCAAGTGGACCAATTAAGTGTTGAATACTGTCGGCCTTGCTGCGCCGAATGGCGGGAAGCTCACGGCAACACCCGCTCGCTACAACATTCAGAAATCATTCCGGAGAATCGGGTCCTTTGTCTCAGGAACAGCGAATCCGGCTGACCCTGTTCAAGGGAAGGGTTAAAAGATGAAACCTTATTTGAAAAATCCCACTCTAAACCTTGTGTGATCACAGAGGGCAAGCTGTCTCATTCATCAGATATTGCATCAATGTGTAGTCACCGGTTTCGGCTGGAGTCTATCTTTTCTACTTGGTGTGTTTTTCCTCCCAGTCTGTCTCCGTCCAATGATACTGATACAGAAAGGCATTTTAATTGCAGAACATTCCTGCAAATTATTTTATGATGGGTTTATTGCCACCTTGTACTCGTCAGGGCCTGGTGTTGTCAAGGCTCCAGGTGATAAATTATCAGCAAAGCTTGGGGAGACCGTGTCATTTTTTAGAGTAATCCTTCAGTACAATTCCATTCATCACACCATCTCAGTGATTTTAGCCAGATTTTACACTGCCGATTAGCTCATTACTGGGGTTAATTGGCGACATTAACTGACAAGAATTACTATTCAAGTATCAAATGGCATTGCTTCCTCTGATCTGAAGTGCAGCTCACATGAATTTGCTGAAACTCTGTGCATAAATGGCCGCGATTTCTGCTAATAGTCACAGACCGTGCAGTATGTTTCCCCATTATTTCCACAAATTGTCCTGTAACGTTATTCACACCATTTGGCACACGCACAGGGCAAGCCAATGTTAACTCTTTGAGTGCAGCAACTTCACTCTCCCAGGTCAGAGTTGATGGGCAGTCTCCCCCAGCTTCCAAGTGGGGCACCTCACAAATTCAACGCGCAAACTTTCCGTTTAGGCCTCTCCCCTCTACCAAACTAAAGCCAAGATGAACAATTTTTAAAAAGTCATTTAGAAACTTTATATAGTTCTGCATCTAGCTCCCTCTAGTGGTTAATTCAGACATAACATTAACCCTTACAGTTCTGTACATTTCTCATAATGTCACATTAGTGTCAATTAATGCTGCAATGAAGATACTGTGAAAATCCGCTGTGAAAATTGGGTTAAGTGGTGATTATTGGATTCTTGCTGTGCTCTGGCTGGATCCTGATCTCGCCAACGGGAGCGAGTGGCTTCGGTGGCAAACCCGGCCCGGTTCTCAGTTTATCGGCCTTGTCGCGCTCCCACTTAAGTGCAACGCGCTATTAAATCACGCCCCTACATGTTGAAAACTATTCCAACGCACTAAATTGGCGGAATGCCATTTGTGACAATGTGGACAGAAGTCCTCTGGTGGGGGCGGGAATGCGGAGAGTTTCCCGCTGCAACGGCCGGAGGTAAGACATGTTGTTCTGTGATTCCATCGTTGCAACGTCAGGCACAGAACATGTAGTTGTTTAACTGGCACGATGACTTATTGTCAAACTCGTGAAAAGATAACTAACTGATTACGAAACAGATAAAGTGACTTGAATTCTCTGGGAGCTACTGTAAGTGCATCGATCCTGTTGTACGTCCAACTACCAACTGGCGGGTCCCTCCAGTCACGTGATGGATGACTGATGCCACCTGCTGGCCGGAGGCCATACTGATAGTTATGTGCAATGATATGCAACTATATACGTTTTTACAACTATATACATTTATACAACTATATACATTTATACAACTATATACATTTATATGTGCATGCATATCAGCACAAGACACGTCATACCATCCAGCCCTATTTGGTAACCAGGTGTTACGCACCCTATACCGTGGCGGGACTAACTGGCCGCCATATTGAAAATGCGCCCAACATCACTGGCCCACTGTTGAAGAAAGAAGATGGATCTCCAGGAACGTACTGCGGCTGGAAGGTGAACCCCCTCGGTGATACTGAATCTGGAAGATCCACCTGTAAATGCTCCGCCCGCCCACTGCCGTGGTATTCCGGGGTCCAGGGCTGCCGGAGGTCCGGAGACAGCCCCAGGCATTGTTCAGGTGATTCCCGACATCTGCGCGCCACATTGTTCCAAACGTGTTTCACACCAGCGTGTTTTCCTCCCGGCACTGCGGAGAATCAGGCGTGGGGTGGGGGTAGATACCGGGGTGGGGGGGGGGGGGGTCAGGCTTTCATCTGCATTTCACTAGCGGGATGGAAATGAGTTTCACGCTGGCTTTCAGCAAGTTTCCTGATCTGTCACGGCAGGTACCAGCGGAAGATCCCGTGGAAATTCACGGCAACATAATAATGAATTTAGGGCCACCCGCCAAATGATCCCCCATCCCACCCATCGTTGAATCTGCTGGCGTGGGCTTGGGAGAATCCCACCCATTGAGTCCCACCCTGTGAGCATGCCCTCACCCATATATCAAACTCCTGCTCAAAGTTCTTGTGGAGAAGGGTACAATCGAGTTCAGGAACTAATTTGTCCTGCGATTGAGGGATTTGAATCTTTTCCTTTTGTCAAGTATCCTTAAAATGTCACTCAAGGTTAGTATCAGGAGTTCTTTTCATCAGAACCTTCTGGATAGGTAGACATCACTGAAGGTCAGCCTTTTGTTCTCTGCCGATAGCTCAATGGTAGGGTTGAAAGGTTCTCTTGTACGATGGCTGGGCTCCATTAGTAATGGCACTCCACAGAGAAATCCAAGACAGATCCATCCAGAATCCATGAACACCCCAATGGTGGCAGTCTTCCATGAAACCTTATTCCTTCCCTGTGCGTTTTTTTCCTGAAATATAGGGCTGGATTATCCAGGTCCCCCAGCCGTGCGTTTCTCGGTGCCACTCTGCTAGCTGGCGAAGGGATCCTCTCTTCCCGCTGCTTGTCAACGGGATTTCCCATTGAAACCGCCCCACACAGCCGGGAAATGCACGGGTGGGGATGCACTGACAGTGGGAAAAGAGGATCCCAGATACATCCAGTTCTATCTTTGTCCCTCTTCCCTCGCATCGTTTGGTTGGGATGCTAATTCAATGCAAATTGTTCACGTTAAAACAGTGACTACACTTCAAAGGTATGGGCTTTAAAGTGCTTTGGAACATCCTGAGGTAGTGAAAGGTGCACAGATACAGGTTCTTTCCTCCTCTCTGTCCTCACGAAGCCACAACAGGTAATCCTTCTAAACGTTAGCTCCTTCTTGCCCCTTCATCCGGCTCCTGTAAGGCCGGGAAATGAAGAAAAGCCCAAATGGACAAACAGGTTGCATCCTCCAACTTCAAAATGAAAACATTTGTGTGCAGTCAAACCCACCTTCCAAATGTTTCTGATTCTACGAGTCCCTTCTGTCCCTCTTTTTCCTTCTTTCCCACTTGAGACTTCACGGGTGGGATTCTCCGATCGCCGACACCAAAATCACGTTTGGATGGGTCGGAGAATCCATTTTTACGCCGAAATCTGGGGCGACGTTGTTTTTCTGATGCTCCGCCCACTCAAAAACGGCGCACTCAAGGAGTACGCTGCATGCCGTTGGGTCAGCCTCAGTACGTTACCTCGGCCCTCCCCCCATGCTCCTTCCCCGATGGGCCGACTTCCCGACGGCGTGGAATGTTTGTCCTCTCACCTTTCATAAACCTGGTGTCCAGCTGTGGACCGTGTCCAGCGCCGCCACAGTCGGGGGGAGAGAGCCGTTCCGCTGGCGGGGGGGGTCTTCGGCGGGGGCTGAGTGGACTGGTGGAGGGTGGCCTGAGGGTGGCGAGGGGGTTACAGGGTGGTGGTTTCTGACAGGCCGAGTCCATGCGCGGCTGGCGCCATGTTGTACGGCATGGCGGCCGCCGTGCGCATGCGCGGCCACTGACTGGCCATTCTGCGTCCGTATCAGCAGGTAAAGCTGGGGGCTTTATGTGGCACGGCTGCTAGTCCCTCATTGGGCGTAGGACCGCTGCGGGAGCGGCGCTGACTTTTTGGCCGTAAGACCAGACGGATCCTGCGGACATAGCCGCAGAATCGGAGAACCCAGCCCATAATCGTTTCCACTGAGCTGGACTCAGTACAGCACAGAAAGAGGCCATTCGGCCCATCGGGTCTTATCTGGCTCTTTCGAAGATCAATCCAGTAATTCCCGCTCCTCTGCTTTTTCCTCTTGTCTCTGCATCTTCTTCACGTATTCTTCCAGTTCCCTATCGAAAGCTATTATTGAATCGGTTTCCATTGCCCTAACAATAGCGTGTTCCAAATTTAGTGAGATTTTTCAAATACTCATCTAATTTCGGATGCCAAGGATATGTAGATAGCCATAGTATTAACAAAAGCAATTAGTAATCTAGGAAGTAAAATACAGTTCACAATAAAAGCGAGCACAGGATTCATTCCTGAGCCCGTATCATGCGATCCTGATTGGTGGTTTACTGAATTGGTCAGGTTGATTGCCCAATCCACTGTTCCCCAAAAGGGTGCGTGAATCCCATTTCGGGAAATTGTGGAATGTGCGACCAGAGGCTCTCCAAGATGTATTCACTACCATGCACTGGGTACACTTGATTGTGGAATAACCACCGGTTAGTTTACCATTTTATCATTGCTCGGGGTAAATTAGCGTCCACTTCGGGTACAGTGTAGTCCCTGGTCAGAAAAGGCCGGGCACGCCCGGAGCAGAGTGGACCATCCTCTACCCTGCAAACCCCAACAGGCTTTAAGCCCAACCTCTCTTCAAGGTTTTCTTTGTGAAAATTAGGTTTCGGCCATGGTTCGATGGGTAGTCCGCTCAGTTCTTTGTCAGAAAGTTAGGTGTTTAAGACCCCTTCCAGAGACTTGAGCACTAATCAAGTTCGATCCCGAGTGTCGTACTGAGGGAGCGCTGCATTGTCTGTCATGTCAGATGTTAAACCAGAACACTGGCTTCCTTCTTGGATAGAAGAAATGGATCCCATAGCACCATTTCAAACGTTCTCTCCAGAGTCCTGGTCAATAGTAATCCCTCAAAAAACAGATTTCCCCGTTCTTCTCTTGTGCTGTCTTTGGAAGCTTGCTGTGTGTAAATTAGCTGCTGTACTAACTACATTACAACGGTGACCACAATTCAAAAGTGCTATTGGCTGTCAAGTGCTTGTGGGAAATCCTCAAAGTTGCGAAAGCGTTCTTTCCTTAAGTGTCCTGGTGATAGAAATTCCTCTGGTCACCGCACAGTGTGCCATTTCCTTCTCGGTATTCCTGGAGAAACTTTTGCCATGTTCTGAGAAGACTGAGAGTGACAATTAATGCCGGATTGTGAAGGATTTCATGCTGTGTGTTTATGCCCACTGGAAATTGGGTTGAAACTGCCTAAAGTCAGTTTTGCCCAGCAACCGAGAGATGGTGCAAGGTTTGATTCCATCAACATATCCTGGATTCAAAGCCCAGAGGTGAAAGACAACACATTAACCCATTGTATTAACCAATTCAAGGTGCCCAAACTGATTCCCGTTTTGACCAATACCCCTGTAAAGTAAGCCTGAGGGTGTGTCTACATTAATAATATTTATTACTGCTTTTACACGACTTGGTTTTCTCCGATGAGCTATTTTGGCGTTTGTCGTTGTTATATTTGCCATTTCCTCTTGTTTTCCTAGATGGTGGTCATTTTTTATTATGACATCTGAATGAGTATTTTAAGAGACACTTAATGAGTGAATGTTATTTATGGTACTTTCTGCAACAAAAAACAATTCCTCGGTAAACAACAAGGTTTCAGACTTCCCTGGTAAAATGAGGTCACCTTATTGATTCTGAGGTGCCCACTGTGTCTCGTCCTGAAGACAGGAGCTCTGAGCTTCTCCAGCCGTGCACTCTGACCAGGGTGGCTGCAATGGACAATCAACCCAGTGACCACCTCGCCACCACAGGCATGGCGCGGGCCCCTCACAAGGATTTTACGCCAGCCAACTAATTAACCCACTGCAGCGGGTCTGAGGATATGGCCTGTTGTCCTTTTTTAAAAATAAATTTAGTGTACCATATTTATTTTTTCCAAATGAGGGGCAATTTCCAGTAAGAACACTATTCACGACGCCCTATGCTGCTCTTGCTCATGTATTTGCTTTGTTTGGCCCCTTGTTCCACACTGTAACCAATCACTGTTTGTCGATGTACCATTTGTCAATGTACTCTGTTGATTATTCTTTTTGTTTACTGTGTACGTACTGTGTACGTTCCCTTGGCCACAGAAAAATACTTTTCACTGTACTTCGGTACATGTGACAATAAATCAAATCAAATCAAAATCAAATCAATTTAGCGTGGCCAATCCACCTACCCTGCTCATCTTTGGGTTGTGGGGGCGAAACCCATGCAGACACGGGGAGAATGTGCAAACTCCACACGGACAGTGACCCAGAGCCGGGATCGAACCTGGGACCTTGGTGCTGTGAAGCCACAGTGCTAAGCACTTGTGTTACCATGCTGCTCATGTATTTGCTTTGTTTGGCCCTTGTTCCGCATTGTAACCAATCACTATTTGCCGATGTACCATTTGTCAATGTACTCTGTCGATTATCCTTTTTGTTTACTATATTGGTACTGCGTACGTTTCCTTGGTCGCAGAAAAATACTTTTCACTGTGCTTCGTACATGTGACAATAAATCAATCAATCAATCAATCAATCATGATCTAGCTCCCCTGTCACTCAGATACTACCCTGGTACCCTCAACAATCAGCTTGTTTCTTAGATTTTGAACTTCACCAAGCCCAGAAGCAAAATTCCTTGGATTACCTTCAGTTCCTCAAATAGAGCGACAGAATTTTGTCCCTCATATGATATTCCAATTCCTATTCTCTTCCCACACCTCGTGGTGAGCTGAGGCAGACTTTTGTCTGTTTCCATAGCTCATTATTCCTGGAACAGGCCAATAGTCTGTCACTGGAGGCTTACAGCTTGACGGGCACCATCGACATCAAGCATGGCTGGCCAGGAGTCTATCTCGCTTGCAAGGATTTGCAGGTTGACACACTCAATCTGCTTGGCCGCATTATGAATGCGGCACGGTGGCGCAGTGGCTAGCACTGCTGCCTCACCGCTCCAGGGACCCGGGTTCAATTCCAGCCTCGGGTGACTGTGCGGAGTCTGCACATCCTCCCCGTGTCTGCGTGGGTTTCCTCCGGGTGCTCCGGTTTCCAGCCACAGTCCAAAGACGTGCAGGTTAGATGGATTGGCCATGCTAAATTGCCCCTTAGCGTCCAAAGGGTTAGGTGGAGTTACGGGAATAGGGTGGGGGAGTGGGCCTAGGTAGTGTGATCTTTCGGAGAGTCGGTGCAGACTCGATGGGAAAATGGCCTCCTTGTGTACTGTAGATATTCTTTGATTCCTTGGCCATCGAGTCCTGGGGTGGGATTTGAACCTGGAGCTTCTGGCTGGCTCAGAGACAAATGTACTCTCCCCTGAGTCACCAGACCTCCCTGATGTGTTATCTGTGTTGGTCTAACATCGACTGCAACTAGATGCAGTAAAACGAGAAACAGACTTCCGACACAGGAGATGGTCCAACACTGTTTTATTGAACCTGCTGATTGCTGTACATAATCTGCTCTATTAACCTAACTGATAATCTCCTACTGGTTTGACCAGCCTAGCTCTCTATTACATAGTGATGATGTTCATTGGCCTTTGCACTGTGACTATCTCCCTAGCCATGTCCTGTGAGAGAGGGAGAGCCTTAATGCCCTGTGAGCTTTATAGTGGTGGTGTCCTGTCTGGTGATTGGTTGTTCTGTGTCGTGTGTGTTCATTGGTTATCCTGTGTGTCAATCACTGTCTGTCTGCATCTCATGATATACATGAGTGGATATTATGACACTCCCCTCATACAATATGCGTGTTCCAATATATCAAAGTTTCTCTTGACAGTCACTTGTCGGACCTAGTTTTCTTCAGGCCTTGGATTGTTCTATCAATTATATCCAATGTTTTTTCCACTGCTCCTTCGCCCTCCAGATTGAATGTGGTTACCACGGCAAACAGCCCAATGTTTGTAACCAAGGGGATCTTTCCACCTTTACAGAATAGAAATGAGTGGGCAAAATTACAATCAAATTTTCCTGATCAGAGCTATTTACTCTGTCTGCTCGGTGTCAATGGCAGCAAAACACTTTCTCTGGATGCTGTACAAATTCTATTCAGATAAGCCTACTGTGAGCCAGTCGTGACCTATGATGATCACAATCATTGGATCATAAATGGGACCTCAGTTTAACACCTTATCTAATATAAATTCACCCCCAATAATGCAGTGCTCCCTCAGTAATGCACCAGGCATGTCAATCTAGATTTTGGATTCTAGTCTCTGGAGGGGTGGGGGGGTTTAAAAGCATTTAAATGAAAACCTCTCACCTAATTTGCAGCACGGTAGCATTGTGGATAGCACAATTGCTTCACAGCCCCAGGGTCCCAGGTTCGATTCCGGCTTGGGTCACTGTCTGTGCGGAGTCTGCACATCCTCCCCGTGTGTGCGTGGGTTTCCTCCGGGTGCTCCGGATTCCTCCCACAGTCCAAAAATGTGCGGGTTAGGTGGATTGGTCATGATAAATTGCCCTTAGTGTCCAAAATTACCCTTAGTGTCAGGTGGGGTTACTGGGTTATGGGGATAGGGTGGAGATGTTGACCTCGGGTAGGGTGCTCTTTCCAAGAGCTGGTGCAGACTCGATGGGCCGAATGGCCTCCTTCTGCACTGTAAAATCTGTGTGAAATCTGTGTAATCTCCTGACATAGACGACAGAAATGTTTGACTGGTGGTGGTGGTGGTGGGGGGGGGGGGGGGGGGGGGGGGGGAAACAATACCTTGTAGAGTTAATGCCATCACCCAAAATTGGAATCATGGCATCTAGCTAAGCATTGATGAAGGTCACAAACACTGGAGAGGATCACTTTGCCCTTTGCATAGAATGGAATGGAAGCTAGGCATCCCTGGTTGTTCCCTCAGAGGAAGTCACGCATCCGCTTTTACACGATAGCATCACTTTATCCACAAATGCTTCTTTTCAAAGTGCCTGGGATGCCATACGAGGCCTCTGGAAATATTGAAACTTACTGCTCAATTCTTGTGCTTGGCATTCACAGATCCTTTCGCTTTCCGAACATCACACGACCCACTGAGTGACAGGTGGCACCTGACCAGGTAAGGATGGCACATTTCCTTCTCCGAAAGCTGTGAGAGAACAAGTCGACAAAACGACGGCTCTGGGGTCACTTTTGCACGTGCTGGTGTTTTATTTCCAGGCTGTTCTTCATACGTTGAAATCAAATTGCTTCGCAAATTAACCGCCTCCGTAACAGAATACCAGCCGAACATGATGGGAGGACAATCTCCACGTGGAGGACTGCAGTGGTTCAGGGAGCAAGCCCATCGATAACTCTTCAGGGACAAGTAGGAATGAACAGTCATTATGGCAAGCCAACATCACCGGTATCTCAGCAACAGACTTTACTCTTGCCATTTGTAACATTCAAAATTAAAAACTCCCACAGTGTTTCACAACTTTGCATTATGTTCCCAGTCAATGATTACCCACCTAACTATTTATAATTAAAATTAAGGGTATGATAGTGTGGAGCTTATGCTGCAGAATTTATGATCCAATGAGTGTGATCATTTCAATTCAATGCAAGAAGCGACAACACCAGCACGTGTAAAAGTGACCAGCGGCGTTTTGACAATTAGTTCACAAAAACTCTTTCGGAGAAGGAAATCGGCCACCCTTACCTGGTCAGGTGTCACCTGTCATTCAGTGGGTCGTGTGGTGTTCAATTGTTCTGCCTTTGATCATGAGAGCCTGGCAACTGATCTATGCTCACTGTGCTTGATTGGTTAATCCAGGTAGCATTTAAATCTCTAAACCTGAATGTTTTTTGTTACATAGAACAGACAGTGCAGAAGGAGGCCATTCGGCCCATCGAGTCTGCACCGGCCCACTTAAGCCCTCACTGCCACTATATCCCTGTAACCCAATAACCCCTCCTAACCTTTTTGGACACTAAGGGCAATTTATCATGGTCAATCCACCTAACTTGCACACCTTTGGACTGTGGGAGGAAACCGGAGCACCCGGGAGGAAACCCACGCAGACACGGGGAGAACGTGCAGACGCCGCGCAGACAGTGACCCAGCGGGGAATCAAATCTGGGACCCTGGCGCTGTGAAGTCACTGTGCTATCCACTGTGCTACCGTGCTGCCCACAAAGTTCTGTGTTCGAACCCCCCCCACCCCTCCAGAGACTAGGGACCAAAATCTATGTTGACATGCCTGGTGCGTTACTGAGGGAGAGCTGCACTATTGGAGGTGTATTTATATTAGATAAGGTGTTAAACTGAGCCCCTTTCTGCCCTCTCATGTAAAAGATCGCATGGCACTACTTTGTATAATGGCAGGGAAGTTCTCCCCAATTTCCTGGTTAAAGTAGATCCCCTAATCATCAGCCCAGAAACAGATTGTGTCTGATCATTAATAGATTGTGGGATAATGCTGTGAACAAGTTGGTTGCCACATTTCTTATGTTACAACACTGGCTACAATTTAAAAGTATTTCATTGGCGATGAAGTGTAATGGGACCTTCTTCTTGGGGTGAATTGGTGTTGGACAATGAACACAGGCCTAGTCAGCTACCCCCTTATCCGTCAAACAGTGAAACATTCCGACAATAAAATAATTGCAATTTCATGCTTCGCTTCAGATAACTATTGTTGCGGTAATAGTATCGCAACATGATTGATGGTTAATCATACTTTTGTGTTCTTTGAATGAAGGCTAACATTTTGAATTTGCCAGAGGAATGTCACTACAAAGTGTCAATAAATGTTGTGTCTTTCCCTGTTTCTCTTTTCGATGAGCCAACATTGACCTGGCCCATTTTTTAAGCACATATCCATTTACATTGGACCATCCCAGGGTTTACCTGAAGAGAAAGTGAATCTCCAGCAAATAATTGCTTTTATTGTTACAACATGTCAAACATGATGCTGCAATCTGAGTCAGGGAGGCTACAAGAATAGATCGTTTGGGAATTGGAAGAGTCCCTGGAGACACTACTTGGTAGCTCAGACCTGAGAATATTGTGCTTGTGTTGTGTTGGTCATGGTGCAGTAATGCTGCTCCTCAGTTAGGATGCTCTCTGCCTTCAGCCACCATGTCTCACCGGGTGTTGGCCATGCTAAATCTCCATATTAATCTTGCCCCAGGGATGTGGGTCACCTTCGTTGGTGGTCCATTCGTCCATTTTGCGAGGCTCTTCAGAAAAATTGTTTTTTTTCCACCTCCATTTCTTTTACGATTGACCTTTCCCATCAGACTTTCTAAATCACGATTTCTTATGATGTGCCCAAGAAATTCCAACTGCCTCTTCCTGACTTTGGTCATCAGAGGTCAAAGAAAAAAGAACAAAGAACAATACAGCACAGGTACAGGCCATTCGGCCCTCCAAGCCTGTACTGGTCATGATACCAACCTTTGCCAAAACCCTCAGCAGTTCCTTGTGCCGTATCCCTCTATACCCATCCTATCCATGTGTTTGTCAAGATGCCTTTTGAACGCCGTTAATGTATCTGCTTCCACAACCTCCCCTGGCAACGCGTTCCAGACACTCACCACCCTCTGTGTAAAAAACCTGCCTCACACATCTCCTCTAAACTTTGCCCCGCGTACCTTAAACCTATGCCCCCTGGTGACTGACCTCTCCACCCTGGGAAAGAGTGCCTGCCCATCCACTCTATCCATGCCCCTCATAATTAAGTAGACCTCTATCAGGTCGCCCCTCATCCTCCGTCATTTGCTGCACCTGCCCACCTGACCCAGCTGCAATTTTACCAGAGGGTGGGGAGGCTAGCATCAACTGTTCAGCCCAGCCAATGAGATTGGCGGGCTGGTGGTTGGGCAAGGGGACAATGCCTTCAAGATATTTCTCGCCTCCACGTTTCCCAAACCCTTGTCCTGTGCAACCTGGCCCCATCCCACATTTCCTCCCTCTCTGCGGCTTGCCTGCTCGGCCCCGGCTAGAGCCTGGACTTACCCCCCCAGACCGGCTCCATCGCAGTTCATTTCCCTTGGGGATTGTTGCACTTCCAGCAGTGACCACCTCCCCTGGTGGCGCAGCTGTGACCAGCGAGCTCCTGGCCATTTCATTGGCTAGCCGCTCTGGGAGGTGGGACTGGCACCCCACAGATACGTCACTGTAAATACACAAGGGGTTAATGTAAATACACATAGACTAGCTAGACACTAGAGGGAGCACCAGAGACATGACACACAGACACTCAACCAATAGGTCAGTAAGATAGGACACGACCAATGGGCATTCACGATACACACAGAGGTGACACCACCACAGGAGGGCATTACACCAACCCACATAAAAGGACACAGCACACATGATCTTCCTCTTTCCAGTGGAGACACTCAGTGAGTACAGACACAGGGTTGATTCAACATCACACCCACCACGTGGATTGTAGCAGACTGGTTCGTCAGTCTGAGTAGCTATAGAAGGATTAACAGTAGAGTCGAACCCGAGTAGGAGAATTGTAAATAGTTTAATAAATGTGTTGAAGTTATCTCCACGTCTGAACCTTCCTTTGTCAGAGTGAACATCAAGGAAGCAGCTTAGGCTACGTTAAGAGCGTAACAAGACAATCGGCATTCATTTAAATGATATTATCGGGCTGGAAGGCCGATTCAAGTACCACCTGTGATCCCCCCTACCCCTCAACCAGGAGTGAAACCAGCGTGACTCAGAGACAAGAGCATTCCCGGCACCATGGACTTTGAGGGGCAGTATAAAGGTGGGTGTTTGTCTGGGGTGGTGGGGCTCGAATTGGTGGCAAGGGTTTGTACCCGGGGGGGGTTGATCCACCTCGGGATGGGGTGAACCTCCTCATGCTGTTGTGAAAGAGTAGCAACTCACTCCTTAGATGTTACTTGCAGGCACCCCCAGCGGTAAAACTGTTGAATGTTGTCAGTTTCATCGAGGTGCGCTGAGGTTTCCTGTTCATATAGATGCCCGGCACCCCGCCCATTTGGACACCCTCGTAGTCGCATCAGCTGATCAAAGAGATGGGCATGGCCAAGCTGAATCTCAGGACCATCAGGGGCTGGGACACCTTATTGGACTCAGATGCACAGCTCCGCAGCAGGTGAAGTAGGGGATTAGCAGACTTTAGCTTACACAAAGGACAGAAGGATCAGTGGCTGCTGAAATCCTCTTTGGCACACAGCTCCTGTCAGAGCACAAACTTCATTGTTGAGACAATCAGCTAATGCTCTCCTAAAGCTCAGGCGATTTCTCTCAGCCCTGCCAGTTAATCTAGCCCCATTTGTATCACACAGTGTGAGTGTATGAATCCTGGACCTGCCCAGCAGACCTGAACTGCTTTCTGACTGCTTTCTGTGTTAAACTTTGGCTCCATAAAACTTTGAACTGCCGCAAAGTTCTCACCTATCTCTCAATAGCGAACATCTGTTATGTTCGATAATAAATGAATCGGTGTACAACAGAACATTTAGTTCAAGACTAGTTATTTAATGTTAAATGAACTGTGGGTAAACTAAACTATTGCTAACCAAACTATGGAGCTTCTGACCATGCTACTAACAGCTCCTGTAACCCTGACCAAGACTGATTTTGTCCAGTTCCACTGTCCTGTTCCTCTTGCATGACACCTAGTGGTCGGAGGCTATATATACTTCTCATATACACTGTTATATACACTGTTACTGCATATCTTATAGCATCTATCTTCCACTGAAAACAATCTGGGAGTTTTAGGGCATGTGAAATATTAATGGCTATGGATACAGTAAATGAGTGGATATGGGTTGGTGGGCAACCAGAACTTCTGTCTGGGATGCTGATGGCCGGTGGGCATTCACAGACCATCGGTCTTTCTCCCAGTAAAGGTGACCGATCCCAAAGCTGGGCCCAGGCCCCGGCCCTCGCTGTGGAGCCTGGGGAACGTTTGGGCCACAGCGCTTCCGAGCGCCACGCTGCGGGGTTAGCTCTCGCCGAGAGGGCAGAAACGGGGCTCGACCTGAAATAGAGTGAGTGCCTGGGCCTTGGGGGCGGGGGGGGGGGGGGGGGGGGGGGGGGAGTGGGGCTGCCCTGGGCCCCACTGCTCTCAACCCGGCTGAGAAACCAATGTCAGGAATCTGGAGGAAGGGCAGATGAAGGTGCGAGGCCATGTGTCATAGAATCATAGAATTTCCAGTGCACAAGGAGGCTATTCGGCCCATCGAGTCTGCCCCTGCCCTTGGAAAGAGCACCCTGTCATTTCCTGGAATCTGCCAGCCAGAGTTGGCAACCCTCCCAGTGATGCACAATGTAAGTTTGAAGAATAATATTGAGTTCAACAGTTTCAGACTCTAATCTCTGCTCCACCGACACCCCCACATTTTGTTTCCTTTCCTTTGCAGGTTTTCCTCTCATCTTCTGTCAGCAGCACACCTGCTCTCGCTCTTTGCATTTGTTATTGATTTCCGTGCCCCACCACCTTCCCCTTTGGCCCTGGAACAATTTATTGTTCAATGTTCCCTGTTCTCCAACCTATCACTGACCTTCCTTTCGTCCTTGTCTCACGCCCTACCCAAAACGTATTACCCTTCAAACCTTTCCCACCGACCTGAAACTCTGACTCTCCCTCCACAGATGCTGCTGAGGTGGCCCAGTGCATTCTGTCTTTTCCGCTTGTCGATGAACAATTACTACTCGGCCGAGTTGCTGCGGTCAACTGATGGCAGTGCCACTGTATCCATTGGGATGTCATTGACTTTGGGAGGAGAAGGGGAAAATAGTTGGTCACAATAAATAACTCTCGGCAATCATTGCATTTGGTAGATCAAAGCCTGAGGACAAAATTGAACAAAGAACAAAGTACAAAGAACAATACAGCACAGGAACAGGCCCTTCGGCCCTCCAAGCCTGCGCCGACCATGGTACCTCCTAAACTAAAACTGTCTGCACTTACGGAGTCCGCATCCTTCCATTCCCACCCTATTCACGGTAGCATAGTGGTTAGCACAATTGCTTCACAGCTCCAGGGTCCCAGGTTCGATTCCTGGCTTGGGTCACTGTCTGTGCGGAGTCTGCATGTTCTCCCCGTGTGTGCGTGGGTTTCCTCCGGGTGCTCCGGTTTCCTCCCACACTCCAAAGATGTGCAGGTTAGGTGGATTGGCCATGCTAAATTGCCCTTAGTGTCCAAAATTGCCCTTAGTGTTGGGTGGGGTTACTGGGTTGTGGGAGTGTGGGCTTGGGTATGGTGCTCTTTCCAAGAGCCGGTGCAGACTCGATGGGCCGAATGGCCTCCTTCTGCACTGTAAATTCTATGAAAAATTCTATGAATTTGTCTCGATGCCTCTTAAATGCCGATATTGTACCTGCTCCCACCACCTCCTGAGGCAGCGCATTCCATATATTTACCTCCCCTCTGTATAAAAAAACCTGCCTGGCAGATCTGTTCTAAGCTGTTCCCCACGCACCTTAAACCGATGTCCTCTAGTACTTGGCTCTCCTCCCCTAGGAAAGAGCATCTGACTATCCACTCTGTCCATGCCACTCATAATCTTGTAGGCCTCTATCAGGTTGCCCATCAATGCCCGTCGTTCCAGTGAGAACAGACCAAATTTATTTAACCTCTCCTCATAGCTGATGCCCTCCATACCGGGCAGCATCCTAGTAAACCACTTTTGTCCCCTCTCCAAAGCATCCACATCCTTCTGGTACTGTGGTGACCAGAATTGTACACAACATTCCAAATGAGGTCTAACTAAGATCCTTTCCAGCTGCAACATGACTTGCCAATTTTTATATTTAATTTTTATATTTTTATATTTTTCATATGCCTTCTTGACCACCTTTCAGTAATCGGTGAACATGCACGCCCAGATCTTTCTATCTACCATTTCCTATGTAATTCCCACATGCATTGTACCTTCCAAAGTGCATTGCCTCACACTTGTCCGGATTAAACTTCACCTGCCATTTCTGCGCCCAAGACCCCAACCAATTTATATCCTGCTGTATCCTCTGACAACCCTCTTCACTATCCACAACTCCACAATGGCTCGACATAGCTAGTTTGCGACGCCATTAGAAACTCTTGCCCATCTCAAATCAGCTCAACCAAAGTATTTCAGAAAAGAAAACGCATGAACCTGGAGGAATAGTATAAGAATAAGTATATCATAATGTGACACAGAAACATGTGGATGATGATCACAGATGCAACAACAGAGAAAAAGGTGCATATAACAGTTACAATTCATCATTATCATGGTTTGCTACTTTTAAACAATATATTCAACAGATTAAAACTAATAACGCTCTGGGGTGTCTTTAGCGTCTCTGTGCTATTGAATCAGCCTCTTAAATAAGACAAATGAAGCAGTCTTAAATACGTTCAGGAGATTCTGTTATTGCAATTTAATGTGAGAGTTTCCATTCTATAATAGTTTTGCTCATGAACTATCTCCAGTTGGTTGTTATTGTCAGAGTCTTTCGGGATGTACAATGCCACCAACCGAAGGTGCAAATGCTTTCATGTCAGATAGGCCGTTGCCAGGCGGATTCAGGCTATTTTCTGAGTAGGCCTTGTGCCCAGTGCCTGGAACATTGGGTGTAATTGTGAAGTAAAAGTTGCCAAGTGCCAACAAGCCTCATTAAAAAATGTTTTCACGGGATGTGGGCATCGCTGGCTAGGTCAGCAATTATTGCCCATCTCTAGTTGCCCTTGAGAAGGTGGTGGTGAGCCGCCATCTTGAATCTGTGGAGGCCCTGTGATGTCGGTACATCCACGGTGCTGTGCCAGGGAGTTCCAGGGTGTTAACCCAACGACAGTGAAGGAACGGCGATATGGTTCCAAGTCAAGGTGATGGGTGACTTGGAGGGGAACCACCATAGAATACCATAAAATCCCTACAGTGAAGGAGGAGGCCATTCGCCCCATCGAGTCAGCACCAAGTCTTCAAATACGCACCCTACCCATTGACACTCCCCATCCACCCTGTCCTATCCGCATAACCCAGAGCCTGGACACTAAGGGGCAATTTAGCACGGCCAATCCTCCTAACCCGCACATCTTTGGACTGTGGGAGGAAACCAGAGCACCTGGAGGAAACCGATGCAGACATCACACAGACAGATGTGGAGTTGGACTGGGGTGAGCACAGCAAGAAGTCTAACAGCACCAGGTTAAAGTCTGGTGTTGCAAGACTTCTTACCGCACACAGACAGAGGCTGGGATTGAACCTGGGTCCCTGGCGCTGTGAGGCAGCAATGCTGACCAGTGTAAGTGGTGGTGTTCTCATGCGACTGCTGTCCTTGTCCTCCCAGGTGATAGAGGTCATGGGTTTGGAAGGTGCTGTCGACGGAACCTTGGTTAGTTGCTGCAGTGCAAGTTTCCATAAATAATACATTAGTGGATGGGACCAACCTATTCCTTGAAGTTTTACTGACTGCACAAGTATGAATGAAGCAGATCTCCTATAACATAATATTTACCCCTTGACCAATATCACTTCAACAATTTATCTGGCCATAGTCTCATTAATATTTATCGGGCCTTACTGTGTTTCTTACATTTCAACGGTGATTACACTTCAAAGGTATTCCATTGGCACAAAAGTACTTTGGGACATCCTGAAGCTGTGAAAGTCTATGTAAAATTACACGGGGCAGGGGATGATATATGCACCTTCTCACACAGGTTCTGAGTAATCGTATTCTTTTTTTAAAAGTTAAAGTACCCAATTTTTTTTTTGTCCAATTAAGGGACAATTTAGCGCGGCCAATCCACCTACCCTGCACATCTTTGGGCTGTGGGGTTGAGACCCACGCAGACACGGAGAGAGTGTGCAAACTCCACACGGAGAGTGAGCCGGGGCCGGGATCGAAGCCGGGTCCTCGGCAACGTGAGGTAGCAGTGCTAACCACTGCGCCACCGTGCCGCCCTTGAATAGCCTTATTCTTTCCCTATTGCTTAACTGGACTGTGTTGGCTGACCCAGTCTAGCGGAAATAGTGGTTCGCCAGGAAACAATTCAGAAGTGGTATCAGATTTGATAATTCCAACATGGAAATGTTGCTACAATGCAAATAGGAGGGAAGGTTTCACAGTAAACCAACAGGTGATGGTTTATTTGTGTGCTGCAGCTCCTGTGGATGAGAGGAAGAGGGGGGGAATCAGTGTGTGACACTCCTCAGAAACAAAGCTCCTCAGACAGAAACAACACACACCTGGAAAAGTTCTGGTTTGGTGGTTTGCAGGAGCTTTGATCACCTGATGTCTGGTCATGGGACTTCTCATTGCCTGCCGACTGCAGATGGTTTTCGACCCTGTAAAATGGTTGGGTCCCCAGTATTGAGAGTCTTTGCTCAATGGATTTTCTCCAGCAATTGTCGCACTAGAAATCCCAAGAACCTGGGATGGGGGGTAATGGAAACCTCCCATCCCCCCACCCTCCACCAGCCCCATTTCATTAATTCCCCATTCCCTAATGTTTCTCTCTTCCCTCTTGAGCCATATTTGACATTACCCCTATCTCCCCACGTCCACATCCTTGAGCCCTACTCCCCCTCTCTCCGTCTCCTCTGATCACAATGTTGCTTTCACACCCCTGAACTCCCCAGTCTTCAATCACTATTCCCACAATTCCCTGATCTCTGGTGCCTGTCCGCTGCCAATTATTAATCTAACACAATACTTTCCAACAGAGATCAGGGGACAGAGAGTTTGTCACATTGATAGGTATTGGGGGAAACAGCACTTAATAGCTACTTATAGATGGTGGGATAGCGATAATGGCACTGGGTCAATAGTCCAGAGACTAGCTGTCTACGTCTCTGGGGATAGTGGTTCAAATCCCACTACGGCAGCTGGTAGAAATTAGATTCAGCTAATTAATCTGAAATACAAAGTTAGACAAATGTGTTGTTGTTGTAAGAAACCCATCCGATTCACTAATATCCTTCAGGGAAGGTAATTTCCCGTCCTTGCCTGGTCTTGCCTACATGTGACAGTAATGTGGTTGACTCGAGCTGAAATGGCCTCAGCAAGTCACTCAGTTCAAGGGCAATTAGCGATGGCCAATGATGCCCATAATCCATGCAAAAATAGTGGGGGGAAAAATCTTCTTTTAGGCAAGGAGCTGAGAGGGGTGGGTGGGGTGGGGTGGGGGGAGGGGGGGGGGGAATAATAATACAGGAAAGTGCAGTTTAGGTTCCCATTCAGACCAGCCATCATCTTATTGATAGGCGGTGATGGCTCGATGTGCTAAATGGCCTGTACGTGCTCCTAATTCTTGTGTCCTTGTCCCCTTTGAGCATACGGCTTTCCTTCATGATTTTAGAGTGTTCTCAGTTATTATAAAGGAGAACTGAGCTTATTGAATTATTGCAATGAGGTATCAAATTCAAAATCCTCACACTTTGACAGGATATTATAAAATTCCTTGTGCCCTTTTTGCAACATTAGATACATGATTTTACGTTGCACCCACCAGGTCCTCAGTACCATTGACTCACTACCACTAGGGTTGGCAACTCTGGATGCATGTATTTCTGGAGGTTTAATCACATGGGCTGCCGGCTCGAAATGCCCCGCCTCTACCCTCACACCATTGGCCAGCCAACATGACCGTCAACAGGATATCGCGCCTGCCCACACCAATGGGATTGGGGAATTGGCTCACTGTTAGCTGATTGGATAATTCTTTGACTGTCAGTCAAACATTCTTTGTTCCAACCCCGATCTCTCCAAGATTATTAAAATTAAGAAATAAAAGAATTTGATAAAAATGGGAAAAATAATGGGTGAGATTCTCTGTTCCTGAGACTAAGGGCGTGATTCTCCGCCCCCCATGACGGGTCGGAGAATAGCGGGAGGGCCTTCCCGACATTTTTCTTGACCTCCCGCTATCCCCCCCCCCCCCCCCCCAACGGCCGCCCCATGACACGAATCGCTGCTCGCCGTTTTTTTACGGCGTTTCTCCCCTAGCCGATGGGCCGAGTTCCCAGGCCTTTACGGCCGTTTTCACGAACTCAAACACACCTGCTCTCACCGTTCGTGAAAACGGCCGCAAAGTTCCGTTCCCGACAACCATGGCACCGATTGGCACGGCCGCACCATGGCCGTGTCAAGGGTGGCATGGGCCCGCGATCAGTGGGCACCGATCGCGGGCAGCGGGTCCAAAACCCACGCACTCTTTGTTCCTCTGCCGCCCCGCAGGATCAGTCTGCGGGACGGCTGAGGGGCATGACGGCCCGCGCATGCGCGGATTTGACGCATATGCGCGGCTGACGTCATCGTGCGCGTCAGCCGCCGTGACCCTTGGCGCGCGGGCTTAGCGACGGTCGCTAAGCCTGCGATGCCGTGGTTCACGGGGCCGTGCTGCTAGCCCCACCCGGGGGGGGAGAATCGGGTCCCGGAAGGGGGTGCGGAGGCTGCCGTGAAACACGGCCAGTTTCACGGCAGCCTTTACGACTCTCCGCATTTGCGGAGAATCGCGCCCTAAGTGTTGACCCTGGTGCACAACTCGTGGACTTTCACGATAGCAAAACTGGCGCCGAACCTGGACCGAATTCAGCGACTGTGGCGGGGCAGCACCGGCGCCATGTGGAACACAATCGATTCCAATGAAAACCATGCGGGATTCGCCGGGTCTGTGATTGACACTCGGGAGGCTGACAAGCTGCAGCCGCACACACACATTACACTCCCCACACACGCACATCCCAGCCAACAAGATGGCACTGGCTGTGCTGGAGCGCACCCATAGAGCTGATGGGTTGGATGGGGCCAGAGGGCACGCAGGGGGCTGCCCTGTGGGGACACCCATACGTCCCATGGCCCTAAGTTCACAATGGGCAGTCAGCGGCATGCACAGCCACTTAGCTGCCTTTCCGGCTGCGGTATTCCGTGTTCGTCCATCCCAACCCCACAGCCCACCTCCTGGCCACCCCTCGCCCTGGCAGAAGATCCCCCGGCCACCGACACAACTGTCAGAAAACTATGGTGATGTTGGACACTTGCTGTACCCCCCAACCCCCTCTCCCTCTGCTGCCAAGGCACCTGTTTCACAGTTTTTAAAAACGCAAGTGAACCGCCCCCTCGGGAGTTCCCCCAAGTAGAGGCGGAGAACCGCGGAGCGCCGGAGAAACCGGGTCAGGCCCGTTAATGATATGCGAATGGTATTTACTGTACGTGTGTTCTGGATTGCCTTGACGCCGCTGTCGAGGTGACGGGGAATTGAGATTTGGTGTTGAATCGGCGGTCGCAAAGATTATGGCGTGGACAATTCTCCGTCCAATCACGTTTCCCGATTTCAGCGTCAGCCATCGGAGAATCCCGCCCAGTGTCTCTGGAGATTTTCACTTCCTGGACCATCCTGGAGTGCTGTCAATTCTCGGCACTGCACATGAGTAAAGCAGCGTGGTAATGAAATGCCTTGTTGTTTGACAATGTGATAATTCTCCCGAGGACCACGAGGGATCGCTGATTGATCTCCAAGTGGGCTGTGTAGAATACCAGTTCCCCTGGTGAGCGGGTGGAGAGGAGGGGGGGGGGGGGCTGCCCAACTGGGGCCCTTTGGCAGGACCTTTAAATGACCCTTTAAACGGCCCTGACCCGGACCGGCGGTTCCCGATGGTCCTGGCTGGGACGTTTGTTTTTGCCGTGGTAGCGGCTTATTTTCAGTTTAAAATAAACCGGGTCTGGCCTTTCTCTCCGTGCCTCCTGGAATTATTGTGGACAACAATTATAAAGTGATTGCAGACCTGATAAACGTTTAAACTGCTTCCACAGCGAATGATCAGCAATGTTTCCTTAGCTATCATACCTGACTAAAGTGTTAGTGGACACTGCCGCCCCAACTGGATTGAACAGTACCTTCCCAATCCTAGCAGAGGATTATTCACCATCATTTCTATTCAGCCCTGCTGAGATTGACTGAGCAGGTGGTCTGGTTTGAAGCACAACCATTGCTTGATAGGTTAGTAAGGTATTGATCCAGCTCCTGTGATCATTTATTGAAACACATGAGACCTTTGAGGGGGCTTGGTGGGGTCGATACTTCCTCTTGCGGAGGAGACTCGGGGACACAATCGAAGAATGAAATGTCTGCCTTTTCGAGATGAGGAGAATTTGTTTCATCTTAAGAGGTGGTTGGTCTGTGGAAATCTGTTCCCCAGAGAGCAGTGGAGGCTGGGCCGTTGAATTTATTTCAGTCCGAGTTCGATTTTTGACAGACAAGGGAGCCAAAGTTTACGGCGGCATCAGGAAAGCGGAGCTGACACCACAGCCAGATCAGCCACGGTCTTATCGAATGTCGGAGCAGGCTTGAAGGGCCGAATAGCCTACTCCTGCCTCTAGGGCAGCACAGTGGTTAGCACTGCTGCCTCACAGCGCCCGGGACCCGGCTTCAATCCCTGCCTTGGGTCACTGTCTGTGCGGAGTCTGCACATCCTACCCGTGTCTGCGTGGGTTTCTTCCCACAGTCCAAAGATGTGCAGCTTAGATGGATTGGCCGTGCTAAATTGCCCATTAGAGTCCAAAAGGTTAGATTGGGTTACGGGGATAGCGTGGGGCTAGATCGGGTGCTCTTCAGGGGGTGGGTGCAGACTCGATGGGCTGAACGTCCTCCTTCTGCATTGCGGTGATTCTAAATCCGATGTTCCGATTTTGTATTGTCACTGCTGCTTTTGCTATTTTTATTTACCAAAACTGATAATGTGACAAGGACTGAAGAAAAAGAGATGGAAAAACATTGCGCTGCATCACTTTTCATTTCTGTTTTAAAACATGACAAACATAGAACATAGAACATTACAGCGTAGTACAGGCCCTTCGGCCCTCGATGTTGCGCCGACCTGTGAAACCTCTCTAAAGCCCATCTACACTATTCCCTTATCGTCCATATGCCTATCCAATGACCATTTGAATGTGTTTAGTGTTGGCGAGTCCACTACTGTTGCAGGCAGGGTTTTCCACGCCCTTAGTACTCTCTGAGTAAAGAGCCTACCTCTGACATCTGTCCTATATCTATCTCCCCTCAATTTAAAGCTATGTCCCCTCGTGCTGGACATCACCACCCGAGGGAAAAGGCTCTCACTGTCCACCCTATCTAATCCTCTGATCATCCTGTAACAACGGAGCAAACACACAGTGCCATCATGTTTATACACCTGTAACCTCCTTCAGTTCTACAATCCCGCAAGGTACCTGCACTCCTCCAATTCTTGGTAGTTTACAATAATTGCCTCTTCATCATTGGCGGCCGTGCCTTCAGCAGTGAGGTCCCTACACGTTGGAATTCCCTCTCTAAACCTCTCCACCTCTCTCTCGCTCTCTCTCGCTCTCCTCATTTCAGACACTGATTAAAATCTCCCTCTTCCACCGATCGTCTGCCCTCCTTATGTGACTCGGCGTCAGATTTTGCCCAGTTATATTGACGCAAAACGCCTCGGGACTTTTTATCGCATTAAAAGCTGCGATAGTTGTGGTTGGGATTATATTGCATAACAGCAGAGCCACTGAACCTCTACATTACATTTTCCAATGGAACATTAGCTGATGCTGCCTTCCTAGCCACACACTTTGCAGGAAAAAAGGGTTAACCAGAAGGCCACAGATTTTAGCAACTAAAGTTAAACAGAACAGTGTTGGGTCCCAGCAGCACCAGCGCAGGATATAATTGAAAACATTTCGATTGGTCAGAAGTCACGATAATGTTTCATTTTTAAAAAACCAGCATCATCCAGCCATTAAGAGAGCAACGCAAATGTCCATTGTTGTACTCAACAACAATTTAAAATGTCATCCTACAAAATGCCACGACTTATGTATTGACTAACTTTCAGATTAGCCTGCCTCGGAGAAATGGCCCTTGGCAGCCAATAATCTCCGCAACCTTTGCTTCCCCACTTTCCAAAATGAACTTTCAGTCACTGCATAACACCCAAGACATTTTTATTTATTTATTTTTTAATTTAGAGGACCCAATTCATTTTTTCCAATTAAGGGGCAATTTAGCGCGGCCAATCCACCTACCCTGCACGTCTTTGGGTTGTGGGGGCGAAACCCACGCAGACACGGGGAGAATGTGCAAACTCCACACGGACAGTGACCCAGAGCCGGGATCGAACCTGGGACCTCAGCGCCGTGAGGCTGCAGGGCTAACCCACTGCCCCACCCTGCTGCCCAACTCCCAAGCCATTTGCTGCAGCTTCAGTTCCAATTAATATTTGAACACCAAACAAAACAATCCTGAGAAATGAGTGAGTTAAAGCCGTCGCAGTGATCTCTCAGGAATGCTTTCACTGTATAACTCCCCCTACAATAGGCACAGTGAAACTTACTGCAGCTCACAAAGTCAGGGCAGGAACTGGCCGAGGAATACAGATGGACAGAATTATATTGAGTCAAGCTGCCAAATTACTCTGCTTCGAAGCCAGGCAGCAGTATCGATGCTGTTGACGGCTTAAAGGCACTGGGGGCTGAGGAGAGGCGAGGTCAGCCAAGGTTCCCACTACACTGGTTATTATGAAATGAAATGAAATGAAAATCGCTTATTGTCACGAGTCGGCTTCAATGAAGTTACTGTGAAAAGCCCCTGGTCGCCACATTCCGGCGCCTGTCCGGGGAGGCTGGTACGGGAATCGAACCGTGCTGCTGGCCTGCTTGGTCTGCTTTAAAAGCCAGCGATTTAGCCTTGTGAGCTAAACAGGCCCCTTATCCAGTGACATTTAATGGAAAATGTCCGTGCGCAGATCACGGAACAGAATCTGAAGGGGTTTGATGGGGTGGATGCTGAGAGGGTGTCGCCCCCTGATAGGGGAATCTGGAGCTAAGGGGCACAGTTTCAGAATAAGAGGTCTCCCATTGAAAGCAAAGATGAGGAGGAATTTATGCTCTCAGAGGATCATGAACCTTTCGTTTACTTTAACCCAGAAAGATGATGACGCGGAGCCACCAAATATATTTTTTTAACTGAAGGGGAGTCAAGGGAACAGGTGGGAAAATGGAGATGGGGCTTTGATTTTATTGGAGTTGTGGAGCAGGCTCAAGAGGTGTTATGGGCCTACTCCAGCTCCTGTTAGGGGCTGGTTTAGCACACTGGGCTAAATCACTGGCTTTTAAAGCAGACCAAACAACCCAGCAGCACGGTTCGATTCCCGTACCAGCCTCCCCGAACAGGCGCCGGAACGTGGCGACTAGGGGCTTTTCACAGTAACTTCACTGAAGCCTACTCGTGACAATAAGCGATTTTCATTTTTCATTTCATTTTCATTTCTCATACAACTGAATATGCCTCGATTGAACAGCCTGACATCCAGGTTCTGATGGCTACCTGATGGAAATTAAGAGCAGGAATGTAAGCTTTCTTTAGCTCGGAAGCATTGGTGTTAATATTAACAGGCTGACCCGTTTGATAGTGGGATTCAATCTGTATGGTTCAGGTTATACATTGAGCTGCCAACACTATCCAGTATCGTCCGGGGGTCCCAGGAATTGAAGATGAAGCTCCAAGCAAGTGATGCTTCCAGAATCCCCAGGAAGAATGGAAATTGTGTTTCTTTTCAATTACTTTGAGAATTTTCATTGATCAGCTTGGCTGATTATTTTAAATTAGTGGTTAGTGTCGGTATTAGCCCATTCAACCATGAGTGCGCGATTAACTACACCAACAGCCAATTTAAGATAATAGGGCAAGCTTCTAATATGCCTCGTTTATGCTTACAGAAGGCATTCCCAACACAGGGACCTGTTTTCTGCAAACAAAAGGAACATGGCCAAGCCTTTTTGAATGACCTGGGCACATAGGGAACTTGCAGTTCCGTAATTGCTCTCGCCGTGGCAGCACCTCAGCCAATCAGAGTTGACCTTCCAACCAATCAGCACCCTTTTCCTCCTGCAGCGTAAATAGCTGTGATTTTTTGAAATTTGACATTCTTCTCTTTGTCCTCTGCATGCAAGGTGTGAAGCTTTGGCAACATGCTACTTTTCAAGAACATACAAGTTATGTAGAAATGCAGTGACCATTGTTATGTAAGAAAAGATATTTCAAATACACAGAGGAATGTTTTGAACAATTAGATGGCTAATGCGAACATCGTCTTTTTTTTAGTCAAACAACATTGTCTTGAAATGGTGAACCTTCCCAGTGTAACATGATCCCTTAACTCAAAGGATTGGCTGCAGCAAGTCATTTATATGAATTTTAGGAATGGGAGCAGTTGACCCTTTCCCTTCGATCTCACAAAGTGGCATCTTGAGAACTGAAATGTGTTTTCGATACTCATAGGCTGGGCATATTTGAGGCCCAAACATATAGATCCTCGTGAGAATTAGTCACTTTCTTCTAACTTGGCCAACATGTTGCCTTCAATGATGGTGAGCTTTAATTCTAGCACACACAGGCCGGGATTCTCCGACCAGCGGCAGGTCGGAGAATCCCTCGTGCCCCGCCTCCCCGACACCGGCTTCTCCGTTCTCCGCCACTGTTTTTCGGCCCTAATGGGCCGATTGGCCAACGAGTGTGGCCGAGTCCCGCCGACGTGGATTACTCACCTCCCACTCGGCGGGACCTGGAAGGTGAGTGTGCGGGGGCCGTCCTGGAGGGGGTGCTGCTCGACCCGGGGGGGGGCCCATAGTGGCCTGGCCCGCGATCGGAGCCTACCCATTGGTGGGTGGGCTGGTTCCGTGGGGGCCTACTTTACTCAAGGCCGGGCCCCTGTAGGGCTCCACCATATTGCCTGGTGGCCGGCGCGGAGAAGGGAACCCCTGCGGATGCGTTCAAGTCAGGCGATCCTGACCTCTACAAGAAAGCTAGATGTGATCTAAAGGAATCCATCAAAGATGGCAAAAGACAGTACCGGACCAAGCTCGAGTTCCAGGCTAGCCACACGGACCCCCGCCATCTATAGCAAGGTCTGCAAGACATAACAGGCTACAAGATGAAGGCATGTAAAATCACCGGCTCCAACGCACCCCTCCCTGATGAGCTCAACGCATGCTATGCCCGCTTTGAGCAAGAGGTCAGCAAGAGTGAGTCCTCCACCCCAGAAGCCGTGGATGAACTTGTATCTGAGATCACCACTGCAGACGTCAGAGCAGCCTTCTCGAAGGTCAACCCACGGAAAGCCACTGGCCCGGATGGGGTACCAAGACAGGCACACAGGCCTTGAGCGGATCAGCTGGCGGGGGTATTCGCAGACATCTTCAGCCTTTCTTTACAACAATCTGGGGTCCCTATCTGCTTCAAGAAGACGACCATCATCCCTGTCATCATCACATCAAAAAAAAGTCAAGCAGCGTGCCTTAATGACTATCGTCCAGTGGCTCTGACATCCATCATCATGAAGTGCTTCGAAAGGTTAGTCTTGGCACGAATCAACTCCAGCCTCCCAGATTGCCTTGATCCACTACAGTTTGCCTACCACTGCAACAGGTCCACAACAGACGTCATCTTCCTGGCCCTGCACTCTACCCTGGAACACCTAGATAACAAAGACACCTATGTCAGACTCCTATGTATTGACTACAGCTCAGCCTTCAACACCATCATTCCTACAAAACTCATCTCCAAACTCCATGGCCTTGGCCTCGGCTCCTCCCTCTGCGACTGGATCCTGAACTTTCTAACCCACATACCACAATCAGTAAGGATAAGCAACAACACCTTCTCCATGATCATCCTCAACACCGGTGCCCCACAAGGCTGTGTCCTCAGCCCCCTACTATACTCCTTATACACCTATGGCTGTGTGGCCAAATTCTCCTCCAACTCGATTTTCAAATTTGCTGATGATACCACCGTAGTGGGTCGGATTTCAAACAATGAAGAGACAGAGTACAGGAATGAGATAGGGAATCTGGTGAACTGGTGCGACGACAATAATCTCTCCCTCAATGTCAACAAAATGAAGGAGATTATCATCGACTTCAGGAAGTGTAGTGGAGAACATGCCCCCGTCTACATCAATGGGAACGAAGTAGAAAGGGTCGAGAGCTCCAAGTTTTTAGGTGTACAGATCACCAACAGCCTATCCTGGTCCCCCCATGCCGACACTGTAGTTAAGAAAACCCACCAACGACTCTACTTTCTCAGAAGACTGAGGAAATTTGGCATGTCAGCTACAACCCTCACCAACTTCTACAGATGCACCATAGAAAGCATTCTTTCTGGTTGTATCACAGCTTGGTATGGAGCCTGCTCTACCCAAGAACGCAGGAAACTACAAAAGGTTGTGAATGTAGCCCAGTTCATGCAAACCAGCCTCCCGTCCATTGACTCTATCTATAATTCCCTCTGCCTTGGAAAGGCAGCCAGCATAATTAAGGACCACACGCACCCTGTACATACTCTCCTCCACCTTCTTCCGTCAGGAAAAAGATACCAAAGTTTGAGGTCACGTACCAACTGACTCAAGAACAGTTTCTTCCCTACTGCCACCAGACTTTTGAATGGACCTACCTCGTATTAAGTTGATCTTTTCTCTACACCTTGCTATAACTGTAACCTTATATTCTGCAGTCTCTCCTTCCTTCCTTATGTACGGGATGCATTGTTTGTACAGCATGAAAGAAACAATACTTTTCACTGTATACTAATACACGTGACAATAATAAATCAAATCAAATTTCAAAAAATATCAATGACCTTCATTGGGTATAAGCTACTCAAAGCGTAATAGAGTTCTGCAGCACAGAACCCTTCGGCCCATTGTCTCTGTGGCAGTTGGAAACAACCACCTAACTATTCTAATCCCATTTTGAAGCACTTCTTCCATTGGCTTATGTGCCTTGGCATCGCACATCTAAATACTTCTTAAATGTTATGAGGGTCTCTGCCTCCACCACCCTTTCAGGCAGCGAGTTCCAGACTCCCACCGCCCTCTGGGTGAAAAGGTTTTTCCTCACATCCCCTCTAAACCTCCTGCCCCTTCCGCTAAATCTCTGCCCCCTGGTCATTGATCCCTCCACCAAGGGGAAAAGTTTCTTCCTGTCTACTCTATCTATGTCACTCATAATTTTATACATCTCAATCGTGTCCCCCCTCAGCCTCCTCTGCTCCAAGAAAAACAACCCCAGTCTATCCAATCTCTCTTCATAGCTAAAACTCTCCCACCCAGGCAACATCCTGGTAAATCCCCTCTGCACCCTTTCCAGTGGCTATCACATCCCTTCTATAATGTGGATTCCAGAACTGCGCACAATACTCTAGCTGTGGCCTAACCAACGTTTTATACAGTTCCAGCATAGCCTCCCTGCTCTTAAACTCTATGCCTCAGCTAATAAAGGTAAATATACCATATGCCCTCTTAACTACTGTATCCACCTGCCCGGGTACCTTATGGGACCAGATTTCATGCACAGCAAGGTCCCTCTGATCCTCGGTGCTACCCAGGGTCCTGCTGTTTATCATGTACTCCCTTGCCTTGTTTGTCCTGCCTTAGTGCATCACCTCACACTTATCCAGATTTAATTCCATTTGCCACTGATCAGCCCATCTGACCATCCCGTCTATATCCTCCTGTAATCTAAGGCTACCCTCCTCACTATTTACCACCCCACCAATTTTCGTATCAACTGCGAGCTAACTGTTCAACCCTCCTCCATTCACGTCTGAATCATTCATATAAACCACAAACAGCAAGGGCTCCGAGACTGACCACTGGAGGACCCCATTGGACACAGATCCATGTGGTTTCTCTCTGGCCAGCTGATATTTCCCTCAGTGCCCAATCACTCTCTTTCATTAAAGATTGTAATAGCTTCCCCGCAATTCCAATCGCTAGAAATTCAAAAGAAAAACAGAAATAGTTGGAATTACACATGTCCGTCAGTCTCTGGATCTGGGGAAACAATGGCCAGGAGTCTCCCTTCTGGGGACTAAGTCCCCAGGCCGGCGGGGAAAACCGCCACCAACCACTCCGGCGTCAACAGCCTCCGAAAGTGAGGAATTCTCACCTTTCTCGGGGGCTAAGTTGGCGCCGGAGTGGTCCCTGCAGCTCCAGCCGGCGCGGAATGGCCAGCACGAGTTTGCGCATGCACAGAATGGCCGGCATATTTTCACGCATGCGTGGAATGACCGGCGTGATTTGGCGCATGCGCGGGGATTTCCTTCTCCACGGCCACCGGGGGGGGGGGGGGGGGGTCCCCACGGCGTCGGATTCCACTGCCCCCCACTCCAGGACGGCCCCCCGCACACTCACCTTCCAGGTCCCGCTGTGTGGGTCCTGAGTAACCCACGACGGCGGGACTCAGCCAAACTCGAAGGCCACTTGGCCCATCGGGGCCCGGAGAATCCCCGGGGGGGGGGGGGGCCGCTATCAATGGCCCCCGACCATCGTGGCGGCGATCTGAACACATCACATCCTCTGGTTCTGCCTCAGTCACCACCTCGAAAAACTCCAGTAGGTTTGTCAAACATGGACCAGGAATCTCCGAAAACGGGGCTACGTCCCCATACCCGCCAGAAAACAGCCGCGAATCACTCCAGACTTTTTTCAAAAAGTCCGGAATGAATCTCTGGTTTTAAGAGGGCTAGCAGGAGCTGCGCGATGCACGTCCGGGCCCTGCACTTCCGGCTGCGGGTCCGTGTATGTGCGCAGCGGCTGTTTTCACGCCGGCCCCTGCGCAATATGGCCGAGCCACACAGCGGGCCAGCACGGAAGAAGATAGGCCCCACCAGATCGCGCGTGCCCGCCAATCGATAGCCCCTGATCGCGGGCCTGTCCGTCGTGGAGGCCCCCCCCCCCTCGGAGTCTGATCCCCCCACCAGGACGGCCAGCACGGCCGCGAGTCCGAGCTCCCGCCGGGTGGAATCAGGTTGGAACCTAGCCGGTGGTACTCGGCGTAAACGCGACCGGTCGAACGCGGAGAATCGCCGTGGGGGCCTCTTTCAACGGCCCCCGACAGGCACTGCGTCGACCGCGCGCGCCTGGCTGGCGATGATCCTCCGGTCCGCGGAGAATCGCGTCCCGGCGCCACGGGTCTAAACCCCATTCTCCGCAATTTCTCTACTGCTAATGTTAGGCTCCCTCCTTCCTTTTCTAAATAATCAGGGTTACATTTGGCACCCTCCAATCTGCCGGGCCTGTTCCAGAATCTACAGAATTTTGGAAGATGTAGACTATCAGGCCCTGGGGATTTAGCAGCTTTCAGTCCCATTCATTTCTCCAGAACTACATTCGAGTAATACTAATGTTCCTCAGTTCCTCCTTCTCACTTGATGTCCTTCATGAAGACAGAACTGAGGTGGTTGTTTAATTACTCTGCCATTTCCCTGTTTTCTATCATAAATTCTCCCCTTTTGGACTATAAAGCACCTCTGTTAGTCTTCACTACTTATAGCAGCTTGTTGCAGTCCGCTTTTATGTTACTTTATCTTTTAAATAAAAATATAAAGGTAATAAAAGATAAAAGTACTTCTCTTGAAGGGTGACTTGGTGGCACAGTGGTTAGCACTGCTGCCTCACAGCACCAGGGACTCAGGTTGAATTCCGGCCTCAGGTCACTGTGCGGAGTCTGCACGTTCTCCCCGTGTCTGCGTAGGTTTCCTCCGGGTGCTCCGGCTTCCACCCACACTCCAAAGATGTGCAGGTTAGGTGAGTTGGCCATGATCAATTGCCCCTTGGTTTCCAAAAGTTTAGGTGGGGTTACTCGGTTGCGGGAATAGGTCGGCACGTGAGCCTTAGTAGGGTGCTCTTTCCAAGGGTCAGTGCAGACGCGATGGGTCAAATGGCCTCCTTCTGCACTGCAGAGATTCTGGGCGGGATTCTCCCCCACCCGGTGGGGCGGGGGGTCCCGGCGGGATAGGCATAAACACTCTGCGCCTTCAGGGGCTAGGCCGGCACCGGAGTGTTTGCGCCGCGCCGGCCAGCGGGAAAGGGGCCTGGCGCCACGCCAACCGGCGTCGAAGGGCCTCCGCCAGCTGGCGCGAGTTGGCGCATGCGCGGGAGCGCCAGTGTGTGCTGGTGTCATCCCCGTGCATTCGCGGGGGGGGGGGGTTCATCTCCGCATCGGCCATCGCGGAGGACCACAGCGGCCCACGCGGAACAATAGAGTGCCCCCACGGCACAGGCCCGTCCGTGGATCGGTGGGCCCCGATCGCGGGCCAGACCACCGTGGGGGCACCCCCAGGGCCAGATCTCCCTGCGCCCCCCCCCTCCCCCAGGACCCTGGAGGTCGCTCGTGCAGCCAGTTCCTGCCGGCAAATACCTGGTGTAATATACGCCGGTGGGACTGGCTGAAAACGGGCGGCCACTCGGCCCATCGCGGGCCGGAGAATCGCCGGGGGGGGGGGCACTGCCAGCACATTGTGGGAAAGGTAATTCCCACCCCCGCCAAATCCCCGGTGCCAGAGAATTCGGCAGCCAGCGTGGGCGGGATTCACGCCGCCCCCCCCCCCCCCCCGGCGACTCTCCGACCCGGCGGGGGATCGAAGAATCCCACCCTCTATTCTATTCTATTTTATTCTTTAGACAGCAGGGCAGCACTAAATAAATATAAGGTGGTCCACTCAGGAAATCCAAATTGCGCTGGTACTGCACATCCACTTGGATCATGTATTCTGGAGTGACTGTCTGTGTGAAGTTTGCATTTTCTCCCCGTGTCTGCGTGGGTTCCCTCCGGGTGCTCCAGTTTCCTCCCACAGTCCAAAGATGTGCAGTTTAGTGGATTGGACATGCTAAATTGCCCGTTAGGATGAGATACAGGGAGGGGCATAAGTCTGAGGTAGGGTAGTCTGTCAGGGGGTCGGTGCAGACTCGATGGGCCAAAAGGCCTCTTTCTGAACTGTAGGGATTCTACGACTCTATGAAATGATGTCAGAGGAGATGTGTGTGAGGAAGCAATGGGGGGGCCTTTGTGAAATGTTGAAGGAAGGCCTGAGGAAGAACTCGAACTGCTGCACTGCCTTAACAGTGATAATGAAACTCATGACGGTTGTACTGTGTTGGGCGGGGCTCAGCTTTTCCCTTCAACATGGACTGAGCATTCACCCAGAAGATGACTTGCTACCAGAAGTAGAGGAGTTGGAGGAGGACAATATGGAGCCTGATGCAGACATCCCTCCTGGTGTAGGTGTGCAAGCCCACACCATGCAAGAGAAGTGTAGGAGTTAGTAGTTTAACTTCGTTGTGATACAGAAGTAATTGCTGTACATGCACTTTCACACAAGGTTTATGTAATATTCTCCGTATGCACGGATGGCGAGCTCTTTGTTGTTGAATGATCAGCTTTGTAAATAAACGAAACTGTTCATTAACTAACTAAAATACTAAAGGGTTTCTATGATGTATACTATTATAGTTGGTAGTTGGATACTATGGCCCAAGACAAATAATTGATTAACGAATATTGATTACTGTTGACTCAGGAGCTACTCCATATGCGTCCGGACTCTACGCCTGCTGTCCACATTCTCTCTCATATGTGTCTGTGTTCCAGTAACATCCTCCTGTCGCCACGCCACCTGTGGTCGGATGCTAGAATTGTAACCTCTACATACAGGCACTAACTTTTATATTCAGTTTGGCTGTTACATTATATACACAGATGATAGTTCACATATCATCACTTCTGTTAGTGGATCATTTTGGAATTATCCGACCCTTCTGACTTTAATCACTATGACTGTACCAACCATAACTGAATTTTTAAGATATTTTATCCAGTCCACGGTAGCACAGTGGTTAGCACTGTTGTTTCACAGCGCCAGGGTCCCAGGTTATTTTCCCGGCTTGGGTCACTGTATGTGCGGAGTCTGCACGTTCTCCCCGTGTCTGTGTGGGTTTCCTCCGGATGCTCCGGTTTTCTCCCACAAGACTCAAAAGACGTGCTGTTAGGTGAATTGGACATTCTGAATTCTCCCTCTGTGTACCCGAACAGGCGCCGGAATGTGGCGACTCGGAGATTTTCACAGTCATACCATTGCAGTGTTAATGTCAGCCTACTTGTGACAATAAAGATTATTATTTCAAAGAAGATTTTATCTCAAAGGGCAGTTATTCCTGGTATCCTGGCAATAGTTAATCCTCAACCAACATTGGTGAAACCAGGGGCTGGATTCTCCGCACCCTGACGCCGAAATAACGTTCGGCGACGGGGCGGAGAATCCAGTTTTCCGCCAGAAATCGGGACCACCACCGGTTCAGCGATTGTCCGCCCCCCCCGAAAAGCAGCGAACTCAGGGAGTACGCCGCACCGATTATCCACCACCGGATGCCATTGCCAGAGGCCCACCCCGCTATTCTCCGTCCCCGACCGGCCGAATTCCCGACGGCGTGGACCACTCATGGTGCGCGCCCGCCACGGTCTGGGGGAGGGACGATCGGAGGGCGGGGGGCCGGAGGGGGGGGGGTGCATCATTCAGGACTGGGGCGGTTTTGAGTGGGCGGTTCGGGTCGGGCGTGTGGCCGATCGGGGGCACTATTTCCGGGGTCCTGTTCTGCGGTCTGAGTCCGCCATGGAGCACGGCGCGGCCGCTGGAGGCTGCCGCCGTTTCCTGCACGGCCTCTGACCTGGAGGTGCGGGGGGTGGGGGGGGGGGAGGGGGTGGGGTCATATCTGCAGCTGCCTGCTGGCTCCCTGCAAGGCTGTGAATCTGTAGCCTTTTGACGGCAGGTATCCTGGCGTAAAAGAGCACAGTTGTCACGACGGCGTGACACGGAGAATCCAGCCCCAGATCTTCACATTGCTGTTTGTGGGAGCTTGCTGTGCCCAAATTGGCAGCTGCATCTTCTGCATTAACAATCGCGCTTACACTTCAAAACTAGTGAAATTCTTCCGGATATCCTGAACCAGTGAAAGGTGGTGAATAGCTGTGAGTCCTTCCTATTGTTTATTCATTCCTCTGTGCGCTGAACAAGTGGTGGGGGTCGATTACGTCTACATTTGTATTTTCTTAAATCAGAGTATAGCCTGAATACTGGATGTGAGAACATTAGCGGAATGGTCAAGAACCTGAAGGAGAATAGCAGGATGTCTAAGTCCAACAGGTTTATTTGGAGACACTAGCTTTCGGAGCGCAGCTCCTTCATCAGGTGACAGAGAATGACAGCCAAAACAGATTTGAGAAAAGCGATGACATATCTCAGCAGCGGCGTATCCTGAGGGGCAGCACGGTAGCATTGTGGATAGCACAATTGCTTCACAGCTCCAGGGTCCCAGGTTCGGTTCCCGGCTGGGTCACTGTCTGTGCGGAGTCTGCACATCCTCCCCGTGTGTGCGTGGGTTTCCTCCGGGTGCTCCGGTTTCCTCCCACTGTCCAAAGATGTGCAGGTTAGGTGGATTGGCCATGATAAATTGCCCTTAGTGTCCAAAATTGCCCTTGGTGTTGGGTGGGGTTACTGGGTTATGGGGATAGGATGGAGGTGTTGACCTTGGGTAGGGTGCTCTTTCCAAGAGCTGGTGCAGACTCGATGGGCCGAATGGCCTCATTCTGCACTGTAAATTCTATGATAATCTATGATCTCGTGCTCAGTATCCGCAATGCAGAAACATTTCTTGATGCATAACATCATCCAGCTTTCAAAAATAATGCTACTGTAGTCTTAACCTTGAACTGCAAAATAAAATCACGGTAAATGGACCTTCATATTTCACCCACTCACCCATGGTTGTAAAAATAAGTCAGTAATTGAAATGAAAGTAG
Organism: Scyliorhinus canicula; assembly: GCF_902713615.1. NCBI lineage: Eukaryota > Metazoa > Chordata > Chondrichthyes > Carcharhiniformes > Scyliorhinidae > Scyliorhinus > Scyliorhinus canicula. Next base: position 269,296,351 of record NC_052148.1, on the reverse strand, counting down.
AGTTGCATGTCTGAACTGCGCCCGAGATTGCTTCATTTCTGATTGCTCCTTAAACACAAATATCAAATTCAGTTGTGACTGCTAAATCACAATTAAGTTAAATCCCTTTACCTCGTTATGCTGAATATTGTCTAAACCGCACTGCTGTACAAGGTTGATACGTTAAGTCGCCTGAGTGATATGCTGAGCAGAGGAAACTCTACTTGGCCCAGAGATGCAGAATGAATAGCTTGTGGAGCAGAAACCTGAGTAAGGACATCTTTCCAACAGGCCAATGAATCTCAGTTGCTTAATATCCAGGCCGCTAGCAGTAACACACGATGTATTGTTGTCTACTAGCAACAGGATCTGGAGCAGCGACTTCTCAAAGCTACTTTAACAGAAGCTTAAAGATCTTCAACCCTACCACCAAGAAGGATAACGGCTGCAAGATTATGGGAGCACCATCAACAAAAGCAACTTGTGTTTCTCCAGCCTCCACAGAGCGCCCACACAGGAACACGATCAAAATAAATTTAACACTGAACCACATTCGGGGATACAGGTGGGCAAATGCTTGGTCAAGAAGTAGGCTTTAACGAGTAAGTTCAGAAAGGGGAGGAAAGGTTTAAGGAGGGAATTCCAGAGCTTACGCCCAGTCAGCTGAAGGCTCTGCCGCCAATGGCGCGGAATGTTCGGGTGTATAAGGGTTTGGGGGGCAAATGTCAGGGGTCGAGGATCGGAGTGATGCCAGGAGTGATGCCAGGGTCATACAGGCGGGTTACTCAACCGAACTGCTCGAAGGAGGTGGAGAATCGCGGAGGCCCCCGGAGAATACCGGGTCAGGCCCGCTAATGATATGCCAACGGCGTTTACTGTACGTGCAGAGTGGAATGCCTTGACACCGCTGCTGAAGCACCAGAGAATTACGATTTGGTGTGAAACCGGCTCCCGGCCACGATTTCAAAACCTATTCTCCACCCAATCACCATTCCCGATTTTGGAGTCGGCTGACGGAGAATATCGCCCACAATGCCTTGGCCTGAACCACTTCCTGTGCTGTCGAATTCCACAGGCTCACTACTCTCTGGGTGAAGAAATGTCTCCTCATCTCTGTCCTAAATGGTCCACCCCATCTCCTCAGACTCTGACTCCTGGTTCTGGACATCCCCCACCATCGGGAACATCTTTCCTGCATCTACCCTGTCCAGTCCTGTTAGAATTTTACAGGTTTCCCTGAGACACCCCCTCATTCTTCTGAACTCCAACGAATCCAATTCTAACCGATTCAATCTCTCCTCATACATCAGTCCTGCCATCCCAGGAATCAATCTGGTAGACCTTAGCTGTGCTCCCTCTATAGCTCAAGCATCCTTCTTCAGATAAGGAGATCAAAACTACACACAATATTCCAGGTATGGCCCCACCAGGGCCCTGTAAAACTGCAGCAAGACATCCCTGCTCCTGTACTTGAATCCTCTCGTAATGAAGGCCAACATACCATTTGCCTTCTTTACCGCCTGCTGTACCTGTGCGCTTACCTTCAGTGACTGGTGTACAAGGACACCCAGGTCTCGTTGCACATTCCCCTCTCCTAATTTATGGCCATTCAGATAATAGTCTGCCTTCTTGTTTTTGCTACCAAAGTGGATAACCTCACATTTATCCAAATAATACTGCATTTACCCACTCACTCAACTTGTCCAAATCACACACGGATCTCTGTATCCTCCTCACAGCTCACCCTCTCACACAACTGCAAATTTGAAGATCTTACATTTTGTTCCCTCATCTAAATCATTAATAAAAATTGTGATCAGCTGGGGTCCAAGCACCAATCCCTGCGGTAGCCCACTAGGCACTGCCTGCCAATTTGAAAAAGGATTCATTTAATTCCTACGCTTTGTTTCCAGTCTGCCAACCAGTTTTCTATCCATCTCAATACATTACCCCTAATTTTAATTTTAAACGCTAATCTCTTCTGCGGGACTTTGTCAAAGGCCTTCTGAAAGTCTAAATATACCACATCCTTTGGTTCCCCCTCATCAACTCTACTAGTTTGATCCTCAAAGAATTCCAGTAGATTTGTCAAGCATGATTTCCCGTTTAAAAATCCATGCTGACTCTGCCTGATTCTGCCACTGTTTTCTAAGTGCTCTGCTATAAACTCTTTGATAATGGATTCTAGAATTTTCCCCAGTACTGACGTCAGGCTGACTGGTCTATAATTCCCTGCTTTCTCTCTACCTCCCTTTTTAAATAGTGGAGTTACATTACCTACCCTGCAATCTGCAGGAATTCTTGCAGAGTCTAGCGAATCCTGGAAGATGATCACTAATGCATCCACTATTTCTGGAGGCACTGTGTTATGTACTCTCAGGTGTAGATTATCAGATCCTGGGGATTTATCATCCTTCAATTTCATCAATTTTACCAATACCATTTCTCCACTAATATTGATCTCCTTCAGTTTCTCCCTCTCACTTAACCCTGTGATCCCCAACATTTCTGATATCTGATTTGTGTCCTCATTTGTGAAGACAGAACCAAAGTTGGCGTTTAGTTGCTCAGCCATTTCTTTGTCCCCTATTATACATTCCCCTGTTCTGACTGTAAAGGACCTACATTTGTTTTCACAATCTTTTTCTCTTCACATACCGATAGAAACTTCTACAGTTAGTTTTTATGTTCCCTGCAAGCTTACTCTCGTACTCTATTTTCCCCTTCTTAATCAATCCCTTGGTCCTTCTTTGCTGAATTCTAAATTGCTCCCAATCCTCATAACTGTTGTTTTTCTGGCCAATTTGTTTTCTTCTTCCTTGAATCGAATACTATCTCCAATTTCCCTTGTAAGCCATGGATTGGCCACCTTTCCCATTTTACTTTTGTGCCAGACAGGAATGAACAATTGTTGCAGTTCTCTCATGCGCCCCTTGAATGATTACCATTGCCTATCCACTGTCATCCCTTGAAGTAACCTTTCCAAATCCAGCATAGCCAACTCATGCCTCATATCGTCGTAGTTCCCTTTGTTAAGATTCAGGACCACAGACTCAGAATCAGCTCCTTCACTCTCCATCTTGATGAAGAATTCTATCATATTAAGGTCGCTCATTCCCCAAGGGCAGTTCTGCAACTAGATTGCCAATGACTACTTTCTCATTACACAATACCCAGTCTCGGATGGCCTGCTCTCTAGGTGGTTCCTCAACGCACTGGCCCAGAAAACCATCCCTGTATACACTTGAGGAATTCCTCCTGTATGGTATTGTGGTGAATTTGTTTTTCCCAATCTATATGCAGATTAAAATCAACCATAATTACAGATGTTCCTTTATTGAATGTGCCTCTAATTTCCTGTTTAGTGCCATTCCCAACATCACCACTGCAGTTTGAGGGTCTATAATATATATAATGCCCACGATCGGTTTTTGCCCCTTGGTATTTCTCAGCTCTACCCATACAGGTTCCAGATTGTCGGAGCTAATATCCTTCCTCACTATCACGTTAATTTCCTCTTTAACTAGCACTGTTATTCCCCCGCCTTTTCCTTTTTGTCTGTCCTTCCTAAATACTGAATATCCCTGGATATTCAGTTCCCATTCCTGGTCACCCTGAAGCCGTGTCTCCGAAATTCCGATTGTATCAATTATATCATACCTGTTTACATCTATTTGTGCAATCCACTTTATTGCAAATGTTCTGCGTGTTAAGACACAAAGCCTTTAAGCTCGCCTTTTTAACATTACTTGTCCCCCTCTTAATATTCTTCATTGTTTGAATGTGGCCCTTGGTTTCTCTGCTTATAACTTTTCTTATTCCCCTTTCTGTCTTTTATTTTATCCTTGTTTTCTCCTCCTCCGACTCTTTGCACAGGCTCCCATCCTTCTGCCACTTTAGTTTAAACCCTTCCCAACCACTCCCGCCGCAGGACATCAGTCCTGGTCCTGCCCATGTGTAACCAGTCCACTTTTTACTGCTCCCACCTCCCCCAGAACCGGCCCCAACATCCCAGGAATCTAAAATCCTCCCCTTCACACTATCTCTTCAGCCACGTATTCGTCCGATATATCCTGCTATTTCTACCCTGACTGGCACGTGCAAAAGGAAAATCAGAGAAATACTCAAACAGGGGAAACTGAGGGGGAGAGGATGGTGACGAAAGGACAGGGGGATGTAGGGCTAATTGGATAGGTTTTTCAAGGAGCCGGCAGAAGCACGATGGGCCAAATGGCCTCCTTGTGAGATCTAAGTTCCTACCATGACAAACAAACTTCCCTGTTATCCCCAAAAGGTTAAAGTAGCATTGAGTTCTCTGTACTCTGAGAGGAGGGATCCAATGTAATATAAAACCTAATTAATATCTCTAAATACCCAGAGGAGCCAGAAAGATTAATCCAAGCAATGCTTGCACCGTGGCTTTGCCAAATGCAATTCTTTTTTTTTGTTTTGGATTTGGGTTGAGAGTTTTGGAATGCATGGAGACAGATGGTGGCAGAAAAAGATCATCGCGTGGTGGATCATACTCAATACAGCCATGTCTCCAAACCTTGAAAAATGATTTGGAGGTTATGCTTCCAGGAAACAGTTGCTCTTTTGAAGTAGCGCGATCTACCTTCTTATTGCTAGGGGCGGCGTGTCAAAGTCGAATCTCGCTGGTGTGTCAGCGCTTGATGACTGCGATTGTTGTGCTCCCAGGCTGGGAGAAGGATCTCGCATGTATTGCAACACCTTGCACAGGACAACATACCTCACAGGGAATAACATACTTATGGAATGTCTTTCCTGCCTCATACAAGCCATGTGCACACAGGGAGATCATCCAGATAGCATTCAAATGGACGACCAGCTAATTTGATGTTGGTGATGCTCACTGAAGGATAAATATCGACTCATCACCTCTTTTAAGAATGTGGCCATGGGATCTTTTACAATCACCACAGAGGAAAGACAGGGCTTCAGTGCAATGCCTCATCCAAAAGATGCCACTTCCAACAGTGCAGCACTCCCTCAGTACCTTATCGAGAATGTTTGCCTGGATTAAGTCCTGGTAACAGATAATTGAATCTCCACTCGCTCTGTCACATGCAGAACTTAAAAATAAGTCAATAGTTGGGCTTTCAAATATAGATTGAAAGCTTCGCTTGCAGTCAATTTGCTGTTATATACTCAATATTTTTATTGCTCCTCCGACCAGGATACCACTTTCAAGTTGTCCTCCTCATGATACTTGCTGGCAAGTTCTCAATGAACTCGCACAAACAGAGTGGCCACCTGTCGTCAACTCTCCCACCAAGAAGTGTTTAAAAATCACACGGGCCATGCCAGAAAACAGTAGCTAATATTCAGTGGCCGGTATCAGATGGATGGAATTGTGGGACATGTGCATCATGACAAACCAACACTCATCACTCCCCAAGCCACTGGGATCCCTGGCATTGACGTCCCTCATAGACAGTGGACAGAACTGATTCCACTCAGAGCATGGATGGTGCAGCTGTTGTGTTATGCTTCTTCACATAGCATAAGCTGCTTCCTTAATGTCTACTCTGACAAAGAAAGGTTCAGACTTGGAGATAGATTTAACGCATTTATTGAACAGATCGACTCTCCTGCTAATCTAACTATAGTAACTCAGTCTAACTAACCAGTCTGCTCTAATCCATGCGGTGGGTGTGATGCTTCCTGATCTGCCCCTGTCTCTCTGAGTGTTGCCGATGGAAAGAAAGAGAAAGACCATGTGTGCCCTGTCCTTTTATATGGGTAGCCCCCTTGTGGTAGTGTCACATCTGGGTGTGTCTTGACTTCCCATTGGTCGTGTCCTATCTTACTGACCTATTGGTTGAATGTCTGTGTGTCATGATATACAAAAATATTGTCAGCATCATTCTTATTTCTGTGAATACATCATTGGGAAGGAATATATTTATAGACTGTGCTTCAAAAAAGTTATAATTATGACAGCTAATTATATATTTGTGAAATGGTGCAGTTGAAGCTGCCTGTTATATGTTGCGAATTGAGTAATTAATCTAAAATGGGAGGTGTTACAGAGGAATCATTAAGGATGACAATAGATTATTTTAACCATTGAAGCTCTTTCTTTCAGGATCTCAACTCCTGGTGTCCAGCATCCAATTATATTTTAAACAACCCAAACCATTAAAATGATAAAATGTCTCAAATAGCTTCACGCCAGAATTATCAAGCGGAATCCTGAAGCTCAGGTGCTGAGGCAGCTGACAACATGAGCATCAGTGGTGGAGTGGTACAACCCGGCGATTTGGAAGAGGCGACAATTAGAGGGGCCCAGAGATCATGAAGGGCTGGAGGCCCAGGGACCCAGAGGAGATGGGATTCTCCTGGGCCTTGCCAGTGACCTGGATGCTGGTGTATGGGCCTGCGTGGCCTTGTAATGGAAAGGTGTTCGGCACAGCGGGGGTCAACATGGGAGTGGAGAATAGCACCACCATGGCATGATGTATAGAGTCGCATGGTCATAGACACGAAAAACAGTCTAAAAGTAGCTTGCACGGAGACAACAGCACCATCTGGGGCTGGTTTAGATCTGGGGCTGGTTTAGCTCACCAGGCTAAATCGCTGGCTTTTAAAGCAGACCAAGCAGGCCAGCAGCACGGTTCGTATTCCCGTACCAGCCTCCCCGGACAGGTGCCGGAATGTGGCGACTAGGGGCTTTTCACAGTAACTTCATTGAAGCCTACTCGTGACAATAAGCGATTTTCATTTCATTTCATTTCATGGACGATATTAAGTGGAATCTGTATCTAGTTAAAGACTACCAATAAATGGTCAAATTTAAACAGACAAATCTCGAGATGTCATCTTTGAGACATCAAACAAACCCATAACACAACATGGGGATCAGTGGTGATATGAAAGGTGCCATTTTAAATTATGAGCCTGGAACATAATCCAAAGATACGAAAAACAGCAGAAGTTGGACCAGGGAGACATGCGCCGAAGGAGAAAACGTGAAGGAACAGTTAAAGACACATCGCTACAGACTTAGAAGTTGAGGAATCCCCCAGAGTGAGTGGAAATCCACTACGAGTCTCTGAGCGACGCAGAGTGAACAAAGAAAACCTGGTCGAACATAAAAATGCGTGGGAAAAACTACAAAAGAACAGTAAGCCCCTGAGTGACGCAGAGGCACCGGCCCTGGCCAGTTCATAGCACAGTGAGGAAATTACAGAAAATAAGTTGTACTTGCATTATAGTCCCAGAGGCTCAGCACTGCTGCCCACGCTGCACTGAAATTGTAAAAATGAGTGAAATAAAAATCAGCTGGCAGAGTAAAAAGACAAACCTGTCGAGAGCACAGTAAAAAAAAAAGGATAAGGCCCACGGAGTTTAAGGAAAAGGGAACATTTTTCATTTGGGCCCCTGGTTGTTTGACATGGAGGAACACATTGATGCTCTTCTACAAGTTTCTGCAGGGTTACAGCACAGACTTTGAGTACAACCTTCCCAAGCATCCTGGAAATGCTGAAATCTTAGTTTTAAACGTATTCTAAACTGAAAGGAAATAGTTTATATTTTAAGAACAGAGGAGAGCAGCGCTTCCTGTGGCGGGGATGTGCTGAGTGGTCGCAGGGCAGGTGGCTCTCCTCTGGGAAACTTGGAAATAGGCACTTTTAGCCGGACTCGATGGGCCGAATGGCCTCCTTCTGCTAAGCCAACCAAACATCTCCCTCCTCCATCCCTCTCCGAAACCCGAGGTGGCGGACATACGGAGCGGGCTGGAACAGGCAAAACGAGCCAGATCGTCGACACTAACGCCAGCCTACCCACCAATGGATGGAACACCGGACACAGAATTAGAATTAGAATTAGAACAGTACAGCACAGAACAGGCCCTTCGGCCCTCGATGTTGTGCCGAACAATGATCACCCTACTTAAACCCACGTATCCCGTATACCCATAACCCAACAATCCCCCCATTAACCTTACGCTACGGGCAATTTAGCATGGCCAATCCACCTAACCCGCACATCTTTGGACTGTGGGAGGAAACCGGAGCACCCGGAGGAAACCCACGCACACACGGGGAGGACGTGTAGACTCCACACAGACAGTGACCCAGCCGGGAATCGGGAGCTCCTTAAACATAGAGATGCTATAAAGAGGGGGACTATGGCGACACTGAAGTCGGCGGTCGCAGGTGCCTTGGCCCCCTTCATGAGGCGACGGAAAGGATGGAGCGGCGATTGGAGGCAAAGGAGGTGAGGCTGAGGGAGCTCGAGAAGGTGGCTACCGACCGACCAAATCTTCTCATTGGAAGTGGAGGTGGCAGGATTGGTGGCTGCCCAGGGAACACTCAGGCAGAAGGTGGAGGACCAATAGAACTGCCCATGCTGTCAGAACCTTCAGATTGTAGGTCAACCAGAGGGCACCGAGGGCAGAAACCAGACAGAATACGTGGGACAAATGCTGGGTAAGCTAGTCAGGGGCGAAAGCTTCCCCAAGCCCTCAGAATCCCCCCAGGGTTCACAGGTCACTCTGGCAGAGGCCAGAAACAGGAGAACCATTGAGGGTCATCATTGCCAAATTCCACCGGTTTCAAGACAAGGAGAAGATCCTGAACTGGGCAAGGCACACGGGGTCTTGCACATGGGAAGGGCACACAATCCGCGTGTACCAAGACAATGTGGCGGACCTATGGATTCCTGGGGGCCTTATACAAAAATTAGCGCCAGCACTGGCCCCGCACCTCCCCGCGGGAGACGTTCATTGATTTGTTATCAAGGGGAACCCTGCCACCAACATTGGCTCAGGCCTTAAAAAGGAAAAGGACCCAACCGAATGTGGGTCACACTGACCCAACTCACTCCTGAACATTGACGCTGCAATCCTGATGAAGGCCCTGGGCGAGGCAACTGGAGATCTGCGTACCTCAGGTGGTCACGGATGATCAGACGGGCTTTATCAAGGGCAGACAGCAAATAGCGAACCTCAGGCGCCTGCTGAACCGGATCATGACCCCATCCAGGAAGAAGACATCTGAGGTGATCATCTCCCTGGACAGAGTCGAATGGTGGTACCTCATGGAGGTACTGGAATTATTTGGGTTTAGGCCAGAGTTCATCTCGTAGGTGAAACTACTGTACATCGTGACCGTAAGGACAAACACCACCACCTTTGGATACTTCCAGTTTCACAGAGGCAGGAGGCAGGGTCGCCCTCTACCCCGCTGCTATTTTCCCTGGCAAGTAAGCTACTGGCGATCGCTCTCAGAACAGTGAAGGGGTAGAGAGACATTCGGAGGGGAGACAGAGTGTATAGAGTCTCACTCTACGCGGATGACCTGCTCCTCTACGCACAAACGCAGGTGTGGATATTTACAAACATAAACTACTTCAAAGAGAGTTAAGTGCTGTCAATTTCCAGCTCAGCACTTCAAATTCACTCAAGTGTGAATGGGGTGATTGGAGTGTACTTAACTCTCTTTGATGTGGATGATGTTTGTAAACCTTGTGGTTACATCACTTAGAGTTACTCATCCATGAAGGTTGTTATGGGCCATGGTTTAGAGAACCCCAGAGTGTATCATGGAGTTCACCTGACCCACAACTTTTAATAGATTGTGGTTATGGGGAGCACACGGGCCTACTTTACAGGTATGAGGCAACAGAGAGGTAAACTACTTTTAAATTAAAACAATGTTTATTTATGAAACCAGTTAACACTTTATAAACTCACAGTAAACATCTTAACATCTATCAACACCAATCATCCCCACAGATACAATATTCTATAAATAACCCTTAATCTTTCCTTGCAATCTCCACAAGACAAAAGACCCCTTTTAACAGAGATCAGGTTTAAATTCTCTACTGAGAGCAGTTATCAATTTGAAATCACCCAAATGATCTGGAGACCATCTTTAGATTGCAGAGCGATCCTTATATGGCTGCTTGCTTTTCCTGCAGCTATTGAGCTCTCAAAACGAAACTAAAAACACCCTGTAGCTGCCTGCTCACAAACGGAAGTGAAAGGCAGACAGCCCAGCTCCACCCACACTCTGACATCACTGCAGCTATTCAATAAACACCCATTTCTTAAAGGTACTCTTACATGACAAGGAAGATGAATGAAGCAAGTTTTACAGCTGTGTGTGTGGAAGCTTTCAATCGTAACCCACTATAGGAAATGAATAAATGGCTTGCAGCTAAAGGATCTGAGGGGTTTAAAGACAGGTCACTACTTTTCTCGTTCCAGGAATAGACATGTGTTGCTTCCTCAGTCTGAGCCAGCAGGTGTATGCCCAGATGAGTATTACTAAGGTAGTCTTAGTAATCTAGACACTCTCTGACGGTGTGTCCTGTTTTAATGGGGTCTTTTGGGGGGTGGGTGGTGAGCGGTCTAGTAGAGGAGGGGTTTTACATGAAGGCGATCTTTCTCAACCTTGCCCCTCGCCTGACCCTCAGGTTAAATCTGCACTAGTCAGATCTCTCCCTCAAAGGGGAAAGCAGCTATGATCATCTGGGACTATGACGACGTTACCATTACCTTTTACAACAGTAGTTTCTTTCACTGCCCCTGTCTGAACTGCACTCTAGATTCTAGACAGGGGCCTCTTTTCTGGGGGATATGTGGGTGGGTTCCTTTAGTTAGTGGGTCTCGGTGGGGGTGGGTGGGGGGTCCTTTAGTTAGGGCGTATCTGTGTGTGTGGGGGGGGGTCCCTTTAGTGCAAGGTCTTTGTGGGAGATCTATTCAGGCAGTCTCGTGGGATTTCCCTATCTGGGGGTCTCTGTGGGGGGTGGGGGGGTCTCCCTATCTAAGTGGTCTTGGGGTGTATCACTAACCCGGGGGTCTCTGGGGGGCTGTCCTGTTTTACGGGGGTCTCTGGGGAGGGGTGGTGGGGGGAGGGTGGTCTGGTAGGGGAGGGATAGGAAGGTCATGCATAGTGACCCAAGGCGGAATTGAACCTGGGACTCTGGCGCTGTGAAGCAACAGTGCTAACCACTGTGCTACCATGCCGCCCTGTTGTAGGCTGTATGGTGTAGGTACAGCCACAGTTCTGTTAGGGAGGGAGTTCCAGGATTTTGATTCAGTGACAGTGAAAGAATGGCGATATCCAAGTCAGGATGGTGTATGGCTTACAGGAAAACGTCCCATGCATCTGCAGCTCTTGTCCTTCTAGACGGTAGTGGTTACAGCTTTTGGAAGGTGCTGTCAAAGACCTTACAGTGCATCATGTTGATGGTACACACATGGTGATTATCACATTGCTCTTTGAGGGAACTTGCTATGCACAAATTGACTGTGTTTCCTAATTGTAATGGTTGTTGCACTTGAAAAGCAATCCATTATCTGTAACTTAATTGGCCTCCATAAATTCATTTGACTTCATTGGAATCTGCAGTTTGTGAAATACATGTATAAACGCATGCATTTATGGGCAGCACGGTGGTGCAGTGGTTAGCATTGCTGCCTCATGCCGCTGAGGTCCCAGGTTCGATCCCGGCTCTGGGTCACTGTCTGTGTGGAGTTTGCACATTCTCCCCGTGTTTGCGTGGGTTTCACCCCACAACGTGAAGATGCGCAGGTTAGGTGGATTGGCCACACTAAATTGCCCCTTAATTAGAAAACATGAATTGGGTACTCTAAATTTATGAAAAATAATACAATAAATGCAAGCATTTCTTTGTTTTTTTTTCCATAATTCTTTCCGATTCTAATCCAACAAGGATGCTGCTTCAGACTATACGATAGTCGCAGTTAGAAAATCCCGAGTAAGTACATCTCGACTGTAAATATCCTCAAATTGGCTGTAAAAGGTTTTGGCATGTTCCGGACCACGGGCGGAATTCTCCGCTCCCGGGAAAAATCGGGAAGGCCGTCGTGAACTTGGCCGAGTTTCACAACGGCCTCGGAGGCCGCTCCTCTCACCGTATTCACCCCCACCGGCGCTCCATTATTCTCGGCGGCCGGACCTTGACGCTTGCGTCAGGGCGGCGGGCCGAGAATGACGTGGCCGGCGGCGCCTAAGTGACGTCAGCCACGCATGCGCAGGTTGGCTGACTCCAACCCGCGCATGCGCGGTGGCCGTCTTCCCCTCCGCTGCCCCGCAAGATGTGGCGGCTTGATCTTGCGGGGCGGCGGAGAGGAAAGAGTGCGTCGCTTTGAGATGCCGGCCCGACAATCGGTGGGCCCCGATCGCTGGCCAGTCCCCTCCCGAGCACGGCCATGGTGCTCACTCCCCTCTCCGCCCTCCACAAGCTTCAAATGGGCCTTTAACACCCATGTTCTTATGGCAGCGACCAGGTATGGTTGCCGCCGTCGTGAAATGGTCGTGAACGGCAGGCTGCTCGTTTTTCACGGTTGCCATGAAAAACGGCGAGCGGCGATTCTTCCGAGCTGGGGGTGGGAGAATCGCGGGGGGCTCCGGGGGGGCGTGAAATGAGTCGCCCATCCCTTCTCCCACCCGGCGTGGGGAGCGGAGAATTTCTTGGCTGCGGGAGGCGACGCACCGTACGCTGGTGACGAAATTCTCCGTTCCCGCTGATGTCAATGAGAATTCCCATTGAAGCCGCCCGAAACCCATGGAGGGGACCAGAGAAACCCGTCGCCAGCGACGGGCCGGAGAATCCCGGCTCATGAGGCACGTTGTACAAATGCAAGTCTTTCTTTGTTTCTCCTGTGCTCTCGTTTCTCTGGCCTTGTCTGATTCCCGGGGAGTTTAACATTACTCTGAAAGACCCAGATTGCTTGACAATCTGCTAATCGAGTTGTTCTGTTGTTGTCTCAGCCATCCTGGCAGCCTAATGATTGATTGTATGCATCCCAATTTCCCTGCCACTCTCGCGCACAATGCATCCAAGTTCACTGCGAGTGTCTGCTGATCTGTTTTCATCACCCTTGCCAAGCTTATGCACTTCTCCAACCAACTGTGATCTTCGTGCACTGTGTGCTTTTCAGAGTCATCGAAATTTACAGTGATTCAGCTCATCTTATCCACACCGGCCAACAAGTAGCCATCCTGCCGAATCCTACTTTCAGCTCCTGACCTTGTAGGTGCGCCCAGTGCCAAGTCTAAACTAGCGATTTATAAATCTGAAATCAGGGGGAGTGTTGCGGGGGGGACAGTATTTTTTAAAAATACATTTATGGGATGTAGGCGTCGCTGGTTAGGCCAGCAATTATTGTCCATCCCTCGTTGCCCTTCAGAAGGTGGTGTGGAGTTGCCTTCTTGAACCGCTGCAGTCCCTGAGGTGTAGGTACACCCACTGTGCTGTTATGGAGGGAGTTCCAGAATTTTTCCCCATTCGACAGTAAAGGAGCAAGTCAGGATGGTGAGTGACTTGGAGGGGAACCTCCAGGTGGTGGGGTTCCCAGGTGTCTGCTGCTCTTGTCCTTCTAGATGGTCATGGTCGTGGGTTTGGAAGGTGCTTTCTGAGGAACCTTGGTGAGTTCCTGCAGTGCATCTTGTAGATGGTACACACGGCTGCCACTGTTCATCGGTGGTGGAGGGATTGAATGTTTGTGGAAGGGGGAGCAATCGTGCGGGCTGCTTTGTCATGGATGGTACCACTTGTCAATCCAAGCCTGGATATTGTCCAGGACTTGCTGCATTTGGACATGGACTGCTTCATTATCTGAGGAGTCACGAATGGTGCTGAACATTGTGCAGTCATCCGCAAACATCCCCACTTCTGACCTGATGATGGAAGGCAAGTCATTGATGAAACAGCTGAAGATGGTTGGGCCGAGGACACTACCCTGAGGAACTCCTGCAGTGATGTTCTGGAGCTGAGATGATTGACCTCCAACCACCACTACCATCTTCCTTTGTAGCCATGATGTGGAGATGCCGGCGTTGGACTGGGGTTTGCACAGTAAGAAGTTTTGCAACACCAGGTTAAAGTCCAACAGGTTTGTTTTGAGTCACTAGCTTTCGGAGCGCAGCCTCACCCGAGGAAGGAGCAGTGCTCCGAAAGCTAGTGATTCAAAACAAACCTGTTGGACTTTAACCTGGTGTTGTAAGACTTCTTACCATCTTCCTTTGTGTCAGGTGTGACTCCAACCAGCGGAGAGTTTCCCCCCTGATTCCCATTGATTCCAGTTTAGCTGGGCCTCCTTGATGCCATACTCGATCAAATGTTGCCCTGATGTCAAGGGCAGTCACTCTCGCCTCATCTCTGGCATTCAGCTCTTTTGTCCTTGTTTCAACCAAGGCTGTAATGAGGTCAGGAGCAGAGTGACCCTGGCGGAACCCGAACTGACCGTCTGTGAGCAGGTTATTGCTGAGTAAGTGCCACTTGATTGCGCTGTTGATGACTCCTTCCATTGCTTTGCTGATGTTGGAGAGTGGACTGATGGGGCGGTAATTGGCTGGGTTGGATTTGTCCTGCTGCTTGTGTACAGGACACACCTGGTCAACTTTCCACGATGCCGGGTAGATCCCAGTGTTGTCGCTGTACAGGAACAGCTTGGCTAGGGGTGCGGCAAGTTTTGGAGCACAAGTCTTCAGTACTATTGTGTCATAACTTTGCAGCTAAAAAAATAGGTTTGGATTGACCACCCATTGCCGAATCCAGCCCCACCCCCCTTCCCCCACCACACACACTTCAATTCACTCTTTAATGCATTTTTGGCCCCACCCATTGCCCCCGATAAAAGGCAGACCAAACTTTCACTCCCGGTGCAGGGTATCACGCAGCCCCCTGGAATTCTGTTGCAATGGCCAATGAGCCTTACTGAATGTGTGCTATCTACACTTAATACTCTGCTAAATCTCCTCTGCAGCCACTTCCTGACTTCAAATGTGACAGGTCTCTCATTTCACAGCACAGTGTTTGGATTTCAGACGGCAGTGTGATGTTTCAATTCATTGCTAAGCTCTCGCCGTGACTGCAGGTGGTTGGAGATATTTCAAGGACATAACTTTAAACCGAGGACTTGCTATCTCTTTCCTAATCTAATTTTTAGTTGCACTTTTTAGACTCAAAGGTACTGAAGTTCCTCCTCGTTCTGACAGACTGCGGTGTAACTTCTGTAGAAGATTGACAGAACGATGGACAATTGCCGAGATCGGGACTGACAGTCTATAGTTTTACGGGGGTGGCTTTATTTGGCAGTAGGTCCTCCACCTGAAATGAAAATGAAATGAAAATCGCTTATTGTCACGAGTAGGCTTCAATGAAGTTACTGTGAAAAGCCCCTAGTCGCCACATTCCAGCGCCTGTCCGGGGAGGCTGGTACGGGACCTTCCCTTGGTACCTTGGTACCTTCCCTTGAAGCTGAGGGTTGGCATTCCTTGAGATAAGAATTTCCACTTCATCGGCCTCAGAAAAGGGTCTGCCAAGGGTTTGGTGTTCAGCACAGACAGTGATTTAGGACAAATCGGTTTTATAAAGGGTACAATAGGCCCAACCTGGTGGTGTGAGGGAAACAGCTGAGTCTAGGCCAAGGCACCGCCTAGACAACACCCCCGTCCCCTTGTCCCACCTTGCTTTCAACCCAAAACGTGAGAAGACGGTCCTGTTTTCTTACTGAGATTATGGGTGGCTTTGTAAAGGGGCTCCAGGGAAATGATGGGAAAAGTGATGTGAGAAACAGATGGAATATCCAATTTGCATAGGATTGCCTGCCCCCCCCCCCCCCTACATGTGCCCATGGTGGTGTGGGTGCCCACTTGGTTCATATCAGTTTCTCCGTTGACCCCACAAACTCCAACAAGTGCTGGAAACTGAATGATCAGTGAAATCCATATATTACCATGGGCGGTTTGTTCCCCATCAATTTTGGGGCCAATGATATGTGCCCATTTTCCTGAAACTATGTAAACTTTTGGTTCAGTTGAACAAGTGAATGTTTAACAACAACTACCTAGATTGTGAATTTCCTACGTTACAGCCGTGATCACACTTCAAGAAGTACCTTATCATAATAATCATTATTGTCACAAGTAGGCTTCTATTAACACTGCAATGAAGTTGCTGTGAAAACGCCCTAGTCGCCACACTCCGGCGCCTGTTCAGGTCCACTGAGGGAGAATTCAGAATGTCCAATTCACCTAACAAGCACGTCTTTCGGGATTTGTGGGAGGAAACTGGAGCACCCGGAGGAAACCCACTCAGACACGGGGAGAACGTGCAGACTCCACACAGACAGTGACCCAAGCCAGGAATTGAACCCGGGACCCTGGCGTTGTGAAGCAACAGTGCTGAGCGTTGTGTTACTGTGCCATCCTTATGAGCTATAAAGCACTTTGGGATCACCCGGGGTTGTGAATTTGGCTATATTAAGGCAGTTCTCTCTTTAACATTGCTGAAAAGAGAGACGTGCTGTCAAAGCTTTTTGCCTTGCACCATAGGGACAAACACAAGAATTCCAAATTTCAAACAATCACAAGAAATTATCCTTCACGGGAAAAGCGTGCGGACTTGTTGGCAAGTCGTCTCTCATTGGCTGAGGCATTGCCATGGTGAAGGGAAGTATAGCCTCCCCGGAAATTCAAAAAAGACAGAGTCCAGTTTGTGAAGAAATATACTCAAACCTTGCACTTCGAGGAGTTTGGGGAACCTCTCGTCCCCTGTTGCTTCCTGTCAATCAGAGTCAACTAGCCAACCAATTAGCATCCTTTTCCCTTGCAGTATCAATTGCCGTGATTGTTTGTCCTGATGAAGACAGAAAGCTTTGGATTCAAGTCTCACTTTTCAGTTATATTGAAGTTCTGCAGTACCAAGACACTGTTCTTTCTTTTTGCTCAGAGCAGTCCAGCTGCACCAGCAGATTTTCCTGTCGTACTTCTTGCCACCCAGTAGCACAATGTTAATGTAAGCCTACTTGTGACACTAATGAAGATTATTATTGTTATTACTTGCGCCAAGATTAAGGCAGCAGAATGGGAAAGTGTGGTGAATCATAATAGCATAATTCACACTGTTATCACACATGTTGTACCATGCCTCTGTAAACTCGGCACACGAGCAGTTGCACGGCTCTTCCCCTAGGGGGAGGTGTACTGGGAATGTACGGAAGTTTGTACTGGCCTCCACCCTTGGCTCCGCCCATGACTCCTCCCCCCCCCATGGTTGTATAAAGCTTGGCAGTCGGAGCCTGCCTGCCAGTTCATCTAGAGTTCATCTCGTCACAGGCAGGCTCTGTTGTAAGACAATTAAAACCACTGTTCACTTCTAACCACGTGTCGCGTGAATTGATGGTCTGATCAGAAAGATCTCACCAGAAATTCATGATCCTTGATTCCTGACAGTAAAATTTATTCTTCCGCATTGTTGGTGAGGCCAGCATTAATTGTTTGTCCTTAATTGCCCTGGAGAAGATGGTGGTGAGTCTCTTTCGCGAACTGCCTCAGTCCGTGTGACAGTGAAGGAACGGCAATATTCTTCCAAGTCAGGATGGTGGATGGGGACTTTCGGCTGGTGGTGTTCCCATGTATCTACTGGCGGTGTCTTCCAGGTGGTAAAGGTTGTGGGTTTGGAAGATGTTGTCTAAGGCGTCTTATTGAGGTACACACTGTTGTCATGAGTCGGTGGTGGAGGCTGTGAATATTGAAGGTGGTGGATGGGTGCCAATCAAGTGTGTTCTTTGTCCTATCAAATTCATTGAAACGCAATGATTTGGATGAAGGACATGTGTATACATTCCAATCAAGTTACTGCAATGGAACAGTTGCGATTTACTGCATGCACATCTATTGGTTATTACAAGCAATGTTCTTTGTCATGTTTCAAACTAGACTGCGCGAATGTCATTGACCTGGATTCTCCGCTGCTCAACGCCAATAGCGGGCTCTGCATGCGGTGGAGAATCAAAAAATTGGGATCGGAGCCAGGCGATGATGGGCACTGATCCAACAATGTTCCAACCACCCCCCCACAGGTGGGGGGATCGAAGTTCACGCCCAGGTGCCAGCAGGAGGATGTACATGAATGCAAATGGGTCTTAATGTCCAATTTGCATCCATTTAGCGGGCTTGGCACTCTGTTCTCCGGCCCCCCCGTGATTCTCCGGTCCCCTGGGTCGAGAATCATGTAGCCGGGGATTACCACGGGTCTCAATAAATGTGAGCCTGACGCGGTGGACTTTGCGTGGGCCCCCTGTGGGGGGTTGGGCCAAGGGAGTAACTCCTTAACGGTGTTGACCCCAAAGTCCACCCCTCCTGTACCAAGCACCCCGACTCTTCCACAGCCCCACAGAGACCCCCATAATGGGAGAATCTCCCAAGAGACCCCCTTAATAGGGAGACCCCCCCCCCAGAGAGCTCCTGGCAATACCTTTTACAAGCATGGTCACCATAGTGATGTCGGAAAGATAGAAGCCAATTTGCGTAAAGCAAGCTCCAGCAAACACCAATATTTTGCCCAATTAATTTGAGATAATAGTTTTCATAATGGACACATATCCTTGGTGGACAGGGGAGTGAGGAGGGTGGGGCAAGAGAGTCCTTCAATCTTTCAGGTTCGACAATAAATTGAGACTCGTTCTGCTCTCTGAGGTAGATGTACTAACTCCAATAGTTACTATATTGCAAGTGGATTCTCCCTGGCTTCCTGGCCAATGTTGACACCTCTGTGAACGTCACTAAAACAGATTATCGAATTATTATCTCCTTGCTGTTTGTGGGAGCTTGCTGTGAGCAAATTGGCTGCCGCGTTTCTGACATGGCAACAGTGACTACACTTCAAAAGTATTCAATTGGGTTTATATCACTTAGGGATGTCCTGAGGTGGTGACCGACGCTATATGAATGCACAACATTGTTTCCTTTTTATCTTCCACTTGAACTCCAATGTGGGACCCTGATCATTCAGGGTTTCTCCCATTTCAAGGAGGTGCAGAATCTCTGTCCACCACTCACCGTGTTGGAAAAAGAGACATTAACTGCAGGGAATCCCAAGGGATTCTGTGCTCACAAACTGCATCAGGGCCCATTGTAAAACCACAGGCCAACAGGTCAAGTGCGTTCACCCAGCCCCAGCACTAATGGACTTCCCTGGGAGGCCATGCTTTAAGTGGACCTGGACACTGAATGGTGCTGGGGTGCAGGATACCTTGTTTCTAAAGTCTGAGTGATCCCATTACCATGGAGTGGGGAGCCCCCCCCCCCCCCCCCCCCCACCCACACACACACATTTTGTTCCTTTGAGGGAGGGAATTAAGTGCCCCCCTGGGGTGGATAGAGCATTTTCCAACCTCTTCTCTCCAGGGGTCAATAAGCATGAGGGCAACCAGGAACCAAGGGCCCATAATTCAGAATTGTTAGACCTGCTGGACGTGTGGACATCAGCAAAGAACAACGGTCATCGAACACGAAAGACACTCATACCTGAAACATCCAATCGGTTCCTGGTATCTGATATTTTCCACGCACAGTGGTTACTTTCAAAGAAGAGAGGGGACCTTGCCCCTGGGCTAATATGTATGGCTCATCCAACATCAACATCGATATAGGAATAAAATCAAATTACCCAGTCATAATCCATAAGACCATAAGACATAGGATCAGAATTAGGCCATTCGGCCCATTGAGTCTGCTCCGCCATTCAATAATGTCTGATATTTTTCTCATCCCCATTCTCCTGCCTTCTCCCCATAACCCCTGATCCCCTTATTAATCAGGAACCTATCTATCTCTGTCTTAAAGGCACCCAGTGATTTGGCCTCCACAGCCTTCTGCGGCAAAGAGGTCCACAGATTCACCACCCTCTGGCTGAAAAAAATTCCTCCTCATCTCTGTTTTAAAGGATCGTCCCTTTAGTCTGAGATGGTGTCCTCTGGTTCTAGGTTTTCCTACAAGTGGAAACATCCTCTCCAGGTCCACTCTATCCAGGCCTCGCAGTATCCTGTAAGTTTCAATAAGATCGCCCCTCATCCTTCTAAACTCCCGAGTACAGACCCAGAGTCCTCAACCGTTCCTCATACGAACAGCTCTTCATTCCAGGGAGCATTCTTGTGAACCTCCTCTGGACCCTTTCCAAGGCCAGCATGTCCTTCCTTAAATACCGGG
Source organism: Scyliorhinus canicula (assembly GCF_902713615.1). Taxonomy (NCBI): domain Eukaryota; kingdom Metazoa; phylum Chordata; class Chondrichthyes; order Carcharhiniformes; family Scyliorhinidae; genus Scyliorhinus; species Scyliorhinus canicula. Next base: position 269,276,375 of record NC_052148.1, on the reverse strand, counting down.
CCCATAACTGCTCACAATATTCCAAATGGGGTCTGACCAGAGCCTTATACAGCCTCAGAAGTACATCCCTGGTCTTGTATTCTCGCCCTTTTGACATGAATGCTAACATTGCATTTGCCTACTTAACTGCCGACTGACCCTGCACGTTAACCTTAAGAGAATCATGAACAAAGACTCCAAAGTCCCCCTGTGCTTCTGATTTCCTAAGCATCTTCCCATTTAGAAAATAGTCTATGCCTAAATTCTTCCTTCCAAAGTGAATAACCTCACACTTTTCCACATTGTATTTCATCTGCCACTTTATTGCCACTCTTCCAGCCTGTCCAAATCCTCTGCAGCCCCCTTGCTTCCTCAATACTGCCTGTCCCTCTCCATATCTTTGCATAGAACATAGAACATAGAACGATACAGCGCAGTACAGGCCCTTCGGCCCTCGATGTTGCACCGACATGGAAAAAAAAAAACTAAAGGCCATCTAACCTACACTATGCCCTTATCATCCATATGCTTATCCAATAAACTTTAAATGCCCTCAATGTTGGCGAGTTCACTACTGTTGCAGGTAGGGCATTCCACGGCCTCACCACTCTTTGCGTAAAAAACCCACCTCTGACCTCTGTCCTATATCTATTACCCCTCAATTTAAGGCTATGTCCCCTCGTGCTAGCCACCCCCATCCGCGGGAGAAGGCTCTCGCTGTCCACCCTATCTAACCCTCTGATCATTTTGTATGCCTCTATTAAGTCACCTCTTAACCTTCTTCTCTCTAACGAAAACAACCTCAAGTCCATCAGCCTTTCCTCATAAGATTTTCCCTCCATACCAGGCAACATCCTGGTAAATCTCCTCTGCACCCGTTCCAAAGCTTCCACGTCCTTCCTATAATGAGGCGACCAGAACTGTACGCAATACTCCAAACTTACATCATCTGCAAACTTAGCAACAGTGCCTTCAGTTCCCTCTTCCAGATCATTAATGTATATTGTGAAAAGTTGTGGTCCCAGCACAGACCCCTGAGGCACACCACTAGTCACCGGCTGCCATCCTTAAAAAGACTTCTTTATCCGCACTCTGCCTTCTGCCAGTCAGCCAATCCTCTATCCATCCCAAGATCTTACCCTTCACACCATGGGCTCTTAACTTATTTAACAATCTCCTATGCGGCGACTTGTCAAAGGCCTTCTGGGATTCTAAATAAATCCCATTGCTGTTTGTTGGATCTTGCCAAGTGCAGATTGGCTGCCACATTACTTGGATTGCAAGATTGATGACACTTCAAAACCCCTTCATTGGCTGTGAAGCTATTTCAGACACCCTGAGGGTTTGAAGGGTTCCATGTAAATATGAGTCTTTCTTCCTGTCTTTTCTCCTCACCCGTGAGGAGACATTTTTGTCGGTCCCGGCCTCTTTCCGGCCTGAAGATTTGAGAGGGAGGCAGAGATTTCAGCTGAGCTGCCGTCTACTTCATAGCAAGGGTCGGAATGCACACAAACCAGCAAAGCATACTGTGCTCGGGGAAGCCATGGATTGTAAATGTGTCAAACATCCAATACCTTGGGGATTGCCTGAAACATCCGCTGCCAAATCAATTAAGTCTGATTTAAAAACACTTTGATACTTTCTGTCATTAATGCTTATATTGATGATGGAAAATAGTAAATGAACAGTTTGCAGGATGTCCTGTCATCTATTCCTTGTTTCCACGCATTCTATGAAATAGTTAGCGTAACCGACTGAAATTTGGACTGTTGGCTATTTTTTACAAAATCGCCTTGCCCCCAAAACATGCACTGCACTATATAAATGTTAAACTGTACGGCTGGCATGTGAAACCTCAAATTAGAGTGAATAAATGAAGACTCAGTGTGTCACTTCTGAAAGGATGCTGACCCCTGCACTAGGAGCTGAATCTTTGCTGTTGAATCGGGAGCACAGAAAGATACCCGACACTGAAAACCTGACTCAGGAGAAAGTGCCCCGAATCTTTGAATTTTCTTTCAGTGGGGACGGCAGGAGGGGGGGGGGGGGGGTGGAATGGCCCCTTGTACACTCCATGATGTACAATAACCCACTACTCATTTCCATGGCCCTTTATAGTCACTATGTCAAATTAGTGTCAGCTCCTACTGACCCATGACCTATTATCCACCATCCATTGATCTTACACCCTCCATGCCAACTCACCCTGTATCCACCATGGGCCTGAGGAGCCATAGTGAAATTAAATGAAAGAATGATTTAAGTGTCTATTGTAAACTTCACTATATTAAAAAAATTACTGCCCCGATAAAAATTTAAATCTCTTCAAGTACTTAATCCCTTATAAAACACACATTTCCTTTAAATACTAAATTCTTTATGAAAACACACATTTGTATTCATAGACCCACGCCAAAGGTGGCTAATCTCTTTATAACCACTGGGAGCTATCGATAAAATCGTGGGCATGGAGCCCCCCGCTGTGATAATGATAGGTTGCAGAAGCAGTCAAGCAGCACAAATCCTTTTGCCATCATACAGTTAAATGGAAAGAACTGATTTTTTTCAACTGCAGGTTGGATTTTGTTTTCAAAAATGTAAAGTCTCTGGGGGTTTAAATGACTTGACAGTTTGACAGCTGCAAGAGGCTTATCCACATTCATGTATGCTCATAACAATCCCAAAGGGTGACCTGACTTCTCCCAAAGGGCAATTGGCCTTTCCCAATAAAATTGGCAGTATTAAATCTTCCCCCTCAAATACATAAAGCCCGTGAATCATGTTATTGAAAATCCAGTGTTGAATCCCTGACTATCAACATCCTGGGTTTTCCATTGATCAGAAACTGAACTGGACCAGCCACATAAATACGAAGGCTACACGACCAGGTCAGACGCTGCGAATCTTGTGCCTAACAACTCACCTCCTGACTCCCCAAACCCTCTCCACCATCTATAAGACACAAGTTGGGAATGTGATGGAATACGTTCCGCTTGCCTAGACAAGTGCAGCTCTATTAACATCCAAGAGGCCCGACACCAACCAGGACAGAGCAGCCCGCTTGATTGGTACCCCTTCCACAAACAAGTGGCAGCCGTGTGTACCATCTAAAAGGTGCAGTGCAGCAACTCACCGTCGGTACGTTCGGCAGCACGTTCCAAACCCACGACCACTACAAGGGCAGCAGATACATGGGAGCCCCCAACACCTGGAAGTCACTCCCCATCCTGACTTGGAAATGTATCGTCGTTCCTTCACTGTCGCTGGGGCAAAATCCTGGAAGTCCCTCCCTAACAGCACTGTGGGTGCACCTACATCTCAGGGATTGCAGCGATTCAAGAAAGCAACGCACCAATACCTTCTGAAGGAAAATTAGGAATGGGCAATAAATGCTGGCCGAACCAGTGACGCCCACATTAAACTTTTGAAATTTGGACAAATTTCATCTGCATCTACACACATTCAGCATCCTCCATGAAACAGATATTAAAAGTGCGACTGCCCTGCTCCCCACCCCCCCCCCCCCCAGCAAAAAGTCTGGGTGCCAGGTTCAGGGGCAGGATGTCTGGAATGGGGTGGGGGGGGGGGGGGGGGGGGAGGGCTCCGGTGTTCTTTTGACAAAATCATAGAATCATAGAATTTACAGTGCAGAAGGAGCCCATTCGGCCCATCGAATCTGCACCGGCCCTTGGAGAGAGCACCCCACTTAAGCCCACACCTCCACCCTATCCCCATAACTGAGTAACCGCACCTAACCTTTTTTGGACACTAAGGGCAATTTAGCATGGCCAATCCACCTAAACTGTACATCTTTGGACACCAAAGCAGAGTCCTTTCATTTGCACAAAATTCCTGGCGTTGTTCTACACCCTCGAGATAGGAGAAACGGCCTCTTAGCATTTTGCCTCATTGGAACCTCAAACTGCAGGTTAAAGATCCCTAAATGTTTGACTTAGCCAGTCATTCATAGAATCATACAATTTACAGTGCAGAAGGAGGCCATTCAGCCCGTCGAGTCTGCACTGGCCCTTGGAAAGAGAACCCACTTTAAGTCCACACCTCCACCCTATCACTGTAACCCCACCTAACCTTTTCGGACACTAAGGGCAATTTATCATGGCCAAACCACTGAACCTGCACATCTTTGGACTGTGAGAGGAAACCGGAGCACCCGGAGGAAACCCACGCAGACATGGGGAGAACGTGCAGACTCCGTACAGTGATCCAAGCCGGGAATTGAACCTGGGACCCTGGAGCTGCGAAGCAACAGTGCTAACCAACGTGCGACCGTTTTATGTTATGTTATGTCTGTCCACTCTTCCAAAGCTCCCAATGGCTGAACAGAAAGTGGGAACTGAGGGAGGGAGCGCTTTATTCCTCAGTGGAGGAGGTGGGGGCGGTATTGTGCCACCGGAGATCCACAACTCTTTGCGAATCCTCATTGAAGACCCTTGAATTAGGAAAAGAAAGTGCTGGAGAAAAGCCAGTAGTCTGTCAACGCCTGCGAAGAGAGAAAACCAAGTTAACCTTTCGAGCTCCATCCGACTCTTAGAACCGCTGAATGTTCAACCCAAACGCTTGGAAAACGAAACTGAAACAAAACTTGACTGATTATTCTGTTACTTTGAATTGTTCTGAAATTGTCATGTTGCCAGGGTTTCCGGTCCCCTGTGTGGGATGTTGAATGGACTGTGTACAGCAGCAATGTAGAGGTAAATGATACCTCAGTGCAATGGAGTAGTGCACAAATGCAATGAATGCCAGCTTGAATGAACTGCTGCATAAAATTAGTTATGATACAGTAATGAGTTTTATTATGGAAAGTGTAATGTTTAGAACGTATAATTCGGTAACTGCACAGAACACCAGGGTAAAAAAAAAATAAAGAAGTCATTCGAAGCAAATCAAGGTTTACCTTAAATTCTGCAAGCCTGGCTCAGGCAGATGATAACAATTTATTTTTGATGCTCTCTTTGTGTATCTACCAGCAGTCTCAAAGGAAAGCCAGTTTGCTTGTAGAAGACATCATATATGTGTCAAAGGAAGGAAAGCACTTGTGTGTTATCTTCTCCCAGAAGATCTGCCTGGTGGCCTTTCATGCTAAGTCAGAGTTGCTCTGTCTTCCTCTCCAAAATGAGTGGCTGTGCAGGGTAATGCCGAGAACTGCACTGGGACATGTCCCTGAAGGATCTGAAGCTAAAAAAGGTCAATGACCCCCATGGAGAATCCCATTGACCTTTCCTAAGTTGGCACGTTATGAAACCTAATACAACGGCCTTGGCCTGAGATCACTCGCGAATAAGCCGAGGCTGTAAAGTGGAAATATTTGCTCATTAAGCAGCGGCAGACAACACTGATTATCTCAGCCATTGTACAAATTTGAAAATGCAAATCAAATGGAGCAGCACACGGATCCATTTCCATCGGGGTAAAATGATTCTTAGCAAGCTCCAGTAGTTGAAGCAATAGAGGCTATATTTTCGCAGGCATCGGGAACTTCCGAATCATCAGATTTTTTTTTTAAACCATCTCCAACAAATTGAATTTTGCTGCACGCATTTATTTTTATGAAACACGGACAGGGATAAAGAAGGGTGGGGGTTGGAATTGCAAAAACATCAACACCTTGGCTAGGATTTAAGGAAGGCAGTGAGGTCTCGCCCACTAACTAGAGAGCAGGTGGGGGGGGGGGGGGGGGGGGGGGGGGAGCGAGCCCCACATCATTTCCCTCCAGGTGCCTGATGTGATTTAATTCCAATCAGGCATTTACCTTGGGCAGCCTCTAGCTTCTCCTCCGGTTAAACTTCAGGGGTTGGCGGCTCTCCAGTACCATCAGCGCCATTGGGAGCAGTGGACATTGCTGGTATAACATTGGGGTCATCAGCAGGAATCTGCTGATGGATCCCTGGAGAGGGGCGAATGTGGGCAGGATGGCGGCCACAGGGGTAGGGATGGGAGAAGGGGGTTGGAACCAAGGGTGGGGCTGGGAGGGGTGATTTTGGCTTTCTGTGGGGGTCATGAATGCCGCTGCCAGGTCCTTCAATCAGGTACAGGGTATCCATGGATGAGGGACATGCCCTGTTAGGCCGTTGACCAACCCGGCTCGTCTCCCTGGATGGCGAGTCGCCCGCCTGTGGCCATTTAAAATGGCCGCCCGCAAAGAGTGATGGGAAATTTAGCCAAGCTGGAAGACAGACAGGCTGCAGCCTGCAAATATACAAACTGAAGCTCAGATTATGCAGAAATGAACACAGGAAGAGGGCCTCCTCAGGAACAATAGATCTATCCTGTCCATGACGTTGTCCACCAGACGCAGCGGCACCAAACCCCTGCTCTGAACACTCCCAGGCATGGCCACTGGATGCCCACCCCAAAATCGACGTGGCAGCCCCTGATTGGACTGAACCGATCAGGGGGATGGAGCCCTGATCAATTGACTGACAGCGACCCAGAGACCCCCCCATAAAAGGGACAGGGAAATTCCAAGCCGGTAAAAAGGCAGCGCAGGCCATCACTCGGTCTCTCTCGATTGATCTTCGACTGCAGCACGACAGCTACAACCAACACCAGCCAAGTTCAAGGGCCCATGCTATCCATCAAAGGATGACAACCAAACACAGACTATCCAAGAACAACAGCCTCCGCCAGACCACTGCAACCCAGATAAGGCCTGATCTACTCTGTATCTGCCGGTCACCTGGATGTTAAGGTAAGGTTGTTTAAGTGTGTTAGTTACAGCCCAATATGCATGAACGTGTGATTAATTAAGTAAACAATCGTGTTTGTGTGTCAAATAAACTATTATTGTACTAATCAACTTGTGGGAGCATTTGTCCATCTTGTACGGGTTAACACACTGTGGTTATAAATGAGCAATACGCCCGGTGGTGGTTGAATACCAGCGGTGTCAGGGTGGGGCCACCTGGGCATCAATCGGCCTTCAGTTAGGAAGTCTGCCAACAAGCTGTGCCACCTCAGGCTTAATCAGAGGGAGGCAGGAAGGGGATTCGCCATCCTGCACCTTCTCTGCCCGATCACATGCCCCTCCCTCATCTCCACCTCTGAATTTACCCGGGGGGGTGGGGGGGGGGTGGCAATAAATTCCACCCCATTTCGTTCTATTGACTGAGGTGGTGTCGTTAGTTCAAACGTTTTGGTGGACAGTATTTGACGTTTATAAATGCACAACTCACTTATATCGCAGTGACATTGCCCAAGGCCTTTCCCAGGGAACAAACACAGCCCCTTTGAAATATCAGGACGAATAACTGGTCCTATGGAGCGCCATTGAGGAGGAGAGGGATGGAGTGAAGTGGAGGGAATGTCGGAGCTTCCAGGCCCAGGCAGCTGAAAGTGCAGCCGTCTGAGATGGAGAGATGGGAATTTGGGACGGTCGAGAGGCAGGAATTGGAGCAGCAGAAAGATCAGTGCGATGATATGCCCGGAGATAATATTACATCTACTCCGCAGTGAGACCTCCCACCAGCAGGTGGCCATGTACTCAGCAGTGTGACCTCCCGCCAGCAGGTGGCCATGTACTCAGCAGTGTGACCTCCCACCAGCAGGTGGCCATGTACTCAGCAGTGTAACCTCCCACCAGCAGATGGCCATGTACTCAGCAGTGTAACCTCCCACCAGCAGATGGCCATGTACTCAGCAGTGAGACCTCCCATCAGCAGGTGGCCATGTGCTCAGCAGTGAGACCTCCCACCAGCAGGTGGCCATGTGCTCAGCAGTAAGACCTCCCACCAGCAGGTGGCCATGTACTCAGCAGTGACACCTCCCATCAGCAGGTGGCCATGTGCTCAGCAGTGAGACCTCCCACCAGCAGGTGGCCATGTACTCAGCAGTGTGACCTCCCACCAGCAGGTGGCCATGTACTCAGCAGTGTGACCTCCCACCAGCAGGTGGCAATGTACTCAGCAGTGTGGCCTCCCACCAGCAGGTGGCCATGTACTCAGCAGTGTGACCTCCCACCAGCAGGTGGCCATGTACTCAGCAGTGTGACCTCCCACCAGCAGGTGGCCATGTACTCAGCAGTGTGACCTCCCACCAGCAGGTGGCCATGTACTCAGCAGTGTGACCTCCCGCCAGCAGGTGGGCGACAGATATAAGTCAGATGACATCTAAGGTTGTAAGGCGCACATGAGGACAGTTGTGCACAAGGGTAGTTCCGTTGGAGGAAGTTATCAATAAACAGAGGAGGGTGACTCCACAGATTGTCTTGAAAACAGGGCGAGGAATTTGGCAACGAGGAATACAGGTCCTGAATGGCAATGTGCCAGTGATCCATTGGTCCTGTTACACTCAATGCCATTACCACCATGAAGCAGGCAACGAGATAAAACAATCATTTTTTTCGTTGTTCATTAAAGCCTTATTAAACATTACACGGGAAAAGAGGGATTGAAACCTGAATTGTGAACTCAGGTTCGAGCAGCTGTTAGTGAGATTAATGAACCGGATGGTTTGAAATATTGCCAAAGTGTTCACAGAGTAAAATCAGCAGTTAGCACAAAAAACTTGCAAAAGTGCAAATGAAAGCAAGGTTCGAAGTGGGTTTCAAGTGTTTCTGAGAACGTGCTACTTCACCAGTCAAATTGGCCAACTTGTGATGAATGTCAGCCTTTTTTCTGTGGACAAGGATATACAATATTTTACTGAACTTAGTAGAATTTTTAAAAAGTGATTTGTTGAACTGAGCATTGCTACCGTCCTGAATTGGGTTTGGCGGAATCAATGTGAGGTAATGCCCGTAGGGAGTGCGAACAAGGCAAAAGATTGCACTATGAATAGTAGGATCCTGCAAAATACTGAAGATCAGAGGGGCCTTCAGTGCATATCCACAGGTCCCTGAAGGTAGCAAAGCAGGTAAATAAGGTGGTTAAGAAAACACAGGCTTGCCTTTATTATCCAAGGCAGAGAATACAAGTGACTCATCTGACGAAGGAGCTGCACTCCTGATGCACAATCAATGGACACGAAACGTAGATAAAGTCCGAACGGTAGGCTTTAATATACAAGAAGTGGACCCGGCAGCAGACGTACAGAAGAATGGCAGACTGCCGGGAACACGGGTTCATATACCCCGCCTCGTAGGCGGAGCTACCTACCTCTCAGCCAATCGGCTGAGAGGCACATGACATACCTGGGCCAATGGGCAGCGAGCCCTCTGCACCAATGGCAGCTCACACTCCCAGGTACCATAATACCCCTAGTCATACTACCACAGCTCCGTAAGCTAGTGGTTCCAAATAAACGTGTTGGACTTTAACCTGGTGCCGTAAGACTTCTTACTGTGCTCACCCCAGTCCAACGCTGGCATCTCCACATCACAGAGAATACAAGGGCATGGAGGTCATGCTGCAGCTGTATAAAATGCTGGTCAGGCCACAGCTGGAGTACGGTGTCATCACATTCTAGGGAGCATGTGATTGCACTGGAGAGGGTGCAGAGGAGATTTACCAGTATGCGGACTGGGCTGGAGGGTTATGAGGAAAGATTGGAAAGGCTGGGGCTGTTTTTGTTTTGAAGCAGCAAAGGTTGAGAGGGGACCTGATTGGGGAATAGAAAATCACCAAAGGTATAGATAGGGGAGATAGGAAGGGTCCTTTTTCATTCGTGGAGCAGGAGTCAATAACCAGTAGCATAGATTTAAGGTAAGAGGTAGGAAGCTCAGAGGGGAGTTGATGAGAATTTTTTTCATCCAGTGGATGCTGGGTGTCTTATTGTGCTATTTACCAGTATAGTGCCCTCACCCCTATCGTTAACCTAAGTGCTTCACCTGTGCCAACTTAACTGGTGTTCTACCCTTGCGTTCCCTATTGCTCCTTCTAGATGGTCCCCCAGGCGGTACTTCAGAAGTGGAGGCGGCCTGCTGCGTCACCCACCCTGTGAGCTGGGGAGAGTCCCCTTTAATGGCCGTCCTCTGGAGCAACTGGAACTGGCTGGGCCCAGAAGTCTTCCTGGTGTCACAGGTGGCTTGGTGCCAACCTGTTCTGCCCGCTACCCATCGGAGGCACCAGGGGACAAGTGCAGGGGATTCAGAGTCACCGGTACAGGCCCCATCACCTCCTCCTCCCTCAGGGTGCCCGATGGCCCCCATCTCCTGCTGTACACCCCCCCCCCCCCCTTGGGGAGGGGAGTAGGGGGGGGGGGTACAGCAGGAGATGAGTTACTCACCATAGGATCCCTAACCTTTGACCTGCCCTGATCGCCGCAGTATTGATATGGCTGGTTCATTTCGGATTCTGATCAATGATAACCCCCAGGATGTTGTCTGAAACTCCACACCGGGTGAGGGAGCTTGAAACATGGGGTACTGACACACTTACATACAAAACGATCAGGTCAATTGTGCAATTATAAGTGCAGAATATCATACACAAAAATCGTGAAATGCATATCAGTGAAAGGAAAGATAGATGCAGAAAGCAGCAACACAGAGTAGAAACAATATGAGAACGAGGAAAGATCCAACAGCATACCGTGCACAGCTCAGCAAGATGTAGAGTTACCCGTGGGGAAGATGAAGTATGTGAACTTGGTGGTAGCGCTTATTCCCCGGTTGAGTGTCATGTTCCTGGTGCGGTTTGCTGCTCATCAGGAGATCACAGGTTCATCATTTCTTGACATTCAACCCACCCGATGGAGAGAAAAGAAGGATTGTGGGCCAGCAATTTCCCGTGCTCCACGCCAATGCCAATTCCTTGCCAGAGGAACCCAACTGTTTCGAAAATCTTCCATTTCTGACTTTGGCGCGGTTTAATGTCGATGTGCACACGCAAGTGGCAGAGTGCAACTATGGCCAGTCACTGGTGTGTTATCTGTGTTGGTCTAACAGCGACTGCAACTAGATGCAGTAAAATGCGAAACAGGCTTCCGACACAGGAGATGGTCCAACACTGTTTTATTGAAGCTGCTGATTGCTGTACATAATCTGCTGTGGGCTGACACTCTATTAACCTAACTGATAACCTCCTACTGGCTTGACCAGATTAGCTCTCTATCACATGGTGATGATGTTCATTGGCCTGTACACTGTGACTATCTCCCTAGCCGTGTCCTGTGAGAGAGGGAGAGCCTTAATGCCCTGTGGGCTTTATAGTGGTGGTGCCCTGTCTGGTGATTGGTTGTTCTGTGTCGTGTGTGTTCATTGGTTATCCTGTGTGACAATCACTGCCTGTCTGCATCTCATGATATACATGAGTGGATATTATGACAGTCACTTCCTCAGACCCACATCCCCTGTTGGGTGCCCATTGAGGGACATTGGCACATAGGAATAGGAGTCAGCCATTCAGCCCCTCGAGCCTGCTCCGCCATTCAATGGGATCGTGGCTGATGTGAAAATCTGGAAATCGACACAAAACAGTTCCGTTGTTCCTAGACTAGGAATGCAGAGACCGAGGCTGGTGCTTTGGGGGCAAGTGGTTAAATCCCACTGGGATTCAAAATGCAATTGATCAAGAGTTGGAATTGTAAAGCTCGTCGCTGTAATTATGGCCATGAAACGAACATCGATTGTTGTAAACTAAAAACTGTCTGCTTCGCGGATGTTCATTGGTGAAGGATATCAGGGCAGCACGGTGGCGCATTGGTAGCACTGCAGCCTCACGGCGCCGAGGTCCCAGGTTCGATCCCGGCTCTGGGTCACTGTCTGTGTGGAACATAGAACATAGAACATTACAGCGCAGTATGGGCCCTTCGGCCCTCGATGTTGCGCCGACCCGTGAAACCATCTGAAGCCTATCTGACCTACACTATTCCATTTTCATCCATATGTCTATCCAGTGACCACTTAAATGCCCTTAACGTTGGCAAGTCTACTACTGTTGCAGGCAGGGCGTTCCACACCCCTACTACTCTCTGAGTAAAGAAACTGCCTCTGACATCTGTCCTATATCTACCACCCCTCAATTTAAAGCTATGTCCCCTTGTGTTGGTCATCACCATCCGAGGAAAAAGACTCTCACTGTCCACCCTATCTAACCCTCTGACTATCTTATATGTCTCTATTAAGTCACCTCTCAGCCTTCTCCTCGCTAACGAAAACAACCTCAAGTCCCTGAGCCTTTCCTCGTAAGACCTTCCCTCCATACCAGGCAACATCCTAGTAAATCTCCTCTGAACCCTTTCCAAAGCTTCCACATCCTTCCTGTAATGTGGTGACCAGAACTGCACGCAGTACTCAATGGAGTTTGCACATTCTCCCCGTGTTTGCGTGGGTTTCGCCCTCACAACCCAAAGATGTGCAGTTTCGGTGGAATACATTCACTAAGTTGCCCCTTAATTGGAAAAAATTAATTGGGAACTCTAAATTTTTCCAAGAACAAGGGAAGGATATCTTTATCCTTACCTGATCCGGCATGCACATGACTCCAGTTCCAACTGCCCTCTGAAATGGCCGAGCAAGCCGCTCCGTTCAAGGTCAATAGGGGACAGGTAACAAGTGTTCACCTTGCCAGTGACACCCACATCGCATCAAGGAATTTGAAAATAATGTTGGCCCGTCTCTTAGAGATAATGGAAATTGTCAAATCTGCAAATGGCTTCTCAGGCAGACCGTTGTGACGGATTCAAAACTTCACGGGCATGACTGACTCTATCACTGAATGGCGATTTTTTTTTGTCACCACTGCGTTGATTCTCTGAACTCGCTCAGAAATGTTTAATATTGGCGTAACGCCATACGGTAAACTCTTTGGAAGCTGCCGATAGGCGGGTCAGTGTGTCTGGGTTGTCCAATTTTCTAATCATTAATTCTAAGAGGCAGAATCTCCAGCACAAAACAACAGCCCTGAGTCCATAACGCATTGAACTGTGTTTGAAATGCTTCAATTCTCGGGCAATGTCACCTTAAAGATTTGCGTTAGGGTCAAGGTACATACATCTCTCTGTATTAGTATTTCATGGAATATCTCTGTCGATGGTATCAGATCCAATGTACATCATTCCTATTGGGTGGTCATTCCTTCCACTTTGTTGGTACATCTGTTGTCATTTCTCTTTCCACAGAATGAACAGCTGCTCGTGACATGTCGTTCCATATCAGTTCTAATGCAGATTGGTGCACAGTCCTCTCGAGCTCAAGGTTTGAAAATAATTTTCTTCACACCACTATCAGCATAAGTTCAGCTACCAGTAACCCCATGTCCAGCAACTGTCTTAATATAGCAATGCTTACCGACCTTCACACACACACACGCAACAGGCACACACACACTCAGGCATGTACACACGCATACAAACACACACATACACACACACACAGGCATGCACACACACACACATATACACACACAGCACACATGCATGCCCACACACACGTAAACACACACCCAATACCGCACACGCACACATACACACATCCACAACGTGCACTGATAGCATTTACATGAATTGCCACAAATTGACCTTTTCCACACGCAATCTAAGACTAAAACAATGAACGGTTTCATCTTTGATGAAGAACACAGTTGCATCTCGCAGAATATTGGTGACTGGCACAGAAAGTGTTTTTGGTTGAATTTGCTTTCTGATGTTGCTGCAAAGTTCAGGTCAGTTCACAAGGACTTAATTCACAGATTATACAGAATGCTGATCTGTTCCCTGTCAGGTAGAATTCATGATGCCTTATGCTGCTCTTGCTCATGTATCTGCTTTGTTTGGCCCCTTGTTCCGCACTGTAACCGATCACTTGTTTGTCGATGTACTTTGTCGACTATTCTTTTTGTCTACTGTGTACGTTCCCTTGGCCACAGAAAAATACTTTTCACTGTACATGTGACATGTGACATGTGACAATAAATCAAATCAATTAATCAGTCAATTAGTTTACACACTGATGTGTTGGGTATGCTGGGTCTGCGAGGACTGCATTTACTATAGCAGTGAGAGAGACAGGCTTCCAACACTTGTGGAAATGCAACTCTATTTATTGAACTATGAACTGTTAAACATACTTGAACTGTGGGTTGACACTATGCTGAGTTGACTGGAGACCTGAGGCTAACCTGACCAGACTATCTTGCTACCACATGGTGGATGTTCTAGTTGCTGCTCACGAGCTCTGGCTGTCTCAGAGGCTGCAGCCCAAGAGAGCGGGAAAACTAGTGCCCTCTGGCTTTCTAGTGGTCATGTCCTGTCTGGTGATTTGCTGCTGTGTTCTGTGTGTTCATTGGTCATCCTGTGTGTCAATCAGTGTCTGTTTGTGCACCATCATAGACTTGTGTGTATATTATGACACACACCACTTGGAAATATATCGCTATTCCTTCAGTTTTGTTGGGTGAAAATCGTTGAACTCCCTCCCTATCAGCACTGTGAGCATCACCACAGGGACTGCAGCGGTTCAAGAAGGCGGCTCACCATCGCCTTCTCAACGGCAGTTAGAGATGGACAACAAATGTTGGCCGAGCCAGTGATGCTCAACTCGCATATAAGAGAAAAAACAGATAAGGTGAATGTGGTAGTCACCACTAACTGTACATTAGATGTAGTAACTGTATATTTGATGTAGTACGGTAAGGCTCCTGTATTAGAGGTACATGGGTAAATCCCTGCCTGTTGGCGGTGTATAAATGTGTGTGCTCGCCGGAGCTGCTCCCATTCTGGCAGCACCTGCAGGAGGCCACACGTCTCTGCTCAATAAAGCCTCGATTAGTCTCTACTCTCGTCTTTGTAGTAATTGATAGTGCATCAATTTATTGAGCAGAGATTTTACAGCGATGGAACTTAGTATCAACCCTGATCGCCTACAGCTGCACCCTCAAGCAGCCAACGCCACGTCGACCTTCGACCACTGGCTACCCTGCTTCGAAAGCTACCTCCGATCGTCGGCTGAACAACCCTCGGATGCCCAGAAGCTCCAGGTCCTTTATTCACGGGTGAGCCCTGACATTTTTCCTCACATCTGGGATGCGCCTACATACTCTGAAGCAATGGAGCTCCTGAAAGGACATTACGTTTGGCCGGCTAACAAACTCTACGCCAGGCACCTCCTGTCCACGAGACAGCAACTACCTGGTGAGTCCTTAGACGATTTCTAGCGTGCCCTGCACATCCTGGCGAGGAACTGTGACTGCCAGGTAGTTTTGGTAGTCAAGCATACAGAACTTTTAATCAGAGACGCTTTTGTTATGGGCATGGAGTCGGCGTACATCCGCCAGCGCCTATTGGAAGGGGGTGCGCTTGACCTTGTGCCAACCAGGCAGCTCGTGAATTCGCTAAGAGTAGCCTCGCGTAATGTACAGTCGTACGCCCCCGACCGCACGGCACCCTCATGGACATCGTGGGCCCCACCAGCTACCGCCCCCAGCCCACCCCAAGCCTGCGCCGCGTGGCAGCCAGCTAACCCCCGGGGGGCCCAAATGCTACTTCTGCGGGCAGACCTAACACCCCCGGCAGTGCTGCCTGGCGTGGAACGCAACCTGCAAGGCCTGCGGAAAGAAGGGACATTTTGCTGCTGTGTGCCAGGCCCGGTCGATCGCTGCTGTTTCTAGGCCCAGGGTACCTACACCCCCCCATGTGCGACCCGTGGGCGCCACCATTTTCGTCCCCGCAGACCACGTGCGGCCCATGGGCGTCGCCATCTTCTTCTCTGCAGACCACGTGCGGCCCGTGGGCGCCGCCATCTTCTTCTCTGCAGACCACGTGCGGCCCGTGGGTGCCGCCATCTTTAATGCCGCCCGCCACCTGTTCCCCGTGGGTTCCGCCATCTTTGGCGCCATTTTGGACAGCGCCTCAGGACCCCTGCCCGTCGGGAACTTTGTCTGCCCGTTCATCGCCTGCCTCCACCGCCGACCAGCCCGGGGCCCACCAGCACCAGCCGCAGCTCACCTCGATCACCCTCGACCAGTCCCGGCCTCACAAACTCCCAACCGCGACGACTACGGTGAAAATCTATGGGCACAAGACTTCCTGCCTTCTTGACTCCGGGAGCACGGAAAGCTTCATCCACCCCACTACGGTGGGGTGCTGCTCCCTCGCGGTACACCCCGTTACCCAGAGAATCTCCCTGGCCTCCGGATCCCATAACGTGGAAATCTGGGTGTACTGCATCGCAACCCTCACCATCCAGGGCGTACAGTTCAGCAACCTCCGACTCTACGTCCTCCCCAGTTTCTGCGCTGCCCTGTTACTCGGTCTGGATTTCCTATGTAATCTCCAAAGATGTACTTTACAATTCGGCGGACACCTACCACCCCTCACCGTATGGGGCCTCGCGACCCTTAAGGTCGATCCACCTTCCTTGTTTGCAAACCTCACCCCGGATTGCAAACCCGTTGCCACCAGGAGCAGACAGTACAGCGCCCAGGACAGGACCTTTATCAGGGCAGTCCAGCGGCTGCTATGGAAAGGCATTATTGAGGCCAGCAACAGCCCCTTGAGAGCCCAAGTGGCAGTGGTAAAGACTGGGGAGAAACACAGGGTGGTCATTGACTACAGTCAGACCATCAATCGGTACACGCAGCTCGACTCGTACCCCCCCTCCCACGCATATCTGATATGGTCAATCAGATTGCACAGTACCGGGTCTTTTCTACAGTGGACCTGAAATCTGCCTACCACCAGCTCCCCATCCGCAAGACGGACCGCCCATACACTGCGTTCTGAGCAGATGGCCGCCTCTATCATTTCCTTAGGGTTCCCTTCGGCGTCACTAACGGGGTCTCGGTCTTCCAACATGAGATGGACCGAATGGTTGACCGGTACGGACTGCGGGCCACCTTCCCGTATCTAGATAACGTCACCATCTGCGGCCACGACCAGCAGGACCACGACGCTAACCTTCTCAAATTTCTCCACAACGCCAGACTCCTTAACCTCACATTCAATAAAGGGAAGTGCGTGTTCCACACCAACCGCTTAGCCATCCTTGGCTATGTTGTGGAAAACGGAGTTCTAGGGCCCGACCCCAACCGCATGCTCCCCCTCATGGAGTTCCCCCTCTCCCACTGCCCCAAGGCCCTGAAACGATGCCAGGAGTTTTTCTCCTATTATGCAAAGTGGGTCTCTAACTTTGCGGACAAGGCCCGCCCACTCATTCACTCCAGTTTTCCCCCTGACGGCTGAGGCCTGCCAGGCTTTCAACAGCACCACGGCAGACATCGCCAAGTCCACGATGCACATGGTCAACGAGTCCCTCCCTTTTCACGTTGAGAGCGATGCATCGGACGTCACTCTGGCTGCCACCGTCAACCAGGCAGGCCCGTGGCATTCTTTCCCTGCACCCTCCATGCCTCCGAAATTCGGCACTCCTCTGTCGAAAAGGAGGCCCAAGCCATAGTGGAAGCTGTGCGGCATTGGAGGCATTACCTGGCCGGCAGGAGATTCCCTCTCTTCACTGACCAATGGTCAGTTGTCTTCATTTTCAATAACACACAGCGGGGAAAGATCAAAAATGATAAAATCTTAAGGTGGAGGATCGAGCTCTCCACCTACAATTACGAGATTTAGTATTGCCCCGGGAAGCTCAACGAGCCCCCGATGCCCTATCCCGAGGTACATGTGCCAGCCCACAAGTGGACCGACTCCGGGTCCTACATGATAGTCTCTGTCACCTGGGGGGTCACCCGGTTCTTTCATTTCATAAAGGCCCGCAATATCCCCGACTCCATTACGGAGGTCAGGGCTGTCACCAGGGACTGCCAGGTCTGTGCGGAGTGCAAACCGTACTTCCACTGGCCAGACCGAGCACGCCTGGTGACGGCCTCCCGCCCCTTTGACCGCCTCAGCGTGGACTTCAAAGGGCCCCTCACCTCCACCGACCGAAGCACGTACTTCCTGAACGTGGTCGATGAATACTCCCGATTTCCCTTCGCCATCCCATGCCCTGATATGACTTCTGCCACGGTCATTAAAGCCCTCAACACCATCTTCGCCCTGTTCGGTTTCCCCGCTTACATCACAGCGACCGGGGATCCTCCTTTATGAGTGATGAGCTTCGTCAGTTCCTGCTCAGCAAGGGCATTGCCTCAAGCAGGCTGACCAGCTACAACCCCCGGGGAAACGGGGAGGTAGAGAGGGAGAATGGGATGGTCTGCAAGGCCGACCTGCTAGCCCTACGGTCTAAAAATCTCCTGGTCTGGGACTGGCAGGAGGTCGTTTCACTCCGTCCGATCACTACTCTGCACTGCAACTAACGAAACCCCCTATGAACGTCTCCTTGCCTTCCCCAGGAAGCCTATCTCCGGGGTCTCGTTCCCAATGTGACTGGCAGCTCCTGGACCCGTCTTCCTCCGTAAACACGTGCGACCCACAAGGCCAACCCATTGGTCGAAAGAGTACAACTACTGCACACGAACCCGCAGTACGCCTACGTGGCGCACCCCGACGGGCGCCAGGACACAGTCTCCCTCCGGGACCTGGCACCAGCTGGATCCCCACCCACGGCCCACCACCTGACACGACCCCCTCCAATTGCCCCGGCGCCACTCACCCTCGCCCCAGCACACCTCACCACAGCCCCCACTCCAGGATGATCCGTCCTCCCACTGGTTCCACTCGGGGATGAAGACGAGGACAACACGCTCCCGCAGTCACAGGCGACTAAGTCGGCGCCCGCATCACGACCAGGAGCGAGGCGATCACAGCGGAGGATCAAGGCACCCGACCGACTGAACCTGTAAATTTTGCCTGAACTGTAAATTTTTCCACCACCCCAGCCGGACTCCTTTTTAACAGGGGGTGAATGTGGTAGTCACCATTAACTGTATATTTGATGTAGTACGGTACTAGAGGTACATGGGTAAATCCCTGCTTGCTGGCTCCACCCAGTAGACGGCGTATAAATATGTGTGCTCGCCGGAGTTGCTCCCATTCTGGTAGCAGCTACAGGAGGCCACGCATCTCTGCTCAATAAAGCCTCGATTATTCTCTACTCTTGTCTTTGTAGTAATTGATAGTGCATCAGTGAATCAGCTCAATGGATCACAAAGTTGCCTCCTCGCATATAGAGGGTTGAATTTAACACAGCCCACAGGATCTGGAATGGTGGCAAGGGAAGCAAGCAGGAGAGATGGCAGCTGCATCCTGAAAGCAGGAAATCACCCCACAAGTTAGTCAGGGGCAGGAAGAGCCCAAATGTGGGAATCCCACCCATTGGCAGCAGGATGTTAATTAAACCCTTAAATGAGACACAAAGGCAATTATTTGACTTGGTTTGATTTATTGTCACATGTACCGAAGTACAGTGAAAAGTATTTTTCTGCGGGCAAGGGAAAGTACACAGTACGTACACAGTAGACACAAGAATAATCAGCAGGGAACATTGACAAATGGTACATCGACAAACAGTGATTGGTTACAGTGCGGAACAAGGGTCCAAACAAAGCAAATACATGAGCAAGGGCAGCTTAGGGCGTCATGAATAGTGTTCTTACAGGGAAAAGACCAGTCCGAGGGGGAGTCGTTGAGGAGTCTTGTAGTTGTGGGGAAGAAGCTGTTCCTATGTCTGGACGTGCGGGTCTTCAGACTTCTTATTATCCCCGAATGCACCAGTGGTGGTTCAGAGCTTTGACAGGACTCGGACAGATCTCCTGTGTTGGGTTTGCCTGCGGCCTCGTAAAACGGTTTCCTCGTTGACAGGAACTCGCTGTCTGATGGAGGGACCTGGCGTCAGGAAATTCGGGGATGGTGACGGGGCGCTGAAAACAACTCAGCAAAGCTTCTTCAGGAGCAACTTCCAAACCCACGACCTCCACCATCCAGCAGGACAAGGGCAGCGATTGCAGGGGCGCGTCTCCACTTCTAAGATCCCCTCCAAATCCCACACCACCCTAACCTCGATCGATATCGAACGTTTCCTCATTGTTGCTGGGTCAAATCCTAGAGTGCCCCCTTCTGACCCCCCCCTTGCCCCCTCACCAGTGACTCCCCCGCTCATCCCGCCGCAGTCATCCATCTCTCGGCATCTAGCCCCGATTGCTTGGCTAGGCCTTGGAGAGTTAGTAGCTGCCAGAACTCCTGCTGGCATTGCCGGCAATGGAGGACAGCTGACCTTTGATTGGCTGGCAGGTCTGGGGGTGGGATTGCCACCCTCTGGGAGGCCCAACGCCGGATAATTAAGTGTCTGAGTGCATTTGAAGTGGGTCGGGCCTACTGCACAGAAGTGACTTGGGGCTCCCACAGGTTCTCAACTGGTGTGAGGACTGGCATCGCTGGAACCAAGTGGCCACCTTATCCATTTGAGATAAAGGGGTGTCACCAACGCATCCGAGAGGTGTTGCCACCTTTAATCTTAGAAGAGTTTTCATTCAACAGGTAAAGAGACAACAAGGTTGCCATAGTTTGCCTAATAAGTGAAAGAGGGCTCTCCTTCAAGGTGGTAAGTTTGGTTGACAGTTTGGCATCGTTGACATACAATTGAGGAATAACTCTGAGATCATCTAACTCTAACTCACAGCACAGAAACAGACCATACCAGAGAATCATAGAATTTCTAAAGTGTACAAGGAGGCCATTCATCCCATCGCGTCTGCACAGATCCTCTGAAAGAGCACCCGACCCAGGCCCACTCCACCGCCCTATCTCCAGAACCCCACCTAACCTGCACACCTTTGGGCATGAAGGGGCAATTTTAGCATGGCCAATCCACCTAACCTGCCCATCTTTGGGCTGTGGGGGAAATTGGAGCACCCGGAGGAAACCCACGCCGACACGTGGAGAAAGAGAAATGTCCACACAGTCCGTCCATCTGGTGTTTATTCTGCACATGAACTTCCTTCCATCTTCTCTTCATCTCAACCCATCAACATATCCTTCTATTTAAACTAAGGATATTCGGCATGTCCACATTGACTCTTACCAACTTTTACAGGTGCACCATAGAAAGCATCCTATCTGGCTGCATCACAGCCTGGCATAGCAACTGCTCGGCCCAGGACCACAAGACACTTCAGAGAGTCGTGAACACCGCCCAGTCCATCACTCGAACCCGCCTCCCATCCATTGGGCGCGATTCTCCGCAACTGCGGAGAACCGGGAAGGCTGCCGTGAAAGAGGCCGTTACTCACGGCAGCCTTCGCGCCCCCTCCCGGGACCCGATTCTCCCCCCCGGGCGGGGCTAGGAGTGGGGCCCCGGGGGTCTAGGCGGCGCGGCCTTGGTTACTGTCGTCAAGTCCGCGCGCCAAGAGTGACGCGCGGCTGGCGTCTGTATGACGTCAGCCGTGCATGCGCGGATGATGTCAACACGCAGACGGCTCCGACCTGCGCATGCGCGGAACCGTCTTTTCCCTCAGCCGCCCCGCAAGACGTGGCAGCTTGATCTTGCGGGGCAGCGGAGGGAAAATAGTGCATCCGTTTTGGATGCAGGACCGACGATTGGTGGGCACCGATTGCGGGCCTTTTCCCCCCTTAGCACGGCTGTGGTACTCCCGTGCCAATCGGGCGCCTAGAAGCCCCAAACGGGCTTCTGGTGCCCGTTTCTCGACGGTGGCATCCAGGTGTGGTTGCCGCCATCGTGAAAAGGTCGGAAACGGCTGGCCACTAGGCCCATTGGCCTCGGAGAATCGGCGTTTGCCGTGAAAAACAGCGAGCGGCGATTTGGCGTGCGGGGGGTGGGGGGGGGGGGTAGAATAGCAAGAGGCATCAGGGGGGCGTGAAAAATGGCAGGAGACCCTCCCGCTATTCTCCCAGGCGTCATGGGAAGCTGAGAATTCCGCCCATTGACTCCATCTACAGCTCCCGCTGCCTTGGGAAAGCGGGCAGCATAATCAATGACCCCTCCCGCCCGGCTGATTCACTCTTCCAACTTCTCCCATCGGGCAGGAGGTACAGAAGTCTGAGAACATGCACTAACAGATTCAAAAACAGCTTCTTCCCCACTGTTACCAGACTCCTATACGACCCCCTTGTGGACTGATCTGATCTCTTCATGCATCGCCTCTACTGAATAATTCTACACTCCTGTATGCTTCACCTGATGCATTTTACATTTTGTATTTATGTATGCCCTCTGTTTTCTTTTCAGGTATGGAACGATCTGTCTGGACTGTACGCAGAACAATACTTTCCACTGTGCACGTGACAATAAACAAATCCAAAATACTCCTTTCTCCCTCATGCACTTACGTAATATCTCCTGAAATGCCTCTGAGCTGTTTACCTCAACTACCCCCTGTGATTTGTTGAACACATTCATGGGAAGGGGCATTTATTACCCATCCCTAATTGTCCTTGAGGAGGTGGTGGTGTGCTGCTACAGTAGCTCACATGGTTTATGTTTGCCCCAAAGTGCTGTTCACGAGGAAGTTTCAGGGTTTTGACCCGACGACCATGAAGAAACGACCGATACTTGTCTGAGCCTTGGTTGTGAGTTCAGAAGATGCTCTTGAAGAAACCTTGGCGTGTCTCTGAAGGTACACACTGCGAACACAGCGTGCCGGCAGCTCTGGGCTTTTGCAGAGCTGAATGCCCACAGCTGCCTGCTTCCGATTTTCACCATGGCCTGTAGAACAGCACCAGCAGGAATCCAAATTTGGCCAAGCTGATCAAATGCTCTATCCTGTGGGCCCATCTGCTCCCTTCTCA
Organism: Scyliorhinus canicula; assembly: GCF_902713615.1. Classification (NCBI taxonomy): domain Eukaryota; kingdom Metazoa; phylum Chordata; class Chondrichthyes; order Carcharhiniformes; family Scyliorhinidae; genus Scyliorhinus; species Scyliorhinus canicula. The sequence goes on along the minus strand of NC_052148.1, from coordinate 269,253,863 downwards.
GTCCACCTGGTCCTGCATTATCCATTCTCCCAGACCTGTACATTGGCTTTGATGGTGAAGAGTGAGAAATGTTGATAAGTCAGCCATGGAGTATGCAAAGTGACAGATGCATTCCCGAAGCTGCAGTGTCGGTGAATTATAGCCGCTTTACATGTGAAGCACCAGGAGTAACTTCACGAGCAATGCAATAATTCACTGGGTTACATTTTAGTTACTGCAGCAGCTCGTGAACTGCCCAGTTTCTCAGTCTCCTTGCAGAGATAATGTGATCATTTGCCCCCCAATGAACAATTAGAATGAGTTACAAGACTGGAAGCAACCAGTTTTATAGATGCGTGGACTATCGTAGCCCTTTAGGTAACTTTCGGTTAGATTTGAATGGCTGTTGATGCTCAGGTGAGAACATTAATTTTACCAGTAAATCTGGGGCGGGGGGGGGGGGGGGGGGGGGGGGGGGCCGGAGAATCGCCCGGGGCCGGCGTCAATCCCACCCCCGCCGTGTCCCGAATTCACCGCCACCCGAGAATCGGCAGGGGCGGGAATCGGGCCGCGCCGGTCGGCGGGCCCCCCGTGGCAATTCTCCGGCCCAATTCCCGCCGCTGACAGGCCTTTCCCGCCGGCCTGGACTCCGGGGTCCTGGGGGGGGGGGTGGGGGGGTGGGGGTGGGGGCGATCTGACCCCTGGGGGCACTCTTTTTCTACCACCTCCGCCATGGTCTTCACCATGGCGAAGGCGGAAGAGACCCCCCTCCCCTACGCATGCGCCGGTATGTCGTCAGCAGCTGCTGACCCTCCGGCGCATGCGCGGACGTACGCCGGCTGGCGAAGTCCTTTTGGCCCCAACTGGCGTGGCGCCAAAGGCCGTTCACGCCAGCCGGCGGAGTGGGAACCACTCCGGCGCGAGTCTAGCCCCTCAATGTGAGGGTTTGGCCCCTGAAGGTGCGCGACCCCCCCGCCCCGCCGGGTAGGGGAGAATTCCGGCCCTGATCAGTGGAGAATCATTTTCATCGAATCCCCACAGTGCAGAAGGAGGCCATTCGGCCCATTGAGTCTGCCCCGACCCTCTGAAAGAGCACCCTACCTAGGCCCATGCCCCCACCCTATCCCCGTAACCCAGTAACCCCAACTCACCTTTTCTGTTTGATACCAAGGGACAATTTAGCATGGCCAATCCAACGAGCCGGCACATCTTTGGACTGTAGGAGGAAACCGGAGTACCCGGAGGCAACCTACGAAGACACGTGGAGAACGTGCAGACTCCGCATAGACAGTCACACGAGGCCGGAATTGAAGCCGGGTCCCTGGTGCTGTGATGCAGCATTGCTAACCACTGTGTCACCGTACCGCCATTTGAGTGGTGGGGGATTGGAAAGTAGACCTTTCACGTCTACTCAACCTCATCTACACTCTTACTCAACTCAACAACAATTTACAATTATGCAGCAATTTTAATGGTGTCAAACGTCCCAGTGTGTGACATGGTTACTGTGCAGGGTGTATCTCTGCTGGGGAATTGGAGCTAATTCCTTTCTTTACAATGTCACAACAATGTTTCCAGAGTCACTGAAATGAAATGAAATGAAAATGTCTTATTGTCACGAGTAGGCTTCAACGAAGTTACTGTGAAAAGCCCCTAGTCGCCACATTCCGGCACCTGTCCAGGGAGGCTGGTACGGGAATCGAACCGTGCTGCTGGCCTGCTTGGTCTGCTTTAAAAGCCAGCGATTTAGCCCAGTGAGCTAAACCAGCCCATTGTACGACATGGTGACAAGTGACCCCAGGTAAAAGAACAACATCAGCATTTCTATGGCACCTTTACAAACCTCAGGACATCCCTAACTGCTTTATAGCCAATGAAATATTTTTTGACGTTCTTGCACTGTTGCAATGTAGGGGGAGAAAAACAGCCAATTTGTGCATAGCAAGGTCACACAAACAACAAGGTGATAATGACAACAATCTGTTGTTAATTGAAGCTGGTTGAAGGATAAGTATTGGCCACAACATAGAGGGAAACCTCCTTGATCCTCTTCAAAGTAGAGGCTGTACGATCTTTTAGATACCTGAGAGGGCAGGTGGGTGCTTGATTTAATGACCCAGCCAAGAGATGACACCTTGCACTGCATGGCGTTTCCTCAGTACAACCAGAAAATATATCCTCCAACCCCCGGAGTGGGGCTCAGGCCTTCTGATTCAGAGGCGGCAGCAGGAAGAGTGGGCCATGGCTGATACCTCACGGAAGTGGGGAGGCTGCAGAAGGATCTAGACAGTTTGGGAGAGTGGTGCAGGAAATGGCTGATGCAATTCAACGTGAGAAAATGTGAGGTCTTGCACTTTGGAAAAAAGAATCCAAGCAAAGACTACTTTCTAAACGGTGAGAAAATTCATAATGCCAAAGTACAAAGGGATCTGGGAGTGCTAGTCGAGGATTCCCTAAAGGTAAACATGCAGGTTGAATCCGTGATTAAGAAAGCGAATGCAATGTTGGCATTTATCTCAAGAGGGTTGGAATATAAAAGCAGCGATGTGCTACTGAGCCTTTATAAGGCTCTGGTTAGGCCCCATTTGGAGTACTGTGTCCAGTTTTGGGCCCCACATCTCAGGAAGGACATACTGGCACTGGAGCGTGTCCAGCGGAGATTCACACGGATGATCCCTGGAATGGCGGGTCTAACATATGAGGAACGGCTGAGGATCCTAGGATTGTATTCATTGGAGTTTAGAAGGTTAAGGGGAGATCTAATAGAAACTTACAAGATAATACATGGCTTAGAAAGGGTGGACGCAAAGAAACTGTTTCCGTTAGGCGAGGAGACGAGGACCCGTGGGCACAGCCTTAGAATTAGAGGGGGTAAATTCAGAACAGAAATGCGGAGACATTTCTTCAGCCAGAGAGTGGTGGGCCTGTGGAATTCATTGCCGCGGAGTGCAGTGGAGGCCGGGACGCTAAATGGCTTCAAGGCAGAGATAGATAAATTCTTAATGTCGCGAGGAATTAAGGGCTACGGGGAGAATGCTGGTAGGTGGAGTTGAAATGCCCATCAGCCATGATTGAATGGCGGAGTGGACTCGATGGGCCGAATGGCCTTACTTCCACTCCTATGTCTTATGGTCTTATGGAGATGCTCTCACCTTCCCACATAAGACTCCCCACTCCACTGTGCCCCCAATCGCCAGGGTCCCTGGTTCGATTCCCGGCCTGGGTCACTGCCTGTGCGGGAGTCTGTACGTTCTCCCCGTGCCTGCGTGGGTTTCCTCCGGGTGCTCCGGTTTCCTCCCACAAGTCCTGAAAGACGTGCTTGTTAGGTGAATTGGACATTCTGAATTCTCCCTCTGTGTACCCGAACAGGCGCCAGAATGTGGCAACTAGGGGATTTTCACAGTAACTTCATTGCAGTGTTAATGTGACAATGATAAAGGTGATTATTATCTGCGTCACCCTGTTGCGGAGAAGAGCTGAGCAGACTGCACACAGCTCACCATGGAGCAAGAGAATCAGAAAGCGATCCAACCCGGGAACCTAGGTAATCTTTGTGTCCGCTTTTTCTGATAACTCTTCAGTGAAGCACCTTGGGGTAACAAGGTTGAAGGCACTTTTAAGTACAGGCTGTTGTTGCTCTAATGCCAGTCGTCTGACATTTCTTGGCCCGAAGATCCTGCAGAACCTCAAGTAAAAGGCTAATTCTCAAAGTCAGGGGCTGGATTCATGTTTGGCGCAGGGGCGGAGATTCGACGTTTACGCGGGAATTGGGCCCGGCGTCGGTCCCACGATTCTCTGGTCCCCGGTGTGCAGCTGGGGGGCCATTGCCGGAGCCCCACCCAGCGATGCCCCGGTCCCGACCGGCCAAATTCCCGACGGTGTGATTCTAACCACGTCTGGCCGGTTGGGACTCATGCGCGGGCTCAGTCTGTGGCTGCCCTGGTAGGGGGGGGTCCAGCACTGGGGGAGGCCTTATGGGCAACCGGGGAAGCAAATGGGTCAGGTGGAGTGGTGTGGGGCCGATCGGTGGGACCTTCTTTCTTGCCGATGATCCGCGGTCCGAGTCCGCCAGAGCGCTCGGCGCGGCCGCTGGAGGCCGCCGCCGTGCGCATGCGCGGACTCGCAAACGGGAGTGCGGGGGCCCATATCCACAGCCAAGGCTGCGGGCTTCACGACGGGTCCCTGCTAGCCCCCTGCAGGTAAGTGAATTGCTCTCTATTGTTTTCAGGAAAGTCTGGAGTAAAACGCCAGCGTTTTTAACGCCGGCGTGGGGGGACATAGCCCCATTTTTGGAGAATCCAGCCCCAGGTTTCTCCGAAAAGCAGGGCAAGGAAGTGCAAATCCCCGAGGGTGGGGGCAAACAGCTCATACATTTCGATGGGGCGACCCTGAATCATCCTCATTTGTGGGTTGTAAAATTAGAATTTCTCTAATCTTTCCTACGCCGCAGACATTTTAAACTGGAGACAAATTCTAATAGTATTTCCACTGTGTTCTATCTAACACAAGTTTAGTTTTCCTTGGGGTGTGTTGAACATGGAGTTCTAGGTGTGGTCTATTCAGTACATAGGTTTAGTATCACTTCTGGGGATATTCCGCTGCTCTGGTTATACATTCTCGCATTCTAATAGCTTTATTACCTGATTCACCACACGGTTTAGACGCTGGAAGTCATACATTTACTATTATTCAATTTCAAAGACTTTGATCTGCTTCTTTAGCTCCATATAATGGAAGCCTGCATTTATATATACATTTAACGTAGCAAAAACCTCCCAAGTTTCTTCATAGGAGTTTTAACCCAAAAAGAAAGGAAAAACAGAGATTTTAGAGCAGGTGTGGCCCAAGAGGTAGATTTTAAGGAGTGTATTAAAGGTGGATGAAGGTGGGCAGAGCTTCAGGGATGGCATTCCAGGCCTTGGCAGCGAGGAGCACAGCCGCCACATGGTGGTACGGAGGAAATGAGAGAAATGCGACAAGCCCAGAATTGAGGGAAGACAGTGATCTTGGAGGATTGTAAGGGCTGGGATTTCAATTGCCAAAGGGGACGGGAATGGGTGGGAGCACGATTAGAAAATTGTGCTCCCCGATGATGGTCCGGACAGTTTGAAATTTTCAAAGGATCAGAGTGAGGGGTGTTGGTGGGGTGAGGGGCTGGCAGAAGGCGGCGGAAGGAACAGGAACCTAGTTGCCGCCAATTAATAACCCCTTAAACTCCTTAAGCACCTTGCTAATGGACCTGTTTTTCATACTAATATAATAATTTTTATTGTCACTACAAATATAACCTTTATTGTCACAAGTAGGCTTACATTATCACTGCAATGAAGTTACTGTGAAAAGCCCCTAGTCGCCACACTCAGGCGCCTGTTCAGGTGCACTGAGGGAGAATTCAGAATGCCCAATTCACCTAACAGCACGTCTTTCGGGACTTGTGGGAGGAAACCGGAGCATCCGGAGGAAACCCACGCAGACACGGGGAGAACGTGCAGACTCTGCACGGCAGTGACCCAAGCCGGCGATCGAACCTGGCACCCTGGCGCCAGTGAAGCAACAGTGCTACCCACTGTGCTACCGTGCCGCCAATCGGCTTGTCAGGTGACTAATGGCAGGTGCTTGGGGGTGGGGCGGCTCGGCCGCAGGGCGGAGGGGTCATGTCATGACACATCTAAGAATGCGTCCGACCAGAGCTGGTGACCTTAGGTATGAGGAAAAGGTTAAAGTGGGCTGCAGATTCGGCAACTAACAATGCCGATGAAACAACAGGATTGAAGGTCTCACTGAGAATTAGGACGAAAGAATAGGACGCTTTGTGCGGCTGAGCATGAATCACACTTTGCCCTATTTCTAATGGGAAATTGAATTCAATTTGGATCAGTAAAGTGTAAATATCAGGAAAATTGAATAGCGGGTCAGCTGATTCAAACTGAATTCAATTCCTCTAGTGTTTACACTCACCTCTGCCCTGAACCGCAAGCTTTCCCAGATACTATCCAATTACCTGGTGCCATAGCCAAGATCAGCCTAAGTTGCACATTAATTGTACATCTGCAGCAGTTTGTAAAATACATCTACAAGACAGTAGCGTCTGTCACCGTGTTTCGAAACATTGAAGCTGCTGATTCGCACCTAACGCACGGCGCAGTGTGAAATAGATTGGCTGTAAAATTATGATTATATCGGTGTTGACTGGAGCGGTGTGTCTGCCTCTTGGCAGGAAACTAGCACAGATTGAGCAGTTTTGTCAATTGTGGCCAATGGTGCTCTCTTATAACCCGATAGATTTATCAATAGAGCAAAATAAAAACCGCTTTTCACATCTAAAGACACCACAGGTTTTCGCTGGCTTCAAACAGGTGGGATAGGGATTTGAGAATGGCACATATGCTTTCAGAGCACCTACTCCCTGGAGGAAGGGCATAAAGCGGAACTTGTCAAGGACGAGCCATGGAAGGACCCAGAACATTGTGGCACTGGTAACGAGGGCGTAGCCGGAATTGTACCAAAGATATAACATGGAAGGTTCTCCGGCGAGATGGTCATCCATCTCTATGGTTTACATTTTAGAAAAAAAAGCAGCAATTTAGTGTGGCCAATTCACCTGACCTTCACACCTTTGGACCTTGGGAGGAAACGGAAGCACCCGGAGGAAACCCACGCAGACACACTTCACACCTCAACATAATGGACAATCCAGATTGCCAAGGATGATAAATGGAGGTTGAATAGGTGAAGGTAAAGTCCTCTTAGTCCCAGATGACTACCACCACACCTCTGGCAAGGGGCAAGGTTGAGAAGGCAGGGCCTTCATGAATAGCCTCAGCCAGCATGGGAATTGAACCCACAACTGCTGGCCTTGCTCTGTGTCACAAACCAGCTGTCTAGCCAAGTGAGCTAAACCCGCCCCGCTTTGACAATCTGCTACATCTGTAACCAAAATATTTGGTCAGAGTTTCAAAAGCAAAATCTTCAGCACCGCACTTGTTCAGAAAAAAAAATGCTCTGACACAGATTTTGGAAACTTTCAAAGACGTTTTTGAAATTGTAAAAACAATTGTGTTGCAGCTCAACCAGCACCTTTCATTGCATAGTACTGAGCACGTCACTATGGTAACAGCTCAGGCTGTTCGAAGCTGATAACATAATCGCACTATCCTCCCCACAGGATGTCGCAGCCTCTGCACCTTCAGATTTGGGAGGGAGAGTCAATTACCCGACTCTGAATTACCCGGAATTCGAGAAGTATAAAATAAGCCTGATTCAATAAGCCACATGTAGAACATGTTAGAAAAGAAAGAGGTGCATTTCGATAGCGCCTTTCACATCAATGAAGTGCTTTTGAAGTTTTATCACTGTTGGAATGTGGAGAACGGGACAGCCAATTTGCACACAGCAAACTCTCGCAAGCAGCAACGCGAGAATGGCTGGGTTATCCGGGATGTTGGGTAAGGGCACCCTGCTCTTCTCCAAAGGATTTTGAGTCCATCTGGGAGATGCAGACAAGGCTTGGGTTAGTGGCACAGCCGTAAAGCAGCACCCGCAGCAGTGCGGCATTCCCTCGGTTTTGTACTGGCCGCATCAGCTTAGATTGTTGACGGCTCTGGAAGGGGATTTGAAACTAGGGCCTCCTAAAACAGACTGCCACCCACTGAGATAGAGTTGGTGGGCGTGGTCCAACAGGACAAAGCAGTCCCGTTTTGGGCTTGTTTAGCAGGGTGTTTCTCAGAGCCTGAAGCAGCGAGAATGACACCGCTATTCAACAGCACTGCACTTTTCTCTGGCCTCGGCAATGAATGCCCTGCCAAAGCCACACTTGGCATCAGTTCCTGCTCAGCTCCCCAGTGCAGGAGAACGACTCGACATTTTTGAAGGCTGCCCTGATCCTTCGACCCATCTTAGCAACCACAACGCAACCTCCAGACTCCCCCATTGCACTCAACTTACCTCTTCGGAGGTCCTTGAGGTCCCCTCACCCCACCTCTTATGGGCAAGCCCCCCCCTCCTTGAGCCTGATCCTTGGCACGGACAACCTGGTACCTGGGCACCTTGGCACAGCCTGCCTGGCACCCTGGCAGGGCCTTGACAGCCTGAGAGTTCCACCCGGGCACCCAGGGTGCCAGGTGGCAATGCTAGGGTAGCAGGCTGGCAGTGCCTGGGGTGCCAGCGGGAGTGCCAGGAATGCCACCTTCCCAAAGCCTGACCATCTGGGGTTCTCTCGTGATCTGTGAGAGCCCCGCAGGTGTTGTTATGCCTGGTTTGTGTGGACCAGTGCTAAACGGCACCCTGGCAAGTTCTCCCAGGCCTGGCCGTTATGTCCCGGGCGCTGGAAGAATTTGATGCAGACATACTTAAATGAGCCCAATGGTTCACTGAAATATGCCAATCTGGATCTCGCCCAGTGAGGGTAAGATCCAGCTCATGCCGTCTCACGAGATTCCAAAGCATAAAGAACAATACAGCACAGGAACAGGACCTTTGGCCCTCTAAGCCGGTCATGGTACCAACCTTGGCCAAAACCCTCAGCACATCCTTGTGCCCTATCCCTCTATACCCATCGCACAATGTGTTTGTTGAGATGCCTTTTGAACACCGTTAATGTATCTGCTTCCACAACCACCCCTGGCAACGCGTTCCAGACACTCACCACCCTCTGTGTAAAAAACCTGCCTCGCACATCTCCTCTAAACTTTGCCCCACGGACCTTAAACCTGTGCCCCCCCTGGTGACTGACCCCTCTACCCTGGGAAAGAGTGCCTGCCCATCCACTCTATCCATGCCCCTCAGAATCTTGTAGACCTCTAACAGATCCGTTGAATCTCGCGAGACGCTTCGAGCGTCGCGAATCTCGCGAGAGGCGTCTCGGGCGCGCCGAGGCCGGGGAGCCGCTCCCGATACCTGTGACCTGCTGAGAGGCTTCTGAATGTGTGTTTACCTGTCACCTGGTGCGTTTTAACCTTTTACCCGGGGACTGTGGTTTAGAGTAAGAGACATTCGGATAAAAGCCCCGAGCGGAGAAATGTCTCCTGCAGCCGTGTGCATTTCTGTAGCATATTTAATGTAGCAAAATGTCCCAAAGAGATTCACAGGAGCCTGACCAAAATAACGCAAAACAGATTTGACACCGAGCCCGGTGAGGCGTTAGTCGGAGAGGGTGACGGAAAGGTCAAAGAGGTGGGTGGCAGGGGACACCTCAAAGGAGTAGGGAGGAAGGTGGCAAGGATTGAGGAAAGAATTTTGAGCTCGCGGGTGGGGAGGGGGGGGGGGGGGGGGCGAGGCAGCGGACGGCATGACCGTAAACAGATTGCAATCAGGGAGAGGCCAGATCCGGAGGGAGTACATTGCAGAGATCTCAGAGGGATTTCTCAGCAAGAAGCAAAGGAGATTAAGGCAAAGATTTGAATGATGAAAAAAATGGTTTTCAGACGGCAAGTTCATGCTAATTTCTTCTTGCAAGCACATTTGTTAAATCCACTAAATGGCCATCTTGACTCCTGTGCACAATTGCAAGTGTTTTTTTTTATTGTGTTATTTAGTTGTTTTGAAATATTTATAAGGAACTTGACATAACCGCAGTCAGCTGCCTGTGGCGAGAAATCCTTCAAGAGCTTTAAACATTTATGCAAATTAAAAATAAATAAGGTGTAAACTGATGTCTGGAAGGAAAAAATAAAATACAATCAAGGATTGTTTTGAGTACTTGCGCATTTAAAGGCCCTATATTGTCTTGCTGTCCACTTAACCCTTTCATTGATCATTTAAACCGCCCCGACTGCATTTCAATTTGTGAAGGATCCAATTGGAATTTTTGGGGGGGAATACGTTGACTTGCGTTTATACAGAACACATCATGACTTCAGTACACCCCGAGTGCTGTACTGCCAATGAAGTACTTTCGAAAGGCAATCAGTGTTGGAATTGTATGTGATTATAAATGAAAGCGAGGGCAGCACGGTGGCGCAAGTGGCTAGCACTGTGGCTTCACAGCACCAGGGTCCCAGGTTCGATTCCCCTCTGGGTCACTGTCTGTGTGGAGTCTGCACATTCTCCCCATGTCTGCGTGGGTTTCCTCCGGGTGCTCCAGTTTCCTCCCACAGTCCAAAGTCGTGCAGGTTAGTGGATTGGCCATGCTAAATTGCCCTTAGTGACCAAAAAGGTTAGGAGGGGTCATTGGGTTACAGGGATGGGGCGGAAGTGAGGGCTTAAGTGGGTCGGTGCAGACTCGATGGGCCGAATGGCCTCCTTCTGCACTGTATGTTCTAATGACGTGACGGAGGCGCCTAAGTGACGTCAGCAGCGCATGCGCAGATTGGCCGGCTCCAACCCGCGCATGCGCGGCTGACGTCACGACCGCTGATGGCTCCAACCCGCACATGCCCGGTGGCCGTCTTCCCCTCCGCTGCCCCGCAAGACGTGGCGGCTTGATCTTGCGGGGAGGCGGAGGGGAAAGAGTGCGTCCCTTTGAGACACCGGCCCGACGATTGGTGGGCACCGATCGCGGGCCAGTCCCCTCCCGAGCTCGGCCGTGGTGCTCACTCCCCTCTCCGCCCCCCACAAGCATCTGGCGCCCATGTTCACGACGGCAGCTACCAGGTGTGGTTGCCGCCGTCGTGAACCGGTCGGGAACGGCAGGCCGCTCGGAGAATCGCCGGTCGGCATGAAAAACGGCGAGCGGCGATTCGGCGAGCGGGGGGGGGGGGGGAGAATCGCAGGAGGGGCCAGGGCGGCATGTCGTGAGTCAAACTGCCCTCCCGCGATTCTTCCACCCGGCGTGGGGAGCGGAGAATCGCGCCCTATATCTCTTTCTCTAACTGCTGTCTAGTCACTCCTGGTTCGAAGAGGACCAAGATAGTTTGAGTTCACTTATTTGTACATGAGTCCAGTGCTGCCATCTAGTGGTAGTCTCACACTATGATGTAGTCATTAACTCTTTCTATACTGTTATATACACATGTCACCTCAGTGAGCAATGCTGGTGAGGTCAGCATTTGCTGCCCATCCCTAATTGCCCTCGACAAGGTGGCGATGAGCTATCTTCTTGAACCGCTGCAGTCCCTGTTGTGCAGGTACACCCAGTGTGCTGTTAGGGAGGGAGTTCCAGGCTTGTGTCCCAGAGACTGTGAAGAAGCGACGATATATGGGGTGGTGTGTGGCTCAAAGAGGAACTTGCAGGTGATGTCCTCCCCCACCCCCCATGCGACTGCTGCCCCTCGTTCTTCTATTCAGCAGAGGCTGCAGGTTTTGGAAGGCGCTGTCGAAGGAGCGGTTTTTGAGTTGCTGCAGTGCATCTTGTTGATGGCACACACGGCTGCCACTGTGTGCCGGAGGTGGAGGCAGATTAATGTCCTGGGTGGTGGTTGGGCTGCCAATCAAGCAGGTTGAAACAATACTGCACAAGTAAGGGAAATGGCTCACTGCATTTAAATCAGCCTTTGCTTTTCTTCAGAAACAACTCCTCATTCAGCATGAGGGCTGTGTTAAACTGACATTTCCCCTGGACAAGTGCCTCATTTACAAATATATCTGTTGCAAGCCGCTTGTTTTGTTACGCTCTTGACGTAGCATAAGTTGCTTCCTTGATGTGCATTCTGACAAAGGAAGGTTTAGACGTGGAGATAGCTTCAACACATTTATTGAACTATGTACAATTCTCCTACTCGGATTCGCCTCTACTGTTAATCCTTCTATAGCTACTCAGACTGACGAACCAGTCTGCTACAATCCACGTGGTGGGTGTGATGTTCAATCAACCCTGTGTCTGTACTCACTGAGTGTCTCCACTGGAAAGAGGAAGATCATGTGTGCTGTGTCCTTTATATATGGGTTAGTGTAATGCACCCCCTGTGGTAGTGTCACCTCTGTGTGTATCGTGAATGCCCATTGGTCGTGTCCTATCTTACTGACCTATTGGTTGAGTGTCTGTGTGTCATGTCTCTGGTGCTCCCTCTAGTGTCTAGCTAGTCTACGTGTACTTACATTAACCCCTTGTGTTTCTACAGTGATGCAGATCACCACACTGCTCACAATTGTCGTTGGCCTTCTTCTGACATAAAAGTCATGAAGGATAATGGCATTGCTCATAAAGGGGTCTAGCTCATTGGGTGAGATCTGTACCCATTCTAAACCCATTCACTTGTACAGAATTAAAATTGGGCTCAAAGATTTGACCAGGCCATTTGCCGTAATCGCTTCCTATGTAGCTCCACGTCTACCTTTGTTTGGTAAATGCTCCAGTGAAGCACTTTGTGGATGCTTCACTGCGATAAAGGCATTATATAAATGCAAGTTGGTTATTGTCATCAGGATTATACTGATTCACTCTGTGCAAGTGTGTTATGTTAATTTTATGCATTAAAGCTGACACTGTCGTACCGAATTCGAAACACAATCATTGGGCGGGATTCTCCTGCCGCTGAAGGCGAAATCGCGTTCAGCTATCAGCCGGAGAATCCAATTATACGCTGGAATCGGGGGTGGTGCCATTTTCTGATGCTGCGCCCTCTCAAAAGCAGTGTGCTCCTCGAGAACGCGGCACGCCATCGGAGCAGCCTCAGAACGTCACCTGAGGTCCTCCCCGATGCTCCGCCCCCGATGGGCCAACTTCCCGATGACGTGGGACACGTGTCCTCTCGCTTTTCGTAAACCTGGCATGATGGCTGCAGACTGTGCGCACCGTTGCCGCAGGCGCGCGGGGGGGGGGGGGGGGGGGGGGGGGAGGTGGGAGCCGCTCTGCCGGCAGGGGGGACTTCAGAGGGTGCTGGGGAGACTGGTGGGGGGTGGCCAGGCCCATGCGCGGCCGCTGCCATGTTGTACGGCGCAGCCGCTGCCCTTTGCATGCGCAGCCACGGACCCGGCCATTCTGCGTCCGTATCGGCAGGTAAAGCCGGGGGCTTTATGTAGCATGGCTGCTGGCCCCTTATTGGTCAACCCGATTGATCCCCCCCATGAAATAGCAGCTCCCTGCTGAGGGGCAGAAGTCTAACAACGGGGCTCATTAAAACCCACCACTGAAAGTCGGCCAGGAAGAGACCCAGCATCTTTGGATGGTCTCGGCTGGGACTAGGTGAACCCCCCACCCACCCCCCACACACACACACACACTTTACGGCTTTGCTTTGGCTTGTTCAATAACCCTCCCTTTTCAATCATTCTCAGGACCCCTGTGATTGTAATACTGGCGACGAGGAAAAACGGACGACAGGCGGCGATTCTGGATGTCCAGACCATGGCTGAATCTCGCCACAGAGGAGCAAGGTCAGAAAAGGTTTAACATGCCGCTCTTTGGGAGACTCGATGCTTCTGACGCGAGCATGGCAGACCGGGCCAGTACGCTGAGCGAATGCATTACTTTTTTAGGGCGAACGCCATTATCGGGGATGACCGGCAGAAGGTGATACACCTGACCGCCTGGGGGGGTCCCTACCTTTAGCGCCATCGGAAGCCTGACCTACCCTGCGGCCCCAGATTCCAAAATATTTGACGAACTGATGGCACTTGTGGTTGGGTTCGTGCACGGCCGGCGCCATGTTGTAGGGCGCGACTGCTGCAGGTCGTCAACAGTGCATGTGCGGTCCAGGACCCGGCCATTCTCCGGCTGTTTATGGTGCGGGACGCAGGAGTTTCAGTCGGCACCGGTGCTAGCCCCACACTGGTACCGGAATCGGTGAGGGTGTCACGACGATTTTCTGGTCGTGAAAGACCACACACGCTCCGCTGCACTTAGTCTCAGAAACAGAGAATCCAGGCCTCTGTTCTTCCTACCGCTGGCTTCCTGGGTCTTTAAACTGGCGATGAGGAAAAAGGAAAATCTGAACTCTACTTCAGGACACCCCAGCCGCTCCGGAGGTTTATCGTGCAGCAGCATGTGGATCGAGCTTTCAAAAATGCCACTTTTCGGGGAAGTGGAGGCCTTTGACGCAGGCCACCGTATGCAGAGCAGATGAGGTACCTTTTTCAAGCCAATGGCATTTTGGAGAGCATCGGCCAAACGTAACCTTCCCGACAGCATGCGGGCCCCAACCTGAGGCATTACAAAACCCTCACATACCCGGCTGCTCCAGATTAAAATATCATTTGATGGATTAGTTGCACTAGTATCTAACCATTAGCACCCAAAACCATCGGTTATTATACAATGGCACCAGTTCAATGCGGCTGTAGGAACTCCAGGGGAGTCAGTGACGGATTTCCTAACCCGACTCCGATGGCTGGCTGAGCATGTGGGCCATCCCTATCTGAGATGCTGAGGGATTGGCTTGTGTGTGGGATCAACAACATGGCCACAGAGAGGAAGCTGTTGGCGGAGCCTACATTGGATTCAAAAAGGGTCATTGGGCTGCACTGGCCCGCAGAAAGGTGGAGAAGGGGGTGCAGAAACTCCAAGATTCCATGGACTATCGTGTCCATAGTGTTGTTTGACCTCAGTATCAGACTCCAGCGCCATCCCAGGGCAGTGCCCAAATGGCCCAGGTCACCTCCAAAGTGACAACCACAGGTACAACACTCCGGACGGGCTCAATAGTCTGGAGCCACAGACCAGCGGGACATCTCCCCCGGGGATGAGGGGTCATTCCGACAACGTTGTCAGGCATGTGGGCGTAGGAGACGTTGTAATCAAGGCCTCCAGGATCGGCAGCGAGGGCGCCGGCCTGGACAGACGATGAGGTCGCCCCCGAGCCAGGGTCTTGCATGTGCCCACCCCCCCCCCCCCCCCCCCCCCCCCCCACCCCACCCCCGAGGAGGACAGCCTAATGCAACTGAACTGCATCAGGTGGTGCCAATTCGGGTCACATTGCAGTGGACACCCCCTGGTGATGGAAGGTGTGCTGACCAACGATGGACACGCGCCCATTAGGGCGTGCCCATCATTAGTCAGCATACCTTCCGCGAACTCTGCACAGCGATTTTGGCACTAAGCTGCGCGACACCGAGGCCAGATTGGCGACTGACACTGGTGAACCAACGAGCATCATAGAAACCACCATGACCCCAGTAACCCGCGGTCAACACACTGGCAGGCTATCTTTGGTCATGGTACGAGGGCCGGATCCAAACCTGCTGGGGCCTGATTGGCTACGTGTCCTCCGCCTCAATTGGTGGCAGATTTTCCGGGTGGGCACTGGAAACCTGCATGAGGTCCGAGGTAAATATCCAGAGGTATTCCAGGAAGGACTGGGCAAAATAAAGGGAGCCAAGGCACGCATCTAATTGGACCCAGAAGCTCCGCCCAGATACTTCAGGGCACAGCCTGTTCCTTATGCCTTGCTAACCAATCAGTTGCCGCGCATGCAAAGTTTGGGCATCATACATCCTGTGCGATTTTGCGGAGTGGACCACACCCGTGGTCCTGGTGATGAAGCAGACAAGTCTGCTCCCTTTTGTGGGGATTATAAACTAACTGGGAATAGGGCATGGCACCTGGACTGTTCCCCTCTGGCTCAGGTAGAGGACTTGCATGCCAGGCTGGAGGATGCCCATTCACCAAGGTAGATATGTGCCAAGCTTATCTGCAGTTAGAACTAGACTCTGCATCACAGGAGTATGTGACTATAAACATTCATAGGGGTCTATTTGAATACACTCGCCTCCCTTTCGGGATCTCTTTAGCCCCTGCAATCTTTCAAACGGATGCAAGGCATACTCCTGGAAATACCCAAGGTGGCAGTGTATTTGGATAATGTGCTCATTACGGGGGCAACCGACAAGGAGCTCATGGATACCCTAGGGGCGGTCCTCAGGTGATTCTCCCAGGTAGACGCCCACATGAGGAGAGGCAAGTGCGTCTTTCAAGCAAAGGCAGTGACGTATTTGGGGTATTGGGTGGATAAGAAACGACCCGAACCCTGTGGAGGAGAAGGTTCCGGCCGTAAAAGCGACCCCTACTCCACAGAATGCCACGGAACTACAATCATTTCTGGGCCTCATAAATCATTCTGCAAAATTAATTCTAAACTTGGCCACCCTGTTGGCATCTCTTCACACCTTGTGAAGGAAGAACCGGAAGTGGGCAGGGGGCACTCCACGGGAGGACACGTTCGCAGGAGTGAAGAAGCGGTTGGCATCCTCCCAGCAGCTAATAACGACCCATTGTTACTGAAGGCTAAACAGATGATGGAGTGAGAAAGATTCGGAGGAAATGAAGCCTTATCAGCTTATTAAAGGATGGTGTCATCCTTTGGGGAACAACAGTGGTCATCCCTACACCAGGCAGAGAATCACTGCTTGAAGAATTGCACAGCGCCCATAAGGGCTTGCCCAAAATAAAAATGCGAGCGAGAAGCTCCATTCGGTGGCCTGGCATCGATGCCGATACTGAAAGGATTGCGGAACAACGTGACCAATGCCAGTTACGCCAGACGTTGCCAACTGCAGCCTCCTTACGCCCTTGGGAATGGCAGGTTTGCCCTTGGGTGAGCGTTCACGGAGATTATATTGGCCCATTCATGGGTGTTACGTTGCTTTTGCTAGTGGATGGAGGTATTTGAAATGAAGTCCACAACTTCAGGCACCACATTTGAAAAGCTGCCCCGATGTTTTGCCGTCCACGGCGGAGCAGAAGTACTTGCCTCGGACAATGGAATGGCCTTCACAAGTGCAGAATTCCAGAAATTCATGAGATTTCATGGAGTAAAGCATATTCAGACTGCACCACATCGCTATCATCAAATGGGTTGGCTTGACGTGCAGTTCAGACATTCGAAGCTGGTATGGAGAAGCAATCACCTTCGACACTAGGAACCAAGGTATCAGGGTTCCTGTTAGGCTACAGAGCCACCCCACATACCACTACTGGTGTAGTTCCAGCTGAGCTGTTGATGGGTCACTGCTTAAGAACCGGGGTTGAGCCTGGCAGGGTGTTTAGAGACAAGGCAGAGTTGCCAGAAAAGGAGCCATGATCGGCAAATGTGGAAAGAACAGTTGAGATAGAAGACCCAGTTTTTGCAAAGAATTTTGGAAGTGAACCAAGTTGGTTCCGGGAGTCGTGGTGGCCAAGGCGGGGTCGCTGTCCTGTGAAGTGCGAGTGCGGGAGAAGTTTTTGAAGAAACACATGGATCATTTGCGGAGATGGGAGCCATCCCAAGGGCCATTGTTATTGCTTGATGCAACTGTGCCGGCGAGTAGTGTTTGTACAAGGAGTGAAGGGGCTGATCGGACAGTGACAGGTCAAAGTGCTCTCCCAGTGAAACCGAGGAAACAATGGAAAGTGATGCGCTGCTACCAAGCTGGCACCAAGCAATGGGGGGGCATGGTAGCACACTGGTTAGCATAGTTGCTCATGGGTCCCAAGTTTGATTCCCGGCTTGCTCACTGTCTGTGCGGAGTTTGCACGTTCTCCCCGTGTGTGTGTGGGTTTCCTCCGGGTGCTCCGGTTTCCTCCCACAGTCCAAAGATGTACAGGTTAGGTGGATTGGCCATGATAAATTGCTCTTAGTGTCCAAAAAAGGTTGGGTTGGGTTGGGTTGGGTGAAGTTACTGGGTTACGGGGATAGGGTGGAGGTGTGGGCTTAGGTAGGGTGCTCTTTCAATGGGCCGGTGCAGACTTGATGGGCCGAATGTTCTCCTTCTGCACTGCAACTTCTATGATTCTATGATAAGTGACAGTCCCAGTGAAACAGGTCCACCAAAGCTGCCTCTACAGCGGAACTCAACCAGTTGAGCTACAGCTCAGTGGGCTAGACAGCTGGTTTGTAATGCAGGCCGGTTCAATTTCTGTACCGGCTGAGAATTCTGAATTCTCCCTCTGTGTACCCGAACAGGTGCTGGAACGTGGTGACTAGGAGCTTTTCACAGTAACTTCATTGCAGTGTCAACGTAAGCCTACTTGTGACAATAAAGATTATTATTATTACATCGATCCTAGAGAAAGAAAATGTAACCCGACAAACTGAGTTTCTAATAAACTGTGTTACAGATTGTTCATTATCGCTAATGTTTTGGAAGTTGTACATGTTTTCAATGTACTGCGTAATAAGGGCCTTAAAGAGGGAGGGATGTCGTAGCTGGCCCCTTTAATGGGGCATGCTTCGGAAGGGTCATGTGGTCTGATGGTCCAATGGGGAATGAGCGTGGACATTTGCAGGCAGTTATTGTTGACGATCCCCGTGCCGAGAATTAGGACATCGATTAGAGTGCTCTGTATATCATTGGCATTGAATAAACCCGTCGTTGTTAGTTAGCTACCTGATGGTTGACAATTATTGCATTTACTATAGTTCTTCATTCAGAGGATTGTGAATTGTCTACCCCAGAGAAAGGTGGATTTCAGCGATTGAGTCTATTCCAGACCTGGATCAATATATTTTTGGACACTCAGTGAATCAATGGCTGAAGGAATAGGGTGGGGAAGTAGAATTGTGATTAAAAAAAACAACCATAATCTTAGTGATTGGCAGAGCAGGCTCAAGGGGCACCATCATTGCTTTTATCGTTCTTCATTCCTGCTTTCCTTCCTTTCACAGGTCTTCACCTTAATTTATTCCTCCCACTTTTCCTTGGCTCTTCACAGCATCAACTCCTAAAGGAACTTCACGCAAGAAATATGTAATCTTCCGTAAGTTTCCTTTTACTCATTGCAGAGAATTGACTTGGGAATTGATCATCCAAGTGGAGCCTGCCCAAGGCAAGAGATCAATGTTGGTCCACCTGTCTGACCTAACGGCTCTCAGGTAAGTGCCAGTGATAGGGGTGGTTTGATCAGGCTATAAGGGGGTCAGGATCTACGGTAATTACATCGCTTCTCAGGTAAGGAGGCAAAAACTGTACACCGTACTTCTGGCCTGGTCTCATCAAGGCCGTATGTAATTGCAGCAAGATTGACTTATACTCTTATACTCTAACCCTTAGCAATAAAGGTGCTATATTCTTTGTGTCATGAGTTAGTTAGACAAAACGACATCATTGCCCCACTGTCAGAGAGGTCTTGAGGTTTCAAACCCTGGATTTGAACTCTTTCCAGCTCCTGCTGGTGCGAGAGTTAGCAATGATATTTCCTGCCACCTCCTCCCTAGCGTGCGGCATCAGACACCACTGAGCGGTGGCCTCTCAGTCCCATACAGCGCGCCCCTCCCCTTCCTGGTTTCCTTGCAGGAGGGCACCCAGCACCTGGCCGGCAAACCTGGCTTCCTGTGTCTCTGTTCCTCGGCAATCCGGCTCAGCCCACAGCTGCCCTGGCCCACTAAATGCTATTCCAGCTGTTTCAAATAGCATTTAATTGCAGTTGACAACTGATTATGAAGATTATTGTATCTTCCGCTTGATTGGCTGGCCTGCTGTTTGGGGATTAAAGTGCTTGTTTGCGCGCACCCCCTGATAGCAGGAAAATGGTGCGACGAGCAACTCTCTTTGTTACCCTCAAAGGCCCACAGTAACCCTCAGTTAACCAGCTGTGTACTCATAGTCACATTCAGCAGCATCCACATCACTCCCATGCGTGCAATATGCAACAAATCATTCTGTGCGATTCGTCCACTTTAACTATATTTGTGCAAATCCTAATTGCAAATATATTTTGCTCCTCATCGGAACGCGCTTTTTGTATCTCTCCCCGAGATTTAATTACAGAGCAACGACTCTGCAAGCAAATAGTTTCCTTAATATTTAAATCATTCTTTTTGAAGCAGCAATGTGCATTTTATCTGATGATTGCAATATTTTCACTCCAGTGAAGATATATAAAAGTTAGTACGTGATGGAAACGGGATTGATTTTTTCACTTGATGTGTGAGACAGAGCATCTACTGTACCTCATGAAAGGCAGGGGTTTGAACAGGCTATGCATGTTTCTCACACAAGAATTGAAAAAAATAACGAGGGCTGGGAGTTACAGAGAAGTGAGTTAAAGTAACTAAAGCGAGCGCAAGAAGTGCTCAGAGGCAAATAGAAAGGTGAATGGTGGATAATGGCAATAGGCATCAAAATAATTAATTTTGGCTAGGTATAGAAGTAAGCAAAATTACCAAAGAGCAGGATAAATATAAGAATAGGACAGAGCTGAAATAGCCCATTTGGTCTTTCAAGCCTTCACCACCATCCAACAAGATCATGGCTTATTTGCCTCACTTCCACCTCCTTGCACGAACAATAATAATAATAATAGCCTATTGTCACAATGAAGTTACTGTGAAAAGCCTCTAGTTGCCACATTCCGGCGCCTGTTCGGGGAGGCTGGTACAGTAATTGAACCAGCGCTGCTGGCCTTGTTCTGCATTACAAGTCAGCTGTTTAGCCCACTGTGCTAAACCAACCCCGACCACTGTATCCCTTCATTTTCTCAGTACCCCAAAATCTTTCGATTTCAGTCTTGAATATACTCGGCGACTGAGGACCCACAGATTCCCCGGGGTCAAGAATTTCAAAGATTCGAAAACAATTGAGTGAATCAATCCCAGTCCTGAGTTCTTTATTCTGAGACTGTGCTCTTTGCCCCAGCCAGAAGCATTATTTTCTCAGCTTCTACCCAGTCAAGCCGCTCAGGCATTGTATATATTAATAAATAAATAATAATCTTTATTGTTGTCGCAAGTAGGCTTACATTAACACTGCAATGATGTTACCGTGAAAAGCCCCCAGTCGCCACATTCCGCCGCCTGTTCGGGTACACTCAGGGAGAATTCAGAATGTCCAACTCACCCAACAAACACATCTTTCGGGACTTGTGGGAGAAAACTGGAGCACCCGGAGGAAACCCACGCAGGCGCAGGGAGAACGTGCAGACTCCGCACAGACAGTGACCCAGCGGGGAATCGAACCTGGGAACCTGGCCAGTACGGGAACAGTGCTAACCACATCACCTCTCATTCTTCTGACCTGATGATCACCACAACTCAGGCGAGGGTCAAGGTTAAGCCTTCATAAGTGGCACAGTGGTTAGCACTGCTGCATCACAACTCCACGGACCCGGGTTCAATTCTGGCCTCGGGTCACTGTCTGTGCGGAGTCTGCACATTCTCCCCGTGTCTGCGTGGGTTTCCTCCGGGTGCTCCGGATTCCTCCCACAGCCCGAAGATGTGCAGGTTCGGTGGATTGGCCCTTAATTTCCAAAAGGTTAGGTAGGGTTACTGGGTCAGTGTGGCGGCATGCGCTTAAGTAGGGTGCTCTTTCCAAGGACCAGTACAGACTTGACAGGCTGAATGGCCTCCTTCTGCACTGTAAATTCTATGATCTATGGTAAGTAAGCTCAGCCAGTACGGGAATTGAACCCGCCCTGTTGGCCTCGCTCTAGCATCACGAACCAGCTGTCCAGCCACCTGAACTAACCCTGGCGCCCTTTCTGAAGTAAAGACGATTTAACATTTATAATGCGTTCGACTCTACCTTTCTTGTTGTCAAGTTACCACAGGGGGTATGTCATGGTGCATTAAAAATGGGAAGTGCCTTCATACAAGTGACACCCTTCAATGTGGCATATGGGACAGGCAAAGGGCCAAATTAGCCACCCAAAATGAGCAGCCATGAGTTGTGCGGGCCATCAGTGGTTGAAATGGAGAGAGTTCATAGCCCAGCACATTCCTCACTCCTTCTGCTCCATCAAGCTGGGAGATGGGCTCTGGTTCAATGCAAAGTGTAGGTGTGTCAGGAACAGTGGGAAGATATACTTTAGTGCAAGGCACCAAGCTGGCTCAGGTAAGGCACATCTGCTTACCACACACTAAAATCAGCAAACAGTGGGCAGAGCTATGTGGCCGCAAAGACGACAGGACCTCTTAAATCATTCTGCGTGCAATGGAGAAACGATACTGGACAAAGATGTGGAGGCTAGGTGAATTAGCCGTGCTAAATTGCCCTTAGTGTCCAGGGATGTGCAGGTTAGGTTATGGGGTTACGGGGTTAGGGCAGGGGAGTGGATATGGGTACAAAGTTCCTTCGGAGGGTCAGTGCAAACTTAATGGTCGAATGGCCTCCTGCACTGTAGGGATTCTATGATATGATAATGGTATGAATCGGGCAACTAATGGGAGGAGGAGGCTCCACAATAATCCTATGTTCCAGTTTGGCAGAGTCCAGAACCTGAGTAAAAAAGACAAGGCTGAAGTGTTTGCGAACATCTTCGACCAGATGCTTCATCTGAATAAGCCCACCCAGCTTTCTCCTGAGGCCCCACGCCAGCCTAGAGGGTCCGGGCAAGTCAGCTTCGCCACACGAGGCTAAAACGCAGCTGAGAACACTGAATATACAGTAGCACAGTGGTTAGCACTGTTGCTTCACAGCGACCTGGGTTTGATTCCCCACTGGGTCACTGTCTGTGCGGAGTCTGCACATTCTCCCCGTGTCTGCGTGGGTTTCCTCCGGGTCCTCCGGTTTCCTCCCACAAGTCCCAAAAGACGTGCTGTTAGGTGAATTGGACATTCCGAATTCTCTCTCAGTGTACCCGAACAGGCGCCGGAATGTGGCGACTAGGGAATTTTCACAGTAACTTCATTGCAGTGTTGTTGTAAGCCTACTTGTGACACTAATAAAGATTATTATTATCTATATGTTGCAGCGATGTGGGTCATGGCATTATGCTGGCTGCAGTGATAGAAATCTGAATTAGCCATCTCCTCACCCAAATTCCAATATTGACATCTATTTGGCAACCAGAGAGGTTGCCAAGGGTATGTCCAGTCCACATTCAGTAGTACAAACCAAACCTGACCGAATTCTGGTGTCAGGCGAGACTGACGTGAGATTTACACTCCAACAATCACACAAAGTCAAAACTACTCTACACCGGTGCTAACCTTCTGATGTCAATACACCATGGACCTATTATTTTAACATAAGTAGCAGGGAAAACGCTGAATATTATTTGCAGGTCATTTTGCAGTATTTACTGAAAGAGTTAAAAGATGAGAAGCAATGATAACAGTGGGTGGGGTTTCCCTCCCTCCCCTGCGCAGTGTTTTGTGCGGTAGTGGTCTGACATTGGAGTTGGCAGGGTCTTCCTGTTGTTCGCAATGGGGGTCACTGTCGGGGAAAGCAAAGAGGTATTACAAACAGTAAATGAGATTAATGACCCAATTGGTTGATAGTGTTGTTTGTTTGAGAGAGAAACATTGGCCAGATGTTGGGAGCATTCCCCATTCGTTTGGACAGTACGGTGGGATCTTTCGTGTCAAATGAATACTTTAATAGACTCGTTTTATCTTGCCATTTATGTTCATCGGGGATTTCTGTTATTACCAGCTTTGCTCAATATCTACCTTTGGCACGTAATGATTGAAGTCCTAATGAAATATAGATAGCGCCGAATATCTTTGTGGGGGGTAAGAACAGCTTGACATTTGCTGACAATATTGATCTGGTAGCAGAGGCAGAATTGAAGACTCACTGATAGGGTGAATGTTACATTTTAGACAGGAGGGATTTTAGACTGAAGTGTAAGAGAACAAAACAAAGTCAACACTGATCGGTCGAACCCAAAGGAATGACAATTAGAGGCAAACATTTGTAATCTTATCAAGTTACCTACCTGACAGTGGAGAATAAATTGAACACATCAAGTGCTTCAAGGTACCTGGGTCCAAAGTAACAAATGGTTGAAAGACATCAGCACACAAACAACACTGGCATTGAAAGCGACAAAGAGAATATATGGTGATTCTGGGCCAATAAACCGATGCCAATCACTGTCAATATTTCCCTGCTGCACGCTTTGCCTCTGCCAACACCAAGGCTGATGTTATTGATCATGAAGCAGATCTATCAGGAAGGAACTTGCTGAGTTACCGATTGTGTTTCTGCTTTCAAGACCGATAATCAAATTGGAGAATGCGTGAAGTCAGGGCCAGAGCTGATCCTGATGCGGTGCATTCCCGACATGAAACGACACAGCCATACAGTAAACTCCCGCTGTTTATGACTTCCTCTTTCGCTAATTCATTTACCTGCATGAACGTTCTTGTACACATGATCGACCACCGCAGCCCCAGATATTCGCCCATCCGTGAATGAAATATTAAAGGTTTTACTTGAATTTTTATTGGCCCTGTAAAAAAGAAAAGACAGCATTTGGATGCCATAAAACACAAGGGTTGCAATTCAGCAGATTCACGGTAAATCTCACCCATCTGACAGAGCACCTGTGCACAGTATTAACATGTGTTTAATGTGCACAAATATTTACAGATACGTGGCTTAGCCCCTATAAGGAAACTGTGCCTTGCACCCGTACCAACATAACTGGTGTCTAACTTTCTGGGCTTATGGGCCCTAACACAATGTCTAGGTGAATCCCTAGACAGTACAGCAGGAGTGGAGGCGGCCGGCTGTGATTCCTGCCCTGCCACCTGGGTCCTTGTTGGCAGCCGTCTTCTGGGGCAACCAGGCCTGGATGGGCCAGGCTGCTGCTCGGGCATCCCAGGTGGCATGATGCCGCCCCGTTCTTCCCACTGCCCACCCGATGCGCCAAGGACAGGTTTGGGGAAGTCCGAGGTGCTGCAGTGTTCTGGCACCTCCCCAGCGGGAGTCACTGGCAAGGGCTCCATCATCTCCTACTTCATGGTGCCCGGTGACCCCTGAGCTACTCCATGGGACAGGGGGTGCGAGCAGAGCTAATCCCTGAGTATTCAGCACCATTTATGACTTCTCAGATAATGAAACAGTCAATGTCCAAATGCAGCAAGACCTGGACAATATCCAGGCTTGGACTGATGGCCACATCCCATGAATGAATGAAAAAAAATTAATCTTGTGGATAAAGCCCCAGCGTCAAAGGAGGACTCAGTTAATGGTCCACTCGTCAGAAATAAGACACTTTGGGCTGCAAAATATGAGTTTGGTGGGGGAGGCTCGATCAGCTGACCGTGCAACAGCGGGAGAGATTCTCAACGTGCTGCAAGAATACATTGAAGAGGGTGACAGATCTTTAATGCGGACAAAACTGGCCTCTTCTGCCAGAAAATGCCAAGTAGGATCTACATATAGAAAGAAGGTGTGGTGAATGTAATATAGATGTATATATGTTAATTCACACTGTCTTTGTAAGCGCAGTAGCGCTATCCTACCACTAGGGGGAGTAGCGCTGGGAGCACTCAGGAACTTGTACTGGGCTCCACCCTTGGCTCCGCCCACGACTCCTCCCCCTAGTGCAGCTGCATAAATACCCATGTCCAGAGTCAGCCTGAGTTCACTACGAGTTCATCGACAGGTAACAGGCTGGCTCTGAAGTAAGTCGATTAAAGCCTAGATTCACATCGGAAACACGTGGCTGGTGAATTGATGGTTCCATCAGAAGGACAACTCCATCTTTCAAAGCAGGAAAGGTCAGGCTGACGCTTCTACTGTGTGCCAATGTGGCAGGTTTAAAATCTAATCCAACGCTGGATTGTAGGTCAGAAAACCCTAAAGCTTTTACAGGGAAAAGTAAATCTCATCTGCCAGTCATTTGGAAGGCTAACAGCAATGCCTGATCGGCGTTCCCAATCGCAGGAAGTAGTGCCCAACAGCCTAACAGGGACAGAGCAGGATAAAGCAGTCTTCAAATATTACAGCAGGAATATTTGAAGACTGATTTGCCAATTGCTTTCTGCCAGATGTCAGGACTTACCTGAGGGAAAAGGGCTTCAAGGTCCTACCGATCCTCGATAATGCACCTGGACAGCCACACTATCTCGCAGAGAGCCATCCAGACATTGATCTTTTGTTTTTACCCCCAAATATTAACTGACCTCTCCGGCTAATGGACCAGGGAGTAATTTCCTCATTCCCAGCTTACAGAATCATAGAATTTACAGTGCAGAAGGAGGCCATTCAGCCCATCAAGTCTGCACCGGCTCTTGGAAAGAGCACCCTCCCCAAGCCAACACTTCCACCCTATCCCAATAATGCAGTAACCCCACCCAACACTATGGGCAATTTTGGACACTAAGGGCAATCTAGCATGGCCAATCCACCTAACCTGCACATCTTTGGGCTGTGGGAGGAAACCGGAGCACCCGGAGGAAACCCACGCAGACACGGGGAGAACGTGCAGACACCGCACAGACAGTGACCCAGCGGGGAATCAAACCTGGGACTCTGGAGCTGGGAAGCAATTGTGCAAACCACAATGCTACCCTGCTGCCGGGCTTACTACACCCATAAAAGTTTCCGCCCATTTCTTCATCCCATGGAAGCAGAGCTTTCAACCACAGTCCGTGATTAGGGGAAGGAATCCAACGTCCTAATATCAGACGCCATAATTCAGGACTCGAGGGATGGCACGAGAGCTTCTTCCACAAATGCCTGCCGGACAAAAGCTTGTCGTGGGGCTGTGAATGATGTCACAGGGTTCCCCAGTATGGCTGCTGAAGTGGCCAGGGTTGTTGACTCAGTAAAACAATTGGAAGGGAGGGAATTGAAGGCCTGATCACTGACAAAGCAGAGAGGTCGCTTCAGTCTCATCAAGGGGAACTCTCAACGGGAAAAATTGGTTGGAATGAGCTGAATTAAAGTAAACAGGAGCAGGAGCAGGGAGAAGGACCGAAGAAGATTCATTTCGTAACCAAGGGGAAAGCAGATCTCTTTGGAGCAGCTGAAGATTTGAAAGACCACGGTGCAAACACGAAAAGAAGCATTGTCTTTTGTTGAGCGATTGACACTGCCACTGCTTCTTTCCAAGAACTTTACAAAATGGAAAAGCAAAAGGCAAAGCAGTCAAAAATAATATTGTTCATTACATCCACATCAACGTCTACATCAGCAACATCACCCACTCTCTCTCTCCACCTCCATCCTTACGTAAAACATTGCACTGTCATTTGTAATGTAAGTGGGACCAGCTTAGTGATAGAAACTGGGCGGTACGGACAAGCTGGGCCGAATGGTTGTTTCCATGCTGTAAACATCTATGACTCCAAGTGTGGCAAACCTTAATGTACTGTGCACATATATTACCTCTGAATGACAAATTTTATATTGGTCATGTTGCATTGGATTGTTCCACAATTCCTCCAGAAACATTGCATTGAATTTACCATGCTGATAAACTCAGGCTGAGATTTTCCGGCCCCTCCAGCTTATGGGGTCTTCCAATCCCATCGAGGTCAACGGACGTTTGAATGGCTCGCCACAGCTCCTACGGGGGATCCCACCACAGTGGGGCTGGACAATTGCCAGGCTGGTTTTTATTGCCTCTGCCTGACAAATTTTGCATTCTTTTCTTGCATTGTCAAATTACTTCTGCAGTGAGATTATCTTGAATTTTATTGTCTCTGTTCCTTTCAGTCGGACAAATTTCGCCATGGCTGGAACCTGCCTAATACACTAATAGAGCGTGTTCGCCATTTGCGATTTTGCCCCAGGACCTGTGTGTGGCTGTTGCCCAGGACATCGCAGAGCTGTCTGTGTGCATTCTGCTCACAGGCCAAAGTGAAACTGTGACTGGATCACATGACACACTTCCCTTCTAGAACATAGAACATAGAACATTACAGCGCACTACAGGCCCTTCGGCCCTCGATGTTGCGCCGACCTGTGAAACCTCTCTAAAGTCCCATCTACACTATTCCCTTATCATCCATATGCCTATCCAATGACCATTTGAATGCCCTGAGTGTTGGCGAGTCCACTACTGTTGCAGGCAGGGCATTCCACGCCTTTACTACTCTCTGAGTAAAGAACCTACCTCTGACATCTGTCCTATATCTATCTCCCCTCAATTTAAAGCTATGTCCCCTCGTGCTGGACATCACCATATGAGGAAAAAGGCTCTCAATGTCCACCCGATCTAATCCTCTGATCATCTTATATTCTGGTGATGCCATACTGCTATCCCTTAAAGGCATACCACTAATACAGTTACGAGTGGCGTACCACAAGGATCTGTTCTGGGGCCGTTGCTGTTTGTCATTTTTATAAATGACCTAGAGGAGGGCGCAGAAGGATGGGTGAGTAAATTTGCAGACGACACTAAAGTCGGTGGAGTTGTAGACAGTGCGGAAGGATGTTGCAGGTTACAGAGGGACATAGATAAGCTGCAGAGCTGGGCTGAGAGGTGGCAAATGGAGTTTAATGTGGAGAAGTGTGAGGTGATTCACTTTGGAAAGAATAACAGGAATGCGGAATATTTGGCTAATGGTAAAATTCTTGGTAGTGTGGATGAGCAGAGGGATCTCGGTGTCCATGTACATAGATCCCTGAAAGTTGCCACCCAGGTTGATAGGGTTGTGAAGAAGGCCTATGGTGTGTTGGCCTTTATTGGTAGAGGGATTGAGTTCCGGAGCCATGAGGTCATGATGCAGCTGTACCAAACTCTGGTACGGCCGCATTTGGAGTATTGCGTACAGTTCTGGTCGCCTCATTATAGGAAGGACGTGGAAGCTTTGGAACGGGTGCAGAGGAGATTTACCAGGATGTTGCCTGGTATGGAGGGAAAATCTTATGAGGAAAGGCTGATGGACTTGAGGTTGTTTTCGTTAGAGAGAAGAAGGTTAAGAGGTGACTTAATAGAGGCATACAAAATGATCAGAGGGTTAGATAGGGTGGACAGCGAGAGCCTTCTCCCGCGGATGGAGGTGGCTAGCACGAGGGGACATAGCCTTAAATTGAGGGGTAATAGATATAGGACAGAGGTCAGAGGTGGGTTTTTTACGCAAAGAGTGGTGAGGCCGTGGAATGCCCTACCTGCAACAGTAGTGAACTCGCCAACATTGAGGGCATTTAAAAATTTATTGGATAAGCATATGGATGATAAGGGCATAGTGTAGGTTAGATGGCCTTTAGTTTTTTTTTCCATGTCGGTGCAACATCGAGGGCCGAAGGGCCTGTACTGCGCTGTATCGTTCTATGTTCTATGTTCTATGTAATACCTCCTAACCTAATTTTTCTATTATGAGGGCAGCAGAGTGGCGCAGTGGTTAGCACTGCTGCCTCACGGCGCTGAGGACCCGGGTTCGATCCCGGCTCTGGGTCACCGGTCCGTGTGGAGTTTGCACATTCTCCCCGTGTCTGTGTGGGTTTCACCCCCACAACCCAATGATGTGCAGGGTAGGTGGCTTGGCCACGTTAAATTGCCCCTTAATTGGAAAAAAATGAATTGGGTGCTCTAAATTTATCCAAAAAAACCTTTTTCTATTCTGTATTTTTCTATTCACACTTATGGTGAAACCATCTGAGTTACTGTAATTGCACCCTCCCACCAGCAATAGTGCTGCCATGCTTCTGTTTTTTGAATCTCCTTGCTTTTTCACTTGTACACCAAATGAACTCTTATGCCACGATCAACTCGTTCCCGACCAACTCGGGGGCGGCGCTGCTTTTGCGATGCTCCGCCCCCTCCAAAGCAGCGTACTCAGAGGGTACGCCGCGCCGCTTATCGACGGCCTCAGGACATTGCCTGAGGCCCCCCCCCACCCCCCTCCCCCCTCCCCCATGCTCTGCCCCCGACCAGCCGCGTTCCCGACGGTGTGGGTCGCGTGTGGTCCCACCCGTCGGGAACTGGGTGTGTCAGCGCTGCCGCAGTCGGGGAAGGGCTGATCCGCGTGCAGGGGGGACATTATTCAGGGCTGGGGGCACTGCGGGGGGGGGGGGGGGGTGGTCCGGGGCACGCTAGCCGGCCGAAGTGGGGGGGGACTATTTCACGGACCGGGTCCGTGTGCGGCGGCCGCCATGTAGCATGGCGCGGCCGCTGCAGGCAGTCGGCATGCGCATGCGCGGACAGGGCAATTCTTCGGGGTGTATCGGCAGCTAGAGCTGGGTGCTCTACGCTGCTGTCCTGCTAGCCGGCAGCAAAGCGGGAAATCGGTGTCCATTTTGTGCCATTTACTCTGGCGCAGAACGCCACTGTTCCCACTCCGGCGTGGGTGGGGGGGGGGGGGGGGGGGGGGCACATAGCCCCAGAATAGGAGAATCCAGCCTCAGGTTTGTTGGTTGTGAAAGTCCTGTGAATGCTCCACGTTGATTCAAGTTCTTTCTGACTCTCTTTCATCCATTTTGAAACTCTGTATGTTCTTACTGCGAGTAACGTCATGCGACATCCACTGACAAATTTTGTGGGAAAAAAACCCCATCTGGTGCGTGCCCTTCACACGTCAACAGATATGCCAACTCCGTCAATCAGGACCAAGCGCAAAGCCTATCCTGTACACCGAGTGAGATTGCACGATTTATGACAGCCCAAATATGAAACCTCAATTGAGAACTATTAATGGAAAAAGTTGACACTAAAATGTGACAGAAATGTCACAGCGGGAAAAAAGCCGGAAATATGGATGAATCTTGCTGCTCTCTGATTCTACTTTGAACTGTCCCCGGGGAATGTAATGTGACCATTCTTCTTGGCATTTAAGGAATTTGGTGGCGTCCCTGATATTTTGGTGAAGTTAAATGGTGACCGGGAGGAGTGCAGTGACCTTGACAGCCACAGGCAGTGCTTTCCATGCCTTAGTTTGTGTTGTGGCTATAGTGGATTTTATGCCCCAGTGACATTTCGCCCCCCCCCCACCCCCACCCACCCCCACCCCCAACCCCACCTCCCCCAGTTCCTCACATGTTGCTCGTCAGTGAACAGGAGGTGGGAGAAGTGCTTCTTGAAGACCGTCCATGAGTAAGGCCATACCCTCCACTTCCCTGTTCCAGCTTCCAGAGCCATTTCTGCTTTCTCCTATTCCCCTGAACCCTCACCCTCCAACCCAAATGTCAGCCCCACCA
Organism: Scyliorhinus canicula; assembly: GCF_902713615.1. Lineage (NCBI taxonomy): Eukaryota > Metazoa > Chordata > Chondrichthyes > Carcharhiniformes > Scyliorhinidae > Scyliorhinus > Scyliorhinus canicula. Next base: position 269,223,281 of record NC_052148.1, on the reverse strand, counting down.
GATCACCCTCGACAGCCGTGCGACTGGGGAAGGCGGCAAAGCAAGTACGGCAACAGCAAGATCTTTTCTCAGCAGACCAGGACAGGTTTCATAAGCCGTAAAACCTGTCAAAGAACATCTGAAAGTTAACCACTGGTAAGGAAGGGGAGCTTCAATAGGGCTAGGGTTAGGGTTACGGTGAGGCAGATAGACAAAGACTTTGAAGTTTCTGATGCACCACAAATGATATTCTCCCACAAAAACAACAGTTAATCATAGAATTTACAGTGCAGAAGGAGGCCATTCGGCCCATCGTGTCTACACTGGCCCTTGGAAAGAGCACCCTACCCAAGCCCACACCTCCACCCGTAACCCAGCAACCCCACCTAACCTTTGTACACTAAGGGGCAATTTAGCACGGCCAATCCACCTAATCCGTACACCTTTGAACTGTAGGAGGAAACCGAAGCATCCGGAGGAGAAAGTGCAGACTCCGCACAGACAGCCACCCGAGGTGGGAATTGAACCTGGGACCCTGGCGCTGTGAAGCAACAATGCTAACCACTGTGCTACCGTGCCACCCCATTACCATGCCGCCAAATGCTGTTGAACAATTCATTCTCAAATAATAAAAGGCTGGACACCCACAAATGGTCAGGTCTTAAACTGAACACGCACACCTTTGAGAAAATAGCTCAAACGTTGAGTGGGTTTCTTTACCCAATGGTTTGTTTTGGTCACATTTCATCCATTTTCCTGGGTATCTATGTGCTCACCTGCAGAGCAATGTCGCCAGGCAGATGATCACCATTTATGCCAGACCCCAAAAGACAAGGAAATAAATAAAACAATTTGAAATAATGATAGCAATTTATCAATTTAAATTGCAAAAATAGCTTTAGATGTATTGTTGCATCCTTAATCAGCGATGAATGGTTCAGCCTTTAGCTTTCTGATCACTCTGATTAAAAATCCATCTGCTTAAAATAACCCTGGTTTCTCAGAAATCTCCAGCCTTCTGTTCCATTGAAAATAACTAGGATTGGGATTGAGATGGACACCTGTAGATATTGATATGCCCAGAATTACTGTTGCTCTGAGTAATGAATAAGCTGACTGTGAAGATAAATGAAACAGCCATTGCTGTTTAAAATATTTATTGTGATTAGGTTTTTGTGTTTGATTAAGCGCTGGACTGAGTTCACGGTCCATTCACACTTGTGTTTTAATCATTTCAGAGCATTCTGAGTTTGCGTCAGTCTGTCACTTTAATGAATAAACTGCACAGAGGAGTGGAGGAAAACATATCTCTCTCTCTACGCATACATTTCCCAGTCATTTGCAGAGATGTGCGAACATTTGCTTGCTGCTACAAGATGGATGAGTGTTTATTTCGTCCAAAAGGACTTGCTTAATCTGAGGTGCGTGGAGGTTCCAATGCTTGTCTGGAAGGTTCGCCACTCATTAAAGTTAACACGCTCTCTAAAAGGGAGAGAGGACAGAGTTGTGTGCGGGTTAGCGTTAAATTAAAGGCTCTCAGTTCTTAAGAGTGCTTATGTGTGTAAACATGTGGAATGCAGTTTGCACATTGACCCAGGGATAATGGTTCTTGTGTTGCTAATCGAAGGCTTTCTTAATAAAATTCCTCGGGCCTGGGTTTTAATGGAAAAGGTAGTTTAGCCAAAGGCGTTGAGTGACAACGAAAGTGCGAGTGAGGTTAGAAAAAGAATCACATTTTAATCCTCACCACACATTCTCTCAGTGGATTGCCTACTTTTTCTCATTTGTTAGCCTCATTATCCCAACTCGCGAGTGGTTCGAGAAGCAATGCGGGATGGCTGACACATTACATTAAAATAAAACGCAAAGTATTCTACGTGCTATTCTTTTAAACAAGTGATTACTGAAATAGTGAATATATCACCACCTCCTCTCTGGGGCAGCCTGGGATTGAAACTGACACACTATGCACTCACCGTAATAATCTCCAGCTCTCAGAAATGTCCCTCTTTCGACTGCACCCCATTTAAACAGTGTTGTCCAGGACTATCTGAGTTCTCTGCATTTCCCCATTCTTGACATCCCCGATTTTCCTTGCTCCACTGTTGCAGGCTATACCTTTGGCTGACCACGCCCTCTGCTTAAAATCTTTCTAAACATCTCTTTTCCCCTTTACCTCACTTTTGAAGATGCTCCTTAAAATCTCCAGGCCAATATTTGATCACCTATTCGAATAACCCATACAACACGGTGTCAAATGTTGTTGATTTCATAGAATTTACAGTGCAGAAGGAGGCCATTCAGCCCATCGAGTCTGCACAGGCTCATTGAAAGAGCACCCTACCCAAGCACACACCTCCACCCTAGCCCCATAACCCAGTAACCCCACCCAACACTAAGGGCTATTTTGAACACCAAGGGCAATTTAGCATGGCCAATCCACCTAACCTGCACATCTTTAGACTGTGGGAGGAAACCGGAGCACCCGGAGGAAGCCCACGCACACACGGGGAGGATGTACAGACTCCGCACAGACATGACCCCAGCCGGGAATCGAACCTGGGACCCTGGAGCTGTGAAGAAATTGTGCTAACCACTATGCTACCATACTGCCTTGATGAAGCCGCTGCTCCCTCCCCTCCAAGTGCTTTCTTAAAACCAATCTTCTGATTTGATATTGTTCATTTTGCACGATCCTTATGGACCAATTTCATTCCCTTGATTCCCTGATTTTCTAAGTGAAATGATAATGTTCTATTTAAGCCAGTTACAGTCCCTAAACAACCTCAGTAATGTACTTAAAATATTTAGCTGGAACCTTTCATAGGGGACGTCAATATACTTAGAAAGGGAAAAGTTGCAAGGACATGGGGAAAGAGCAGGATTAAGAGCAGGAGGGCTGTTGTCGGCTTCAAAGAGACATAGATAGAATGCAGAGCTGGGCTGAGAAGTGGCAGATGGAGTTTAACCCTGACAAGTGTGAGGTTGTCCATTTTGGAAGGACAAATCTGAATGCGGAATACAGGGTTAATGGTAGGGTTCTTGGCAATGTGGAGGAGCAGAGAGACCTTGGGGTCTATGTTCATAGTTCTTTGAAAGTTGCCACTCAAGTGGATAGAGCTGTGAAGAAGGCCTATGGTGTGCTAGCGTTCATTAGCAGAGGGATTGAATTTAAGAGCCGTGAGGTGATGATGCAGCTGTACAAAACCTTGGTCAGGCCACATTTGGAGTACTGTGTGCAGTTCTGGTCACCTCATTTTAGGAAGGATGGGAGGTTTGGAAAAGGTGCAAAGGAGATTTACCAGGATGTTGCCTGGAATGGAGAGTAGGTCATACGAGGAAAGGTTGAGGGTGCTAGGCCTTTTCTCATTAGAACGGAGAAGGATGAGGGGCCACTTGATAGAGGTTTATAAGATGATCAGGGGAATAGATAGAGTAGACAGTCAGAGACTTTTTCCCCGGGTGGAACACACCATTACAAGGGGACATAAATTTAAGATAAATGGTGGAAGATATAGAGGGGATGTCAGAGGTAGGTTCTTTACCCAGAGAGTAGTGGGGGCATGGAATGCACTGCCTGTGGTAGTAGTTGAGTCGGAAAATTTATGGACCTTCAAGCGGCTATTGGATAGGTACTTGGATTAGGGTAGAATAAGGGAGTGTAGGTTAACTTCTTAAGGGCAGCACGGTAGCATTGTGGATAGCACAATTGCTTCACAGCTCCAGGGTCCCAAGTTCGATTTCGACTTGGGTCACTGTCTGTGTGGAGTCTGCACATCCTCCCCGTGTCTGCGTGGGTTTCCTCCGGGTGCTCCGGTTTCCTCCCACAGTCCAAAGATGTGCAGGTTGGGTGGATTGGCCATGAAAAATTGTCCAAAATTCTATGATTAACCTAGGACAAAAGTCCGGCGCAACATCGTGGGCCGAAGGGCCTGTTCTGTGCTGTATTTCTCTATATCTATATCTATATCTAATTGGATTGCTCTTTCAAAGATCTGGCACATATGCTTTGGGCCAAATGGCCTATTTCTGTGCTGCGCGATTCTCCTGAGCTCTCTGTAACATTTTGTTTATTGTTGTTTCCTGTTTGGTTGCACGTTGCAAAAGTAAGTGGGAAAGTAAGAAGCGTGTTTCGTCTATTTTGTACATCTCAAATCTATGTAGTGGTGACACTCGTTTCTCTAGCTGGAATTTTCTGGTTGTTCATGCCGGCGAGATCTTCCCATCCCACGGCCGCAGGTTTCCTGGTGGCGAGCGGTGCATTCAACGGGGAACCCCGTTCACAACGGCGGACCAAAAGATCCCGCCACCAGCCAATGGCAGGCCGCCTCACTCACCGCGAAACATGTGATGATTGAGCGGAAAATGCTGCCCTTTAAATTGTTTTTATTTACAATGCTTTAAAATGTCTGCTCCATGTTTCAGCCCTCCATTCAGCTTGAGCTGATCAGTGACAAGTAACACTCACGCCCGTAAGTGCCAGGCAACGACCATCTCCAACAAGAGAGAATCTCACCATCTCTCCTTGACATTCAAAGGCATTACTATCACTGAATCCCCCCACTATCAACATCCTGGGGGTTACCACTGACCAGAAACTGACCTGGACTAGCCACATAAATACTGTGGCTACCAGGGCAGGTCAAAGGTTGGGAACTCTGCGAAGAGCTACTCACTCCTGCTGACTTCCCAAAGCCTGTGCACCATCTACAAGGCACAAGTCAGGAGTGTGATGGAATATTTCCCACTTGCCTAGATAAGTGCAGCTCCAAGAACACTCAAGAAGCTCGATACCATCCAGGACGAAGCAGGCCTCCACCAGCAATGCACAGAGGCAACTGTGTGTGCCGTTTACAAGATGCACTTCAAGTTCCTTAGACAGCACTTTCAAAACCCAGGACCTTTACCGCTTAGAAGGACAAGGGTAGTAGATGCCTGGGAACCCCACCACCTGCCAGTTCCTCTCCATGTCTCTCACCATCCTGACTTGAAAATATATCCAACATTTATTTTAGAAAAAGGAATACATGGAACATACTACAATAATTAATAATTATAGAGCATATTACGAGAACAGACATAAAAGATGGAAGAAGAGGATCTGTAGGGGAGAGCTCGCAGGGAGCCACCATGCTCTGGCGCCATCTTGGAAAATGTTTGTTTTAAATCCAGCTGCAGTCTTTGTTGTTGTTTTTTTTGTGCGCCATGTCAGCCAGGAAGAGGAAGTGCTGGTCCGATTCCCTCGTAGTTGGCCTCTTTGGCTCAGTACTGGGGTTTGAAGAAATGCTCGATCAGCTCTCTGATCTCTTCTCTCCTCCTGCCTGGTAAACCCTCCAGAGAAAGGGCCTGGCCCGTCTTCTCTATCGGGTAGCATTTTGAATTCAAGTTGTGAGTCTTGAAACTTATGGAACTGTTCAAATAAGCGCAGAAGTAAAGTCCCATTGAATTGGGTAAAGTTGTATCAAATAAAGTTTTTATTGAGAATAATCCAAATTATGTCTGATTTCAGTAGAGACAACAACGCAGGAATGAGATTCAGCAATTTAAATAATTTCCTTTCTGGATCAGAGGCAATTATTGAAACTGCATTAACAATGATAGCGTTATCCGAAGGGTGCTTAGGCTGTTAGATACTAAGCCTAACTTGTTTACGATACGTTTAAAGGGTCATTAATGTGCAAATACTTCAAGCCCTTAAAAATCATGGCGGCCAAACCGGATTCCACTGTGCAAGGCAAACGGTAGCATAGTGGTTAGCACAAATGCTTCACAGCTCCAGGGTCCTAGGTTCGATTCCCGGCTTGGGTCACTATCTGTGTGGCGTCTGCATGATCTTCCTATGTATGCATGGGTTTCCTCCGGGTGCTCCGGTTTCCTCCACAGTCCAAAGATGTGCAGGTTAGGTGGATTGGCAATGCTAATAATTGCCCTTAGGGTCCAAATTGCCCTTAGTGTTGGGTGGGGTTACTGGGTTATGGGGACAGGGTGGAGGTATGGGCTTGGGCAGGCTCTTTCCAAGAGTCGGTGCAGACTCGATGGGCCGAATGGCCTCCTTCTGCACTGTAAATTCCACAACAACAAAGCTGGTGAGATTTCCAACTCGTGCGTATCTCTTCATTCCCTGAAATCGCTGGCCAATTTATGACTTCATGATGACATGTTTCATGAGCTCGCTGTTATTGTTCAAGAAAATTCCTGCTTGTTTTAAAAGGAGGAAGCTTCACAGGCCAAGAGCCTCACTCCTTAGCGGCTGTACAACAGCTGACCCATCAGGACATCTGGTCGATAAGCAGCAAACAGTTTTATGTTTTTCTCAACCTGACAGGAGTTGGCAGTTACTTTGCTTTCATACAATTTACTGCAAAGCTCCGGAGTGATTATCAGGGTTGACGGGAATGAGGGTTATTACTCAATGCAATGGGACTTGGGAGTCAATGCTTGCTCATGAAGAAATTACTTTTGCTTTTTTTTTCCCCAGAACTCTTCATCATCTATAAATCCCATTGAAAGGAGAGAGACTATTTCATGAATCATAGCAGTTTGTGAGTTTTGTTTCAATAATCTTCACCCTTTGAGCTTGTTACACATCCCAGGAACAATCAGGGCATCCAACAGCGAGGACATTTATCTATACATTTAGAAAGAAAATCTCCCTAATGAGCAGTAAGTTGTGCTGTAAAATCACTGAGCGATCGTGCTCATATTTCTTGTAGACCTTGCCGTCAACAGGGGCATTTTTTTAACTAATTAATATGAACTGAAAGATTCAAAATTAAAAACAATGCATTTAAACAGAAATGGGCCTTGATTTTATTTTGGGGAGGCGGGAGGGCGATGGAAGGGAAATTTATTTCTAAATGTTTGAACACATGCCAATATTAAGAGAATGGTTTTGTCAGAATATTGAAAATATCTCAGGTAGCTGAGTTTGTTACAAGGTTGCTGAGTGAAGACAAAACTGGAACGGAGAACGTTGAATTGTACAACATCGGTGGCACAGTGGTATGTGCAGTACGGTGGCACAATGGTTAGCACTGCTGCCTTACAGCACCAGAGGGACTGGTTCAATTCCAACCTCGGGTGACTGTGGATTTTGCACGTTCTCCCCATGTCTGCGTGGGTTTCCTCTGAGTGCTGCAGTTTCAGTCCACAGTCCAAAGATGTAGGAGTTAGGTGGATTGTCCATGATAAAATTGCTCCTTAGTGTCCAAAGATGTGCAGGTTAGGTGGATTGGCCATGCTAAATTGTCCTTTAGTGTCCAAAGGTTAGGTGGAGTTAAGGGGTTACAGGGATGGGTTAGGGTAGTATGCTGTTTTGCAGGGTCGGTGCAGACTCGATGGGCTGAATGGCCTCCTTCTGCACTGTAGTGATTCTACGATCAATGCATTACATTTTGATCACACAGGAACAGGGAATGCTGAAAAAACTCAGCAGGGCTGAGGGGGAGGAAACAGAGTGAACATTTCGAGAGGGACAATGTGTTGGTTATTATACTGTAGCTGGGAGTGATTGCAACAAGATGCAGCAACCTTAAGAACAAGAGACAGATGGCCTGGTGTGGGAGGCGGTAGGGAGACAATAAATGTGTGGGATATTTCTTTTAAAGGGGTTTAAAATGGAAGAGAAAGGTCAGAGTCTAAAGGTGTTGAACTCAATGTTGAGTTACAGCCCGAGGTCTGTAACGTGTCTGTGTTGTTATGTTACTTTGAGTAACAGGAGCCACTACTTGGTGTTGGCATTGCTGAAGGATACTCCAGAACTTGAGGTAAGTTGAACGTACTTATTGAGCGATTAACAAAGCTCCTAAATGAGTTCTACAGTATTCTAATCTGACTCTAGTAACACAGTATACTCTACTAACTATATGAACATGCTCCAGACCACATGCTATGGTGTAACGGAGCTGCTAACCACATACGTCTTGCCCTCTAGGTTTCTGCCGGTGGAAGGGGCAGGGCCTGTGTGCCTTGTCCTTTTACAGTGGTCATGTGACGCCCTCTTGTGGTGATTCCACCGCTGGGTGTTCTGATTACCCATTGGTTGCGTCTTGTTCTGATGACCCATTGGTTAACATTGCATAACATTGCAGTGTCTAATCCGAAGGTGAGACGCTGCTCCACTAGCTTGTGTTGGGCTTCACTGGAACATTGCAGCAGGTCGAGAACAAGCAGGTGGGCATGAGAGCGGGATGGTGAGTTAAAATGGTAAGCGACAGGAAGGTCGGGGCCATGCTTGTCGACCTAGGGAAGGTGTCCCACACAGTAGTCACCCAGTCTGTGTTTCACCTCGACAATGTAGAGGAGACAGCATTGGGAGCAGCAAATACTGTCGACCAAGTTGAAGTGCAAGTAAAACACTGCTTCAGCTGAAAGGAGTGTTTGGGGCCTAGAACGGTGAGGGAGGGGCGTGGGGCGGCGAGGGGGGTGGGAGGAAGAAAAGAGGCAGGTGTTGCACCTTTGATCACACTCGGTCGCTCGTAGCACATAGAATAAGTGGCATTGTTCTCAATGTGAGATAACAGCCGATATTTACCACCTGTTTCAGGGCGGCTGGAGGCGCTACGCCATTAGCAGGTGACGGGATCGGTCTCCGGGGTTTCCCAATGAATGCACACCTTGTAGCCGGGAAACCCCCTGCGGGGGGTGTGGGGGTGCCTTCGGCGTGACCGGGAGATCCCACCGGAGCAAATGGCTGCAAGGTTCCGACCACACATTTCTCCGGATGTCAGGATTCTCGTTTCCTGCCGGCAGCAGGACCCTCGTCAGCGGGATTTGTGGCGGCATGGGGTGGTCTCAATGGGAAATCCAATTGAAAAATGGCGGGAGGATAGAACCCCGCCACCAGCGAATGGCGCGCTGCTGAGAAACATGGGGCTGGGGGATTGGAGAATGTTTATAATGGCTGGACTTTGACTTGTATGCGGAATAATAACCATGGATGGTTTTAGTTAGTAATGGTCAATGAGATTCAGGGCGCCATCTACCCGCTGCGTTGCGCCCAAACGGCAGCATGACGTGTTCGGTAGATGCCGAGTGATCCCTTTTCCAGGATCTACCCGGCTCGCCACGCCTTGCATGATTTACAGGATCTCGCAAGACAACGGGATCTGAATCCAGATCAGTATTTATAAAATTTATAATATTAGAGTGAGACAGCTAGTCTCACTCTGAGCTGCAGCTGATCTGATCTATCGAGGCCCTGGGATCTAACCCCTTCCCCTCGGAGACCTCAGGCGAGCATGTTCGGTGCTGGTTCCCACAAATGGGGGCTCGATGGACTGGCACTTGGGGAGGGCATCCCAGGGGGTCGAAGGCCCCCAGGTAGTTGCCCCGGTAGTTGCAGGGTGATACCTTGGCCAATGAGGTACCTGCCATCCTGGCAGTGCCACCTAGGTGCCAGCCTGGCATTGCCAAGGTGCCCAGGTGGCACTGCCCACTTCCAGGGTGCCAGGCTGACATTTTTTCCCTTGCCAGGAACTGGGCCCGGGGGAGCCTTGCCCGTGTCAGGTGGAGTGGGGTGTGGGGGGGTGGGGGGGGGAGGGGGGGGGGGGGAGTGTTCCTCACTGAGGCTCCAGATTGCAACAAAGTCCCTTTCGATAGCATGGTCTTTCCCAGCGCTGCCGGCTCTGGGAAAAACCCGGCTAAACGTCTTGACGTGGGACCCTGTTGCAATTCGGTTAGATCGCACCCTAAGGGTGCCCAGTACTCCATCAGTGACAATTAATAAATATATATGTGGCCGGAAGGATTCTAACAAAGACATCTGGACAGTCTAAACCCTTTCATATCTGGGTAGAACCACAGCAATAAACATCCTCAATTTATCATCCAAATACAGACCTATCAATAAAAAGAAATAAATGATTCTGGGAGACTAAGTGATCTCCCGTGATTACCTCCTGGATAGTTTGAGGGTCTGATATTGTGATGTTTGACAGGACTCATTCAGGACCGGGGGAATGGGGGTGGGGGGGAGGCAGCGGGGAGCGCAATGTGCAGCTGAAGCACAAAAGCGCGAGGAAGCCAAATTTTCAAATTTGCAATCACTTGCAGCCTTGCGTGTTTAACAGCACCATGGAATGGGCAGTGAGAGAATCAGACGTTTGCGGCACTGGTGCAGTCGGAGTTGCGGCTTTGAAGTTAAGCTAAGAGGTGCGTCCCTGAGAATTAAGAGCACAATCTCGGTGCTCTGCAGCTTAATCGGTCCTGGGTGCAATTCATTTGGATCATAGAATTTACAGTGCAGAAGAAGGCCATTTGGCCCATCGAGTCTGCACCGGCTCCCGGAAAGAGCACCCTACCCAAGCCCACACCACCCCATCCCCACAACCCAGCAACCCCACTCAACCAACACGAAGGGCAATTTTGGACACTAAGGGTAATTCTGGGCACGAAGGGTAATTTAGCAGGGCCAATCCACCTAACCTGCACATCTTTGGACTGTAGCAGGAAACCGGAGCACCCGGAGGAAACCCACACAGACACGGGGAGAACGTGCAGTCTCTGCACAGACAGTGACCCAGCCGGGAATCGAACCAGGGACCCTGGAGCTGTGAAGCAATTGTGCTAACCACTGTGCTGCCGTGCTGCCCAAAGGGAGAGGGAGAATGGGTTTTACACAGCATTTGATAGTGATCTGGAACTCCATGCCCAGAACGGTAGTGGAAGCAGAGAGTATAAAGAAAATTGGTTGGGCAGTTAAACAAGGTTAACCTGGAAGATCACTGGAATCGAGAGGGGTAGTGTAGCGAGACTGAATGGACTGTAATACAGAGAGCTGGCTGGACTCGATGGGCCTTATGTCCTACTGTTACTGTAAATGACTCTGTAACGGCAAGTCACAAGCCACAGGGCTTGGAAATATACCTTCACTGTCACAAGGTCAAAATCCTGGAACAGTCTTCCTAACAGCACTGTGGGTGTACCTGCACCGCATGGATCACAGGGACTCACCACCACCTTCTCAAGGACCATCAAGGATGGACAATGAAGGCTGGCTTTGCCAACGGTGCCCAAATTCTTTTCATGAATAAAAAAATTAAAATGTATGTGGATCGCTGGAGTAAGGGACAATCCAGTTGCCCCCACCACACTTGGGTTTATGGGATGGAAAGAATTCTGTTAACCTTCCCTGCTGATTGGCAAAATTGAAGGATGCCGGTTAGCACAGTCAGGGACACGCAAACATGTGAGGTACAAATCGGACTGGCTTGACTGCAATGGCATCGCAAGTGTTCTTCCGTTATTCACAGTGGCTAAAATACGGATGTGATCTGTCTGTGATATGGAACGGTTTGCTGATGTGCTCAGTAACTCCAGGAAAGGAAGGCAGAATACTTGAACAGAAATGAGAATATGTGGTTCTACAAACAGTTTTTACCATCAAAAGAAAAGCACTACTATATTTAGGTGTGAGTTGAAAGAACCGTACGAATGAATGGAAAGTTCTGTAAATGATCAATACCCTCAGAACAGAAATTCCTGTGTCAATAACACTCTTTTCAGGTGGGAACAGCTTGTCTGCTTATGTATTAAGGAGTGACAGCGCCATTGCTATAGTCAGACTGAAGTTGATGCGGTAGGAAAATACAATTGAAAGACTTTTCAGTTCACAGTGCAGTGCTAAAAAGAAAGAGAATCACTTTGTTATGATTGCTATGTTCTGTGTTGTGGCCACTGCAAAGATGCACACAGAACATCTAGTTCTTTACTAGTAAGATAGTTTATTGACAAAATGAACATGTGGAATGATAACGAACAAACTACAATACGAATAAGTGAATTCTCCTGGAGCTACTTTGAATGCGACTGGCCTCTAGTACGACTTACTACCAACTGCCCATTCTCTGGCGTCACATGGTGGATCAGCGTCCCCATCTGCTGGTTGGAGGTTGTACATCCAACTATATACATTGCTATGCATATGCATATCACCAAAATGATCAGGTTGGGGGGGCTCTGTGTGTGTGGGTGGGGGGTGCGGGGGGGGGGGGGGGGGGGGGGATAGGTTCCCTATTTTCCCTCTTCATTTATTTTGTAAAAAGGATGTGCTTTCAAATTCAGTGGCTGTTCACATGTTTATGTGTTTTTACTGCAAAAGACATAGACAGACAGGGTTACTTGGAAGGAAAAAAGCAAAGAGAATAGTATTAAGTGTATGTAACCCAGGATAGTTTCACACATGCACACACACAAACGCACACAAACAAACAAACAAGCACACAGACATTAAGACAAGCACACACACACACGTGCGCGCACAGATATGTGCATACGCACACACACACACACACAAATATATTCCAGCAATAGTACTGATGATTTGTGCTCCAGAACTGGCTGCATCCCTAGCCAAGTTGTTCCAGTACAGCTACAACACTGGGATCTACCCGGCATCGTGGAAAATTGCCCAGGCGTGTCATGTACACAAGAAACAGGACAAATCCAACCCAGCCAATTACCACCCTATCAGTCTACTCTCCATCATAAGCAAAGTAATGGAAGGAGTCATCAACAGTGCTATCAAGCGGCACTTATACTCAGTTTGGGTTACGCCAGGGTCATTAGCCATATTAATACTGTGGCTACCAGAACAGGTTCAAGGCTAGGACTCCCACAGTGAGTAATTCATCTCCTGACCACCCCCAAAAGCCTGTCCACCATCTACAAGGCACAAGTCAGGAGTGTAAAGGAATACTCTCCACTTGCCTGGATGAGCGCAGCTCCAACAACACTCAAGAAGCTGAACACCAGCCAGGATAAAGCAGCCCACTTGTTGTTCCTCAACCCTACACCACTGACCAACACTGGCAGCTGTGTGTACCATCTACAAGATGCTCTACAGTAACTCACCAACGTTCCTTAGACAACACCTTCCAAATACATTCCATGACCACTACCATTTAGAAGGGCAGGAGCAGCCGATACCCCACACCTGGAGGTTCCCTCCAAGCCACTCACTACCCTGACCTGGAAATATATAATCATTCCTTCACTGTAACTGGGGCAACATCCTGGAACTCCCTCCCTAACAGCACAGTGGGTGTACCTACAACTCAGGTAATCTAGCGGTTCAAGAATGCCAGAAGTGCACTGGGAGAAGTGCAGACTCCGCACAGACAGTGTCCAAAGCCGGGAATCGAAGCTGAGACCTTGGAGCTGTGAAGCAACAGTGCTGACCACTGTGCTACCGTGCAGCCCATATTGCATGCTCTAGGTTTCGGACAACCTGTGCTCAGCTGGCTATTGAATCCTGCCTTTGGTGTGCGGGAATCCTCCATGCGAATCTAAAAATGGTCACGCTGTTAAAAGGGTACTTGTGCAGTTCACTCAACCCTTTGCAATAAGTTTTGTCACAGCTCCGACGAGGACCACCGGGAAACCATTGTCGGTCTCCTCATGGGAATCATGGAGTACGAGCTTCCCAGGCAGGGTGCGGACGCCACCCAGCTGCAGCTTGTATGTCCTATGAGTTTTTTTATGTATGGAACGATCTGTCTGGATTGTATGCAGAATAATATTTTTCACTGTATCTCGGTACACGTGACAATAAATCCAATCCAATCCAATCCAATCGTCGACTCATCAGCTGTTCACATATTTTTCTTATCTAAAATGCCTTCTAATCTTGTTGCTGGGAGAGACGTATTTCATCCGGCCTTTTGAATACTGGCGACCGCTGTCTCTAGGCAGATTTCTACCTCTTGCTTGGCAGGTCACATTCTATTATGTCTTGTTGAATTTATTCTACTGCTGTTGCTTGGCAAATTCATGAAAGAACTGCCGGCGAGAATACTGCCCAATTAACATAAAGATTTTCACAAAATTGTAATTGGGTGACATATCTCTTATTTCCAATATTTAGTTCCAAGCATTACCAGCAGAGCCAGAGTTGCACAGAGTGACAGGAGGTGGCGTTGGCTGTACTTTTAAAAAAAAATTTCCACCCACTGAGTGTTCCCTACCCCCAGCGTCCTGCATTCAGGAAACAGCCAGGAGAGGAATCGGAGCTTCCCAACAGGAAGAAAGGGAAAACCCTGAGGGGAAAGTCGACATTTACCTCCTGGAGGACCTCAAGAAAGATAAATTAGAGTACTCGCTAAATGGTGAAAAGCTAGAATAGTTAGGGGTCAACAGAAATTTAGGGTGCTTGCGCCTGATTCATGTCATGGACACGCATGGAAAGTATTCACAAGAGCTGATGGAATGTTGGCCTTTATATCTGGAGGATTAAAACCAGCAGTGAGAGATCATGCTACAGTGATACAGGGCCCTGGTGGACTACAGCTAGCGATCACTGTGTTCAATCTTGGGTATCATATCTCAGGCAGGATATATTGGCCTTGCAGTGCTTCACTAGAATGTTTCCTGAACTCCAAAGGCTAATTTATGAGGAGAGATTACGCAAACTTTGACCACATTCCCTGGCACTGAGAAGATTAGGGGGTAATTTGATTGAAGATTTCAAGAAATGCTGACAGGGTAGAGATAGAGAGAAAATATTCCCACTGGTTGGCATGTCCAGCACCGTGGGGGGGGGGGGGGGGGGGGGGGCATTATCTCAAAATTAGAGCCTCTTTCAGGAGTGAAATTAGGAAACATACCTGTGCACAAAGAGAGGGAGTAGACTCTTTCCTAGATGACCGGGGGGGGGGGGGGGGGGGGGGGGGGGGGGGGGGGGGGGGTATGGTCTTGTGTATTATTGTTACCAAATCTGTATTGTTAATGGGTAACAGTAGAGTTTTGTGATGTTTGCCACCCTGTGTTTCAGGTATGGGGGTTTCAGCATATAGTGGGAAGTGCAGAGGGGGTGGGGGAGGAATGGGGGAGGGTGGGGGGGTGGGTGGAGGTGTTTGCGGCCATGAGATGGTAGGTGGGAGAGGGGGATGTCACGGTTTTGTTTTCTTACAAGGGAAGTGCGTTCTGAGCCTCAGGTGGGCTCACCTGGCTGGTAGAAACGCTAGTTAGCGGAGGTGGACTGGGTGGGAAGAGCCGCGGCTGGCTGTTTACAGGGCAAGCGAGGTTGTTTCTTACCCTCGTTTTGGTTTCTTTGTTGTTTGTTTGGGTTGGGACAGCGAGCCTGTGGCGGTTGGAGTTTTCTTTGTTCGGGTTGGGGCCGAGGTTGTGTCTGGTTTGAGTTATAGTTATTATTGTTTTATTTTATAGATGTATAATGGGGCTTGAGGGTGTTTAAGGTAATGGGGAGACTTTGTGTTGCTTGATAGCAGACGGGCGTATTTTGTGCTTTTTATAGAAAATGAAAATGCCCTGAATAAAAATATTTTTTAAAAGGGGATATGGCGAAGGTGGGTGGGTGAGGGTTATTTCTCAGGTCAGCTAAGAGGCAGGGTTTCTGCCCCTTCTCACCACCGGGATCAACCAGTCACGCCGAAGATGACTCCCCACGGCGATGGGATGGGCCAGCGGTGCAGAAACGGCAGAGACATCGGCTAGACCGGAACATCTTGCCGGTGGCCAATGCCGATCTACCTCCGATGCCGGAAAGCACATCACGGGATGTGGGTTGGGGGGGGGGGGGGTCCTGGGATCCTACCCATGTCCCATGGTCTAACTAAATCGTGGGACAGGCTTGAGGGGCTAAATAGTTTGTATCTGTTTATATTTCCAGAGTGACTGGTCATGTACCAGTTGGATTGGTCTATGGAGTTTGGAGGACCAGGAATGGAAATGAGGAAGTACTTTATGAAATGAAATGAAAATCACTTATTGTCACAAGTAGGCTTCAAATGAAGTTACTGTGAAAAGCCCCTAGTCGCCACATCCCGGTGCCTGTTCGGGGAGGCTGGTACGGGAATTGAACCGTGCTGCTGGCCTACCTTGGTCTGCTTTCAAAGCCAGCGATTGAACCCTGTGCTAAACAGCACCTATTAGACAGAGGCAGCGCAAAGATAAAGAATAGCAGTGCAGTTTTGGAACGCTATTATTTCACTTCAGTTTGTAAAGTTTCAGTTTGAATTCAGAAATGATTATAACTTTGGTGAAGGGGTTTATTCACTTAATGTCCGCTAAAATTCTGCTGTAATTCATTCAAACGGAGAAGTCAGAGAAACTCAAGTGAGGCACTTTACTGTGAGGCGTGTACCAGTTCTGATTTCTCCCCTTGTGCATTTAATCAACCAAGAGTTCTGAATTTAAATTATTTTTGCACCTGAAATCCTTTTTCTCTTTGTCATGTTAAAAGCCGACTTCATTACAATTCGCGGCTTGACTGAGAATCACAGTGCTAAATAATGAACTAATTAGGTCAGTGTTTTGGGTAGACTTTTCTTCCAATTCAAACAGAAGGGGATAGTTTCAAACGGCAGTCTCCTGCCATCGACTCCATCCCTCTCTTTGCCCCATGTTTCAGGTTAAACCAGGCGGTTCGCAACCTCAGCATTCCATTTGACCCTGGGCTGAGTTTCCGACTCAAAATCCTTTCTGATGCGAAGGGTCTCCAACTTTCACCTCCCTCGCCTGCCGCCACCATAGCCTCAGCTCACCTCGAGCAGAAACCCTGAACCGTGTCTTTCTTACCAACCATTCCAGTGCTCCCTTCGACAACCTCCCACCTTGCACCTTCTGTAAACTCCTGCTCATCCAAAAACTCCACGGCCCACATCCTAACTCACAGCAGGTAACGTTCACCAATCAGCCCTGTTGTTGACTGAGCTGCAATAGCTCCCGGTTTGGCAATGGTCTGAGCAGAGGGACCTGGGCCTATATGTGCATATAGGAACACAGGAAATAGGTGCAGGAATGGGCCCTCCATCACATCAAGCCCATTCCACCATTCAACAGGATCGTGGCTGATTTTATTGTGGTGGAAACTCCACTTTCCTGACTGTCCCCATAACCCTTGACTCCCTTGTCAACCCAAAATCGGTCTGACTCAGCCCTGAATGTGTTCAATGACCCAGCAGCCTCTACTGCTCGCTGGGAAAGAGAATTCCAAACACTAACCTGTGTTAGGGGCAGCACGGTAGCATGGTGGTTAGCATAAATGCTTCACAGCTCCAGGGTCCCAGGTTCGGTTCCCGGCTGGGTCACTGTCTGTGCGGAGTCTGCACGTCCTCCCCGTGTGTGCGTGGGTTTCCTCCGGGTGCTCCGGTTTCCTCCCACAGTCCAAAGATGTGCGGGTTAGGTGGATTGGCCATGCTAAATTGCCCGTAGTGTCCTAAAAAGTAAGGTTAAGGGGGGGGTTGTTGGGTTACGGGTATAGGGTGGATACGTGGGTTTGAGTAGGGTGATCATTGCTCGGCACAACATCGAGGGCCGAAGGGCCTGTTCTGTGCTGTACTGTTCTATGTTCTAACCTCTGAGAGACCAACATCCACCTGATCCCCATTCAAAAGCGGAGACTCCTGGTTTTTAAATTATGGCCCCTGGTTTTCAATTCCCCCACAAGGGGTAACACCCTCTCAGCACCTACCCTGTACAGCCACCTCTGAATTTATTCATTCTAACAAGGTCACTTCTCATTCTTCTAAACTCCAATGTAGTAGCGACCTGTGGTGGACAACTCACATGCGGCCTACCTGCGTTCTGAGTGTGGGCCAAGATACATTTTGTTGCCCGTTGCCCGTGCTCAGGGTTGCCACTGGTATCCATCCATCGCCTCAATTTTCCTTCCTGCTGTATTATTAAGTGATTCGCGCGTAAAGGAAGGGCACATGAAGTGAGGTGTGCGCTGAGTGCCCACAATGGCTGTGAGAATCATGCGCTTCCACTACAGCCAACAAAGCACTGCCACGGTTCAATGCCCCCCTCCCTACCCCCGAAATGCTAGGTGCGTAAGCGCAGTTACCTGATCCCGGGAGACCGGCTTGGTTATGACACCGGTGGACGAGGGAGGTTGTGCATGTTATGTCCTCCAAAAGGATGGAGCCCTCACCAAGTTGCGAGGTTCAACAGGAGGTTTATTTCTATGTATAAGAAGAGAGTCCAAGCAAGTGCTACCCAGCCGAGTGAGTCCCGGCCCGTTCTCGGCCGAACGATTTTGTTCCAGAAGCTCGAGGTAGCTCCTCTCCTTTAGCGGGGGAAAGCGTGTTCCCCTAGACATTCTGAGAAGACCAGATCCCTGACACTACTGGCTTCAGCAGAGCCTAGGTAATGACAGTGCGTTTTTATGTTACTTTTGCCGGGAATTTAATTTGCCCCCAGTTATATGGTGGATCGCTCTGTGTTGGGTTCATAGAATCATAGAATTTACAGTACACAAGGAGGCCATTCAGCCCATCGAGTCTGCACTGGCTCTTGGAAAGAGCACCCTACTTAAGCCCACATCTGCACCCTATCCCCGTAACCCAGTAACCCTACCTAACCTTTTTGGACACTAAGGGTAATTTAGCATGGCCAATCCACCTAACGTGCACATCTTTGGACTGTGGGAGGAAACCAGAGCACCCGGAGGAAACCCACGCAGACACGGGGAGAACGTGTAGACTCCGCACAGACAGTGACCTAAGCCGGGAATCGAACTGGGATCCTGGAGCTGTGAAGAAACAATGCTAACCACTGTGCCACCATGCCGTCAACTGCAAAATCAAAATGCACAGAGGAAGAAGAATTAGACAAAAAGGAAAGTGGGGACAGAATAGTAAAAGAATTGTGAGCTGGATTAGTTTGTTACTGACCAGAATGGGAGCCCACTTTGCTTAATTTGCAACAAGATGATATCAGTTCCAAAAAAAAGGTCACTAGCGTCAGCAGCTGCATACAAATTCACACCGGCAATTAATGTCCACTCAGTTTTTTAGTTCTTTTTAAAAATAAATTTAGAGTACCCAATTCATTTTTCCAATTAAGGGAAATTTAGCGTGGCCAATCCATCTACCCTGCACATCTTTGGGTTGTGGGGGCGAAACCCACGCAGACACGGGGAGAATGTGCAAACTCCACACGGACAGTGACCCAGAGCCGGGATCGAACCTGGGACCTCAGCGCCGTGAGGCAGCAGGGCTAACCCACTGTGCCACTGTGCTGCCATACTGTCCATTCAGTTACCTTCATATGACCACACTCACGTCCCAAATTTGATAAGCTTTGAGGTAAAACAGCCTGACCAAGGAAATGAATATGAACCATCAGTTCACAGACCAGTCTGCACCCACCCAAGGTCCCTGGGATGCCTTTGTGGGCATTTTCTCCTGAAATGGGCAGGCGGAGCCGAACAGCCTCCTTCTGATGGGCCGAACAGCCTCCTTCTGTGCTACGATCATTCTATAATTCTACGACTCTAAGATTGAGGGGTATTTTGGCAGTCCGGTGTGTGGCAACCTGGGTGACAGAGTACCCTAGGAGCGGCTGGCCTCTGAAGGGTTAAAGACAGCTCTTGCGCAGGCTGAGTTTAGGCAGCGAGAGATATTCTTGCAGAGGCTCCCTTTCACTGAAAGTATCGATTCACAATTTTGTCAGCCACTATATTATTAATGCAGCTAAATAATTCATCCAGATTTTGGGTGTGGAGAGGAGCCCGCTGCAGTTGCCATTTACATTCATAACACTTGTGCTACGCTCACTGTCCTAACTTACATAATTTACTGAGCTGGTGACATGGGAGCAAGGTGTCCTCAGCACAGAAAGGGACATTTCCAGGAAATCCAAACAAATAGTGACTGATAAACAATTCCCAATGTATCTCAGACTAGACAGACATCACCTTTTGTATTAGTGTATCTGCAAACGATCGGGAATTAGCTACCACAGAGGCAGACACTGATATCTGTGCATTGATTTATTGATCTGAATCCACATTGATGGTATTGGAATATTGCTATTTGCTATTAAATGTAATGAGCATATTCTGGAGGGACCCCCCCCAATTCAATACAATACAGGGACAGGTTCTTGCCAAATGGGAACGTCGACTTAATTAAAATCCAAGGGAAATCAAAGGCCAATGCAGCGAGCCATCCCTTGGACTTGACTCTTCAACATTGCCAGGGATAGCTTTAGGAAACAGCAGCAAATCCTGTCAGTCGGTCAGAATTTTCTCTTGTAATCGCTTCTCGGGGAGAGCGCAATCAGAGACCATAGTTGAGCCCTGACCCGATATCCAATCAGAAGCCCCACTGAATTGCACCTCCGCCCCATTGCCCGTCTCCATCCCCGGCTCGATCAGCCCACCGGTAACTGAAACCCTCACCCATGTTATGTTCTGTGTCGTGAACGTAGTTCAGACGCACACAGAACATCCAGTTCTTTGACCAGTAAGATAGTTTTATTAACAAAATGAACACGTGGAAAGATAACAGACGAATGATGATGCAAACGGTAAAAAGAATTAATTAGTTCAGTGAATTCTACTGGAGCTACTTCTAGTGCGACTATCCTCTTGTATGATTTACTACCAACTGTTGGATATCTCGAGTCACATGGTAGATTTCTATCGCCACCAGCTGGTTGGAGGTTGCATCGATAACTATATACATCAATAAAGAACTATATACAAAACTATGCATAGGCATATCACCACAACCCATGTACTTTTGTTACCTCTGGACTCGATTGTCCTGGCTGGACTATTGTTCTGCAGCCCAATTTGAGTTTATCCCTCACACCATGGCCTGGTCATCCATTACCCCAAGAGGCAAGGACATATTTCCGGCTGGTCTGCAGTTACAGACACCAGGTAATCTGATATCAACTTCCTCTGAGGCGGTGATGGTCAGAATATGGTGACGTTTTTCTGGCCTGTGTGTCAAGCCCTAAAGCCTTGGTTGGCTGCCTGTGCCAGTTGCTTCTGTGCCAGACATTCCTGGAAAGTGGGAAAAATGAAATTCATAGTCATGCGGTAGCTGACATTGAAGTGATCGGACCAAATAGTGCTCTTTGCTAACCCTGGTGCTGGCCAGGCTGCTGTTTTCTGCCAGGGCAATCTATTGAAAGTCTAGGCTCCAATTTCCCCACAATCCAGCAGCGATTGTATCCGTTTTACCCAAGGTACATGCCAAACATTTCTACATGGATATGCAAGCAAGTCCATGAGACCATAAAACATGGGGACAGAATTAGGCCACTCAGATTTGAGTCTGCTCCGCCATTCAATCGTGGCTGATATTTTTCTCATCTCCATTCTCCCCATAACCCCTGATCCCCTATTTATCAAGAACCTATCCATCTCTGTCTTAAAGACACTCAGTGATTTGGCCTCCACAGCCTTCTGCGGCAAAGAGTTCCACAGATTCACCACCCTCTGGCTGAAGAAATTCCTCCTCATCTCTGTTTTAAAGGATCGTCCCTTTAGTCTGAGATGGTGTCCTCTGGTTCTAGTTTTTCCTACAAGTGGAAACATCCTCTCCATGTCCACTCTATCCAGGCCTCGCAGTATCCTGTAAGTTTCAATAAGATCCCCCTCATCCTTCTAAACTCCAACATGTACAGACCCAGAGTCCTCAACCGTTCCTCATTCGACAAGCTCTTCATTCCAGGCTTCATTCTTGTGAACCTCCTCTGGACCCTTTCCAAGGCCAGCACATCCTTCCTTAGATATGGGGCCCAAAGTCAATCCAGGACACGCTCATAAATACATCTCCAGATCACGAGTGTCACAAATTGTATTGCGTTAGTGTAAAAACTGAACAACTCATTTTGTGGAATCTCTCGGCCACTGAGTGCAAAGTTTTGCCATTGATGACGATGTTGCTGATGACTAAGAATGAACTTGCGTTTCCAAGAAACCTTTCACAGCCTCTCGACAGCACAGATGAAGGGCTTTTGAAATGTACTCACTGTTGTGAGAAGCCCAACAGGCAATCTCCGCATTGAAATTGACCAGCTAATCTGTTTCAATGATGCTGGTTGAAGGCTAGATACTGAGCAGGGCACCGGGGGGGGTGGGTTCTTCTTCAAAACAATCCCATGGGATCTTGCTCATCGACCTGAGGGAGCAGGCAAGACCTCAGCTTAACGTTTCAACTAAAAAGCACTGTGCCGCCCAGGGTGAAGTGATCAGTAAGATGTACAAGAAGGCAAAGTAAAGTGTAATTACCGAGTGACTTTGTCAAGGGCTGAAATTGCAGCTAATAACTGCTCTCAGGAATGTCAGAATGATGGGATGCAATCTATACCAACGGATTTAATTTCAAGTTTCACTTTGCCACCGCTGGTGGTTCATTCTCAAAGAAAGAAAAGCAATTACCAGGCTGACTAATATGCATTTCACAGGGCACTTTGACTGACTGGAAGTTGGGATGACCCTGCCTCTTGTAGAATTCTTTTGCCTTTCCCGGATACAGAGCAATGAGAGAGGAGAAGACACCGGTTAACCCCGGTTTGTCCAATACCCTTTCGCCATGACTGAGTAAATGGACAGTCAAGGAGAGCATCAAAGGCTACAAATTAAGGGAAGATGAACCCCACGTTCTGAATCATATCAAAGGAAGCACTGTGCCAGTATTACAAAATTGGGCACAATTATCATCACTCAGTTGCTAGCACTGTATCCCTGGTTACAATGAATTTTGCATAGTCTCTACTCAGTCAGTAAACAGCGTGCCCTCTGAAAACATAGCAAAGGCCGGGGTTGGGGGTGGGGAGAAATTACACAATCATAAAGCAGAACTCTTATACTATTATTTAATTGCCATGCAGATTAAAGTTCCAAATCGAGGTTCACTCATTGACATCACAGCTTGGCCCATCTCTCACACATGGCAATGGGTGGCACAAAAATATTCCCATTCGTTATAGCGCTCTGCATACTGCTGTCAAACTGGTAAGAGGGGAATGGGAATATGCTTTCTAAACATGTTGCTGTACATGAGTGGCAACAAGCTATCGTAATATTTTATTAGAGTTCACTGCATGTCTTACAGTGCGGGGAAGGGGAAAGTGTCCACAAGCTTCTTTATTTGATTGATTAATGTACTGGAATTAAACCACTTGTCTGATGAATTTCCACGGTTCTACCGATTAAATTCTTCTGGCATTTTTCTTGTTCTTTTGTTTACTCATTCATTTACTCCACTACTCCTTTCCTCACTCACCCTCCCCTTTCTTGATCATGTTTTTGCTCATTGACACTCTGAGATTCACATTCCCAAAGCTGAGAAAAGCAGTTGACCATCACTGTACTGAATGTGTACGATCACACATTATAGAAAACTAAGGAAGTTCCTTCCAAAGGAGGAATTTCATCCTTGCCTTTGTTACCTCAAGCCTTGACTGTGCCAATGCTCTTTTCACTGGCCTCTCATCTTCCAGCATTTATTTATTTTTAATTATTCTTTTTTTTAAGAGTACCAAACTCATTTTTTCCAATTAAGGGGCAATTTAGCGTGGCCAATCCACCTGGCTTGCACATTTTTGGGTTGTGGGAGCGAAACCCACGCAAACACGGGGAGAATGTACAAACTCCACATGGACAGTGACCCAGAGCCGGAATTGAACCTGGGACCTCGACGCCGTGAGGCCGCAGTGCTAACCCACTGCGCCACCGTGCTGCCCCTCCTCCACCATTTATAAACTTCAGCTCATCCAACAAGATCTTTTTTCGCTGTCGCTGGGTCAAAATCCGGGAACTCCCTCCTTAACAGCACCCAGAGTGTACCCATGCCACACAAACTGCAGGGGTTCAAGAGGGAAGCTCACAACGACCTTTCTCGAGGGCATTTAGAGATGGGCGTTAAATGTTGGCCTGGCAAGCGATGCCCGCATCCCCCAAAAGAATGAATTAAAATCTGCAAAATGGCTCTCCACCCTGTAGCCACGGTGCAACAGGAATAGAGGGAGTGAATGTTTAAGGTGAGGTGACAATCAAGTGAGCTGCTTTGTCCTGGATGGCGTAGGGCTTTTCGAGTGTTGCTGCAGCTGCACTCAGCCAGGCAAGTGTCACATTACACAGCTGACATGTGCCTTGTGAATGGTGGAAAGGCTTTGGAAAGTCAAGGGATGAATCACTCACCACAACATTTCCAGCCCCTGATTGATTTTGTAGTGACAGTGGCATTGATCCGGTTATGTTAGGGGCTGGTTTAGCTCACTGGGCTAAATCGCTGGCTTTTAAAGCAGACCAAGCAGGCCAGCAGCACGGTTCGATTCCCGTACCAGCCTCCCCGGACAGGCGGCGGAATGTGGCGACCAGGGGCTTTTCACAGTAACTTCATTGAAGCCTACACGTGACAATAAAGCCATTTTCATTTTCATTTTTCATGTTTCTGGCTTATGAGCCTAAAGCTGCTGACCGATTGTGCAAGATTCAGCTGTGGTAATTCTGTTGACTATGGGGAATCAGGGCTTATCAGAAGGCAGGAGGATGGGGATGAGAAACATATCAGCCGTGAATGAATAATGGAGCAAACCCGATGGGCCGAGTGGCCTAATTCTGCTCCTATATCGTTTGGCCATATGGTCTTGCGGAATATCATGAGAAAGTGGTTAGATTCTCTCTCTTGTTGACAGCAAGATCCATATTCGAACCAGACCCCAGGAAAAGACATTACTTCTAAATCCTCTATTGGATTTATTAATAACTACCGTAGATCTATAACCCTGTAGTAGTTACTCCTATCAATACTATGATGAACAGATATGTCAGCGACTAGTAGATTGGTAAGGATTCGTGATATTCACCATGGAGGATTACTGATTGATCAGCTGAGGGAGGGTGGTGGGTGGTAATCAGCAGGAGGTCTTCTAACCGGTTTAACCTGGTGTGAGCTAATTTCATAGGGGCTGAGGATCATTCTGAGGATTGCAGCGGCACTCCCTGCCTACTCAAATAGAACGTAGAACATACAGTACAGAAGGAGGTCATTCGGCCCATTAAGTTTGCACCGACCCACTTAAGTCCTCACTTCCACCCTATCCCCATAACCCAATAACCCCTCCTACCCTTTTTGGACACTAAGGGCAATTTAGCATGGCCAATCCACCTAACCTGCATGTCTTTGGATCGTGGGAGGAAACCGGAGCACCCGGAGGAAACCCACGCAGACACGGGGAGAACGTGCAGACTCCATACAGACAGTGACCCAGCGGGGAATCGAACCTGGGACCCTGGCGCTGTGAAGCCACGGTGCTATCCACTTGTGCTACCGTGCTGCCCACTGCACCCCTCCTGGTGAGTCTGCCCTCCCAGTAGGCTGGATATGCCAGGGAATGATCATTGAGGTTTGGAACATTGGCTGGGAGGTATGTGAGGATGTTGCTTGACTAGTCCATGGGGCAGCTTTCCCCAATTTTGGCAGATGCTGTGAGGAGGATGAATTGGGCTGAGCGTGCTTGTTCCAATTCTATCTCCACTTTGATGCCACATGGTCCATCCTGTATTACTCTTCATTTAGCTTTTCCCAGCATTTTTTGTGGCTTGCTGGGCCATTTTGGAGGGCAGCTAAGAGCTTGGATCGCAATTTGAAAAAAACCCCGTGAATGACGTCGGGTTGATTTACTGCATGAACAGTGACTGTGGAGCAACCAAAAAGCTACCGCACATTAAAATAAACAGACGGCGCACAACGAGGAAACGTTTCAGAGATCATCGCTCACCAACGTTCATTCTTCAGCCAGAGACATGCGAATCCCTCAAGAGATGGAGGTACCGACGTTACTGCTGCTTCAGTGACATAATGAAAGATGATGGGTCTTCTCCAAATGACATATTTTAAATTTCCCTCTGCTGAGCGAACCCTTCCTTTCTGATACTGTTGGGATCTTTTCTTCAGATGATCTTCATTTGGGACCTCAAAGGCAATGTGCCTTTTGGAAGTATGTAATTGAATTGCGCAATGCTTGAAATAGGTCAATAAAAACACGGCCTGAGTCTGTACAGAGTCCTCAACGTCTTTAACCTTGTGACCTTCCCATAAAATTCTCAATTACATGGCAGACATTTAAATTTTCGCCTCGAAACATCAATGTTAAACCCAGAATGTAATATCCATCATTTCATTGTCATTATTGCCATTGAACCTTATTCAATGGATCGACAGATGAAAGTCCTTTGACCAATAGTTTCTAGTTTAACATTTTTATGTTCCATGCTGGAATTGAACTGTTTTTCTTTTAAGCACTTGGGTAGATCACAAAGCGATAAAGTCACAGAGATTCGAGTCTGATCAGCCTCCCTGTTTTCTAATACAGCCCATTGATTTCCTGTTCTTGTAACTCACATTGCTTTTTTTTTGCTGGTGCTCTCTGTGTGACGTTGGTCGTCTATCTGTTGTGTAGCAGGATGATGAATGGCTCCCTGCTCGATGCCAAGACTACAAGCGCTCCCTTATTTCCTCTTCAGTAAGGACAGCAGTCAATACCGTTTAATGAGAGAAACCGGCAAATCAGGATTTTATTATTTTTCACTGTAACAAGCAGCCTATTGGGTGCGATCCAGCGGCCATGATTTGCCAGAAAAGCAGCTCCCCGTGGCGCGGTGTGGCCATTGAAAGCTGGGAGACACATCCCCCCCCCCCCCCCTCCCCAAACGTTGCGAGGTGAATCCAGACCACAATGGGCAGAATCACCTTTTGGCAAATCTGCATATGAGAGCGAGGCAGTAAAAGCCTCACTCTAACGTGCAGCTTCCCGAGGTACCTGAGCTTTGGGATTCAATCCTTTCGCCTCGGGGCGAGCCCTGTTTGGAACAGGCCTTCGCAAATGTGGACCAGGTGGACACTCGTGTGGGGTCTCCAAGGGGATCGGAAGCCCCCAGTTGCATGCTCTTTGGGCAGGATGGTGCCCTGGTGCTGCAGGTGCCAACTGGTGCCAGCCTGGCACTGCCAAAGTGCCCAGGTGGCACTGCCAGCTGGCATGGGCAGGTTGGCGCTGCCACCATAGCATTTTTTGGATGCGCGCGATTGGGTCGGGTTGCGCGGCATGGGTGTTGGGGGGGTGTCGGCAACCCTCCCATATTGCGTTCGCGCTGAGGGGGGGGGGGAAGTCAGGGATTGTTGCGGGTGCATTGGAGATCGGGACGTCACTTAAAAATGGCATCCCGATCTCTCACTACGGCAGGGTGTTGGGGCGAGCAGAGCTCCCCACAGGACAAAATGGGGCTACGTGCCGCCTCAGCCACGCGTTGCGTTCAGGCCCCTTGTTTGAAACAAGTCGCGTTGAATAATAATAATAATAATAATCACTTATTGTCACAAGTAGGCTTCAATGAAGTTACTGTGAAAAGCCCCTACATGTCACATTCCGGGTGGGGGTGGGGGGAACGATGATACCACCCTGGAATGACCGGCACTGTTGGCTGGAGGCCTTTGGTAAGGGGGCTGAAAGTGCACACAGTACTCCCGGTGCCGTCTAACCAGGGTTTTATACAATTAAAGCAAGACTTTGTGATTCCTGTACTCAAATCAGGGCCGGCCCAAGGTACCGGCAACTCGGGCAGTCGCCCGGGGCGCCATGTGTTAGGGGGCGCCAGAGACTCGGGTCCCGCGCATGCGCAGTTGGGCCAGTGCCAACCAGCGCATGCGCGGTGGCCGCCCTCCCCAGGGCGGCCCCCTCCGCCCCCCCCCCCCTCCGTCCGCCCCTCCGTCCGCCCCTCCCTCCGGCTCCGCCCTCCCCCTCCCCCCCCTCCCCCCCCTCGGCTCCGCCCCCCCGGCCCCCGAAGGGCGCTGAAGTTCAGCTTGCCCGGGGCACCAGCAACCCTAGGGCCGGCACTGACTCAAATCCTCTTGCAATATAGGCTAACACACCATTGCCTGCTGCACCTGTATGTCATCCTTCAGTGACTTATTGACAAAGTCCTTTTTTACATCCAACTTTCTAATCTTACCATTTAAGAAATACTTTGCACATCTGATCCGACTGCCTAATCTCGCCGAATACGAGCTCCCCATTAATGGGGGTTGGGAACCCTAAACCATGTATGGTTATCTTCTGTATGAAGTTGGCCAGTTTGGGTGCTAACAGGAGAGACCTGGCTGGGATTTTTTGTGCTGCGTAATTAATAGCTATTTTAAGAAAACTTTATTTCCTCAGTGTGGGTTCCTTCATGGTCTACTAAAGGCCCAAGTACTGATCCTTGCAGTAGCCCACTAGTCACAGCCTGTCAATGCCAGAATGATCTGTTTCTTCCCAATCTCTGTTTTCTGCCTGTTAGCCAATCTTTAATTCAAGCCGTATACTACCTCCTATCCAATGTGCTTTAATTTTGTTCATAAGATATCAGAGCAGAATTAGGCCATTCAGCCCATCAAGTCTGCTCTGCCATTCTACCATGACTGATATATTCCTCATCTGCTACCTACAATGTTACAGACCAAGAGCTGGATTGCAAAATCAGTCAGAGCATCTCCTCCCTGGAACACATGACCCAGGAACTCCAAAACCCTTCAACCCATTACCAATTAAAAACCTGTCTAATGCCTCCTTAAATTTACTCACTGTCCCAGCATCCACCGGACTCTGGGGTAGCGAATTCCACAGATTCACATCCGTTTGGGAGAAATAGTTTCTCCTCAAATCTGTTTGAAATCTGCTACCTCTGATTCTAAGATTATGACCTCTCGTTTTAGAATGGAATCTGTTCCAAGATTTGTTTTAGAATCTGCTCCATGGCTACTTTAACCATACCTTTGAGCATCTTGTACACCTCAGTTAGATCTTGTTAACCAACCTTCTGTGGGGGGGACTTTCTGGAAATCCAAATATACCACATCCACCCACTCCCCTTTATCAATTTCACTGGTAACATCCTCAAAAAAAGTCCAACAGGTTCATCAATATGATTTCCCACTCCTAAATCTATGCTGACTATGTTCCCAATCAGATCGTCATCTATCACATCCTTCCGAATAGATTCTAGCATTTTCCCTGATATTGGTCATAGAATTTACAGTGCAGAAGGAGGCCATTCGAGTCTGCACCGGCTCTTGGAAAGAGCCCCCTACCCAAGCCCACACCTCCACCCTATACCCATAACCCCACCCAACACTAAGGGCGATTTTGGACACTAAGGGCAATTTAGTATGGCCAATCCACCTAACCTGCACATCTTTGGACTGTGGGAGGAAACCGGAGCACCCGGAGAAAACCCACGCAGACACGGGGAGAACGTGCAGACTCCGCACAGACAGTGACCCAGCAGGGAATCGAACCTGGGACCCTGGAGCTGTGAAGCATTTGTGCTAACCACAATGCTACCGTGGAAGGCTAACAACAGGTCCGTGGTTCCCCATTTTCTGTCTCCCTCCCATTTTAAATAGTGGGGTGACGTTTGCTACCTTCCCATCTGCAGGAACCG
The DNA here is from genome assembly GCF_902713615.1 of Scyliorhinus canicula. NCBI lineage: Eukaryota > Metazoa > Chordata > Chondrichthyes > Carcharhiniformes > Scyliorhinidae > Scyliorhinus > Scyliorhinus canicula. The sequence goes on along the minus strand of NC_052148.1, from coordinate 269,194,117 downwards.
TTCCAGAATCCGTAGAACGTTGGAAGAAATTACAGCTAACCTGAGAGCCATTGCCGAAGACAAAATTGAACTGAATTCAATTAAACAGCATGACGCTTCAGTCGCTCCTGGTAAAATGTGGCTGACAGTTACGAAACAAAGCCATATGTTCAGTCAAGTTGCGTTCGCTCACTGCTGACTTGCTGGAGAAGTTCTCCCCGCTGTCCTGGTTAATAGTTATCTCTCAACCATCACATAAAAACAGATTATGCGGGCATTATTACATTGCTGTTTGTGGGACCTTGCTGTACACATACACAAACTGCCTGCCGCATCTCCTGCATAACAAAGTATTTAGTCGACTGTAAAGTGCTGTACTATGTCCCAAGGTCATAAAAAGGCACTATATAAATACAAGTCTTTTCGAATGGCCCATAAAATGGCATAATAATTGCCATCACTTTTAGAAGCCTGTATGCTGTCACACAGTCAAGCAACGGCTGCTCCTGAGCATTAAAGGTATCGTCGACCGTAATAAAATGAAGCCATAACTAAACATTTCACTTCATATTGAACAACATGAATCTTTGTTTTCGCGCACAATGTTTACGCTATAAAACATTAGCATGCATTTATATCTGCGTATAAACCTGGGACCAAATGCTTTATTTAAGGCCAAACTGATTAAATTCTTTATTTTGTACCTCTGGAGACAGGCCAACAGTTGGACAAGACGTACCCTCAACTGAAGCAGTCCAGTAGAGAATAGCTGAAAGAGAATTATACAAGAACATAACCTCACTGACCCTGACATGTAAACTGACTGTTACATTGACAGGGCAGCACGGTAGCACAGTGGTTAGCACAGTTGCTTCACAGCGTCAGGGTCCCAGGTTCAATTCCCGGCTTGAGTCACTGTCCGTGCGGAGTCTGCACGTTCTCTCCGTGTCTGCGTGGGTTTCCTCCGGGGGCTCCGGTTTCCTCCCACAGTCCAAAGATGTGCAGGTTAGGTGGATTGGCCGTGCTAAATTGCCCTTAGTGTCCAAACAGGTTAGGTGGGGTTACTGGGTTCCGGGGATAGGGTGGAGGTGTGGTTTCCAAGGGCTGGTGCAGACTCGATGGGCCGAATGGCCTCCTTCTGCACTGTAAATTCTATGTCTTTGTCTAGCTCACTGGGCTAAATCGCTGGCTTTTAAAGCAGACCAAGGCAGGCCAGCAGCACGGTTCAATTCCCATACCAGCCTCCCCGAACAGGCGCCGGAATGTGACGACTAGGGGCTTTTCACAGTAACTTCATTGAAGCCTACTCGTGACAATAAGCTATTTTCATTTTTTTTCACATCCCATGTTACACCAGTGAGCCTATTTCATTGACCGTAGAACACGAACATGACGAGGAATGTTCTGTGCAAGCCTTTCTGTGATTTTGCCATCTTGTGAACAATTCAAATTGTCATCACTTTTGGGAAACTAATCAAGGGCTTTAAAAACAATGTCTAATTTGGTGGCATGTGGGCTTCCCTAACTAGGCCAGGATTTATCTTGTGAGGGGATCTCATCGAAGCCTATAAGATTCTAACATGACCAGACAGGCAAGAAGGATGTTCCCGATGGTGGGGTGTCCAGAACCAGGGTCACAGTCTGAGGATACGGGGTAGACCATTTAGGACAGAGATGAGGAGAAATGTCTTCACCCAGAGAGTGGTTGGCCTGTGGAATTCATTACCACTGGAAGTAGTTTCAAGAAGCAGTTCGACATAGAACATACAGCGCAGAAGGAGGCCATTCAGCCCATCGAGTCTGCACCAACCCACTTAACCCCTCACTTCCACCCTATCCCCGTAACCCAATAACCCCTCCTAAGCTTTTTGGACAACTAAGGGCAATTTAGCCTGGCCAATCCACCTAACAGCACGTCTTTTGGACTGTGGGCGGAAACCGGAGTGCCCGGACGAAATCCACGCAGACACGGGGAGAACGTGCAGACTCCGCACACACAGTGACCCAGCGGGGAATCGATCCTGGAACCCTGGCACCTGGGGTGAAGGGGATCAAAGGAAATGGGGGGAAAGCGAGATTAGGCTATTGAGTTGGATGAAATGAAAAAAAAAAGAAATGAAAATCGTTGGCGCTCAACCGCACTTTGCTGGGTTTTCTTTGGGCTCGGGGAGGTCGCTCTCTGAGGGACTGAAGCTCGCCAGCTGGAGAGGCTCCTCGCAGATCGGGGCTGCCCTCTTCTTTACTCTCCCTTTTCAGGCCCCTCCCCCCAATAGTTTTTGACCAGGATGGCACTGCCAGAGTGCCAGAGGGAGAGGTCAGAATGCCACCCTGCCCTGCCCCCGACTACACGGGGTGTCCTCAATGGCCGAGGAGACCCCCCCCCCCCCCCCCCCCCCCCCCCCCCGGTGCCGTTACACCTGGTCCACATTTTTTGAGGGACCCACCTCGCTGACTCCCAGGCGCCAGGTGAATTCATCAAACGCATATTTAAATGACCCGTATGGCTCCTTTAAATATGCAGATCAGGACCACGCCCAGTGAGTGCGGGATCCAGATCACGACACGCCTTCGAGCATTGTGAATCGCGCAAGAACCTCGCGATATTCCATGGCCTCGTCCCAACACCAGGCCGGAAGTGACTAGGCCGCTGAATCACGGCCCATGCCTCAAATTACACATCTAGCGTATTGAAAAATGATATTTTCCGAAGGGAATCTATTTTGCATTTGAATGGATCAACACTGATTGCTCCCCCCCATCTTCCTGGGGTGCCTGTTCAATAGATTTTTAAAAAAAAATAAATTTAGAATATCCAATTAATTTTTTCCAATTAAGGGGCAATTTAGCGTGGCCAATCCACCTACCCTGCACATCTTTGGGTTGTGGGGGTGAAAACCATGCAAACACGGGGAGAATGTGCAAACTCCTCACAGACAGTGACCCAGGGCCGGGATTCGAACCCGGGTCCTCAGCGCCGTAGGCAGCAATGCTAACCCCTCCGCCACCGTGCTGCCCTGTTCAATAGATTTACCAGTTCCCCGCTTATCTAGGGTGGGATTTACCGACCAACCCTCTGCGTGCTTTTCGGCGACGGGGGCGGCAAGCCAGCAGGATCTACCGGCACCACCGTTGTCAACGGGATTTCCCAGGACTGCACCCGTCATCCCCAGGAAATCCATGCGCTGGCGTGGGACTGGAATCTCCCGCTGGAGTTATCAGTCAGTAAATCCCGCCGCTAATGTCCCCATAGATTTGTTTTAAACTCCACACCTCTTTGAGTGCATGCCTTGTACTCTGGTTCTACTGTTCTGCAAAAGGTGAAATAGTTCAGGAACAAAATATGGGTAAACTTCTTTCCAATGATCATATTGTGGGGTGGGTTATTCACACCGAAGCAGCTCATGCATTGGGATTCACTGCATTGTTTCAAACATTGGTCTGAACTTTCAGATTGGAGGGGGCTTGGCCCTCCCACCATTCAAAGAGTCGGTGAGGAATCCATCACCTCCAACTCCAGCAGCTTTGATGCCATGTTAGACGCCAAAGATTGTTGATTGGCATAAAGCAGGACCTTCACCCCTCATTCGGAAGGAAGTTCCCCCTTGGAGGATTGGCCGGCAGGTCTCCCGTTCCTCCCTCCACATTGCTGCAGTAACCGAGGGTGGAACTACAGGGACCTGCCCGACTCAAAGTCCCAGGAACCGGAGGGAAAGTTAGTGGCAGGGATCCCTGGGAAAGAGGGTAGGGAATGCCTGGGGGTCATGAGGGGAGTGATTGTGGTTTTGGGGGATAGGCCAAGGGTAGGAAGGCCCAGAGGCCATGGCCTGAAGGAGAGGATGCTCCCCAATCAGAAGAGAGCTTCTGATGGAAATGCCCCCCACCCAATATCCAGCTATGTTCATTTATACATTCCACCCCCACCCCCACCCCCACCCCCGAGCTGTCATCCGTCCGCCAGCCTAAAATGGAGGATAGACAGGAAAAGGCTCTTCAAGGCCATTAAGTGAGCACTTGTGGGCTCTAATGAAAATGAAAATCACTTATTGTCACGAGTAGGCTTCAATGAAGTTACTGTGAAAAGCCCCTAGTCGCCACATTCCGGCGCGTGTCGGGGGATCGAACCGTGCTGCTGGCCTGCTTGGTCTGCTTTAAAAGCCAGCGATTTAGCTGAGTGAGCTAATTGGGGCAAGGGCAGGGTTCCGCTCTAAGGCCCTGCCTTTCCCCCAGCGTAAAATGGCTACCTGGTTGGGGCAGACGGGAACCCAGAGGGAATCCTCTCCATGCAATTTCACATGCCCCTCCCCCCCAGGCATATTATTACCTTCCACGCATGGGGCAGGTGAAGCAGAATATTTTGGCCATTATGTTACTTGCTGCATATGCTGGTTGGCAGCTATTTCACCCAATCCTCACTCGTACAAATCGGGATGATATTGGCGCTCATTATTTATCACCTCACGCTGGTTTGATCCAATTGCCTATTCCGTTACGTGCAAATGATTTGCACACATTAGGACCTGTCTCTCAGTTCATCGTTCCACCTTGCCTGAAAAGTCGGGCTCAGCGATCTTGACTGACGTTGGTAGTTTGAAAGGCTTTGGAAGTGAGAGCAGCCTCGCTAATTCTTTGCAGACAAGCGATTCACGGAATACAAAACAGATTGTCGGAGTAGCTTTCTTACACAATTTAAATGAGGACAAAATAATTGCACTAATTTTGAAAACAGCAAACATAATTTTGTTATAGCTTTCAATTTCAGCCTATCAATGGAGAAGAAATTACTGGTGGAGTTATAACCTCATTAAATGAAATTACTGTCACTCAAATTTGTTATCAGTGAAATCTCTCCTACACGGAATGGATTCAATCATTGCATTCCGACAAAGAGTGAGTTTAGCACCAAAATATTAATCTTTTCTCTTTATTTTAATTGCTTTCGCTGCCTCATTCCCAATTATTTTTCCATTTTCATTATCTTTGTTTTTAGTTTTGTAATCTTGGATTGTTATCAGATTACAGGCTAAACATATCAATTCAAATTACCTCCCACTCCAAATTGGATCCAGTGATGGAACAGGTTGTGGGTCGTCACACTCGTGTTACCAGAGGGACGTGATTAACCCTTGTTAATTTCATGTTAAACCCAGCTCTGAGTTTAATTTGTGTTGCTAACCGCAACACAGCCTAAATCCCACAGCCAAAGCCAGGTCGGGATATGCAACCAGGCCTTGTTCGTTCTGCTGAAGTGACATTGGGGAGCTGAATTTAGAAGAATGAGGGGGATCTGACAGAAATATCTAAAATTACGAAGGGAATAGGTAAGAAAGAAGCAGGGAGGTTGTTTCCACTGGAGGGTGAAACTAGAACTAGGCTGCGTAGCCTCAAAATAAGGAGGAGCAGATTTAGGACTGAGTTGAGGAGGAACGTCTTCACCCAAAGAGTGTCATGTTCTCTGCATCCACGGATGGCGAGGTCTTTGTAGTTGAAGTGAACAGAGGACATATGGTTTTGTAATTGGACAAAACTGTTTATTAATTAACTAAAACACGCAAGGGTTTCTATGATGTCGACTAAGATTACAATTGGATATGACGGCGAAACACAAACAAATATGATTAACTATTATTAATTATTGTTGACTCAGGAGCTGCTCGATCTGTGATTGCATTGTGTGCCTGCTGTCCAGGTTCTGTGTCTCACACGCGGGTGTCTTCCAGTGACGTTCTCCTGTCACCACGCCACCTGTGGTCGGATGCTAGAATACATCTTGTCTCACCATGTGGCCGACTTCCAGTGATGTTCTCCTGTCACCACGCCACCTGCGGTCGGATGCTAGAATACATACTGTCTCGCCATGTGGCCGACTTCCAGTGATGTTCTCCTGTCACCACGCCACCTGTGGTTGGATGCTAGAATACATCCTGTCTCACCATGTGGGTGTCTTCCAGTGACGTACTCCTGCTGCCACGCCACCTGTGGTCGGATGCTATAATACATCTTGTCCCACCATGTGGGTGTCTTCCAGTGACGTACTCCTGCTGCCACGCCACCTGTGGTCGTATGCTAGAACACTAACCTATACATATAGGCACTAATGTTATGTACAGTTTGGTTATTATATTACACACATAGATGATAGTTTACATATCATCACAAAGGGTTGTGAATTTGTGGAATTCCCTGCTCAGTGAAGCAGTTGAGGTTACCTCATTGGATGTTTTTAAAGCAAAGGTAGATGGAATTTTGAACAGTAAAGGAATTAAGGATTATGTTCGGTGGACGGGGAAGTGGAGCTGAGTCCACAAAAAGATTAGCCATTATCTTATTGAATGGCGGAGCAGGCTCGAGGGGCCAGAGGTGTAGTCCTGCTCCGAGTTCTTATGTTCTTGAGAATTACACTGCAAACCTCTTAGGGAGAAGCTTTCTATTCAGAACCTCTCCCCGATCACAAAACAAAACAGCGAAGGTGGAGGCTACGTGGCCAATTGTGTTCATGCTCCCCCGATATCAGCTCCGTTGGGAGCACTCTCACCCCAACTTCATAAAATCTTGGGTTCAGGATGTGATGACAATAGTCACGGCTGACATTCCGTAGTGCAATGCTGAGTGATTGCTGCCCTGTCAGAAGAGCTGCGTCTGGGAGGAGGCATTAACCTCAAAGTGGATACTGCCCGATCAGTTCCCTCACCACCCCCATCCCTCACCCACCAAATCAAACCGCCCATCCTGACCCCTCCCACTGTCACCCCAAGCCTTCTGTTTCTCTTCTGTTTCGCCTCCATCACTCACTCTAACCTGACCAAATTAATCCCAGCAACGAGCCAACAACAATTTGTATTTCTGTAGCAGGTCTAATGCAGTAAAACGTGTCCAGGTGCTTCACAGGGGCATTGCAAAGCAAACTTGACGCCGAGCCATGTGAGGAATTATGGGGCAGATGGTCAAGAACTTGGTCAGAAGAGGTAGGTTTAAGGGGCACTTTTAGGTGGAAAGAGAGCTAGTGGGGTGAAAATGTTTCGGGATGGAATTCCAGAGCTTTGAGTCCAGGGCACAAATGGCGGAGGATTGGAAATCGGGAATGTTTAAGGGCGACACAGTGGTTAGCACTGCTGTCTCACAGCGCCAGGGAGCCAGCTTCAGTTCCCACCTTGGGTGACTGTCTGTGCGGATCCCCGTGTCTGCATGGGCTTCCTCCGGGTGCTCCGGTTTCCTCCCACAGTCCAAACATGTGCAGGTTAGATGGATTGGCCATGCTAAATTGCTCCTTAGTATCCAAAGAAGTGGAGGATAGGTGAATTGGCCATTGTAAATTGCCCGTTGGTGTCCAGAAATGTGCAGGCTAGGTGTGTTGGCCATAATCAATGAGCGGGTTTACGGGTATAGGGTGGTGGAGTGGGTCTAGGTGGCATGGTCTTTAGGAGGGTCAGAACACACCCGATGGATCAAATGGTCTCCTTCTGCCATTTGGTTCTAAGTCAAATTTGGATGATCTTTGATGGTTGTGGAGCTAATGGGGAAGCAATTGATACTCTTCACAGGAAGGTCGATCAAATAAATCTGGTGCAGGCTTTACCAAAGTTTTCCTGACGAGGATGGAACCTGGCCTGGAGACTCTGTGGGACCGTAAGGATGATGTGTGTCACTACTCTTATCCCATAAGTGACTAGATGGTCGCATTGTTGTCGCTTTGTCTGAAGCGGAGGTGTGAGTTACTGAATCCTGGCTGGGGAAATCCTTCCTCGCTGTCTCACTTCCTGTGACATTTGATTCTGGGCAGAATTTCCTGGCGTTTCCTAATTCTCCCACGTTCTGTCACGTTCACAGACAATTTACACCGACCTCAACGTGTAAGAAGAGTCTCCCAGAAGTATTCTTTGATTTGGACTCCATGTGATTTCCATGGTCTTCACTTGGGAAGACCCAACAAGTGACAGAAATACCTGCATTTAAATAGTGCCTTTCACAACCTCAAGATATCCCAAAGCTCTTTGAAGCTAATTAAGTGCAGTGATGTAAGAGGCGTGACAGCGAATGTTGACACAGCAAGCTCCCACCAACAGCAACGAGATAATAACTGGATCATCTGTTTGAACTCAGGATGACTGCTGCACACAATGGGGAAATTGGGAGGTTCAGCTCGTGGCATTCTTGTCTTTTGAGTCAAAGGTTTTGCCTTCAAGGCCTGCTCCAGAAATTAAGCGCACAATCCACGCTGGCACGCCGTGGCAATACTGTGAGAGCGCAGCGCTGTTAGGGGCAGCATTCTGTGGATGGGACATTATCAAAACCGAGATTCCTCCTGCTGCTTGGCCCCGCTTTCAACATTTAAAAAAAAAGAGCAAAGTTCATTTCGCCTTTTAACCAATCTCACCAAGGCCAGACCTCGCACTGGCTTTTATTGGGGGATCTTGCTGTGTTTGAAACGGCCGCTGTTGTGTGTCCCGTAAAGCGAGTCACAGAATAGCGTGGCATAGACGGAGACCTTTTGCACCATTCTGTCTGCACCAGCTTTTCTGTCGATGAATTCAGTTAGTTCCAATTCCCCGCTCTTCCCCCACGGGGCTTCAAGAATTTCTTCAAGCGTATCCTTCAAGTTACTGCACTTCGAAGTAATTCATCATGTGTGACACACTTGAGGCATTTCTGGTGAATGCTACAATAAGGCGCTATGCCAGTATGGTGTTTATATATTTAGCATTTCAAATCTTTTGCTTTTTTTTCTGTCCCATTTAAAAATTGTCCTCTGGTGGCAGGATTGTGACTGATGTCGCCAGACTCGTATTGGCGCAGACTCTCGAGGGACCGTCAGTTTTAGCTGTCACTTCATCTCCATTCTGGGGCTTCAAGGGAAACACACTTTTTGTGCCTATTGACAAGAAAATGTGCTTAAACCTCTCTGCTTAGGCTGCAGTATTCTGGAAATGCTGCAGCTATTTCGAGCTTTGAAGGTGCAGTGTCCTTGACAACTCTGAGTGGGGTGAGGTCATCTTTACATTTGCCGTTCTCGGCAGACTCTTGCCTGACCAAGAGTAGTGTGTACCATCTGCAAGATGCACTGCAGTGACTTACACAGCATCTTCCACGTCCGCAGCCTCTCCCACCTGGGAAAGGGGTTGACAACCTTCAGAACAAGAAGAGCCATTTAAAAAAAAAATGCAATGCAAAACCTTAAAGATTGCAATGCTGTCACACAAATATCAATACCAATGGCGCGCATTTCAACAAAACTTTCAAGGTTTTAAAAAAAATGTTGTTTATAGAATGATATTTCATAGAATTCCCTACAGTGCAGCAAGAGGCTATTCGGCCCATTGAGTCTGCACCGGCCCTCTGAAAGAACATCCCACCTCGGCCTTCTGCCCCGCCCTATCCTCGCAACCCCTTAACCCAACATCTTTGAAGACAAAGGGGCAATTTAGCATGGACGGTCTACCTAACCGGCACATCTTTGAACTGTGGGAGGAAACCCACGCAGGGCAGCATGGTAGCACAGTGGTTAGCACTGTTGCTTTACAGCGCCAGGGACCTGGGTTCGATTCCCGGCTTGAGTTACTGTCTGTGCGGAGTCTGTATGTTATCCCCTTGTCTCCGTGGGTTTCCTCCGGGTGCTCCGGTTTCCTCCCACAGGCCAAAGATGTGCAGGTTAGGTGGATTGGCCATGATAAATTGCCCTTTGTGTCCAAAAAAAAAGGTTAGGTGGGGTTACGGGGATAGGGTGGAGGTGTGGGCTTAAGTAGGGTGCGCTTTTCAAGGGCCAGTGCAGACTCGATGGCCGCGTCTGCACTGTAATTTCTATGAGTTCTACACGGGGAGAACGTGTAAACTCCACACAGACCATGACCCGAGGCCAGAATCGGGCCCTGGTCCCTGGTGTTGTGAGGCGGCAGTGCTAACCACTGTGCCATCGCAAGTAAAATGTCCATAATAGCTCATAAAACGAAAACAAGCCATTAAATTATCATCAAAATGGGTTCATTCAGTCAAGGTCAGGAGCAGATCAGGAGTCCTATTTGAGCTGCATACAGCTCAGAGCCTCGTGTTGCAGTCTGGATGACCAACAGCAGCAGATGTATGGGAGCTCCACCACGTGCAAGTTCTACTCCATGTCAAACACAATCCTGACTTGCAACGATGTTGCCTGTTCCTTTGTTGCTGGATCAAAACCTGGGAGCAGGGGTTGGGCTGATTGGGGCGAACCTTCGGAGGGTCGGTTCAGACTTGATGGGTCAAATGGCCTCCTTCTGCACTGTAGGGATTCTGTGATTCTATGGTTCTCCCTGTGTCTCGCTGGGGTTTCTCCTGTATCCTCCCACAGTCCAAAAATGTGGTGAGGTGGATTGGCCGTGCTAAATTGCCCCTTTGGTGTCCAGGGATATACAGGTTAGGTTACAGGGTTAGGGTGGGTGGACATGGGCAGAGTGCTCTTTCGAAGGGTTGGTGCAGACTCAATGGACCGAATGGCCCCCATCTGCACTGTAGGGATTTGATGAAGATTCTGTGATATACTGCAAGAATCTGGATGGATAGAGAAGGAAATTGAAATGGGACCCAGCCGACCAAATCTTCTCCCATTTTTTCATCTGGATTGTTAAAAATCCTGTCGCTCTCTGTTAAAGAGAGAGATGGAGCACTGGAATCCTCCAAGGATACCTGAGTTAAATGATTTTACGTGGTCACCATCCATTTCCTTTGTACATTTGAGTTCCCAGCACAAAACCTCCCATAATTCAGATGTAAATAGCAACGTAGCTCAGCGAGGCCATGTTGAGAAATCATGTGCATCTCGCTTTCGAGTTTATAATACATGGTACCGACAGGCGAGACTGCCGATTGCAAAGTCCAATGGGTTAAACCAGCTGCAAACGCTGCCAAGTCCATTTCCACAGGGAGTGGACGGTGTGAGCGCTGACCTAAAGGGTACCATTCTTCACTCTCAGTTGGGTTGCTGTGGATTCCAGTCCCACCCCAGACTCCCGAGCCAGTAATCTGGGCTCACACTCCAGTGCTGCACTAATCTGGGCTCACACTCCAGTGCTGCACTAATCTGGGCTCACACTCCAGTGCTGCACTAATCTGGGCTCACACTCCAGTGCTACACTAATCTGGGCTCACACTCCAGTGCTGCACTAATCTGGGCTCACACTCCAGTGCTGCACTAATCTGGGCTCACACTCCAGTGCTGCACTAATCTGGGCTCACATTCCAGTGCTGCACTAATCTGGGCTCACACTCCAGTGCTGCACTAAGGATAAATAGCACCACAAGGATCTGTTCTGGGGCCGTTGCTGTTTGTCATTTTTATAAATGACCTAGAGGAGGGCGCAGAAGGATGGGTGAGTAAATTTGCAGACGACACTAAAGTCGGTGGAGTTGTAGACAGTGCGGAAGGATGTTGCAGGTTACAGAGGGACATAGATAAGCTGCAGAGCTGGGCTGAGAGGTGGCAAATGGAGTTTAATGTGGAGAAGTGTGAGGTGATTCACTTTGGAAAGAATAACAGAAATGCGGAATATTTGGCTAATAGTAAAATTCTTGGTAGTGTGGATGAGCAGAGGGATCTCGGTGTCCATGTACATAGATCCCTGAAAGTTGCCACCCAGGTTGATAGGGTTGTGAAGAAGGCCTATGGTGTGTTGGCCTTTATTGGTAGAGGGATTGAGTTCCAGAGCCATGAGGTCATGTTGCAGTTGTACAAAACTCTAGTACGGCCGCATTTGGAGTATTGCGTACAGTTCTGGTCGCCTCATTATAGGAAAGATGTGGAAGCTTTGGAACGGGTGCAGAGGAGATTTACCAGGATGTTGCCTGGTATGGAGGGAAAATCTTATGCGGAAAGGCTGATGGACTTGAGGTTGTTTTCGTTAGAGAGAAGAAGGTTAAGAGGTGACTTAATAGAGGCATACAAAATGATCAGAGGGTTAGATAGGGTGGACAGCGAGAGCCTTCTCCCGCGGATGGAGGTGGCTAGCACGAGGGGACATAGCCTTAAATTGAGGGGTAATAGATATAGGACAGAGGTCAGAGGTAGGTTTTTTACGCAAAGAGTGGTGAGGCCGTGGAATGCCCTACCTGCAAAAGTAGTGAACACGCCAACATTGAGGGCATTTAAAAATTTATTGGATAAGCATATGGATGATAAGGGCATAGTGTAGGTTAGATGGCCTTTAGATTTTTTCCATGTCGGTGCAACATTGAGGGCCGAAGGGCCTGTACTGCGCTGTATCGTTCTATGTTCTATGTTCTATGTACACTGCCAGAGGCGCCGCCATTCAGATAAACTTGAGGCCCTGTCCGCGTTTTTCAAATAAATTTAGAGTGCCCAATTATTTTTTTTTCCAGTTAATTGTCAATTTAGTGAAGCCTATCCACCTACCCTGCACATCTTTGGGTTGTGGGGGGGTGAGACCCACACAGACACGGGGAGGATGTGCAAATTCCACGCGGACAGTGACCCGGGGCCGGGATCGAACCCGCCGAGAGGCAGCAGTGCTAACCACTGCGCTGCTGTGCCGCCCGTCTGCTTTCTGAGATGGCCCTGTGACACTATCCCAAGAAGAGAGGAGTTCTCCCTAGTCTCCAAAAACAACATTCATCCCTAAATCAAGGTCACTAAAATAAAGTAACAGATCGGCCGATTGTCAGATTGCTTGTCGTGGGAGCTTGCTGTGCAGAAATTGGCTGCAACGCTTTCTACATTACAACAGCGAACACTTTGTTGGCTAGGACGTGTTTGAGGATGTCATGCAAGGTGCTTCGTTTGTTACAGGAACAATCTGATACTCCCTCCTGTTTTGGGTGGAGGTATTCTGCCATGCTCTCCTTCACCCTCAGAGAGAGACCCCGGAGTGACTTATGAAGAAACACAAAATGGCAGAGAGTCAGGGTCACCCGCCTCAAACCCTTTTCCCCTCCACTTTCCACCGGGAAGATCAGTGGACGAGGGTGCAAAGCAGAGGAAACTCTAGCCGAGTCTGACTCTGCTGACTTCTCTCACCTTAATGAGAGCGAATAAACGCATAATTAGAGGAAGGAGAAGTAATGTGTGTGAAAAAAACAATCAGATTGACTGATGACTTTCATAACTAATCAAGGTTTGAATAAACAAAGCTCAACAGTGTTCTGCTTGAAATTATTGTAACATTATGATTTGAATAACGAGCACGTACTGATCGTGAGCATTGCTTCTACAGCAATCAGTTCTGAGTTGCAGTAGAACTAGAACTTCGGGACCCATGTTTGAAACTCAAAGAAAAGGTTCAAACGTGAAAATGACCAACAATTGGGCTGGCGGGAGCCACGGTAAAGTTGCCAGCGCATCTGAGAAACTGGAGAGCACGTTATTCTCAATGGGAGCTTGAGTCGGAGTTCAAATTGGCCGGGGTTGGAGTGGGCGGTGGGGGGGGGGGGGGGGGGGGGGGGGGGGGGGGGGGGGGGATCTCTCTGATTGCTGGTGGCCATTCCTGCTGGAAAGCCCCTGCTGACTAGCAGTGGGAGGATGGATGGTGGGTGGCTGCTATGGCCATTGACAGCAAGGTGAATCTGGGAGAAAAGACACTGAAGATGTGATAAGACTGCGATGACAGAGGCAGAAGGCTGACACCAAAATGTAACAGGTTTTAAGAAAGGACTTAGGAACATAGGAAGAGGAGTAGGCAATTCAGCCCTTCGAGCCTGTCCTACCATTCAATGAGCTCATGGATGATCTGTGACCTCACTCCACGTACCTCATATCCCTTAATATCTCTGCTGAACAAAAATCTATCTATCGCACATTTTAAAATTGTCTTTTGCAGGATCAGGGCACTTTAAAGGATCAGGACATCCCATAATGCTTCACAGCCAATAAAGTGCATTGGAAGTGTAGTCACCGCTGTGATGTAAGAAATGTAGTAACCAATTTGCACACAGAAAGATCCCACAAACTGCTGTGTATTGATGATTATCTGTGATGTTGGTTGAGGTATTAACATCGGCCAGGACACGAAGGGGGACCTCCCCTGCTCGTCTTTGAAATAGGAGCTGTGGGATCTTTTATGGCCACCTGCAAGGTCACAAGGTGCCTCAACACCGCATCCAACAGGGAGGCCCAAGTCAAGTGAAAGGGTTATCTTCCGATGTCGGTACAGATAACGGCCTGTTCTTGCAGCACAGTTTGTCAAGCACAAAAGAACTGCAGAAAGATTCGCAATGTAGTTACTGATTAACAAGTGTTATGAAATGAAAGTTTAATTTATTTTAATTTGTTAATTGTTGCCCTTATTCTTGTGACAGAGCAGGATGAAAGCTGCTTGAAAGCAGTGACTGCCTGGGTTGGCTTGACGGCACAGTAACAGCAGGGGAGTGTCTCTGTCTGAGAGTCAACAGCCAGAGAGATCTTACTGCTCAATAGCAACATCTTCCTTTCACTTCAGTTCCCATTTTGTTAAGCCTACGGTTAAAAATAAACATGCAAAAGGAAAGGCATATGCGAATGTGTTTAATTCCTTTTACCTGTGAAAGGATGAGCGAATTTTTACATTTTTAGGATAATATGTCAAGTTGGTTTTCCACACTGATGGCTTGAATGATTTCAACCGCGTACAGCTGACTGTTACAAAACTCTTGTCTGCAGGAAACCTGACTGAACTTGTTCCTTTCATGATCAGAACTAACATTATGCCATTTTCATCAATGTGCATTTTGATGCAGGTCTGGCCAAAGCAACATTCACAACAGGTTTCAGTTTATGAGTTTTTAAAATTAATTTCCGGGATGTGGGCGTCGCTGTTCAGCATTTATTGCCCATCCTGAGTTGCCCGTCAGAAGGTGGTGGTGAGCTGCCTTGAACTGTTGCAGTCTCTGAGGTGTAGGTTCCACCCACAGTGCTGTGAGGGAGGGGTGACAATGTGTTGACCCAGCGACATGAAAGAACGACGATACGTTTCCAAGTCAGGATGGTGAGTGACTTGGAGGGGAACCTCCAGGCGGGTAGGGTTCCCAGGTATCTGCTGCAATTGACCTTCTAGATGGTGTGGTGATATGCATCACTGTAAATACACAAGGGGTTAATGTAAATACACGTAGACTAGATAGACACTAGAGGGAGAACCAGAGACATGACACACAGACACTCAACCAATAGAACAGTTAGATAGGACACGACCAGTGGGCATTCAAGATACACACAGAGGTGATACTGCCACAGGGGGCATTACACCAACCCATATATAAAGGACACAACACACATAATCTTCCTCTTCCCAGTGGAGACACTCAGTGTGTACACAGGGTTGATTCAGCACATCACACCCACCACTTGGATTGTAGCAGACTGGTTAGGTAGGCTGAGTAGCTATAGCAGGATTAACAGGAGAGTCAAATCCAAGTAGGAGAATTGTTAACAGTTTAATAAATGTGTGAAAGCTTTCTCCATGTCTGAACCTTCCTTTGTCAGAGTGCACATCAAGGAAGCAGCTTATGCTACGTCAAGAACATAACAAAACATGGTACCAGTGAGTGACCTGTTTAAATCTATATAGTTACAACTCAGCGAACAGTGACAACCAGCAACAACAGCCAGGCAAGACGATGTTCGGGATTCCGGTTCCGCAGCTGCTCAGGTACCAAGGCAATCTCAGTGAAAACTGGCGTTGGTTCAGACAGAGATTCGAGATCTACCTGGTATCGTCCGACTTAGATGGCGTGACGGATGCAGAAAAAAATAAAGGTTCTACTTAACATCGCGGGTCCAGAAGCAGCTGAAATCTTCCAGACCTTCAAATACTCAAAGGGGCAAAACAAGAGCGATTTCCAGGCAGTCCTGGACAAATTCCAAGAATTCTGCGAAGAGAATACAAGAAAAACAGTAAAAGAGGCGCCAACACTCACCATGAGGTAGGTTTGCAGCAGAAATCTGCAGTTTTGAATTACAGCCATCTTGGTAAAGGTGCTGCACATGCGCAGTGGAGAAAAAGGCCCGAAGTAAAGGAACAGCGATCTGAGCATGCCCAATCGCTTCCTATGACCTATGTTACACGCTTCGTGACGTCAGAGGCCCCGGACCACGCCCACTTAAAGGGGAAATGTCCCAAAACAAAAAAGAAAGTTTCAAAGCCGTAAAACCCGATTCTTTCACCTGGAACAACAGCACAATGCCTGAAATTCGACCAGTCGCTGAAAGTAACCTCCGCAGAACCCTGCAACAAGCAGTTAGCACCGCCCAAAGAGATCATACAGTCCTTGAAGACAATGACTCAGAACTTGAATTCTTCTTTGGACATCGCGAGCCCAATGCCAGCTCCGACACAAAACGTGATGATATGGTCTTGGAAGACAACGACTCAGACGAAGATTTCACCTTGGGAGGTGGCCACCCCAGTACCAAATCCGAACCGCAACTAGACGTGTTGTACATTGACGACCCCAACGATGAGTTCTTCGGATTGGGGAACCCTCAGCCCAGCATATATCACATCCCGACTCAGTGCAGGACTATGTTGCGGCCTGACACCAAGAGGCAGAGAGCGGTACAAGCCCACAGAGAGCGGCCTGCTGCCACACAGAGAGTGGTCCGCGCACCGTGAAGAGTCCTCGACTCCACACAGAGAGTGGTCCACGCACCGCGAAGGGTCCCCGACTCCACACAGAGAGTGGTCCACGCACCACGAAGGGTCCCAGCCTCCACACAAAGTGATGAAAGACTCCACAGCAAGCTCGTGGACAACCTCCACGATAGAAGCAACGCAAGACTCCAGAGCGCAGTCCTTGCATGAATAAGAAGTGACTCGAGTGACACAAGCCTCCACAGCGAGCTCGTGGACAGACTCCACGACAGAAGCAACGCAAGACTCCGAAGCGCACTCCTTGCATGAACAAGACCATGAGGGTCTAGCAACCTCCTCTGAGCAACCAGCAGCAGACAATGCAAGTCTGCCATGCTCAAGTGCACAGCAAGAAGACTATGACAGTCTACCATGCTCCAGTGAAAAGAAGAAGAGTCTGACAGTCTACCCAGCTCAAGTGAATGACAAAAAAACCACTGAGACTCTATCCACTGTATGTGAGACAAGTGACGACGACATCCCACTTCCCATACAAGATGTGCAATGTGACAGACCTCAGCTAGAATGTACAGAGGCACTCGACGATCACAGTGAGACCACGGGTGACTCCGGTGACACCACGTTACTTCAAACCTCATTCGTTCGATCCTCTCCACAAGCAAATGCATTCCTGAATGTTTTGACTCCTGACGTGGAGCATCACGAAACCTCAGCTGACTCCAGTGAACCTGCAGTGACTCCGGACGGGGAGCATTGACAAGCCAAAGCTGATTCAAGTAAGCCGGACATGACTCCAGACGGGGAGCGCCGCAAACTCAGTGACGGCACTCTCAAGGAAACAGAAGATGCCACAAAGCACGCTGACATAAGTAATTGTGTGAAGGACTCGTATTATCCACAGAATGAGGTCCTTGAGCGCAGCAAACACGACAACAACCAACACAACAACAACATCAAAGACAATAACAAGAAGCGTACCAAAGGCAACAACGTCAACAACAAGCACGACAAAGACAACAACAATGGAACTACGACTGGTACGACATGGTACAATTCTGCCCATGAGGATACTGTTACTGCTCAGCTCAGTACATTGACATACCATGGCAGGATGACACAGATTGCAACCGTCGCTACCACAAGCATTGGAAAAAAAAGACTCCAAATCAGACAACAAAGTGATATGACCACTTCTTGGTCCCTTATGCACAGGGACACTGATGGCATTCACAAGGACATGCCACCATCAACATCATCACCTCACTAACACAACAAGAAAGACACTCGACCATAATGATTAATGAATTTTGGACTCATACATATGATTTAGACTTATTGTTTAATGATCACTGTTATCATGATTTGTACATATCATCACTTATCTAACTAGTTTGTTCAATTTTCTTTAACACTGTACAGAAAATATGTAACACGGAAAAAGGGGGATGTGGTGATATGCATCACTGTACATACACAAGGGTTAATGTAAATGCACGTAGACTAGCTAGACATTAGAGGGAGCACCAGAGACATGACACACAGACATTCAACCTATAGGTCAGTAAGATAGGACACGACCAATGGGCATTCACGATACACACAGAGGTGACACCATCACAGGGGGGCATTACACCAACCCACATAAAAGGACACAGAACACATGCTCTTCCTCTTTCCAGTGGAGATACTCAGTGAGTACACAGGGTTGATTCAACACATCACACCCACGACCTGGATTGTAGCAGACTGGTTAGTTAGTCTGAGTAGCTTTAGCAGGATTAACAGGAGAGTCGAATCCAAGTAGGAGAATCGTCAACAGTTTAAATCAATATGTGAAAGCTATCTCCAAGTCTGAACCTTCCTTTGTCAGAGTGCAGATCGAGGAAGCAGCTTATGCTACGTCAAGAGCATAACAAAACAGATGGTAGTGGTCGTGGGTTTGGAAGGTGCTGTCTAATGTACCTTGGTGAGTTACTGCAGTGCATCTTGTAGATGGTACACACGACTGCCACTGTTTGTCGGTGGTGGAGGGTTTGAATGTCTGTGGAAGGTGCCGCCATCAAGCGGGCTGCTTTGTCCTGGATTGTGTCGAGCTTCTTGAGTGTTTTTGGAGCTGCACTCATCCAGGCAAGTGGAGAGTATTCCATTACACTCCTGACTTGTGCCTTGTAGATGGTGGACAAGCTTTGGGGTGTCAGGAGGTGAGTTGCTCTCCACAGGATTCCTAAGGATTCCTGTGACCTGCCCTGGTAGCCACAGTATTAATGTGGCTCATCCAGTTCAGTTTCTGATCAATGGTAACCCCCAGGATGTTGATTATGGGGCATTCAGCGATGGTAATGCCATTGAATGTCAAGGGGCGCAATTAGTCGATCTCAAAAGATCACTGGAAGGGAACACTAAATTGTTGATTGGTTAAATTCTAGCCTTTTTGGTTTACAGTTTTTCACAGTTTATCATACAGCGCAAATTGAATGCATGTCATAAACCCATGTTGTAGTTTAGTTAGTAAAACTGTCACCTCTGAATTAAAAGATTGTGAGTTCAAGAAAATGAAAATGAAAATGAAAATCGCTTTATTGTCACGAGTAGGCTTCAATGAAGTTACTGTGAAAAGCCCCTAGTCGCCACATTCCGGCGCCTGTCCAGGGAGGCTGGTTCGAGAATCGAACTGTGCTGCTGGCCTGCTTGGTCTGCTTTAAAAGCCAGCGATTTAGCCCAGGGAGCTAAACCAGTCCCTAAAGACCCACTCCAGCCATAGGGCTAATGCATGAACTAGGCCGGGGTGCCCGGTGCAGTCCTGAGGGAGTGCTGCACTGTCAGAGGGTCAGTACTGAGGGAGTGCTCCACTGTCAGAGGGTCAGTACTGAGGGAGAGCTGCACTGTCAGCTGGTCAGTACTGAGGGAGTGCCGCACTGTCAGAGGGTTAGTACTGAGGGAGTGCTGCACTGTCAGAGAGTCAGTACTGAGGAAGTGCCGCACTGTCAGAGGGTCAGTACTGAGGGAGTGCTGCACTGTCAGAGGGTCAGTACTGAGGGAGTGCTGCACTGTCAGAGGGTCAGTACTGAGGGAGTGCCGTACTGTCAGAGGGTCAGTACTGAGGGAGTGCTGCATTGTCAGAGGGTCAGTACTGAGGGAGTGCTGCACTGTCAGGGGGTCAGTACTGAGGGAGTGCCGCACTGTCAGAGGGTCAGTACTGAGGGAGTGCTCCACTGTCAGAGGGTCAGTACTGAGAGAGCGCTGCACTGTCAGAGGGTCAGTACTGAGGGAGTGCTGCACTGTCAGGGGGTCCGTACTGAGGGAGTGCTGCACTGTCAGAGGGTCAATACTGAGGGAGTGCTCCACTGTCAGAGGATCAGTACTGAGGGTTGCTGCACTGTCAGAGGGTCAGTACTGAGGGAGTGCTGCACTGTCAGAGGGTCAGTACTGAGGGAGTGCTGCACTGTCAGAGGGTCAGAACTGAGGGAGTGCTGCACTGTCAGAGGGTCAGTACTGAGTGAGTGCTGCACTGACAGAGGGTTAGTACTGAGGGTTGCTGCACTGACAGAGCGTTAGTACTGAGGGAGTGCTGCACTATCAGAGGGTCAGTGCTGAGGGAGTGCCACACTGTCAGAGGGTCAGTACTGAGGGAGTGCTGCACTGTCAGAGGGTCAGTACTGAGGGAGTGCCGTACTGTCAGAGGGTCAGTACTGAGGGAGTGCTGCATTGTCAGAGGGTCAGTACTGAGGGAGTGCTGCACTGTCAGGGGGTCAGTACTGAGGGAGTGCCGCACTGTCAGAGGGTCAGTACTGAGGGAGTGCTCCACTGTCAGAGGGTCAGTACTGAGAGAGCGCTGCACTGTCAGAGGGTCAGTACTGAGGGAGTGCTGCACTGTCAGGGAGTCCGTACTGAGGGAGTGGTGCACTGTCAGAGGGTCAATACTGAGGGAGTGCTCCACTGTCAGAGGATCAGTACTGAGGGTTGCTGCACTGACAGAGGGTTAGTACTGAGGGAGAGCTGCACTGACAGGGGGTTAGTACTGAGGGAGTGCTGCACTGTCAGAGGGTCAGTACTGAGGGAGTGCTCCACTGTCAGAGGGTCAGTGCTGAGTGAGTGCTGCACTGACAGGGGGTTAGTACTGAGGGTTGCTGCACTGTCAGAGGGTCAGTACTGAGGGAGTGCTGCACTATCAGAGGGTCAGTGCTGAGGGAGTGCCACACTGTCAAAGGGTCAGTACTGAGGGAGTGCTGCACTGTCAGAGGGTCAGTACTGAGGGAGTGCTGCACTGTCAGAGGGTCAGTGTTGAGAGAGTGCTGCACTGTCAGAGGGTCAGTACTGAGGGAGTGCTGCACTGTCAGAGGGTCAGTACTGAGGGAGAGCTGCACTGTCAGAGGGTCAGTACTGAGGGAGTGCTGCACTGTCAGAGGGTCAGTACTGAGGGAGTGCCGCACTGTCAGAGGGTCAGTACTGAGGGAGTGCTGCACTGTCAGAGGGTCAGTACTGAGGGAGTGCTGCACTGTCAGAGGGTCAGTACTGAGGGAGTGCCGTACTGTCAGAGGGTCAGTACTGAGGGAGTGCTGCATTGTCAGAGGGTCAGTACTGAGGGAGTGCTGCACGGTCAGAGGGTCAGTACTGAGGGAGTGCCGCACTGTCAGAGGGTCAGTACTGAGGGAGTGCTCCACTGTTAGAGGGTCAGTACTGAGAGAGCGCTGCACTGTCAGAGGGTCAGTACTGAGGGAGTGCTGCACTGTCAGGCGGTCCGTACTGAGGGAGTGCTGTACTATCAGAGGGTCAGTGCTGAGGGAGTGCCACACTGTCAGAGGGTCAGTACTGAGGGAGTGCTGCGCTGTCAGAGGGTCAGTACTGAGGGAGTGCTGCACTGTCAGAGGGTCAGTGTTGAGAGAGTGCTGCGCTGTCAGAGGGTCAGTACTGCGGGAGTGCTGCACTGTCAGAGGGTCAGTGCTGAGGGAGTGCCGCACTGTCGGGGGGGTCAGTACTGAGGGAGTGCTGCACTGTCAGAGGGTCAGTACTGAGGGAGTGCTGCACTGTCAGAGGGTCAGTGTTGAGAGAGTGCTGCACTGTCAGAGGGTCAGTACTGAGGGAGTGCTGCACTGTCAGAGGGTCAGTGCTGAGGGAGTGCTGCACTGATAGAGGGTCAGTACTGAGGGAGTGCCGCACTGTCAGAGGGTCAGTACTGATTGAGTGCTGCACTGTCAGAGGGTCAGTACTGAGGGAGTGCTGCACTGTCAGAGGGTCAGTACTGAGGGAGTGCCGCACTGTCAGAGGGTCAGTACTGATGGAGTGCTGCACTGTCAGAGGGTCAGTACTGAGGGAGAGCTGCACTGTCAGAGGGTCAGTACTGAGGGAGTGCTGCACTGTCAGAGGGTCAGTACTGAGGGAGTGCCGCACTGTCAGAGGGTCAGTACTGAGGGAGTGCTGCACTGTCAGAGGGTCAGTACTGAGGGAGTGCTGCACTGTCAGAGGGTCAGTACTGAGGGAGAGCTGCACTGTCAGAGGGTCAGTACTGAGGGAGTGCTGCACTGTCAGAGGGTCAGTACTGAGGGAGTGCTGCAATGTCAGAGGGTCAGTACTGAGGGAGTGCCGCACTGTCAGAGGGTCAGTACTGAGGGAGTGCCGCACTGTCAGAGGGTCAGTACTGAGGGAGTGCCGCGCTGTCAGAGGGTCAGTACTGAGGGAGCGTTGCACTGTCAGAGGGTCAGTACTGAGGGAGTGCTGCACTGTCAGAGGGTCAGTGCTGAGGGAGTGCTGCACTGATAGAGGGTCAGTACTGAGGGAGTGCCGCACTGTCAGAGGGTCAGTACTGATGGAGTGCTGCACTGTCAGAGGGTCAGTACTGAGGGAGTGCTGCACTGTCAGAGGGTCAGTACTGAGGGAGTGCCGCACTGTCAGAGGGTCAGTACTGATGGAGTGCTGCACTGTCAGAGGGTCAGTACTGAGGGAGAGCTGCACTGTCAGAGGGTCAGTACTGAGGGAGTGCTGCACTGTCAGAGAGTCAGTACTGAGGGAGTGCCGCACTGTCAGAGGGTCAGTACTGAGGGAGTGCTGCACTGTCAGAGGGTCAGTACTGAGGGAGTGCTGCACTGTCAGAGGGTCAGTACTGAGGGAGAGCTGCACTGTCAGAGGGTCAGTACTGAGGGAGTGCTGCACTGTCAGAGGGTCAGTACTGAGGGAGTGCTGCACTGTCAGAGGGTCAGTACTGAGGGAGTGCTGCACTGTCAGAGGGTCAGTACTGAGGGAGTGCTGCAATGTCAGAGGGTCAGTACTGAGGGAGTGCCGCACTGTCAGAGGGTCAGTACTGAGGGAGTGCCGCACTGTCAGAGGGTCAGTACTGAGGGAGTGCCGCGCTGTCAGAGGGTCAGTACTGAGGGAGCGTTGCACTGTCAGAGGGTCAGTACTGAGGGAGTGCCGCGCTGTCAGAGGGTCAGTACTGAGGGAGCGTTGCACTGTCAGAGGGTCAGTACTGAGGGAGTGCCGCACTGTCAGAGGGTCAGTACTGAGGGAGTGCTGCACTGTCAGAGGGTCAGTACTGAGGGAGTGCTGCACTGTCAGAGGGTCAGTACTGAGGGAGTGCTGCACTGTCAGAGGGTCAGTACTGAGGGAGTGCTGCACTGTCAGAGGATCAGTACTGAGGGAGTGCTGCACTGTCAGAGGGTCAGTACTGAGGGATTGCTGCACTGTCAGAGGGTCAGTACTGAGGGAGCGCTGCACTGTCAGAGGGTCAGTACTGAGGGAGTGCCGCACTGTCAGAGGATCAGTACTGAGGGAGTGCTGCACTTTCAGAGGGTCAGTACTGAGGGAGTGCCGCACTGTCAGAGGGTCAGTACTGAGGGAGTGCTGCACTGTCAGAGGGTCAGTACTGAGGGAACGCTGCACTGTCAGAGGGTCAGTACTGAGGGAGTGCCGCACTGTCAGAGGGTCAGTACTGAGGGAGTGCTGCACTGTCAGAGGGTCAGTACTGAGGGAGTGCTGCACTGTCAGCGGGTCAGTACTGAGGGAGTGCTGCACTGCCAGAGGTTCAGTACTGAGGGAGTGCTGCACTGTCAGAGGGTCAGTACTGAGGGAGTGCTGCACTGTCAGAGGGTCAGTACTGAGGGAGTGCTGCAATGTCAGAGGGTCAGTACTGAGGGAGTGCCGCACTGTCAGAGGGTCAGTATTGAGGGAGTGCCGCACTGTCAGAGGGTCAGTACTGAGGGAGTGCCGCGCTGTCAGAGGGTCAGTACTGAGGGAGCGTTGCACTGTCAGAGGGTCAGTACTGAGGGAGTGCCGCGCTGTCAGAGGGTCAGTACTGAGGGAGCGTTGCACTGTCAGAGGGTCAGTACTGAGGGAGTGCCGCACTGTCAGAGGGTCAGTACTGAGGGAGTGCTGCACTGTCAGAGGGTCAGTACTGAGGGAGTGCTGCACTGTCAGAGGGTCAGTACTGAGGGAGTGCTGCACTGTCAGAGGGTCAGTACTGAGGGAGTGCTGCACTGTCAGAGGATCAGTACTGAGGGAGTGCTGCACTGTCAGAGGGTCAGTACTGAGGGATTGCTGCACTGTCAGAGGGTCAGTACTGAGGGAGCGCTGCACTGTCAGAGGGTCAGTACTGAGGGAGTGCCGCACTGTCAGAGGATCAGTACTGAGGGAGTGCTGCACTTTCAGAGGGTCAGTACTGAGGGAGTGCCGCACTGTCAGAGGGTCAGTACTGAGGGAGTGCTGCACTGTCAGAGGGTCAGTACTGAGGGAACGCTGCACTGTCAGAGGGTCAGTACTGAGGGAGTGCCGCACTGTCAGAGGGTCAGTACTGAGGGAGTGCTGCACTGTCAGAGGGTCAGTACTGAGGGAGTGCTGCACTGTCAGCGGGTCAGTACTGAGGGAGTGCTGCACTGCCAGAGGTTCAGTACTGAGGGAGTGCTGCACTGTCAGAGGGTCAGTACTGAGGGAGTGCTGCACTGTCAGAGGGTCAGTACAGAGGGAGTGCTGCACTGTCAGAGGGTCAGTACTGAGGGAGTGCCGCACTGTCAGAGGGTTAGTACTGAGGGAGTGCCGCACTTTCGTTTATGTGGGTGACCTTTTATGAGGTCCTACCTGTCCTCTCCAGAGAATGAAAAAGATCATACTGCGCCATTTTGAATAAGAGTAGGAATACTCTCAACATTGTCTTGGGCAATGTATATTCAAGAAGGCAACTCACCACCACCTTCACAATGGCCATTAGCGATGGACAATTAATTCTGGCCCCGGACAGTGACACCTGCGTCCCATCAATGAATAAAGAAAAAAACCCACATTATTTGATTATCTATCTCATTGCTGTTCACCAGAGGAACATCGGACTTAAAAGCAGGAGTAGGCCCTTTGAGCCTGCTCCACCATTCAATAAGATCATGGCTCATCTGATTGTGATCTCAATGCCACTTTCCTGTCAGCCCCACATGACCCTTGACTCCCTTGTCTATCAAATCTTTGTCTATCTCAGCCTTGAGTAAAGTCAATGACCCAGCCTCCCCTGCTCTCTGTGGAACGGGATTCCACACGCTACCATCCTATGGAGGAAAGGAATTCTCCTTATATCTCCTTGAACTGTGCCCCCCTAGTTCTAGTCTCCCCCAAAGTGGAAACATCTTCCTGGTATCCATCCTATCTTCCCTCAGGAACTTCAATGGTTCAACAAAATCACCTCCCGTTCCTCTAAACTTCAGTGGGTCTCCAGGCCCAAACTGTTCAGCCTTTCTTCACATGAGGAGCGCTTCATCCCCGGAATCAGCTGAGTGAAACGTCTCTAAACTGCTTCCAGTTCTGGTCGCCTCATTATAGGAAGGATGTGGATGCTTTGGGGATGGTGCAGAAGTGATTTACCAGGATGCTGCCTTGACTGGAGGGCATGTCTTATGAAGAAAGGCTGAGGGAGCTAGGGCTTTTCTCATTGGAGCGAAGAAGGCAAAGACGTGACTTGATAGAGGTGTACAAGGTGATGAGAGGCATGGGTAGAGTGGATAGCCAGAGACTTTTCCCCAGGGTGGAAATGGCTGTCACGAGGGCAGCACGGTAGCATTGTGGATAGCGCAATTGCTTCACAGCTCCAGGGTCCCAGGTTCGATTCCCGGCTTGGGTCACTGTGCGGAGTCTGCACATCCTTCCCGTGTGTGCGTGGGTTTCCTCCGGGTGTTCCGGTTTCCTCCCACGGTCCAAAGATGTGCAGGTTAGGTGGATTGGCCATGATAAAATTGCCCTTAGTGTCCAAAATTGCCCTTAGTGTTGGGTGGGGTTACTGGGTTATGGGGATAAGGTGGAGGTGTTGACCTTGGGTAGGGTGCTCTTTCCAAGAGCCGGTGCAGACTTGATGGGCCGAGTGGCCTCCTGCATTTGTAAATTCTATGATAATTTTAAGGTGATTGGAGGAAGGTATAGGGGAGATGTCAGAGGTAGGTTCTTTACACAGAGAGTGGTGGGTGCGTGGAATGCACTGCCAGCAGAGGTGGTGGAGTCAGAGTCATTAGGGACATTTGAGCGACTCTTAGACAGGCACATGGACAGCAGTAAATTGAAGGAGTGTCGGTTAGTTTGATCTTAGATTAGAATAAATGGTCGGCACAACATCGTGGGCTGAAGGGCCTGTACTGTGCTGTTTTATGTTCTATACTTCCGACACAACTATTTCAAATAAAGAGAACATAATCGTACAAAATACTCTAGATGTGGTCTCACCAAGTTCCTGTACGGCTGCAGTAAAAGTTGCCCACTTCAATGTCTCATTCCTCTTGCAATAAACGGCAATATTCCATTTGCCTTCCCAATCACTTGCTGCACCTGCAGACTAACTCTTTGTGATTCATGTACCAGGACACCCAGATCCCTCTGTACTTCAGAGTTCCACAATCTCTCTCCATTTAGATAATTTGCTGCTTTTCTAATCTGCCTGCCAAAATGGGCTAGTTCACATTTACCCACATTATTCACCTTCGGCCAAATATTTACCCACTCACTTAACTTATCCATATCCCTTTGCAAACATTCAATCCCCTCTTCACAATTTGTTGTCCTCCCTATCTTGTGGTCATTGGCAAATGTAGCTACCCTAAATTCAGTCCTGACATCCAAGTTATTGATATCAATTGTAAAATAGTTAAGGCCCCAGCACCGATCCCTGTGGCACTCTCTCAGTTATAACTTTCCAACATGAGAAAGACCCATTTATCCCTACTCTCAGCTTCCTGTTAGCTAACCAGTCAATTATACATGCTAATATCTTACCCTTCACACCTTATGTTCATCTTGTGCAGTAAACTTTGATGTGGCACCTTATCAAATGCATTTTGGAAATCTAAGTACAGTATATCTACAGGTTCCCTTTTCTCCACCTTGCTTGTTATTCCCTCAAAAAAATTAATAAATTAGTTAAACACAATTTCCCTTTTACAAAACCATGTTGACTCTTCCTGATCAGATCATAATTTTCTAAATATCTTGATATAACCGCCCCAATAATGGATTCTAGCAGCTTCCCTTGGACAGGTGTGAATCTCATTTACAGTGTTGTCTTACATCGGATCTTGAGCATCCCGTGGAGAAACAGTATCAGCATCGAGGAAGATAGTGGGCAGGAGAGTGGGCACCACCAGGTGGGAGTAGAAGGTGAGGCCAGACAAATAAGACCTGGCAAAATACATTTAAGGAGGACCTACAAGATCAGGAGATCACCTGGTCTGGGGTGAAAGGGTCTCCACTGAAATAGATTGCGATGGACTGGGGCTGATGGCAGAGTCTCTCTCTCCATTGTCCCAGCTGGGGCCAGAAGAATCATAGAATCTCTACAGTACAGAAGGAGGCCATTCAACGCATCGATTCTGTACCGACCCTTCGAAAGACCACCCTACCTAGGCTCAATCCTCACCCTATTCCTGCAACCCCACCCTAAGGGGCAATTTAGCATGGCCAACCCACCTAACCTGCACATCTTTGGACTGCGGGAGGAAACCGGAGCACCCGGAGGAAACCCACGCAAGACACGTGGAGAATGCGCAAACTTAATACAGACAGTCACCCGAGGTTGGAATCGAACCCGGGTCCCTGGCGCTGTGAGGCAGCAGTGCTAACCACTGAGCCACCATGCCAGCACTAAGTAGGAGCTAAGTTAAAGTCTAAATAAAGACCAAATTAAATCCTGCTGCATCCTAATTCTGTACTAAAACAACTCAGAACAACTAAAGGAATCTTCAGGACATCCTTATCCTACACATCACAGTCGTTGCCGCTCTTAAAACAGCGGAATCAAGAAAACCATATGCCTGAAACGCTTTGGGGCTTTTTAAAGGCAGCAGCAAGTTGCATTTGCGTAACGCCTTTGTCACAGTGAGATGCCCCAAGGCACTTCACAGGAGCATTCTCAAACTCGATCAGGGAGGCAGGGCTTTAACGGAGGAGAGAGTTAGAGGGGGGATTCCAGAGTTTAGGGTGCAGGCAGCCGAAATCACGGCCGCCAAAACTGAGGTGAGTCAAATTGGTGAGCCCCGAATTTGAGCAGCGCAGAGATCTGCGCCGATGGTGGGGTTTGGAGGGGGGGGGGGGGGGGGGGGGGGGGGGGGGGGGGTGACAAAGGTGATGGAGGGGTGAGGCCAAGGAGGGATTAGAAAACGCGGATGAGAATTTTAAAATCGAGGCGTTGTTTCTTTTCATGCTCTATTAGTAGCTCGTGGATTGGTAACTATGGTGATTCAGCTTGAAGTGTTTTCTGAATCTCCCTCAGTTGGCACCTGTTTGTCACTGATCTCTGCATACAGAATTTCACAGCTCCTCATGTCAGGAAGCGCTAAAATGCACGACAAAGAAAACAATTCAGTGCATTAGATGGCGCAGTGCTCGTTCCCGGTCTGTGTCCTGAGATCTGTACGGCCAATGAAGTACTTCTTGCGTTAAGGAGAAAGACAGATTTGTCTTTGGAAAGCATCTGTCCCTTGCTCTGGCCATCGCAGTGTGTTACATTTGGGGGAATGTTACCTATTTTTGTGACCTCTGCAGTTATGAGAATATCGGTGATGGTGGAAGTGTAAGATAAGCAAATTCAGAATACTTCTTTATTCCTTTCTTGATGCACAAATCATTCAGAACAATTCCCCGGAGCAGAAATTGCCATGAAAACAGAAGAGGCCGGAAATACGCAACAGCCAGGCAGCATCTGTGGAGGGAGAAACAGAGTTGTCATTTCAGATTGATGACCTTTCACCAGAACTGGAAGCAGTCAGACAGGCGACAGAACTTGGTGGTCAGAAACCCAACAAGAGCTCCCCAAAATCCTTCAGGAGGCTGCTGCCTCCCAAAATCTGTGCGCATCTGGGTGGCACAGTGGTTAGCACTGCTGCCTACTGTTGTGTTGGCTTGTGTGGGCTTGAGAGATGAACAGACACTTCCAACACAGATGAAGGTTCAACTCAATTTTATTAACTACTTCTAACTAACACACGATGACTGTGGGTCTAAATAATGCTAACTTGAACTAGAGACCTAAGCCTTGTCCGAACCAGTTGATTCTCTCAGCACGTGTTGCGAGTCTGTGCTGGGCTGGATGAGTTCCTGTTACACTGAGAGGCAGCACCCAGAATGAGCGGGAACCATGGTGCCCTCTGCCTTTATAGTGTGTGTATTCTAATTGGTGATTGGCTGCGGTGTTTGTACATCTGGATTGGTCCCTGTGTGTGTCCATCAGTGTGTGTCTGCACCATGATATATTGGTATAGCACCAGGGACCCGGGTTTGATTCCGGCCTCAGGTGACTGGGCGGAGTTTGCATGTTCTCCCCTCGTCTGCATGGGTTTCCTCCGGGTGCTCCAGTTTCCCCTCACAGTCCAATGATGTGCAGGTTAGCAGGATTGGCCATGCTAAATTGCCCTTCATCCTTCTCCAATGCCTCTCCTCCATTATCCAGCTGGTTGGTCTGCCTTCCCTTGGCTCCATTCCTCCCAGCTCAGTCCTAACAAGAGATGATTTCTCTTTCCACACCTGCATCGTGACCTCTGGTGGGCCTCAAGGATGTCACCTTGGCGTATTTCTCATCAATGTACTGCCTCCCGATGACATCATCCAAACACTCAGCATCAATCTCATATCTGATGCCACTCAGCTGTATCTCATCAACACCTCTCTCAACACGCTGACTGCCTCTAGATGGTAAGACTCCTTGACTGGAATCCAGTACTGAATAAGCTGAAATTCCTTCAAATTAAATTTTGGGAATGTAAGTTCTCTGTCTGGACGGATGGTGAGGTCTTTGTAGTTGAAGTGATCAGAGAACTTCTGGCTTTGTTTATAATTAACTAAAACACAAAAGGGTTTCTATTATGTCTTCTGTGATTACAGTTGGATATGACGGCTAAATACAAAGAACTATGATCAACTATTATTAATTACTGTTGACTCAGGAGCTGCTCGATATGCAACTGCATTTTTTGCCTGCTGTCCACGTTCCCTGCCCTCTCAGGTTCTGTGTCCCATGTGGGTGTCTTCCAGTGACATTCTCCTGTTGCCACGCCACCTGTGGTCGGATGTTAGAATACATCCTGTCTCACCTTGTGGGTGTCTTCCAATGACGTACTCCTGATGTCACGCCACCTGTGGTCGGATGCTAGAACACTAACCTATACATACAGGCACTATGTACAGTTTGGTTATATATTATATACACAGATGATCGTTCACATATCATCACAGGGATGACCCAAGCAATTAACAAATAGTTTGGAGGCTAGGCAGGAGAGACATTAATCTTTGGGATTCTATGCCTCAGAGAGCAGTGGAGGCTTCTGGGTCATTGAAAACATTCAATGCTGAGTTGGGCAGGTCTTTGATTGGCAAGGGAATTAAGGGTTATGAGGGCAGACAAGAAAGTGGAGTGCGGGCCACAATCAAACCAGCTATGATCTCTCAAACGGATGAAAAAGTTGCCACAGCGTAGGTTACTTGACCAGATCGCCAGACTTGAGCAGAGAGAGAAGTTTCTGGCTCACAATCTTAGGGCAACACGGTAGCACAGTGGTTAGCACAGTTGCTTCATATGTCCAAGGTCCCAGGTTCGATTCTCAGCTTGGGTCACTGTCTGTGTGGAGTCTGCACGTTCTCCCTGTGTCTGCGTGGGTTTCCTCCGGGTGCTCCACTTTCCTCCCACAGTCCAAAGATTTGCAGGTTAGGTGGATTAACCAGGCTGAATTGCCCCTTAGTGTCCAAAAAATGTTAAGTGGGGTTACTGGGTTACGGGGATAGGGTAGATACGTGGGCTTCAGTAGGGTGCTCTTTGTCAGGACCTGTGCAGACTTGATGGGCCGAATGGCCTCCTTCTGCACTGTAAATTCTATGATTCTATGATAAGGTGGAAGTGGGGTAAATCTCCCAAATACCTCTGATAATGTCAATCATGTGGCACACTGCACAGAGGTGCATTAATTTACAAAATATAACACCTCTCCCCCCCCCCCCCCCCCCCCCCCCCCCCCTTACTCCACTGGTACAACAACTAACATTAAATTTAACTCTTACATGACTATGAACAATAATTATTCTACCAAGTATCAGAATACAATTTTATATATGTACAATCAGTACAAGAGTTGTTTTGGTGGGTATTGGTTCCACTGAGGCAGAATCCATCGTTCATGGCCTTTGTTTTCACGTTCCCGGTAGTTCTGTTCACTATCTGGATCAGGGACAGGATGTGAGGAAGTTGGTTCTAGTTCAGCTTCTCCAGGTGCTGGTGGTTCAGCTGGTGTGGAATCTGAATTCGACTCAGTTGTGATCGTGGGTTGCCGGATTTCCAAACCTTGAGTGTCCGATGTTGCCCTTTCAGATACGGACTCTGGAAATTCTCTTTTTGAAGCGAGTATTTGATCTGTGTGCCTCCTCCAAACGCTCTCGCCATTGTATCCCACCGAAATCTGGGAGTATTGTGACAGGTACGCACTTCTCAGCTGAAGAGTAGTTTCTCGCTGAAACTCGTTCTCCTTCGTCAAAACCTTTTGGCTTTGATGCCTTTTCTGTGGTCGTCAACTTCATCATCATTATTTTGGACCACCAGGATGAGAAACATATGTCCTTCAATTTGTCCCGCAAAATCAATACGTACTCTCTGCCTTTGTTCCACATTGGTAGATGTGAGGGAGGAACGGCGTTTGCACGTTGCTCAGATGTTCTGTGTTTAATCTCGTAATTATGGTGAGATGAGGGACCATCTCTGCAAACGACTCACAGCTAGAGACAGTATTCCTTTGTAGGAACAAGAGATCACTGTTGAAGGATTAGAACATAGAACATAGAGTGCAGAAAGAGGCCATTCGGCCCATCAAGTCTGCACCGACCCACTTAACCCCTCACTTCCACCCTATCCCCGTAACCCAATAACCCCTCTTAACCTTTTTGGTCACTAAGGACAATGTATCGTGGCCAATCCACCTAACCTGCACATCTTTGGGCTGTGGGAGGAAACCGGAGCACCCGGAGGAAACCCACGCAGACACGGGGAGAACGTGCAGATTCCGCACAGACAGTGACCCAGCGGGGAAACGAACCTGGGACCTGTGAAGCCACAGTGCCATCCACTTGTGCTACCGTGCTGCTTGTGGTCTGTTAACGAGGTGAAATGTCTTCCACGCAGATAGTGCTGAAATCCTTTGATTCCCAAAATTATACTCAAGGCATCTTTTTCCCATTGAGCATAATTCTGTTCAGCGCTTGTCAAAATTCTCCATTGAGGACCAAGGGGGAAATCTGTGGTTGGAGCCAGAGGACATTGGTCGGGTGTTGAAGAATATTTCACATCTGTCTTCACCCAAGAGAATGAGGAGGTAGTTATGGATCTCGCTCGGGGAGAGAGATTGTCAGATTCTTGGGCAAATAGTCATGTGAGCCTACATGTGACACTAATAAAGATTATTATTTTGAGTGACAAGGTATTGGAGGTATTGGTGGGCTTAAAAGTGGAGGAATCTCCAGTTCCAGATGAATTGTGTCCCAGCATGCTGTGGGAGGCGAGGGAGGAGATTGCCGGGGCTCTGACCCAAATCTGGCCATGGGGGCGGTGCCAGAGGACTGGAGAACAGCTAATAATAATCTTTATTAGAGTCCCAAGTAGGTTTTCATTAGCACTGCAATGAAGTTACTGTGAAAAGCCCCTAGTCGCCACTTTCCGGCTTCTGTTCGGGTACACAGGGGGAGAATTCAGAATGTCCAAATCACCTAACAAGCACGTCTTTCAGGACTTGTGGGAGGAAACCAGAGAAACCAGAAGCCCACGCGGACACGGGGAGACTGTGCAGACTCCGCATAGACAGCGACCGAAGCCGGGAATTGAACCCGGGACCCTGGCACTGCGAAGCAACAGTGCTAACCACTGTGCTGCTGTGCCGCCCACTGTGGGACCACTATTTAAGAAAGGTTGTAGAGAAAAACCAGGGAACTACAGACCAGAGAGACTCAAATCAGTGATAGGGAAACTACTGGAGAAGATTTTGAAGGAGAGAATCTATCTCCACTTGGAGAGGCAAGGTTTGATTAGGGATAGATAGCCTGGCTCTGTCAGAGGGTGGTCATGCCCAACAAATCTGATTGAGATTTTTGAGCCTGTAACCAAGTGTAACCAAGTGTATAGATGAGGGTAGTGTAGTTGATGTAGTCTACATGGATTTCAGTAAAACTTTTGACAAGGTCCCACATGGGAGACTTATTAAGAAGCCAAATGGCCATGAGATACAGTGGGCTTGGTTCTCCGCTGGCGGGATGCTCCATTTAATGGGCAGCACGGTAGCATTGTGGATAGCACAATTGCTTCACAGCTCCAGGGTCCTAGGTTCGATTCCGGCTTGGGTCGCTGTCTGTGTGGAGTCTGCACATCCTCCCCGTGTTTGCGTGGGTTTCCTCCGGGTGCTCCGGTTTCCTCCCACAGTCCAAAGATGTGCAGGTTAGGTGGATTGGCCATGATAAATTGCTCTTAGTGTCCAAAATTGCCCTTAGTGTTGGGTGGGGTTACTGGGTTATGGGGATAAGGTGGAGGTGTTGACCTTGGGTAGGATGCTCTTACCAAGAGCCGGTGCAGACTCGATGGGCAGAATGGCCTCCTTCTGCACTGTACATTCTATGATATTTTGCCGACAGCCCGGGGGGTTCCCCGACGGCGTGGGGCTGCCCCACAATGGGAAAGCCCGTTGACCAGCCGGCGTAACGGAGAATCCCGCCGGCGGGATGAAACAGAAATGTGGTATGGCGGGGCGGAGAATCCAGCACAGGGGGTTTTGACCAGGTGTATTTATAATTGGCTGAGCGGCAGGAGACAGAGGGTGATGACAGACAGCTGCTTTAGTGTCTGGCGTACCACAGGGATCTGTGCTGGGCTCCCTATTGTTTGTAATTCATACAAATGACATAGATGACAATGTGGGGGGTAGGAACAGTACTCTATAGGGCAGGGGTGGGCAAACTTTTCCGTGCAAGGGCCACATTCAGAAATTCACAATTCACAAAGGGCCGCATAGTATATTAAGTAAAATAATTACTTCACCCGGTTATGATTCTGGGTGCCTCATATAGAACATAGAACAGTACAGCACAGAACAGGCCCTTCGGCCCTCGACGTTGTGCCGAGCAATGATCACCCTACTCAAGTCAACGTATCCACCCTATACCAGTAAGTAACCCAACAGCCCCCCCCCCCCCCCATTAACCTTAAAAACAAATTTAAAAAAAAAAAAATTTTTTTTTTAAAAACAAAATTTTATTTTATTTTTTTAATGACTTGGTGGGCCGCAGAAATACCTTTGGCGGGCCGCATGCGGCCCGCGGGCCGTAGTTTGCCCACCCCTGCTATAGGGTGATCATGAACCAATGTTAACCGTACGTGGGGCCGCCGACACAGGCATAAATCGGGAGAGGATCGGAAAAGGCAAATCTCGCCGGCGAGATCACGATTTTCGATTTTCAATGCCCCCCGTCCTCACAATGAATATGCAGCGGGAATCAACGTGATGTCACACCAGCACCATTTATAACAGCTTTATATAAACGGGAACCCGGAGCGCTCACCTCCGAGGGGGATGTAGAGGTGAGCGCTCTGGCAGCCATCACTCTCCAAAGCGTAGATCGCAGAGGGGGCATCCGAGAGGACGCAGGGAACCCAGATAACTTCAACTCGGGGCCAGGGTGGGGGTGGGAGGGTAAGGTGTGGTGGGGGGGCAGTCTCTCCATTTTGGGGAGAGGGGTCACTCACAGACCTTACCTTCCCTTCATGTCGGGGCGTCCCAAGGTTTAATGGATCTGGTGGCCGTCATACAGCAGGGCTTCCCGTGTCCCCCATGCTGGGCGTGTGTCAAACTCGCTGCTGAGGGAGTGCCCCTCCAGAGTGCGGCTGGAAGGTGGGTGTGAGGAGGTGATTACAGAGGGTCAGCACTGAGAGCGACTGTGAGGTCCTTGGGTGGGAGGCCAGACTGCAAGGGCAGAGTGGGGGATTCAGGAAAGGGGAGCTTTCCTGCCTCATGAGGCTTGAGAACCCTTTCAGTGGGGGGGGGGGGGGGGGGGGGAGACTGCAGTGTGACTGAGAACCCCCCACTCAGGCAGCAGTGTGAGGACAAGGGGATAAACTGCATTGAAGTTCCATTCCACTGGTTATGGAGGTTTGACTGTCAGGGATTAGTGTCGGGGTGGATGGCTGTGACAGGTGGATGGATTGTTTAATCTGCAGCCCTTGAGGTCTGGGGAAAATGAGGGTGCCCTTGAGGGACAGGCCCGACATGGTATTTGCCATCTTCACATGAATCAGCTGTGCCTCACTTGATACACGAGGAAGCCAGTTGCACCATCAGCTATCTGACCCTTCTTTGACAAGTCAATTGTGCCAATTAGGTCAGCACAACTTGTGGTAGTATGACTAGGGATATCATGGTACCTGGGAGTGTGAGCTGCCATTGGTGCAGAGGGCTCGCTGCCCATTGGCCCAGGTATCATGTGCTTGTTATCCCGACTGGCTAAGAGGAAGGCAGCTCCACCTACGAGGCGGGGTATAAGATCCCGTGTTCCCCTGCAGCCAGGCCATTTCCTGTACGTCTGCTGCCGGACTCACTTCTTGCTAATTAAAGCCTTTCGTTTCAGACTTCACCTACGTTTCGTGTCCATTGATTGTGCATCACAACTATACATGAGAATGGCATTGATTGGGGCCCTTTTCTACACCCGGTGTGGAGGGGGCAAGGAGGGAGGGGGACCCCCGCATGAATTGGCTCCTGGGCTTGGTCAAACCGTCCATTAATAGGTCCAACAGCGGGTGACCAGGGGGGTTGTCCAACCCAATTGTCTGTCCCTAATCCGCGGCTAGATTTGTGGCCGGGCTTCCTGGCGAGGGAGCATGCGGTGTCCACAGGCCCCATTGAGGCCTATGCTTGATAAGCTCCATAGGGTCTGGGGTGCTTTATTGACCTTCTCAATCACATTTTGGTTTGATGTTTGAAATTTAATTTGCTTTGTTTTTGTTTACCTTTAAATATCCCTTTCAGTAGCAGACCTTTTTACTTTCTCCTTCAATTTATTTAATTTAGTTTAATTGGTTTCCAACAAAGAATTGGAACCATTTTCTAAAGCCTGAATTAATCACATTGTAATTTCACGTTTTACGTTTCCTTCATTATTTGTTTCTGTTTAACGCCGTTTGCCTTTAAGGAACTGTCCCTTTAATTTGTCCCTCAGTTCATTTGATTTTGTTTACTTAATTTTTGTTAACCCAATTACTTGGAAGTAGCTGCTGCTATTGGGTGCTGCCTCCACTGGACTGTCTACTGTCTGGAGAAAAGGCCTCATTCCTGTGCAGCAGGAGGCTGTCACTGCCTTCACTGACATCACTTCTGCACCTCTTCAGACCTGGGCAACTCTACTAACGGGGAGGGCACTGCAAAGCGCTGGAGAGAGAAGCCAGGACTGCGACACAGGTCCTGGAACTGTGTTTGGTGTCAGTTTTCACGACAACTGCAGCCTGTAATAGTGGGAGGCACAGGAGACTGGGCCTGAGTCCATTATCAACACCTGGAGGCTCTGGGGCCTGGGGCCGAGGGCCTGGAGGCCTCACGGCCTGTAGGGGAGGGAGGGATGGGAGGATTACAAAGACTGCCAGTCGAAGAAGGTTGACGCTTTTGAAGGAGGGAGATGGTTTTAGTTGATCTGAAAAGAAAGGGGTGGGAGGTGAAGTAAAGCAGCTTCGTGCACTTTTTTTGCTGGGCCCTTGGTGGGCGGGAGACCCTGTTCCACCCGCTGACTGTCTGAGAAGACCCTGAAGTCAAACCCCCTCCTGCCCAGCGAACCTGAGGCACCTATCCATCTTCGTGCTGTACCCTCCCTCCGCACCACCCCTCTCCCCCACACAAGACTAGAGAGTTAAGAGCTCTCCCACCTGAGGTGTGACATCAACTGACCAACGTGCTGCTTGCAGGAGGCCATTGTGAGGGCACTAAAGCCTGATCACTGCCATGCAGAAAATGCCAGAGTGGCAGTGCCAGGGTACCTCCCTGCCCAGCGGGCATGTAACTGGGGGGGGCCTCCACTCCCCTGGGAGACCCCCACAAGTGCCATTCCGTCTGGACCCTGTTTGTGGAGACCAGCCCTGATCAATGCTGACCCGAGATCTCCAAAGTGAATGGGTTAGATCCCATGCAGTGGTTAGATCTCAGGATCGCATATTAGACTGAGACTAGCTGCCTGACTCTAATATGCAGATTTTCCACAATGGGTGGGATTGACACCGCGATGTTGGCGAGCCGGGTGGATCCCGGACGTGGGATATCCCGGCACCTCCGGCTGCGCCGTGCTGCTTTTCGGGCACAATGTGACCGGTCGATCCCGCTCGATGCCTTGACTTGAATTGAGGACAGAGCGATCCTCCTCTCAGCCTCAGCGATATGTCTGACTCCCGCCCGGCAGGGAGCTGAACTCGTCCTGTCAATGATCGCGCTCATCATGGGGTACAGAGACGCTGGATGAATGACCAAATCTGCAACAGCCCTCTCCGAGGTCAGGGGTCCTGCTTTTTCCATCCAACTTGAATTTGAATTTAGTTATTAAACCTGTGATATAAAGCTGGTCTCAGTATTGGTGACCGAGGCCACATCAGTCATAAAACCCATCTGGTTCACTCATGTGCATGACAGAAGGAAATCTGTCACCCTGGTCTGGCCTGCATGTCATTAGAGAACTCAACAGCCTCGCAGGCAACTAGCTAAATAAATAAATAAATAAAATCGCTTATTGTCACGAGTAGGCTTCAATGAAGTTACTGTGAAAAGCCCCTAGTCGCCACATTCCGGAACCTGTTCGGGGAGGCTGGTATGGGAATCGAACCGTGCTGCTGGCCTGCCTTGGTCTGCTTTAAAAGCCAGCAATTTAGCCAGCAATGCCCGCATCCCATGAAGGGAAAAAGAAATGTTCCTTAAAAACAAGCTTTCGACCATCTGTTCTAATGTCCAACATTGGCGGCATGGTGGTACCATTTGCCGATATACTATTTATCAATGTACTTTGTCGATTATTCATCTTGTCTGCTGAGTGCGTACTGTGTACGTTCCCTTGGCCGCTGAAAAATATTTTTCACTGTCCTTCGGCACATGCGACAATAAATCAATCAATCAATCGCAGTGGTTCCCCTGAGACCCAAATTCAATTCCGGCCTTGGGTAACCGTGTGGGGTCTGCACGTTCTCCCCGTGTCTGTGTGGGTTTCCTCCGGGTGCTCCGGTTTCCTCCCACAGTCCACAGATTTGCAGGTTAGGTGGGGTTACGGGGATAGGGCGGGGAAGTGGGTTCAGGTAGGGTGCTCTTTCAGAGGGTCAGTGCAGGCTCGATGGGCTGAATGGCCTCCTTCTGCGCTGTAGGGATTCGATGGATCTCCTCATACGGCTTATTTTATGATGTTAAAAGCGCTATATAAATGTAGGTTAGCTGCATGGTCCTGTGTTTGCTAACCTTGCTGTGTTGTCAATTGAGTTGTACATAAACCCTTCGTAGTGGCATGTACTGCAGCCAAGGACACACTCTGTCCCAATTGTTTTATTTATTTTTCGCTCTGGATCGGACAATGCCAGAATTCAGCTTCATGTTAAAAAAAGACTGCCAATTACTCCTGTTAATGGAAAGCCTCTCAAATATTGGCTGTTTCACCGTGGAACTGGATGACAGCTTAAGTGCACAGACAGGAGTTTGGCCCGTCAGGCACATAGTCCAGAAGCAGCTCCTGGCAAAGTCAGGAACATTAACCACAGGAGAAGCCTTCAGCATCTGTCAGCAAAGGCTGACCAATACGGCACCTATTTAATATTGATATCAATTAATAAACCCCTGTGTCAGCCTGCCAATCACTTTAAGCAGCTGTGTCTTTCAATGGAAGACTCGTTGGTTCCCATTGCAACAAGATCCACCAATTAAAGCAAGACAGCAAAAGTCGAGGTTTGATAGAAAATTGGATCAGAGCGACTTGCTGTTTATTTTTCCGCCCCTCGTCTCCCCACCCCCTCCCCCCCATCCTTCAGTTGTAATCTATCTCCTTATATTTACCGCATCAAAACCCTTCATGATTTTGAATTGACTTTTCTAACAAACACCCGACCAGCCTCCCACGCCCGACACCCCTCACACCCGCCCACATCCTAACTCACACCAAATCACCTTCACCCATCACCCCTGTTATTTATTATGGGGACGATTCAGCGACCCCGTCGCGCCCAGCACGGATCCAGGGGTGAATGACGCGCGGGCTCGAAACCGAGCTCCATGGCAGGCTGATCGCGTGCCACCTGACACGCTCCGCCTGGCAAGGTATGGTAGTGCCAGGGTTCCCAGGTGCCATGTGGACACTGCGAGAAGTCAGGCCCGGGTGTATGCCTTACCACTTGGAGGGGAGGTGAGGGGCTTCTTGGGGGTCTCCTCAGGGTTGGAAGGGGGGTGAGAGGCTGTCAATGAGGTG
Organism: Scyliorhinus canicula; assembly: GCF_902713615.1. Lineage (NCBI taxonomy): Eukaryota > Metazoa > Chordata > Chondrichthyes > Carcharhiniformes > Scyliorhinidae > Scyliorhinus > Scyliorhinus canicula. Next base: position 269,154,653 of record NC_052148.1, on the reverse strand, counting down.
GGGGCAGGCCTGATTGCGTGTGGGGGGGGGGGGGGGGGGGGGTGGGGGGTGAGTGATCAGAGCTGCCAGACAAAATGGTGCCACTGGTTACAGACAAAATCACCACTAGTTACAGATCACTGTTGTGAAAAACTCCCTTCCACTGTTACTCTCTGTCTCCTGTTGCCAAGCTAGGTCTATATCCATCTGGCTAGCACAAGGATGAGTGGTATATGGAGGTAGGAGGGGTATATGGGTATGCCAGATGGGATCAGCCATGATCACATTAAAGGTGTTTAGGCTCACGAGGCTAAATTTCCTATTCTTGCTCCTAGGTCATGTGTTCCAGGGAGGAGATGCTCTGGCTGATTTCGCAGTCCAGTTCTTGGTCTGTAACATTGTAGGTAGCAGATGAGGAACATATCAGCCACGATAGAATGGCGGAGCATACTCGATGGGCCGAATGGCCTAATTCTGCTCCCATATCTTATGAGCTTGTGAACTCCGAATCCCATGCGACTTTACCTTTTGTACCAGTCTGCTTTGAGGGACCGTGTCAAACGCCTTACTAAAGTCCACGTAGACAACATCCACAGCCTTTCCCTCATCAATTAATTTTGTCACCTACACATGTTGGTAAGACATGACCTTCCCTGCACAAAACCATGTTGCCTATCACTAACAAGTCCATGCACTTCCAAATGTGAATAAATTCTGTCCCTCAGTATCTTCTCCAACAGCTTCCACACCACTGATGTCAGACTCACTGGCCTATAATTACCTGGATTGTCCTATCTTCCCTTCTTAAACAAAGGGACAACATTGGCTATTTTCCAGTCCTCTGGAACCTTGCCTGTGGTCCAAGATGATATAAAGATATTGATTAAGGCCCCAGCTATTTCCACTCTTGCCTCCCACAGTAATCTGGAATATATCCCATCCTGCCCAGGGGAGTTGTCCACCTCAATGCGTTTTAAGATATCCAACACTTATCTTGTAATCTTTAGTGTCACAAGTAGGCTTACGTTAACACCGCAATGAAGTTACTGTGAAAAGCCCCCAGTCGCCACATTCCGGCGCCTGTTCGGGTACACGGAGGGAGAATTCAGAATGTCCAATTCACCCAACAAGCACATCTTTCGGGACTTGTGGGAGGAAACCGGAGAACCCGGAGGAAACCCACGCAGACACTGGGAGAACATGCAGACTCTGCACAGACGGTGACCCAAGCTGGGAATCGAACCTGGGACCCTGGAGCTGTGAAGCAATAGTGCTAACCATTGTGCTACTGTGCCACCCATAAGAATGATGGGCAGGCTCCTGATGTTGCCAGTCCAACCGGTGAATTAGGTCGGAGAATGCAAGGGCGCCTCAGACAGGTGCCTTCAGAGGGGTGATTACGACTACATTTCTTTGAGGGGCCAAGCGGGGAGTCCGTCTGTTTGGGAGAAAGATGCAACCCTGGCTGCCAGAAGCCCTTAGTGACAGCGTGTGGTGTGGTCTCTTGCTCTGATACTCCCACAGACTGACCCACGGTGCCCGTGAACGCCCTAAAAATGATGTCCAGCCCCTGGGATCTTCTCCGGAGGTGGGAATGCATAGAGCGGACATCTCAAAGGGGCTCTCAGCCATTTTCTCAGCTTCTTCGTCTCCACTCCTGCCATCCTGGGGCCAAGAATATTCTCCTGGTTAACCCTATTGCTCTCTCCGCTAACGCTGCCAGCAGTGTTTATTGGGAGTGTGGATTATGGATATGCTCCTGGACGGTGCTCCCTGCCAGCACCAGGTTTTGGAATCGCCCAACTGACCGAGAAGATTGATAAAATACGCTGCTCCATAATATCACTCATCTCTATCTACAGAAAACTTTTATATATTTATTATTTCATAGAAATGTTGTCATGGAAGTGTCCCTTTAAGAAATGTTTTTGTCTTATCACACGGCTTCAGTGATGTCATTGTGTGGGTGGAGCTGGGCTGTGGCTCTGGGTTTTACTTTCGCTTTGGTTTGGGCCTTGTTTTGTGGCTCTTGAGTTTTTGCTTCCGTTTTCACATTTGGCTGCTGTACTCAGAAAGAGAACTATCTTGGAGTGTCTCTCTATCTTCAGTTTAGAAGCCGTTTCCAGATTACTTGACAACCTCAAGGAAATAATTGCTTTTTGGAAGGAATTCAAACCTGCTGTTATGGAAAGGTAACAAAAGCATCCAAACTAGGTCTTGAGTGCTGTCTGCTGGGCCACACCTTTGAAAACGGGTTTCTGGTTTATGGGATCTTGTTGTTAAATTGGAACAGTTAAAGGGGGAAATGTATTAAGGGTATTACATAGAGTACTGTAGCTGCATGGGGTATTTATGTTTGTCGTGATAAAATGCTTACTGTGTGTGCTTATAAAAATGTAAACGAAATTTGTCGAATAAAGCTTGTTTTTGATTTTAAATGTTTAAGGCCTCTGTTGAATAACATCTGAAAGGCAGGTCCTTGTGCTCCCCGTAACCAAAATTAATAAACAGTTATAGGTCAGGTGAACTCCAATGTATACTTTGGAGTTTTCTAAACCCTGGCCCACAACACTATACACAAAAAATCAAAATCTCTCTGTCATGAAGCTGCACTTTGGTGGAAATAAATCAAACCATATATTTTCTATTCAGAATTCCTAATAAACACAGCTATTGCTGTTCACTGCATTAACTGAAGTCTTAACAAAGCTAATATTGCATATTACAATATTCTAAAGTTATGACATTAGTTTAAAAATCCATACCTGATTGGAGTTTCATCATATCCTATTATCCTATAGAACAGTACAGCACAGAACAGGCCCTTCGGCCCTCAATGTTGTGCCGAGCCATGATCACCCTACTCAAACCCACGTATCCACCCTATACCCGTAACCCAACAACCCCCCCTTAACCTTACTTTTATTAGGACACTACGGGCAATTTAGCATGGCCAATCCACCTAACCCGCACATCTTTGGACTGTGGGAGGAAACCAGAGCACCCGGAGGAAACCCACGCACACAGGGGGAGGACGTGCAGACTCCACACAGACAGTGACCCAGCCAGGAATCGAACCTGGGACCCTGGAGCTGTGAAGCATTTATGCTAACCACCATGCTACCCTGCTGCCTATTTGCTTGCATTTTCTTTAATGGTTAAACATTAATGCACATGTTCATTTTAATGCATGACGGGGTACTATTTTTATTTACTTTTTTAAACTGCTCAGATCTTTGTTAACATGTGTTTCCTGTCTTAATCAAAAGTAATTTCATTAAAATCTCATGGATTTGTGTGAAGCTTGTCTCTTAATTTGAAGGAAATTTGAGATGGAGGTGACTTGCATTACGGTACCTTATTGAACGACTGTGCGAACACTTTAATCAATCATCTTGCCTTGTTGTTTCTCTTGTGACTATGAACCACCATTTATTTCAAGACATTGATGGACAATCCACTGCAAACACTTAATCCCAGAAGTATGAGCCCACAAATATCGCTTTTGAAACTATTTGTGTACAGCAATGTCTGACGAGTTTTGTCAAAATGCCCATCGCGTGAGTGTGTGACAACGTCCATTGTTCCTCGCATTCAAATTCCCCATCCGAGGTGCTCAATCTCCTCTCTGTGTTCTCCCTGGTTTCAAATGAAATTTCACTGCAGTACCGCCTCCTCTATGGTTTTTTTTCTCCTGTGGCACTCCTTAATTTCTTCGCAAGCTCAGTGTAACCTAACCCTGATGAATTGATTCTCCCTACTTGCTTTCTGCTTTTATCAGCTTTGGCAACATCTGTTGCTCTGGGCACTTATCCTTTAACTGGACCAATCAATGGTAAAATTATTGTGAACGAGGAAGGCGTTTGAGGTTTTTGGTGTGTTAAAGGTGTAATATATGAATGGAAGCAACATGTTTAATCTTCTGTTAAGTTCATCAAAGCTCCTTTAAATAATTTCAGGGACCGTCAGTTGCCAGATCGACTCTGAAGTTCCTCCATATCTAACTATTCTTGTGGGCCACAATCTCCGAACCTGGTGGCGGGTGCCCAATGGAATGCCATGCTCTGGTGCCTCGACAGCTGCGTGAATGCATTACACACCTCACGTCGACGTGGACACAGTAAACGCCATTGGCATATCATTATCGGGCCCGACCCGGCAATTTCAGAGCCCCCCCCTGCGATGCCCCGCCTCGGGCAGTTGGCATTACCAACGGCGAGGTTCACTTGTGGTGTTTAAAATCATGGCTGCTCAGGGAGAGAGAAAGGGTACAAAAAGTGTCCAACATCGCTACAGTGTGCTGACAGTTGTGCCGCAGGCCTGGGGGTGGGGGGGGGGGGGGGGGGGGGGGGGGGGGGGTGGTGGGGGGAGAGCTTCTTCCAGTCCCGGGGTGAGTAGCGGAGTGCAAATCGCGGTGGACCGTAGGGTTGGGGTGGATGGGCACGGACCACTATTGCCGCAGCCTGCAGGGTAGCCATGCGGCTGTGCACGCCGCTGACTGCCCACTGTGAACTTAGCACCACTGATTGTATGGGTCCCTCCCCAGGTCACCCCCCCCTCGGTACCCTCCGGCCCCAGCCAGCCCATCAACAGGATGGGCGTGCTCCAGCACCGCCAGTGCCAACCTCTTGGCTGGGATGAGGGTGTGCGGATGTGTGGGTGTGTGGGCAGTGGAGTGCCGATATGCAGCTCCTGCTTGTCAGGCTCTCTGGTGCCAAGCCCGGCCCTGGTGAATCACACGCCAGCGTGCGTTGGAATTGCACCAGTTCCACCTGGCGCCGGTGCTAGTCCCTTAGGATGTCCTGAATCGCTTTGGGACCGGGGCCACTTTTAGGGCCATAGACCTCAGTCGATTCAGTTCCGGCATCGGCATTCAGGGTGCAATTCTCCGGAAAGATTTCCCAGTGTGATAGCGAGCGGGAATTGTCACGAGCTTCTTGGTGCTTGGCTGAACGAGGTTGGCAACGCAATTCAATGTTAACTGGTTCACTTAACGAGGCCTCACGGGCTTCTTGTCGCAAATGAAGACTGACCAGCTGATCCACTGGGACCGGGCTCTGCAGCCTCCCGCTAACAAGATCGAGCAGCACTTAAGCTGCACTTACTCAGCCAACCCCAGCCAGCTCGCAATAACGGCGCCGAGGAAACCAGCTCCAAGATTCGAAGGTGCTCCTCGAGGGCCTTGGACACTGTGGAGGCCAGGAGGGCTGTCCTGTTCCCCCGAGGGTCCCGGAGAGTCAGCCACAAGGCAGCCAGTGCTGCTTAGGATGATGTGGCAGCAACTGCCAGCTTGAGCAGTATGACCGGGAGGATTGGGCCCGCAGTGCAGGAAGAAGGTCAATGACATACACAGGGCAGCACGAGTGAGACACCAACGCCATCCATCCACCCCTCCCCCCGATGGGAGCACCCACACCCCAACTGCCCATGCAACCCCGTGCCCTCCCTCCACCCCTCTCCCTTCTCAACCCCCCCTTCACGCCCCCTCTCCCACCACTGTGAACCACATGTGTGGCTAACGATGCCCGCTCTGTGTCTCCTCAGGAATAGCTCTCCCATAGGGCAGCATGGTGGCGCAGTGGGTTAGCACTGCGGCCACACAGCACCGAGGTCCCAGGGTTCGATCCCGGCTCTGGGTCAGTGTCTGTGTGGAGTTTGCACATTCTCCCCGTGTCTGCGTGGGTTTCGCCCCCACAACCCAAAGATGTGCAGGGTAGGTGGATTGGCCACGCTGAATTGCCCCTTAATTGGAAAAAACGAATTGGTTACATTAAATTTTTAAAAAAGGAATAGCTGGGAGAGGGCCCAGTCTGGCGTGGGGGTGCCAGACATCAGGAGCAGGCCCTGGAGGTGACCTGGGTGCCCGAGGATAGATCGGTCAGCCATGTGGAGGCTGGCGGACACCGCACAGGTGAGGAACCACCTGCTGATCCTGTGGAACAGTGTTACCTGGGGCTGATGGGGACGATAGGGAGCGGCCGGGACATTCAAAGGGAGATGTCAGCGTCACTCCAGCAGATCCACAGCCGCTTGGAGGAATCCCAGAGGCTGGGGGCACAGGAGATGTCGCCGGCAATGCGTGGCACCGAGGGCAACACTGCTAGGGTGGCGACCGCAGTGGAGAGCCTGGTGCACCGCGTGAAGGTGTCCCAGGCATCACGCAGTCGGTGACGGCCATGGCTGAGGGCAGATAGTCCAACTCGCTGGGGGGATGTCACCCAGTGCCAGGCCGACCTTGATCAGGTTCTGCGGGACATGGCCCGCACCAGCTGCCCCTCCATTCCAAGGTGAACCCCAGGAGCCTGAGGGCACCAGTCGGGAGGAGAGGGTGCCCAGTGCCAACCCAGACCTGTCCCATGGGGTGGCGACGGTGGGCACCATTTCCCCCAAGTTCCTCCTCTCTGCTGAGGTTGAGTCTGGTCTGTGCGTGTGCTGCCCACAGGTGGTGCAGGGCCCTCAGGCCCCAGAGCCCTCAGAGGGCGCCGCCAGGGGCATCGAGGACCGCGGGTCGAGGTAAGCTGCCTCCATCTCTGAGGTGCATCCTGGGGAAACGCCTAGACGTAGCTCGGCTAAGGCTGCACATGGCCCCGTTTTGTACACCGGGGAGGTCCGCTCACCAAAACTCCCCAATGTGGCGAGAGATGGCGTCCCGATCTCTGAGGCCCCCAAAGTGACCCCGACCCCTCCCTCAGCCCGAACGCACAATCGGAGGGTTCCCCCCCCCCCCCCCCCACCCTCCAACCCCTCAGCACCCTTCTCAAGACCCACGCAGGCCACCCCCTGGCCTATCGCGCGTGTGCAGAAAATGCAAGCTTGGCATCTTGGCATTGTCATCTGGGCACCTTAGCAGTGCCAGGCCTGCAGAGCCAGGGCACCACCTTCAGGGGCATGCAGCTGGGGACCTCTGATTCCCTGGGAGACCCCAGCGAATGCCGTCCGTCTGGTCCCCGCTTGTGGAGCCCAGTACTCGCCAGAGATCTCCGAGGCGAAGGGGATATAATAGAATCATGAAATCCCTACAGTGCAGAAGGAGGACATTTGGCCAATTGAGTCTGCACTGACCTTCCGCAAGTGCCCCCTACCTGGGCCTAATAACCTGCCCTATCCCTATAACCCCACCCTAACCTTGGACGCAAAGGGACAATTCAACTAACCTGCATATCTTTGGACTGTGGGAGGAAACCGGAGCACCCGAAGGAATCCCACGCAGATATGGGGAGAACGTGCAGTCTACACAGTCACCAGAAGGCAGAATCGAACCCGGGTCTCTGGTGCTGTGAGGTAGTAGTACTAACCACTGTGCCACCCATTAGGTCCTATTTCCCCAGAACCATTCATTCCTAGTGTCCCAGGAGTATATAATCGACCTTCCTGCACCACCTCTCCAGCTCCACATTCATTTTCTCCATCTTCCCATTTCTGTCTTCAGTAGTATGAGATAGCAGAAATAACCCTGAGATTACTTCCTTTGACGTCCTGCTTGCTAATTGTTTTTCTAGCTCCCTAAAATTTGCCTGAAGGACCTCAGCCCTATTTCCAACGTTGGTGGTGCCCACGTGATCACAGCCTCTGCCTGTTCACCCTCCACCTCCAGAAGGCTCGACAGACACTCTGACAACCTTGACCCTGGCTCCATCGAGGCAAATACTTTCCTGGTTTTGTGTTTGCAGCTGTACAAACGCCCATCTGACCCCCAAACTATTGAATCTCATCTTACTATATTTTACAACGGTGTCCAGTTTAGCTCAGTTGGCTGGACAGCTGGTTCATGATGCGGAGCGAGGCCAGCAGTTTCAGGTTCAATTCACGTAACGGCTGAGGTTATTCATGAAGGATCTGCCTTCTCAACCTGCTCTTTGCCCAAGGTGTGCTGACCCCCAGGTTAACCTGCCTCAAAAGGAGAAAGCAGCCCATGGTCATCTGGGACGATGGCAACTTACCAGGTCAAAATCTTCAGTAGACAACCAACCATTGCTCAAAATAGTCTTCTGAACTTCTTGTAGGGTGTAACTCGTGTCCACTTCATTCTTCCACAGGTCACATTTAGTAGGGTTGCAAACAGTGACCACTTAATTATTCCTCTGGTCATTAGGTTCTGACTCGCAGGAAAGGGTCATCTCAAACCGACAACGTGCACTGGCTTTCTGTCATTTACCACAAAACTAAAATCAGTCGTTTCCAACCTTCACCTTTAGGGAACCATCTTCTGCTACTATATTTTTTTTCCCCCCCAGAAGACATGGTGGTGAAGGATGGAACTAGAGCCAACACATGACACAGTTTTATAGGGACGCACGTTACAAATGTACATCTTTTAATTGCAACCACAACTTGTTTGTTCGTATTTATAGCAACACACGCCAATCTGCACCAGCTGCATATAAACAAACAATTAACATAATTAACAGATAATGGAAGGAATCCCAAGGTCTCAGGTACCTTGGGAATCTGCATATTAGAGTCAGTGTCTCATTCCAATATGCAGATTTGCCAAAACGTGATGCCACCCTTACATCGTCTCGCGAGATCACGTTGGATCACGTGAGGCGCTGCCAGCCGGGTAGATGCCGGGAGCGGGGTCTCCTGGGTTTTATCGGCCACGCTGCTCTGCGGCAGGCTACTTTTCAGGCGCAGCTTGGCCACTGGATCCCGCCCACAGAAATTGTCATCACTGGGGAGCGGAACCTGCGGGCCAGACTGCCAAATGGGGAGCCATTTTGGGTAATACCACCCGTAGGCTTTACCCCACACCCCCAAATGAGAACACCCCACTATGGGTTCTCTCAGGGTACCCCCCCTTCTCACACCTCCGTATCCCCTCCTTTCGGGCCCCCCAATTCAGGACCCCCATCCTTAACACACCCCAAACCTTTATGAGGCCCATTGATACCCCCTCCCCCCCACACTTCATACCTCCCTCATCTCCCCTTTCATGGCATGCCCCCCCCTCCTCCCCCCCCCCCCCCCCCCCCCCCCCCCCCCCCACAGGCCCTGGCCCTTGGCAGTGCCACTCTAGCCTTGGTAGTGCCTCCGCCAGGCTGGCAGTGCCAAAGTGCCTGGGTACCAGAGGGAGAGCTAGGGGGCCACCCTGCCCTGTCCCCGACCACCCAGGGAGCCGTTATGCCTGGCCCACATTTGTGTTGACCAGCATTAAATGGTGCCTGATCAAGGCCTCACTGGGGAGGCCATTAGTTCCCAGGTGCTGAGTGAATCCAGCGCAGACATATTGCAATACGCTGTATGGTCCATTTAAATGCACTGACCTGGATATCACCCAGCGACATCTTGTGAGGTTTGGTTGAATCTCGCGAGACAACTCAAACGTTGCAAATCTTGCGAGAGTCAGACGGGACGAGGCCGGTAAACTGCACCTTCCTTTCGCTGAAGTTGCTGTACAATTTGTACGTAAATAACTAAAAGGTGCTACTTGCCAAACAGCTATCTTGACAACTGATGGGCCTTTGCATCACAAGCTGAAGAATGTTTAAATTGATGCCAGATAGTTGTTTGGATACCTGGCCCAGTATTAGAGGCAACCATGAGATACATTATATCATGAGGTTTATTAGCTCAGTCGGCTGGACGGCTGATTCATGATGCGGAGCGAGTACCGGCTGCGGTTATTCATGAAGGTCCCGCATTCTCAACCTTGCCCCTCGCCTGAGGTGTGGTGACCCTCAGGTTAAATCACCACCAGTCAGTTCTCTCTCTCAAGGGGGAAAGGACCTATGGTCCCCCGGGACGACAGCGACTTTTGTTTCATGTTAGTTACCCGACATGTCTTTCTGCAGCGCGTTTGATGGGAAATTAATGTGCAAATCCGCTAAGTTCTTGCAAAAAAAAAATGGAATTTGAGGGATAGGTATATTTGTGTGAAATGAGCAGAGTAAATCAACTCGCAAGTTCTTGAGCTCATAGCCCATCTTTTAAGTCTTGAACTTGCTGTCCAAGCCTTACATTAAAAAAAAGGAAGTCTTCTGATTGTATCGAGCCAATCGTGACGTTGTTCTCCTGCTCCTCGCGGTACTCATGTATGTTGTATGTTCTCCTGCCCCTCTCTGTACTCATGCATGTTGTATGTTCTCTTGCCTCTCTCTGTACTCATACGTGTTGTATGTTTTCCTGCCACTCTCTGTACTCATGCATGTTGTATGTTCTCCTGCCTCTCTCTGTACTCATGCATGTTGTATGTTCTCCTGCCCCTCTCTGTACTCATGCATGTTGTATGTTCTCCTGCCCCTCTCTGTACTCATGCATGTTGTATGTTCTCTTGCCCCTCTCTGTACTCATGCATGTTGTATGTTCTCCTGCCCCCTCTCTGTACTCATGCATGTTGTATGTTCTCTTGCCCCTCTCTGTACTCATGCATGTTGTATGTTCTCTTGCCCCTCTCTGTACTCATGCATGTTGTATGTTCTCTTGCCCCTCTCTGTACTCATGCATGTTGTATGTTCTCTTGCCCCTCTCTGTACTCATGCATGTTGAGCCATTTCTTCCTTGCTTACTGCGATGTGTTATTTTGTAATTTTGTTTCATTATGCTTTGAAATGTAATACCTTGGCCGGAATTCTCCAGCCGTTCGTTGGTGGTGGGAATCTTTGGTCCCACCGGCAGCAACCCCCCCCCCCCCCCCCCCCCCCCCCCCCCCCCCCCCCCCCCCCCACCCTCTCCCCTCACGGGTCTCCCCGCAGGGTGGGATGGCTTCAATGGGAAATCCCTTTGACAAGCGGCGGGAGCAGAGCATCCTGCCGGCGGCGAACGGTGCACCAAATTCTCCGTCCACGCCGGCAGCGGTAGCGGGGCGGACTCGCAACGAGGAACCCAGGCCCGTAATAAATGTACCTTCATAAAAGCAATTAGATTAAGATGTAACTTTATACATCACTGGTTCAGCCTCAACTGAACTGTTATCTCCAGTTCTGGGCATCATGGATCAGGAAGGGTGGTGGACGCAGGCTCAATCCTCGCTTTCAGAAGAGAATTGCAGAACTACAGGGACAAGGAAGTAGACAAGCTGCTGACGCAGAGAGTTGGCAAGGACATGCTGGTCTGAGAGCCTCCTTCGATGCTGGAACCGTCCTCTGATTCGTCAACAATACCATGTGTCATCAGTAGACTACATTTTCCAGCAAGATTTGTGCCAATGTCTCCTTTTCAAGGCACACCAAACAGATTCCGGGTCTGTTGCACAGACAGATAAAGGAGCGACCTTAGATATGGGTGACTTCAAATTGATATATTTTCCTGTGCAGCAAACTCAGTCGAAACTATCACCCTTCATACAGCGTAAGATTTATTCTACTCCTGGTCGGCTGGGTCAATCAAAAAAACAAATGTGTCTCCTGTGCAATCGGTCTGTGGTCATCGCTAAATAGTTAGATGTGTCATTCTGGCACTGCACCTTGTAATGAGTTATGGGACTGGCCTTTGCCAATTGGTCAAGCTTGCGGGAGCCTGACAGCAAGACCCAGGAGAGGTGGACAAGCTCAGTAACCTGTGCCAAGTGTGTGCTGAAGCTATGAAAAGATTATCACAGATGAGAATCATGCTCGAGCTTTAGGGATTTTTGCAATCCCAATGCAAATGCTGAAACTGTGCAAAATTCTGATTCGCCCACAGCGGGAATTTTGTACACAGTTCTGGTCGCTACATTAGAGGAAGGACATAATTGCTCTGGGGACGATGTGCAATGTTCTTTGATGACGCTGATGTTGAATCTTGATATGGTAGTATTAACAATGAACATTAGACTTTGGGCGAGATTCTCCGCAAATGTGGAAAATCGTAAAGGCTGCCATGGGACAGGCCATGACCCACGGCGGCCTTCACGCCCACTTCTGGGGCCGATTCTCCCCCCCCCCCGGGCGGGGCTAGGAGCGCGGCCCCGTGCGTCACGGCGGTGCGGCCTTGGCGGCATGCGCAGTTGCCGTCTTTTCCCTCAGCCGCCCTGCAAGACGTGGGGCTTGATCTTGCGGGGCGGCGGAGGGAAAAGAGTGCGTCCGTTACGGATGCAAGGCCTGCGATTGGTGGGCACCGATCGCGGGCCTATGCCCCCTTGGCAAGGCCGTGGTACTGCCGTGTCAATCGGGCCCCCAGATGCCCCAAACGGGCATCTGGCACCTGTTTCACGACAGCAGCGAGCAGGTGTGTTTGCTGCCGTGTTGAAACGGGCCCGGCCGCTCGGCCCATCGTCCTCGGAGAATCGCCGCTCGCCGTAAAAAACAGCGAGCGGCGATTCGTGGCATGGGTCGGGCATGGGGGGGGGGGTGCAATAGCGGGAGGACGTGAAAAATGTCGGGAGGCCCTCCCGCTATTCTCCCACCCGGCGTGGGGGGCGTAGAATTGCGCCCTTTGTCTTACAACAAAACTATTTATTACTACCACTACTCTAAAGAATTACTATAATATCTACGATTAATACAGTTGGAAATAATGGTCTAACACTAACTTACAGAAAGATATTACAGAGCTACTCTAATATGCGACTGCTAGCAACTCCTTATTAACACCTTGTCCAGGAACACATGGTGCGTCCGGGTCACGTACCTGCATAGTCGCACCACCTGCTGGTCGGATGCTGGAACTACAACAGTAAAACATACAACTTCTAATACACATACAGATGATGATGATCAACTCATATTGTATACAGGTGATAGTCTACCTGTCATCACAGGGTGCAGAGGAGATTTACCATGGTGTTGCCACGGCTGGGAAATTGCAGCTATGAGGGAAGATTGGATGGGTTTGAGTTATGTTCCTTAGAACAGAGAAAGCCTAATGTGTACACAATTATGAGGGTGCCTAGGCAGGCTAGGCAGGAAAGCCTTGCTTCCCCCAGCTGAGGGGGCCAGTTACCAGGGGACATAGATTGAAGGTGAATAGTAGAAGGGTAAGGGGGGACCTGAGGAAAAACATTTCCTACCAGAAGGTGGTGGCTGTTCGGAATTCACGGCCCGAATTGGCGTTTGAGGGAGAAACGCTCAACCCATTTAAAAGGTCAGTATCTGAGGTTTTGTATCCTACGAGGCTATTGGACCAGATTCTGGGTTTTGTGACGGCCACGAAGAATCCAGCACGAGTCTTCAGGATACAAAGAAATAACATTTATTTACAATAACATATATATACAGCAGCAGCAGCAGCAACTTCCCTTGCTGCTCACTCCTCTCTCTCTGCTGGTTCCAAACTGGCCAGCTCTATTTATGCAGGGATCTGTTAATGATTTCTCCGCCGCTCTCATTGGGGAAGCTCATACTCCCATAGGATCGTGGGATTGTCATTAGTCCCCAACCAGTGGTAAGCAGGCAGGTTATAACACTGGGAAAACGGGATTAGGAGGAGTGGCCAGTATCTTTTTTTTTCCCTCTTTTCTTTTGGCCGGGGCAGACAATGAAGGGCTGAATGGCCTCTTTCTGTGCCGTGCTTTCCTGTGGTTGGACTGACGTCTGTACATCCGGTAGTAGTTGCACTCTGTGGCTCCGTTCTCAGGCGATAGCAGAATCATGCAACACTGACTGAGGCCATTCAGCCCATTGGGCCCGCCCTGGCTCTCGGTCAGAGCTAAACAATCCACCCTCCCTGCTCACTCCCCACAGCCCGACATATTTTTCCTTTATCAGCAAAGATCTAATTCCATTTTGAAAGTTGCTTTTAAACCGACTCCCGTCACCCCTTCGCTCTTTCATCATAATTCGCTGCATTTAAGTAAAAAAAATTCTCCAGCTCTCTTCACCCCTGACATTTTTTTTTTGCCAATTGTCGTAACTCTGTGTCCTCCGCTTGCTGACCCCCCCCCCCCTGTCAATTTAAACCACTTCTCAATGAAAACCGGAGGTGAGTTTGTGACACGACAAGTTTTAAAAGAACTTGGTTCCCTTCCCAGTTTGGAGGGGGGGGGGGGGGGCGCCAGCCTCATTATCTCCCCCTGGGCTGCTAACTTTTGTTCTTAATGACTCGCAATCAATAACTGTTTGCATAATGCCAAGGTGACTCAGTGATTACAACCTGCGCTTGCAATTAACCTCTGCTCCCCGAGAGAATTCGGCTGGCGTGCAAATTTCGGAGGTCTCTGGATAACGAGTGGTGATTTTATCCAATGGGAGCAGAGTCGATTCAAACGTTCCGTGCAACTTAACATGTCAGAATCTTACTTCTGCACCATATTAATATTTACATCCCGTTCAGTTTATCAGACAGATACAGTGCAGCTTACACCAATTAATTTACATTTTCTCAGGCTCTGAGAGTGTGTTTATGTGTGCATGTATGTTTTGGTTGAGTGCATATGCGTGTGTCTCTGTGTGTTTATGTTTAGAATAATCTTTATTAGTGTCGCATGTAGGCTCACATTAACACTGCAGTGAAGTTACTGTGAAAGTCCCCTAGTCGCCACATTCCGGCGCCTGTTCGGGTACACAGAGGGAGAATTCAGAATGTCCAGTCCACCTAACAAGCACGTCTTTCGGGACTTGTGGGAGGAAACCGGTGCATCCGGAAGAAACCCAAGCAGGCACGGGGAGAGCGTGCACACTCCGCTGATGCACGATCAATTGCACAAAGACGAGAGTTGGATACAACTGAGGCTTTATTGCTCTCAGGTGTGTGGCCTCCCACAGCAGCTGGTGAAATGGCTGCTACACGGAGGACACACATATTTATACTCCGCCTACTGGGCGGAGCCAGCAGGCTGGGACTACCGTCGTACTGTAGTACAGGTCCTACCATACATCACCTAATATATTTGCAACAGTGGTTTACCACATCCGCACAGACAATGACCCAAGCCGGGAATCGGACCTGGGACCCTGGCGCTGTGAAGCAACAGTGTGAACCACTGTGCTACCGTGCCGCCCACGTGTCTGTGTGTTTTTTGTGTGTCTCTGTGCATTTTGTGCGGTTATGTTTATGTCAGTGTGTTTAGTGTGTCTCTCTCTGTGTTTTGTGTGTGTTTGGTGTGCGGACATATGTGTGAGTTTTGTGTGTGTGTGTTTGTGTTGTGTGTGGGTTTATGTGTGTGTTTATGCGTGTATACCGGCGTGCTTTGTGTGTGTTTAGATGTGTGTGTGAAGTATAGTGTACCACTGGGTTTTGATTGATTAAATTTATCTGCTGAAGGGGTTGATGTTTCCTTCTACCACAGAATTCAAAGTAACAAACCCTGGGCATACTGGGACTGTTAGGATTACAGCCAGACCTTCTCATTTTTATGGCAAGCTGGTGACTTGCCAGAACTTGGATGAGCCTTCACAATATCATCCTGAAGGGTTACAAGCTGTTTAGGCTTTGACGCAGTCACATCAAATGACAGCTCTGCCTCTTGTTCCAGTGGGATGCCGAGCACCTACTGTAGAATATTAGCTTTATTGGCAGGAATCTAAGGACCTCTTGCCTTCTGACTGCTTGCGAAAAGCCTGCAAGTTGCAGCCGCACTGATCCCTGGGGAAGGGGGAGATTTGGCCAAGGAGAAGCATCTGTTTTACGAAGGAGCGTTGTAAGAAATGAAGGACACAAGTTCGGAAGAGCCACTGGGGAAGCTGTGATTGTTCTCTTCAGAGCAGAGAAGGTTAATTGGAGTTTTAATAGAGGTGTTCAAAGTTATGATTGGGTTTTGATAAGTGTAAACAAAGGGAAAATATCGGTTGGCAGGAGGGCCAGGAACCAGATGCTGCTGATTTTCAATAACTGTGATAAAAGCATTGGAGTGGAGGTGAGAATTTTCTTTACGACCCTGAGAGTTGTGGTAATCCAGGATAGGTTGTCCAGAAAGGGGGCTAGAAGCGGATAGAATAATAACTCTCCAAAGGGGGAATTGGATAGATACTTGCAAAGGAAAAATGCACGAGGCCATGGGGACCAATAGCAGGCAAGTGGGATTAATTGGGTAACTCTTTCAAAGGGCCAGTAGGGGTGCGATGGGCTGAATGGCCTCGTTCTGTGCTCTGTGATTCAATAGAACATGCTGGGGTTTGAGCCCGAGGGGGTGATCTTTGGAACTAATAGACGTCCTTGATAGAATTGCTTGGTATTCATTTGGATGAAGAGTTGGGTTCTATGTTGGAGTCCACAAACCAACGGCCTGGATTCTCACCCAGGTGGTACAGGGAAACATCTACCATGAAGTCTCTGATCAGGTCACGGTTTTAATATAGATTTTCATTTAAAAGCTAAATTCATTAAATACTAGTACTGCACATAACGATGTGGGGAGGGAGATAGTAAGAAGTCTTACAACACCAGGTTAAAGTCCAACAGGTTTGTTTCAAACACGAGCTTTCGGAGCACGGCTCCTTCTTCAGTTGAATGGAAAGGCTTGTTCCAGAAATGTTTATATAGACACAGTGTGGAACACTTCCAGTTGGGGAACACTTCAGCAGTCAAGGACGACAACGAATAAACGGGCATCGTGCGACTATCAACAGGCAGGACTGTTCCCTTCCAGTTGGGGAACACTTCAGCAGTCAAGGACATTCAGCCTCTGATCTCCGGGTCAGCATTCTACAAGGAGGCCTTCAGGAGACGCGACAACGCAAAATTGCTGAGCAAAAACTTATAGCTAAGTTCCGCACGCATGAATGCGGACTCAACCGGGATCTGGGATTCATGTCGCATTACATTCGGCCCCCACCAACAAGCCTGGACTTGCAGAGGCCTACCGACTGAACTGGCTTGGGACAATTCACACCTCTTTAACCTGGAGTTACCTCTCTCTCTGCATCTTTGATGATTTGATTGCCTGCAGGTGCTCGCATTCCGGGGCATCTCTGACTGTGTCTATATAAACATTTCTGGAACAAGCCTTTCCATTCACCTGAAGAAGGAGCCGTGCTCCGAAAGCTCGTGTTTGAAACAAACCTGTTGGACTTTAACCTGGTGTTGTAAGACTTCTTACTATATAGACACAGTCAGAGATGCCCCGGAATGCGAGCACCTGCAGGCAATCAAATCATCAAAGATGCAGAGAGAGAGGTAACTCCAGGTTAAAGAGGTGTGAATTGTCCCAAGCCAGTTCAGTCGGTAGGCCTCTGCAAGTCCAGGCTTGTTGGTGGGGGCCGAATGTAATGCGACATGAATTTCCGCCGGCATCTCCACATCATGGGAGGGAGATAGGCAGCTCTGTGTATATGTGTGCTGCATCACGATTTGTGTAACATTAATTGTGATGGAAGGTTGTTTGAATTTACAATTCACTTGGATTTTAGCAATTGTTATTAACACTATTCCACTGTGTGCTTTTCTAAAGCCAGCACAAAAGAGATGTGTTGGGAAGAAAGAACTTGCATTTGCATCGCAACTTTCACATCCTCATGCTGATGAATCGCCCCCCCGAGCTGATGAATCGCCCTTCTGGATTTATTATTCCGCAGGGATATCTCTCCATCACCGTGTCGCATCCTTGTTGTCCGACGGTTGCTCATCATGACTTGTGTCGTCATAGCAAAGTGGGACAAGCCGAGGAGGCGGGTCGCAAGAGATACCTCAGCCAGCAAAGGGATTGAGCTGCTGGCATCATTCTGCGCGACATTCTAGCCGACCGATCGACCCCTTGTCGGCAAACACGGCCGCCAGATCGTGCACAGCAAGATCCCACCAATGATCTCGGAGTGGATGGCTAACCAGTTAATCTGTTGATGTTGACTCGAGGGGACAAATAAGCCGGTCAATGGGGCTTGAATTTAAGTGAATTTAATTCTCTAACAACGCGGCACTCCTTCAGCACATGAACTGAAATGTCGATAGAGATTACATGTGAAGGCCTCACACAGGAACGCCAAACCTGTTGGGATATAGAAACATTGCAAGCTTTGGGTCAATAGCTTTTTCAAAATTACTTCCAACCTAAAGGCTCCAAAGAACTCAACAGTCTTGTTACGAGGTCGAGGTATAAAAATAAGCATTGGAGTAGCACGGGTGGCAACTAGGAACAGGCGTGGGCCATTGAACGCCTGTAATGGCTGCTGGGTTGAATGGTCAAATGTACAGAATTGTAAGGAACAAGTAAAAGCCACTGGACCTTCTTTTGTTGTGTTGTTGGGTTGGAATAGTTTCAATGATCCCTAAAGATTGCGAGGTATTAACACACTATTTTAACATTTTTACATTCTTGCTGATTATGGAGAACATTTTCTGAAAAGCTTCTGACCAGGCGGGCTTTCCTCTTCCATACAATCCCTGCCAGGCAGCAGGAGGCCATTCGGCCCATCTGGTCTGCACCCACCTGCTGAAAGAGCACCCTACCCAGACCCACTCCCCCGCCCTATCCCCGTAACCCCACCCAACCAAGGGGCAATTTAGCACGGCCAATCCACCTAACCTGCACATTTTTGGACTGTGGGAGGAAACCGGAGCGCCCGGAGGAAACCCACGCAGACACGGGGAGAATGTACAGACTCCGCACGGACAGTTGCCCGAGGCGGGAATTGGAGTAGGGTCCATGGCGTTGTATTTCCACTTTAGTCAGCCCTAGCATCTCACATCACATCAGTATGTGTCACTCCCTTCCATGACATCACAGCTTATTACCGTTAACATTTACGAGACTTAGTCGAATATACTCGATTATATCATATATCCACAAGCCCAGCTTTTGTCCTTAGTCCCAGCTACCCATGTGTGTTCTCGCTACATCCATCCATACTTGCTCCAGAAACTGATTCCATTGCTTGAACACATTCACACCATTTGTGTCAATGCATGTATATTCCACAGATCAAGTGTTTATGAGATTTTGTCTCTCTTCTCACAATTTCCAACCCTGTGTTCCTTGGCATTTGAAGCCTTTTCTGTAATGAACAATTTGCCTCAATTAATTTTCATCCGTGCATTTCTTAACTTTGGAAATTTGAAATAGGGTCATCGTGTCCAAGTCGTTTATGAACGTTTACAATACAAAGGATCCCCGCTGCAGCCGACCTCTGCGATAACCCATTTGCAACCTCCTTACAGCCTGTAAAGTTCCCATTTATAGCTACCTTCTGCTTCTTGTTTCTAAGTCAATTAGCTCTCTATATTTTACCTCCTCCTCTTGTGACTCCTTGCCTTAGCTATTAATCACCAATGCAGAACACTTGTCAGGAGCTACCTGACAACCCATGTAACATCAGCTGCGTTTCGGCACTCCGGAATATCCGTAATGTCTTGAACAAAATGCAGATTTGTCATTAAGCTTGCTCTCTACCTTATTTTATGAGCTTGGCTCAGTGCCAAGGCCCTTGCACTGCACTTTCGAGACCATTCTTTGGCGATAATGGCACAAAAACACTAAAGTATGACACAACCGCTTTTGAAACTCACAAGAAGGTAGGTAGAAATTTCAATCTCCTTACATTTAGACTTCAAAAATATATTACAGTATGTTTGAATTTTCAGCCAATCTCTCACGCAGTTCTGTAACAAATCTGCATGAGAGTAACGCTGGATATTGCTTAATACACTCTTGCTCCCCCCCCATTGTTAGGTCACCCTACAGGAACTCAAGGTACACCTGGCGCTTATCAACCAAAATTCACTTCAGTTGGGCCAACATGATTGATTACATTGACATGGTAGGCTCAGAGACTTGGTTACTGTTGCAGATAGTCCTAATTGCAGCAACATCTGTAGAACATGTTTCTAAAGTTTGGTTTGGTTGGAAACTGTATGCTTTAGCCCACGCGTTTCACAATATGTTTGCATGTGAACATGGTAAAGGACCATTTGCAAATAAAACTTGCGTGCAGTACCCCAATTTCCAGCCGTGGCAGGTAAGAAGGTTCAACATTTCCATTTTATGTTTGCATGAACATTAAATATGGGGATTAAACTGGGGCTGTTTAGCACACTGGGCTAACTCACTGGCTTTGGAAACAGGCCAGCAGCACAGTTCAATTCCCCAAACAGGCACTGGAATGTGGCAACTAGGGGCTTTTCACAGTAACTTCATTGAAGTCTACTCATGACAATAAGCAATTTTTATTTCATTGTTGGAGGTACAGTTCTACAGATGAGAACCAAGGTCAGATCTGGTGGATGTAAACGTTCCTATGCTACGATTCAAAGCGGAGCCAATATTTATTCCTCAGCCAACAGCACTTTTTAAAGTAATACAGATTATCAAATGATTAATCTCATTGCTGTTTGTGGAAATTAACTGCTCTATGGAGATTGGCTTTTAAGTTTCCCTGGATAACAATTAAGCTTCTGAAATGATTCATTGTCTGTGAAATGTTTTGCAATGTCATGAATTTGTGAAAGGCACCTGAGAAATACTTGCTGTTTGTGGAAGAGTTTGTTTTTTAATCAAGTTTCTTTCACCATTAGTCTGAATCTTACGATCGCTGGACATCTTACCCTGAGGCTAGTTGGGTTTATCAATATGGAAACAGTTTGTCTTTACAAAGTCCTGTAACTGCTCCATACTGTTACTTCTAAAAATCCATTTATATTTCTAATTAACACATTATTTCTAAAGAGTATGACAAAAATGACTGCAAATTCAATTAACTGACCACACGAGCGAAGCTTCAATTCTCCAATCAGAAGTCATAACAAAATTATTCACTTTAAAGTAAAGTCAGATATGGCAGTGCGAGTTCAAAATTTGAATGAAATGAAAATCGCTTATTGTCACAAGTAGGCTTCAAATGAAGTTACTGTGAAAAGCCCCTAGTCGCCGCATTCCGGCGCCTGTTCAGGGAGGCGGGTACAGGAATTGAACCGTGCTGCTGGCCTGCCTTGGTCTGCTTTCAAAGCCAGCGATTTAGCCCAGTGAGCTAAACCAGCCCCTTTGTGTTTGTGTTTGTAAAGCTTCCCTGATGTCCCTCATGGGCAGCCTGCACCCGGTCTGAGATCTGTTCTGCCTCCGCTGTTGTCGATTGTTAAAACGTCGACGTCTAACTTGCATTTAAGTGGAACCTTTAACTTCGCAGATCCTCCAAATGTGCATCACTGGGGAGTGAGTGAACAAAATTTGGCATTGACCTGCGTAAGGAGAGATTGGGGCAGGTGACCTGAACCCTTGGTCAAAATTAGAGTTTTTAAAGTTGTTTTAAGTAACTTCTCCTGTAACAGCACCAAGGTAGAAATTATGTGTATTATACCTGAAAGATCTGGCTGGTTTACAATTTGTAATTTACCCACTGAGCATTTTGGAAAACTTATTTAAAACGAAAGTAACTATGTTCTTCTATGTTCAAAACCAACTTTCTTATTACAGAATATTTTTCAACCCTAATTTTCTCTACACCTTGCTATAAATGTAACATATTCTGCAGTCTCTCCTTCCTTCCCTATGTACGGTATGTGTTGTTTGTACAGCATGCAAGAAACAATACTTTTCACTGTATACTAATACATGTGACAATAATAAATCAAATCCAATCAAAAGGATTTGCTTAAGTATTTTATTTCTCTTCTCTTTCTCCAAATTTTATTTTTTTGGATAATTAAATATTGAAAAAGGATGCAATTATAGATTTTTATTTCCCTTGTTGGATTTGTAGTTCAGCAGTAAAGTGCCTCCATGAAGATTCCCTTCCTTGTCTGCAGTGCAGCAGACTATTAACATTCTGGGGGCTACTATAGACCAGTAACTGAACTGGACTAGTCATATAAATACAGTGGCTACAAGTGCAGATCAGAGAATCGGAATCCTGCGGTGACTAGCTCACCTCCTGACCCCCCCTAAGCCTGTCCACCATCTACAAGGCACAAGTCAGGAGTGTGATGGAATACTTTCCACTTGCCTGGATGAGCGCAGCTCGAACAAATCGCAAGAAGCTCGACACCATCCAGGACAAAGCAGCCCGCTTGATTGCTACCTGATCCACAAACATTCACTTCCTCCACCACCGAAGCACAGTAGCAGCCATGTGTACCGTCTACAAGCTGCACTGCACAATCTCACCCAGGGTCCTTAGTCAGCACCTTCCAAACCCACAGCCACTACCATCTAGAAGGACAAGGGCAGCAGATACCTGGGAACCCCACCACCTGGAGGCTCCCGTCCAAGTCACTCACCATCCTGACTTGGAAATATATCGGCCGTTCCTTCGCTGCTGAATAGAAATAGAAATAGAGAAATACAGCACAGAACAGGCCCTTCGGCCCACGATGTTGTGCCGAACTTTTGTCCTAGGTTAATCATAGAATGTTGGACACTAAGGGCAATTTATCATGGCCAATCCACCCAACCTGCACATCTTTGGACTGTGGGAGGGAACCGGAGCACCCGGAGGAAACCCACGCACACACGGGGAGGATGTGCAGACTCCACACAGACAGTGACCCAAGTTGAAATCGAACTTGGGACCCTGGAGCTGTGAAGCAATTGTGCTATCCACAATGCTACCGTGCTACCGTTGCTGGGGAAAAATCCAGCAACTCCCTCCCTAACAGCATTTTGCAGAGTTAATTTTAGGAATGTATTCAGACTATATTATCTTGTTAAATAATGTAGGGTGACATTTGTTGAGCCTCCATTTATTTTAAGCCTTTGCTACATATTCAACATACCAGTTTATTGGGGTCTTCCCAAAGTGTTACCTCCGAAAAAGAAGAAAGACTTGCATTTGTGGTGTGGATGTACCTACACCACAAGGACTTCAACGGATCAAGAAGGCAGCTCACCACCACCTTCTCAAGGGAAATTAGGAATGGGCAATAAATGCTGGTCAAGCCTGCAAGGCCTGTATCCCAAAGAAAAATTAATTTAAAAAATGCCAGATCCACATCAGTAACAGCACCATTAGCTCAGACTTCCACTTAAACTTTATGGGACATTGCAATTAATGAAACATTTTCATCATGTGGGTATTATTATCCCCCAGGAGCAATGTGAAGTGGCAGCATGAACAGACTGTATCCAAGAGGTCTAGAATCGGAGAGGGTGAATAATGTAATTTCTGACACAACGTGGTCACCGCATAACTAGCTAAACAAATGTCACCCTACATTATTTAACAATTAGCTCGTGTGGGGAGCTGGAATTGGAAGTTGTCAGGCTTTTGGGCAAGATTACGCCCTGATTGAAGCTCTCGCGATCCAGCAGCTACGATACCATGGACCGGCGCTCTAATCTGTGAGTTTAAATGACGTGACTTCAAGGGAATGAAGGAGGAGCAATCACTACTTTGACAAGTGGAGAAGTGAGATGCAAGTGGAAGCCCTGCTGGGGACAAAGGTCAGCCAGTGGCTCCGTTGGTAGCACTCTTGTATCTGAGTCACAAGGTTGTGGATCAATATCCCAAGCTAAGCTGACACGACAATTGTCGGAGGCCGTCTTTTGGGTAAGGTGTTAGACGGAGGCCTTGCCTACTCTCTCAGGTCGTAAAATGTCCCATGGACCTATTTGAGGAAGAAGAGGAGAGTCTTTTGTGAGGTCCAGGTCAATATTTATCCCTGATTCAACCTAATCAAGGAACAGATTTATTTGTGGGACTTTGCTATGCGCAAATTGGTTGTCTCATTTCAAAAATGACTGCACTTCAAATGTACTTCACTGAGTGCAAAGCACCTTGGGACATTCAATAGTTGTGAAAGATGCTATACAAATGCAAGTCTTTCTTCTTTTTCGGAGGTAACACTTTGGGAAGACCTCAATAAACTGGTATGTTGAATATATAGCAAAGGCTTAAAGTAAATGCAGGCTCAACAAATGTCACCCGACATTATTTAACAAGATAATATAGAGTGAATACATTCCTAAAATTAACTCTGCAAAATTAATAATATGAAGAAAACCATTTTGAAATGTTGACGGCAGGGTAGCACAGTGGTTAGCACTGTTGCTTCACAGCGCCAGGGACCCGGGATCGATTCCTGTCTTGGGTCACTGTCTGTGCGGAGTCTGCACGTTCTCCCCGTGTCTACGTGGGTTTCTTCCGGCTGCTCCAGTTTCCTCCCACAAGTCCTGAAAGATGTGTTGTTTGGCGAATTGGACATTCTGAATTCTCCCTCAGTGTGTCCGAACAGGCGCCGGAGTGTGGCGACTAGGGGCTTTTCACAGTAACTTCATTGCAGTGTTAATGTAAGCCTACTTGTGACAATAATAAAGATTATTATTATAGACAGATTTTTGACGGCAAAGATTCGTGGAATAATTTTTTTCTTTTATTCTTTCCTGGGAAGAGGCTATCATTGGCTAGACCAGCGTTTAATGCCGTCCCTCCCTACCTTTGAGAAGGTGGTAGTGAGCTGACTACTTGAGCCCCTGTACTCCCTGTGGTGTACCAAGTCAATGGCGTAGTTGTATTACCACTAGATTTGTAATTCAGAAACCTATGCCATGGGGACATGGGTTCAAATCCTGCCGTGGCAGATGTTGAAAGTTAAATTCAATAAAAATATGGAATTAAAATTCTAATGATGGCCACAAAGCCATTGTTGATTGTTGTAAAAATCCATCTTGTCCATGAATGTCTTTCAGGGAAGGAAATCTGCCTCCTTACCTGGTCTGGCTGGGCCACTTATGATGTGGTTGACTCTGAAAAGTGCTGAGAAAGCCACTCAATTCAAGGGCAATATAGTTCCAAGTCAGAATGATGGAAGGAAACCTGGGTGGAGGAATTAATATTAAATGTGGGGGATGGGTGCCAATCAAACTGTCTGTTTTATCCTGACTGGTGTCGAGCTTCTTGAGTGGTTCAGACAATGGTGGGACTCCAGGACTGGCAGTCACTCCAGATGCCTCTCCGTCCCATGGAGTAACCCAGGGGCCAGGGAGCACCCCAAGGGAGGAGGAAGAGCTGGAGCCCATCCTGAGGTCTTCCACCAGGGAAAATCTGGCAGTCTTCAGCCCTTCTGAATCCCACCCCCCTCCTGACTCCGGCACACCTCCTGGGCAGCAGGCAGAACAGGGTGACATGGCTCCACCTGAGACACCCAAAAGTCGGCCAGGGACTTCCAGGTCCAGGCCCGCCAGAGGACAGCTACCAAGGGCATCACAATCCACAGGCGCAGAATGCAACAGGCCACCTCCATTTCTGATGTGCGCTCTGAGGGGACACCAAGAATGAGTTACACTGACCTGGGCAAGTGGAGAGTATTCCATTAGACTCCTTGTAGGTTGTGAGGTGAATTACTCCATTCAGCTCCAGAGGATCGCGTGGGTCATGGTCTCATGCCATGTCCTCCACAACAGCGGCAAATATGGTGGAGGAGGAGCATGAGGAGCCTTTTCAGAGCAGGAGGATCAGGACGGGGTCAAGGAGGAGCTCAAGGAAGACCTGGAGGGCGCTGGTCAGGTGGTAGGCAGGGTGCTACAGGGCCGGAGGGCCAGGGCACCCTCATAGCCTCCAGGTTCCACCAACCAAGAGGCCCATTGACTGGCAGATCTATCCCCACCAACCCCTTTATTCTCAAACCTTGCCTTGCCTGTTCCCCTGTTTTCCCCCTTCCCTTCAGCCTTGGTCTTCCTTTGCCGGAAACCTTGCCACCCCTTCCCTTCACCTTTGAGGGTGGCACGGTTGCCCAGTGGTTAGCACTGTTGCTCCACAGCGCCAGGGACCCGGGTTTGATTCTCGGCTTGGGTCACTGTCTGTGTGGAGTCTGCACGTTCTCCATGTGTCTGCGTGGGTTTCCTCCGGGTGCTCCGGTTTCCTCCCACAAGTCCTGAAAGAAGTGCTGTTGGGTGAATTGGACATTCTGAATTCTCCCTCTGTGTACCCGAACAGGCGCCGGAGTCGGGCGACGAGGGGAATTTCACAGTAACTTCATTGCAGTGTTAATGTAAGCCTACTTGTGACAATAATAAATGGTTTTTAATTATTATTATTTCCCCCCCACCCCCATCACATGACCATTGCTCTCTCTCTCTCCCCCCCCCCCCCCCCCCCCCAAAGAGTCAGCGAGCCTCCTCTCCAGGTAGGAGGGTGTGGCCTCTCGCTGTGGGGTCGCTTGTGATGCTCCTCATTATCTGGAAAGGTCTGACTCCTGTCTTTCTGATGACAGCTCACTGACTGCCCGGCTCATTCCTGAGTGTGCGATGGGGGCAATTTCCTCTGGGCCACAGTAAATGTGTGGGAGGGGTTGGTGTTGGGGGCCATGGGAGAGGGAGTGAGGTTTGGGTGCATAGACCGGTGATGCTGTCATACGAGGGTGTCTCAGAGCGGTGCTCCCAGGGCCTGTCACTTCTGGGTGCAGCTGGAATGCCTCTGGGAAGTTCAGGGTTCCGATGTGAAGGTCGTACCATTCACCTATTCCAGTCACAGAGGACCATGGACCAGGGAAAGCAGTGAGATTGAGAGGCATGTAGATGTAGATGTGCAAAGTTCTTTCATAGTGATTATTTACATAGTCTGTCCCTTCCCCCGAACTAACTCTGTGCGACTACACCCATTCCAACTCAGTAGTCCTCTATCTTTCTACTCCGGTGCCTTGCGCTCATTCTAGGTGTCCCCTCAGAGCGCACATCAGAAATGGAGATGGCCTGTTGCCTTCTGCGCCTCTGGATTGTGGAGCCCTTGGTAGCTGTCCTCTGGCGGGTCTGGACCTGGAAGGCCCTGGCCTTCGAGTGTCACAGGTGGAGCTGTGTCACCCTGTTCTGCCTGCTGCCCAGGAGGTGTGCCGGAGTCAGGAGGGGGTGGGGGGTTGGGGGGGGGGGGGGGGGGGGAGATTCAGAAGGGCTGAAGACTGCCAGATTTTCCCTGGTGGAAGGCCTCAGGATGGGCTCTAGCTCTTCCTCCTCCCTTGGGGTTCTCCCTGGCCCCTGGGTTCCTCCATGAGACGGAGAGGCATCTGGAGTGACTGCCAGTCCTGGAGTCCCACCATTGTCTGAACCATGATGCCAAAACCCTCGTCCATGGTCCACTGTGACTGGAACATGTTCCTCAGCAGGTGGCCCGTGCTCCCGGTGCTCTCAGTCATGGTCCTGTGAGACTGGGCCAAGCTCTGGAGCATCAAAGCAAATCCGCGCATGTTCTTGTATGACTGGGCCTCAGCCATGGACATTACAGAGTGAGCCAGGCCTTGGACGTCGACAGACATGGCTTGGACATCTTACCTCAGGCTTTTCCACTGCAGGACTCCATCTTTGTAGTGTTGGCCTGGGTGCCACACATTGCTTGCACCATCTCCTGTGAGGGAAGGCTACTGGACTCCTCCAGTTGGCCCTGCAATCACTGGAATATTTCTGACACCCCCTCCTCTAAATGCTGGCTCTGCATCTGCATCTGGACCAGTGATGGGATCACCTTTTCCAGAGGACGGACATCTGGCTTGGGGGCAGCTGTTGCCTGGGATGTGCTACAGCAGCTGTGTGGTGCTCAGCAGCCAATGTTTCAGAAGCCTGCTCACTAACATGTCCCATCGAAGTGAGTGTCTTTGTGCTGGTAGATGGTGCTGGCGAAAGCAGTGCCGAAATCCTGGTGTCTGAGGGGTTGGACCGGGGCAGTGACACCGGATGACCTGGCCTCATGGGGTGGAGATCCTGGAAGATGAAGGACACAGGGTCAGCTTTTGTGAATAACAAGGCTGTGTGAGAGGAGAGACTCGCTTGCGATAGCACATCTGAATAAAGTTGCATCGGCTTCTCACTTCTTCAGGACAGGCTGACCTGGCTGTCCACCACTGCTCGCTCAGGGCCTCCCTCGATCCGTCAGCCTCTCCTCAATGTGGGCCATGTCATGGGGCGGGCGCGACAGGAAACCCCCCCTGATGATTGCGTGACCCAGACTGCTCTGTGCTACAACCCACAAGAACAATTTTGCTAGGAAACACCTAGACATATTTGGCTTGAGGCTTGTTTTATTTGGTGTTGGAAGCAAATCAATTTCCTCCCGGCGCTCTGATTTCCTCCCACAAAGATGTGCTGTTAGGTGAATTGGACATTGTGAATTCTCCGAATAGGCGCCGGAGTGTGGCGGCTCGGGGATTTCACAGTAACTTCATTGCAGCGTTAATGTAAGCTTACTTGTGATAATAAAGATTATTATTAAAGATTATTATTAATCTAATGGGCCCAACAAATAGTCCGAGTACACGTGAAGACTCGGCAAGATATCTGGGCGCATAGAAATGCTGCCAGCAGAAAAAGAAAACACTCCAAACTTCTGAAGTGATATTTAACGGTGTGTCAGAGCCTCAAGAGCTTACGACATTAAAAGGATGGACGATTTACTTAATGGAAGCCTTATTGATGAAATGTCTTACTAGTCATAGCTGGTAAATGGCTCCTTAGAAGATTATTGGAGAGAAGATTAATAAATCAAGTATTTGGTCTCACAGGAATGGTTCGTATTGTCATAGGTTGTCTTTTGCAATGTGTCGTGTCACGGTGAAGACAGAACGCCCCGAAATGATTGCATGGACTTTACCTCACCAAAGATTTTACAGTTGGCAGGTTGACTTTGGATATTGCCTGGGTTCAAAAACTCAATGCAGCCTCATAGATTTCATGTCACAGAGCTCTTACAGCCTTAGGTTGTCTCTTGGTCCCCGCAGTGTGCTAATGCATTCCGAAAACCTGACATCACCTTCTAGGTTTCATGCAACAAAGTGTCTCTCGCTTCAGCGTGTTCTTCTCAATAAAACAATAGACTCGTAAAGCTATCCATGCAATAACAGTACAGACATTTTCCCTCATATATTCCGACAAAAGGAATAAAAGGGGCAATAAAGTAGATGATAAAAATAACTATGGGCGCGATTCTCCGCAAATGCGGGGAGTCGTAAAGGCTGCCATGAAACTGGCCGTGTTTCACGGCAGCCTCCGCGCCCCCTCCCGGGACCCGATTCTCCCCCCCCGGGCGGGGCTAGCAGCGGGGCCCCGTGAACCACGGCATTGCGGCCTTAGCGACCGTCGCTAAGTCCGCGCGGCAAGCGTCACGCCGGCTCCAACCCGCGCATGCACGGGGCCGTCATCTCCCTCGGCCGCCCCGCGGACTGATCCTGCGGGGCGGCGGAGGGAGAAAGAGTGCGTCCGTTACCGACGCACTGCCCGCGATCGGTGCCCACCGATCGCGGGCCCATGCCCCCCTTGGCACGGCCGTGGTACTGCCGTGCCAATCGGGGCCCTGGATGCCCAGCAGGTGTGTTTGTTGCCGTAAAAACAGCCGTAAAGGCCTGGGAACTCGGCCCATCGGCCTGGGGAGAATCGCTGTTCGCCGTAAAAAACGGCGAGCAGCGATTCGTGTCGTGGGGCGGCCGTGGGGGGGGGGGGGGGGGGAGAATAGCGGGAGGGCGTGAAAAATGCCAGGGACGCCCACCCGCTATTCTCTGACCCGTCGTGGGCAGCGGAGAATCGCGCCCTATGTTCCTATTGATATTTCTTCGTAATGTAGAATTTGCCAAATTTTAATAAACTGATTTTCTTGATTAGTTTCAACTGCTTATGGGGGTCAGTCTATTTTCACCACTCTAAGGGGATCATATTGTTTCAGGTGGGGTGGGCATATTGATTGCAGTGTGTGACATACCACAAACTGCATGGGACAGGTCAAGTGGACCAGAGAATCTACTCCTCTCCATCTCTGTCTAACAAAATTAAATCCCATTCTCTACATCATGAACAATGAACGGACTGAGCATTTTGTAAAGGACCTCCACATCTCTGCAGATATTTTTCTGGGATTGGATTGGATTGGATTTGTTTATTGTCACGTGTACCGAGGTACAGTGAAAAGTGTTTTTCTGCAAGCAGCTCAACAGATCATTCAGTACATGGGAAGAAAAGGGAATTGAACAAAATTCAAGAAAATACATGAGAATACATAATAGGGCAACACAAGATATACAATGTAACTACTTAAGCATTGGCATCGGATGAAGCAGACAGGGTGTAGTGTTAATGAGGTCAGTCAATAAGAGGGTCGTTTAGGAGTCTGGTGACAGTGGGGAAGAAGCTGTTTTTGAGTCTGTTCGTGCGTGTTCTCAGACTTCTGTATCTCCTGCCCGATGGAAGAAGTTGGAAAAGTGAGTAAGCCGGGTGGGATGGATCCTTGATTATGCTGCCTGCTTTCCCCCGGCAGCGGGAGGTGTAGATGGAATCAATGGATGGGAGGCAGGTTCGTGTGATGGATTGGGCGGTATTCACGACTCTCTGAAGTTCCTTGCGGTCCTGGGCTGAGCAGCTGCCATACCAGGCTGTGATGCAGCCCGATAGGATGCTTTCTATAGTGCATCTGTAAAAGTTGGTAAGGGTTAATGTGGACATGCCGAATTTCCTTAGTTTCCTGAGGAAGTATAAGCGCTGTTGTGCTTTCTTGGTGATAGCGTCGACGTGAATGGACCAGGACAGATTTTTGGTGATGTGCACCCCTAGGAATTTGAAACTGCTAACCATCTCCATCTCGGCCCCGTTGATGCTGACAGGGGTGTGTACAGTACTTTGCTTCCTGAAGTCGATGACCAGCTCTTTAGTTTTGCTGGCATTGAGGGAGAGATTGTTGTCGTTACACCACTCCACTCGGTTCTCCATCTCCCTCCTGTATTCGGACTCGTCGTTATTCGAGATCCGGCCCACTACGGTCGTATCGTCAGCAAACTTGTAGATGGAGTTGGAACCAAGTTTTGCCACGCAGTCGTGTGTGTACAGGGAGTAGAGTAGGGGGCTAAGTACACAGCCTTGCGGGGCACCGGTATTGAGGACTATTGTGGAGGAGGTATTGGTGTTCATTCTTACTGACTGTGGTCTGTTGGTCAGAAAGTCAAGGATCCAGTTGCAGAGTGGAGAGCCAAGTCCTAGGTTTTGGAGCTTTGATATGAGTTTGGCTGGGATTATGGGTGTTGAATTCTACCGGCCAGATCGCGCGAGCCTGGTGAAAGTATCCCGCCCCTTTGAACGCCTCAGCGTGGACTTCAAAGGGCCCCTCCCCTCCACCTACCGCAACACCTACATCCTTAGTGTGGTCGATGAATTTTCTAGGTTCCCCTTCGCCATCCCATGCCCGGATATGACGTCTGCCACCGTCACCAAGGCCCTGGATTCCATTTTCGCCCTGTTCGGTTTCCCCGACTACATCCACAGTGACAGGGGATCCTCGTTCATGAGCGATGAGCTGGGTCATTTCCAGGGGGCATAGAAATCTGCCCCCTCTTGGTCTTTTCAACGCCGTAGCCTTTGGACCATTAATTGGCTTGAGGCGGTCCATCTGCCCACCCCCCGTTGAAGAGGATTCCTGCTTTCGAGAGATGTTGGTCAATCAAATGACTCATAGCTCTTGGAGACAGCAGCTCCACCAGGAGTGGTGGCCAGTGTTGGGACTGCAACAGTGTCAGTGTCAGAGATGGAGCCTGGACTTTTAAGCTGATTGTGGGGTCTCACCGGGACCAGGCTGGTTAGCATGGCGGTGGGAGAAAGGAGAGTTTACAGCCTTGGTGGACAGGGGAGTCATACCTGGCACAAAGGAAGATGATTGAGGTTGTTGGAGGTCAATATCAGCAGGTCAATAGGGCAGCACGGTAGCATTGTGGATAGCACAATTGCTTCACAGCTCCAGGATCCCAGGTTCGATTCCGGCTTGGGTCACTGTCTGTGCAGAGTCTGCACATACTCCCCGTTTGTGCGTGGGTTTCCTCCGGGTGCTCCGGTTTCCTCCCACAGTCCAAAGATGTGCAGGTTAGGTGGATTGGCCATGATAAATTGCCCTTAGTGTCCAAAATTGTCCTTACTGTTGGGTGGGGTTACTGGGTTATGCGGATATGGTGGAGGTGTTGACCTGTTGACCTTGGGTAGGATGCTCTTTCCAAGAGCCGGTGCAGACCCGATGGGCCAAATGGCCTCCTTCTCCACTGTAAATTCTATGATAATTACCTCAGTTCTAGGACATCACTGCAGGAGTTCCTCAGGGGAGTGTCCTAGGCCCGAGCATCTTCAGCTGTTACATCAATGACCTCCATTCCAGCATAAGGTCAGAAGTGGGGATGTGCGCTGATGACTGCACAATGTTCAACACCATTCGTGACTCCTCAGATAATGAAGCTGTTTGTGTCCAAATGCAGCAAGACCTGGATAATATCCAGATCTTGGGCTGACAATGGTCAAGTAGCATTCACACCACACCATACCAGGAAATGATCATCTCCAACAAGAGAGAATCTAACCATCATTTTTTCACATTCAATGGCATTACTATTGCTGAGTCCCCCCACTAGCAGCTTGCTGGGGGTTATCATCAACCAGAAACTTAACTGGACCAGCCAAGGATCAGATGGTTCTGGAATGGGGGCCACAACTGTGCTGGGATTTCCTGAAGTCTACTGCCTGTGTTGTTTAAAGGTTCTTAGAGGGCTGTGTCAGTCTGATGTCTGTGGTATGGAGCAGCTGTGGGCTTCATGGGATGGGTGCGATGGGAGTTAACGATAGATGAGACCCTGAAAGAGAAGGCAATAAAGTGTCCAGTCTAGGGGTTGTGGGGTTGGGCAGGGTGTCCCATGAGGCATGACAGCAATGGGACCTCAGAACCACGCAGCCTGAGTAAGAAGGGTGCCTTTTAGCTCTATGTCTCCCTGAAGCAGAAAGCAATTGTGCCCCCGAACATTCCTGACACTCCTGCTCGTCAAACTAATTGGCCATCAAGAGTTAACCCTTCACAAAGTCAGCTGCCCACAGTCTTAATGGCAGTATCCCTTTAAGGGGCAGCCCCTTATACTTTAGTTTAATTGGTTTCACACAAAATAGTTGGAAGTCAAGGAATGGGATGAATAATCCGGGTTCGAGGCTAAATGCTTGGGCGCACAGGATCGAGAGGCGCTGCGATTACTTAGGTACTGAACCCCAATGCCTGCCAGTGAGGATACAATAGGCCCCCAAGGCAGATATCGCCGTCCCGTTAATCCACCCATTAGGGATGTGCGAGCACATAGCCCTCCTGTCTGAACCCTCACTGTCAGAGGGAATAAGTCATGATGTGGAGATGCCGGCG
The DNA here is from genome assembly GCF_902713615.1 of Scyliorhinus canicula. Classification (NCBI taxonomy): domain Eukaryota; kingdom Metazoa; phylum Chordata; class Chondrichthyes; order Carcharhiniformes; family Scyliorhinidae; genus Scyliorhinus; species Scyliorhinus canicula. The sequence goes on along the minus strand of NC_052148.1, from coordinate 269,121,837 downwards.
TTGGACTGGGGTGAGCACAGTAAGAAGTCTTACAACACCAGGTTAAAGTCCAACAGGTTTGTTTCAAACACGAGCTTTCGGAGCACGGCTGAAGAAGGAGCCGTGCTCCGAAAGCTCGTGTTTGAAACAAACCTGTTGGACTTTAACCTGGTGTTGTAAGACTTCTTACAGAGGGAATAAGGGAGGAGATAGCCAGACAGGTGGCCAAAGCTGAATACGATTGGGTGAGGGCATAGGTCGGGGCCAGTCATGCAAAGGAGACAAGAGGACACCTGAGCTGCGAGCGAGCGGTAGCCACCAAACAAGGTGTGGAACTGGGTGTTTACAGGTCTGGGAGGCCAATCGAGGAACTGATGTTATCCAGTTACAACACCAACCTGTCTGCCCCTCTCTCTCTCTCTCATCTCTTTCAGGTAACCAATCGACATTGGTATGGAGCCAATGGAGCTGGTTATTCTTATTACAGCGCTGGGTGACTCCCAGCAGCAAAGAGCGGCGTTACCCACGGAAGACCGGTGACAGTAGACCAGGGTCTGCAGGGCAGGCTCTCGGGGTGTACAGGACCCAGTGTCCTACATGGAGCTGTTGGCCAACATGTACATGTAGAGTGAGGTCAGTCTATAAAAGGACTTGGCACTTTATTCAGTTTTACCTGGACCCAGGCCCAGAAAGATGAGGGGACTATGGAATTCAGCACCATAGCTTGTCTGCCACAGGTACAGGGGAAAATTGATTGCATGTTGCTCTACATGCCCTGTGGCATCAGGGAGTCTCCTTCATAGAGAGGAAGGGGTTCCACTCACGTAAGTGTCCGTTTTCCAGGGAGCGTGCCTGAAAGTTACACCATAGAGCAATCACAGATCCCTGGCATTTTCGAGGATCACCCAGGCTGCAGGGATGGCTTGTCTGGGACTAGAGATATCCCTTAAGGTCTTGGCCGACGATGCTAATGCGGAGGCCAGAGACCATTGCTGAGATCCGAAGGATGGTGCATGTGATACCTGTAATACTGCATCTGTGTCCTCCTCTCAGATCTCCTCTGAGGAGGTGTCAAAGGTGGGCCAGGCTCCCTCGGTTCATATTCCTGCAAGAACAAGGGACATTCTTTTAGTACACGGCCTGGTCAAGTGTTTGGACAACACTGAACCCACTTGAGACTGGTCATCTGGATGAAGGTGCGGTGGCTCCTCATTTTTCTCTCGTAGGCCCAGCTTGCTCTCAGCTCAGGCTACTTCCTGCTCCTCCCCTGCGGGACCCAGGGATCTCTCCGAGCACAGAGTCGGGGTCCACAGCTCGGGCCTCCCACCGCTCGTCTTCTCTCGCTCACGGCGGGTTGTGGGTGAGCTTCTCCTGCAGGGACGCACATGGGGATCATGTGAGCTGGATGCCTGGCGGGTCAGAGGTCGATGACACCTGGCACGTGTGGGCATTGCACGTGAGCAGGACGAGTTCTCATGAAGAGTGCGGGGGAGATTAGAGGTGGGAGTTCGGGTGTTGGGGCCCTGCGATGTGTTGGCATGTGGGATCGAGGTGACGTTCCTGGGGGTGATGGAAGGGGGGAGCACAGAGAGGAGATGGGGACCACTTACCCTGGCAAAATGGAGTAGGCCATCATCTTCTTTTTCTGCGTTGCACACCTGCCCTCTCGGGCAAGCTGCTGGCACTGACCAGTGTTGCACCGTCTCGCAGGAGGGCCTCCTGCCAGCCCGAGGGTACATTGTTGTCGGCCTCTGCTCCACGGCATCCAAAAAAATGGCTGAGTTCCCCTTCTCAAATCCAGGAGCTGGTTTCCTCGCTGCCATCCTCCTGACTTGAATGAGAGAAAGTGTTGTGGACCCATTTGTGAAAGAGAATATAGGAGCAGGACGAGGCCATTCAGCCCTTAGAACCTGCTCCATCATTCGATATGGCCAAGGCTGATCCTTCATTTCAACACCATACTCCCATACTGTCCCCATGCACTTTGACACCTTCAGAGTCTTCAGCATAGTCAGTGACTGGGGTTGGGGAGCAGGCGCCAGCGTGGAAGGGGTGCGCACACTGAGCAGGATGAGTGGGATTAGTGTTGGATGCGAGGGAAGAGCTGCATGCAGACTCATGATTGGATGGGTGGGTGGGGGGGGGGGGGTTGTTGTGGTTAGGGTTGCACAAGAGGCAGGGGCACACAGGGACTCATGACTGGGGGGAGGGGGTGGTGGGTGGGTGGCGGTATGGGACCATGCAGATGGCCGTGGGATGGCGAGGGAAGGGGTCCACATGGGGCACAGGAACACTCACAGCGATGGGTTTAGAGGGGAGGACAGAAATGTCCACAGTAATCACCGGGGGCTCCAGGATAATGCAGCGCTCCTTTCCCAGGATGGGGAAATCAGATGCTTTGTGCCTCACGTTTTCCATGTGGGGGAGAAAGGAATATCGTCCAGATTACACGGCTGGGGCCGGTGGGAATTGCACCATTTTCTCGCCGAAAATGACTCTTTGGATGTGACTTCCAGGCCCGTTCCCCATGGACGCAAATCCCGTTATGGCCGCTAACTCTCGCGATAAGGCCATAACGAGATTGGCATCAGCGAGAACCCAGAAACCAACGTCCCCAACCCTTTCCCACTGACAGAGGCAGGTTCACCTCCAGTGAACCTGATTGCCATGCATTTAAAATCAATGCCATTACGCCACTGCTTCCGGATACGCCGTATGTGCGCCACCCCCCCGGAACAGGCGTGATGTCACACTTGAGTGGTGGGGGGGGGGGGGGAATTACTCTTGGTTTCCAAAATCGGAAATCAGTCATGATGACCATTCCAGGGGCTCAGAGGTCAGAGGTGAGTAAAGGCCCCGGGTGGTGAGTGACATTGCTGCCCTCTGCGGAGGGGCGGAGGGGCGGAGGGGCGGAGGGGCGGAGGGGCGGAGGGGCGGAGGGGGTGTGTGTGGAATACATAGGTCGGTCGGGGGGGGGGGGGGGGGGGGGGGGGGTCTCATGCCCTGATGCCGGTAATGATGATGGTCTGTAACTTCAATCTGAGATCAGGGTGCCTGTGGTGGTATGATTAGCTTAGCTGCCTGCCATTGGTGCAGGACACCAGCTTACCATTGGCCCTGGTCGGCCATGTGCCTCTCGACCGGTTGGTTGAGACCTGTCATGTGACGGCTCACCGATTGGTCGAGAGGCTGAGTTAACCCCACCTCCAGGGCGGGGTATAAATACCCAGTACTCCCGGCGGTCGTCCTTCTACTGTAATCGACCGCAGGGCTAACATCTAGTATATTAAAGCCATACTTTTGTTCAGCAACTCGTCTCGCATTCAACGCCTGGGCCAATGTCCCCAGCCGTGCTGCAGCGCCCTGGGCCTCCTGGCACGCTTCCCCACCGCCATCCGCCGCTCCCGACCCCCCTCAGGCCTGCGCCGCGGGATGCCCCGACAAATCCGCGGGGCCCCGCTGCTATTTCTGTGGGCTTGCCAAACACCCTCGCCCGCGCTGCCCGGCCCGCTCCGGCCTTTGTAAGAGCTGCGGGAAGAAGGGCCATTTTACAACGGGCTACCAGGCCACCTCGGTCGCTGCTGTGCCGCGCAGCGACCAGGGATCTCCTCCTCCGGGCCCTTCCGTGCCCTTCCAGCGCACCGCGTCAATCTCCCCCCCCACCCCCGGGACCCTGTGCGCCTCTCTGCCCCCCGCTCTCAGCCGCTCCGATCGGCCCGCCGGCACCGCTAACCCCACCCCCAGCAACCACGAGGGTCCTGCGGGCGCCGCCATCTTGGGCCCCGGATGCCACGTGCGGGTCCTGGGCGCCGTATTTCCGCCATGGTAAACGAGATTGCGAAATACAAAGTCTTCTCCACGGTGGACCTCAAGTCCGTTTATCACCAGCTCCCCATCCACGCGAGTGACCGCAAGTACACCGCGTTCGAGGCAGATGGGCGCCTCTATCACTTCCTTAGGGTTCCATTCGGTGTCACAAATGGGGTCTCAGTCTTCCAACGGGAGATGGACCGAATGGTCAACAAGTACCATGACACCAACCTCCGAAAATTCCTCCAAACTGCGAAACTTCTTAACCTAACTTACAATAAGGATAAGTGCGTGTTTAGCACCGACCGTCTACCCATCCTCGGCTATGTAGTGCATAACGGAGTGATAGGCCCTGACCCCGAACGCATGCGCCCCCTGATGGAACTCCCTCTCCTCAATACCCTCAAATCCCTCAAACGCTGCCTGGGTTTCTGCGCTTACTACGCCCAATGGGTTCCCAATTACGCCGACAAGGCCCGTCCCCTCATTCAAACCATGACCTTCCCGCCGTCGACAGAGGCCTGCCAGGCCTTTAGCCGCATCAAAGCGGACATCGCAAAGGCCACGATGCGCGCCATCGACGAGTCCCTCCCCTTCCAGGTCGAGAGCGATGCATCAGAAGTAGTTCTGGCGGCCACCCTGAACCAAGCGGGCAGACCTGTGGCCTTCTTCTCCAGAACCCTCCAGGCTTCCAAACTCCGCCACTCCTCAGTGGAAAAGGAAACCCAGGCCATAGTGGAAGCTGTGCGACATTGGAGGCACTATTTGGCCGGCAGGAAGTTTACCCTCCTCACAGACCAACGGTCAGTAGCCTTCATGTTCGATAATGCACAGAGGGGCAAGATTAAGAACGACAAGATCTTGCGGTGGCAGATCGAGTTGTCCACGTACAACTATGATATCTTGTATCGTCCTGGGAAGCTCAATGAGCCTCCTGATGCCCTGCCCCGCGGTACCTGCGCCAGCGCGCAGATAGACCGCCTCCGCTCCCTCCACGCGGACCTCTGCCATCCAGGGGTGACCCGTTTCTATCATTTCATAAAGACCTGCAACCTGCCCTACTCCATCGAGGAAGTCAGGACAGTAACCCGTGACTGCCACATCTGCGCAGAGTGCAAACCGCACTTCTACCGCCCCGAGCGCGCGCATCTGATCAAACCATCCCGCCCCTTCGAACGTCTCAGCATAGACTTCAAGGGGCCCCTTCCCTCTAGCAACCGCAACATTTACTTCCTGACGGTGATCGATGAGTACTCCCGCTTCCCCTTCGCCATTCCCTGCCCCGACATGACCACATCGACCGTCATTAAGGCCCTCCTCTCCATTTTCTCCCTGTTCGGCTACCCCGCGTACATACACAGCGATCGGGGGTCCTCCTTTATGAGCGACGAGCTGCGTCAATTCCTGCTCGACAGGGGCATCGCCTCTAGCAGGACGAACAGCTATAACCCCCGGAGTAACGGACAGGTCGAGCGGGAGAATGGTACCATCTGGAAGACCATCCTACTGGCTCTCTGGTCCAGAGATCTCCCTATTTCCCGATGGCAAGAGGTTATCCCCGATGCCCTACATTCTATCCACTCACTCCTCTGTACCACAACAAATCAGACACCTCATGAACGTCTTCTTGTTTTCCTCAGGAAGTCGTCCTCCGGATCCCCTCTCCCGACGTGGCTGGCCGCCCCTGGACCCATCTTGCTCCGAAAGCATGTGCGGGTGCACAAGTCCGACCCTTTGGTGGAACAAGTCCAGTTACTCCACGCTAACCCGCAGTATGCATACGTGGAGTACCCCAACGGTCGGCAGGACACGGTCTCCCTCCGGGACCTGGCACCCGCCGGCATGCAGCCTTCCCCCCCTTCGCCACAGACCCTCCCCGCCCCTTTTCCCCCAGCGGCCCACCCAGGCCACCCCTTCCCCATCCATGGCGTCTCCACCACCAGCCCGGGGTACAGAGACAGTTCAAGGACCATCGCTCCCGGAGTCCAGGACATCAGCTGAACCACCACCATCGGCTGAACCAACGTCACCAACTCCCCTGCGGCGGTCTGCCAGGACGTCACGGGCAACGAAAAGGCTGATCGGGTCTATTTAACTTCAACACCATCATGGATCTTGTATGGACACTATGTACTGTTGCTAAATGTCTGGGCTAGTGGGAAGCCAAGGATACATTTTTTTTCTCCTTACTACTCATACCACCAGTTCTTCCCCCCCCCCTCCCCCAGCTCTCGTTGAAAACCCCCCTCCCCCCCCCCCCCCGGCTTCTTTCTCCGCAAGGGGCGAATGTGGTGGTATGATTAGCATAGCTGCCTGCCATTGGTGCAGGACACCGGCTTACCATTGGCCCTGGTCGGTCATGTGCCTCTCGACCGGTTGGTTGAGACCAGTCGTGTGACGGCTCCATGATTGGTCGAGAGGCTGAGTTAACCCCGCCTCCAGGGCGGGGTATAAATACCCAGTACTCCCGGCGGTCGTCCTTCTACTGTAATCGACCGCAGGGCTTAACATCTAGTATATTAAAGCCATACTTTTGTTCAGCAACTCGTCTCGCGTTCAATTGATGTACATCAGTGCCCTTTAAAACGGAGCCCCAGTCGCGGTGGAGGGGGGGCTTTGCCAGTGCCCCCGAAGAATGACAGCACAGATCACTCCCCCCCTCTTTTTTCAGACAAGATCAGAAGGTGTGTAGAGAAACCCTGTTTCTCTGGGGGGGGGGGGGGGGGGGGGGAACACATGCTGGTTTCCAGTCAGAACCTGGCACTTTTCTATTTTGGGGGAAAATATCGCCGTTTGTCATTTTATCTGAAAGTAATGCCCTGTAGCTACAAGAGCAGGTCAAAGGCTAGGAATCCTGCAGAGAGTAACTCACCTCTTGACCCCCCCAAAAGCCTGCCCGTCATCTACAAGCCACGAGTGAGGAGTGTAATGGAATCCTACCCACTTGCCTGGATGAGTGCAGCTCCAACAACACTCAAGAAGCTCCACACCATCCAGGTCAAAGCAGCTTGTTTGACACCCCATCCAGAAACATTCACTCCCTTCAACACCGATGAACAGCGGCAGCCGTGTGTTCCATCTACAAGATGTACTGCAGGAACTCACCAAGGCTCCTTCGGCAGCACCTTCCAAACCCACAACGTTACCATGACGGGCAACACGGTAACACAGTGGTTAGCACTGTTGCTTCACAGCTACGAGGTCCCAGGTTCAATTCCCGGCTTGGGTCACTGTCTGTGTGGAGTCTGCACGTTCTCCTTGTGTCTGCGAGGGTTTCCTCCGGGTGCTCCGGTTTCCTCCCACAAGTCCCGAAAGACGTGCTGTTAGGTGAATTGAACATTCTGAGTTCTCCCTCTGTGTACCCGAACAGGCGTCGGAGTGTGGCGAGCAGGGGATTTTCACAGTAACTTCATTGCAGTGTTAATGTATGCCTACTTGCGACACTATTAAAGATTATTATTATTATATTGTTATTATCTAGAACCAGAAAGCAGTCGATACATGGGAACTTCACCACTTGGAAGTTCCTCTCCAGGCCCAAATAATTCACCAACCTGATTTGGTCGCTGTCGCTGGGGCAAAATTCTGAAACTCCCTCCCTAACGGCACTGAGGGTGTACCTACACCACATGGACTGCAACAGTTCAAGGAGGCAGCTCCCCACCACCTTGTCAAGGGCAATTAGGGATGGCCGAGCCAGCGATGCCCATATAATGAATTTAAACAATGCAGCCATTGGAAAAGCTTGAGGGGACGTCCGCTGGGCACAGTTGTGGCATCCCTTTGTCCCTTGATCAGCCACCAGCTCACCTAGTGAGACATGCCAGGTTAGGCAGAAGTATATCAGAAGTGGCAGGATTAAGTTGTCAGTGATTGACCACTCTCAAACTCAAATGGCCTCAGGCAGGAGGGCAAACCTTGTGACTCTCACCCGTCGTTGATAACATTTCAGTTGAGGTTCTGGGTGTGGTCGAGGGGGATGTAGACACTGATGACAGCACTCACTGCATGCTAACAAATTGTAACCCCTTCCTCCCCCACCCAAGGGCGCTCAGGGACCCTGAACATCTGCCCCACTATTGGGAGTCACTTTTGAAATAGGAAACAGGCAATAATGAATCAGCAAACCATTTAAAAATGTTTCACTTCCATCGAATTCGTTAGAACTTTGAAACAGGAGAGATACAAAACAGACAGCTTGTCCTTTATCAGCTGTTTTACACGCACACAAAGCTGACATTAGCCTTATTCAGTGAATAATAATGATAATGGGGTTATTTTCCTGGCTTTGAGTGAAAATACATTGCCTCATGTGAGATATATAGACCTGGAAGATCCTTGATTTAATCACTGTGCTCCGATAGCTCATTCCAGGCAAGGTTGGCATCTGAAATCGCTTGGTTTGGCCTCCGCATTTTCAGGGGTGATGGTGTGTTACAGTTTCCTCAGCGAGTCCAGCTTCTTACAGTTGCAGCATACACCTTTCCAGACGTGCTGCCGTCTGGAACGACAGATCGTGGTGGGAAAGGCTCCAATTTGCTTACCATCGCATGAATCTCTCCCACTCTTACCGCATGCCATTGGCGTATGTTGGAAGGAATTGCAGGTTCACACTCAACCTGCCTGACTGCATTCATAAATTCATCAGATGTAGGAGCAGAATTAGGCCATTTGGCCCATCGAGTCTGCTCCGCCATTCAATCATGGCAGATATCGTCCTGGCCTTAACTCCATCGTCCTGCCAGTTCTCCATAACACGTTGTTGTATCTGTAAAGCCTCAGATACGTTCGACCAGTTCATTCACTCAGAGCTCAAAGGTTTTACCCGGTGTCTTTAATAACGAGGAGAACAAGCCACAAACACAAATGTGAGTTCAACAATATCTATGACGCACAATTTCCCCGTATACTACCCACAAATATAATCCAGAGGTACCCAGGATCGGCCTATACTACCCGTAAGGATGGCTTGGTAGGTCGTGGATTTGATCCATGAGCCCCTCTGGTCTGTTGTCATGAAGGTGGTTCTGACACGCTGTTTCTTCCTTCTCTGGTCAGCCGCCTTTAGTGCCCCTGTGTGGAGTCTTTGGGTGCCTGTTTTGATCCCCCCTCCCCCCGTGCCCTTTTCCCATTTCCTCTGGCTTTCTGCCAATGAGGCTTCAGGAGGGAGTCTCAGCACCCAATGGTTTGGTTAATGACCATTTGACAGACCACCTGAGCCCACCCCAGGTGTCCATCTCTGGTGGGTGGGGTATGCGCTGAACATAACCTGCTCCCTTATCAGATAACAGCAAAAACTCGGGGTGACAGAAAGTCTGACCCGATCTGGGCTATTGACAATAGACCTGTGAATATCAATAATGTGTGATGATCTCCTGATCATTGATTGACAGGGCAGATCCAGACATGTTCTGGCAGCTTGTGTGTCGGTTGTGTACTCAAACTTGACCAGTTCAATGCCCATGGTGCTCTGTGCTGCAGTGTCTGTGGCTTGATTTAAAGTGCCCAATTCTTTCATTTAAAATACCCAATTTTAATCGGGCCTAAATCTAGGTCTTGCTCGGTCACCACAACTTCGACCACAACTTCGGTCACCACCACACGAGGAAGCATCCGCTCCAAGTCTACTTTATCCATACCTGATACCATCTTGATTAGATCCCCCCCCCCCCCCCCCCCCCATTCTTCTAAACTCTTGAGAGTATGGGCCTAAACTGTTCAATCTCTCCTCACGCGACAGGCCCCTCATCTCTGGAATGAACCTAGTGAACGGCCTCTGAACTGCCTGCAATGCCCTCAAATAAGGGGACAAAAACTGTGCTCAATACTCCAAGTGTAGTCTGACCAATGCCTTGTTTAGTTGCAACACTTCCTTACCTTTATAATCAATTCCTTTAGCTATAAATGTCAACATTCCATTCACTTTCTTTATTATCTGCGGTACCTACATACTAGTTTTCTGTGATTCGTGAACGATGACCCCCAGGTCCCTGCCCCGAATGGCCTCCTTCTGTACTGTGAATTCTATGATTCTAGGAACTGAGTGGTTTGTTCGGTCATTTCAGAGAGAAGTCAAGAGTCAACCACGCTGCTGTGGGCCTGGAGTCACATGTAGGCCAGACCAGGTAAGGACGTCAGATTTCCTTTCCTAAAGGGCATTGTGAACCAGATGGGTTATTACAAGAATCAACAACAGTTTCATGGTTATCTTTACTGAGACAAGCTTCATTTTCCAGATTTCATTAGTTGAATTTAAATTCTACCAGCTCCCACGTCTTCAGGCATTACGCTGGGCCTCTGGGTTACTATCCTAGTGTTATTACCGCTGTGCCACCATCTCCCCATTTTAATTGGCTCGTGAAATAATTAAATTGGACACGTGCGTCTGCTCGGTGGGAAGCTACTCTGCATCAAGTCCTACAACTGCAAAGTTGCCCCAGCACTGTGTCTGTGCCAGGGAGCCATCTTGATGTGTCTGCTCACTACGTTCCCAGCACCCACTGTTTCTCGGCCTGCCACCCTGGGAACCAGAGCAATCAAACCCGATGTTTCTTTTCCACAACCTTTCATCGGAACTGGCTGAAGCCAGAGATTCAATAGTTTATTTTTTAAGCGAGCACAGAGAGAGATGGGGGTCTTGTTCCTCCACGGGTAGCACATCTGCCTCTGCCTCGGAAACTCCAGGTTCAAGTCCAACTCCAGGAGTTGTTGCCCACGGGAGGCGTGTTGGGGACATTGCCAGACAAACTGATAATTAATCTGCTAATCCTGCTAATACACCCATGGTGAACAGGAGAGTTTCCTGGCCAACCATGCTTGATATGGAGAGATGCCCTTTTTTTGAAATATGAAATAGATAGATAGATAGAGAAATACAGCACAGAACAGGCCCTTCGGCCCACGATGTTGCGCCGAACTTTTGTCCTAGGTTAATCATAGAATTTTGGACAATTTGTCATGGCCAATCCACCCAACCTGCACATCTTTGGACTGTGGGAGGAAACCGGAGTACCCGGAGGAAACCCACGCAGTCACGGGGAGGATGTGCAGACTCCACACAGACAGTGACCCAAGTCGAAATCGAACTTGGGACCCTGGAGCTGTGAAGCAATTGTGCTATCCACAATGCTACCGTGCTGCCCTTAAGAAGTTAACCTACACTCCCTTATTCTACCCTAATCCAAGTACCTATCCAATAGCCGCTTGAAGGTCCATAAATTTTCCGACTCAACTACTACCACAGGCAGTGCATTCCATGCCCCCACTACTCTCTGGGTAAAGAACCTACCTCTGACATCCCCTCTATATCTTCCACCATTTATCTTAAATTTATGTCCCCTTGTAATGGTGTGTTCCACCCGGGGAAAAAGTCTCTGACTGTCTACTCTATCTATTCCCCTGATCATCTTATAAACCTCTATCAAGTCGCCCCTCATCCTTCTCCGTTCTAATGAGAAAAGGCCTAACACCCTCAATCTTTCCTCGTATGACCTACTCTCCATTCCAGGCAACATCCTGGTAAATCTCCTTTGCACCTTTTCCAAAGCTTCCACATCCTTCCTAAAATGAGGTGACCAGAACTGCACACAGTACTCCAAATGTGGCCTGACCAAGGTTTTGTACAGCTGCATCATCACCTCACGGCTCTTAAATTCAATCCCTCTGCTAATGAACGCTAGCACACCATAATCCCACTTTTTTACACAAATCATGCTCGGTTTCATCAAGTGCATTTCTGACATCCCATTATATGGACAGATTGTTACACAGACTGTAGTACATTGCTGAGTGTTGTGGCATCCCGGATTCCAATGCATACATGCGCATAACTATATAGTTATCTCGTTTTGAATAATATAACAATGTATCATCTGCAAGCTACAGCCACGTGTCTCTCTCAAACAGAGTGAGATGCCTACGGTCCCTCATGGACTATGGATAATAAGGGAAAGAACGAGGGAGGGAATCGAGGAGGAAAGAACAAAATCGAAGTTTGGGATAGGATGGAGAGTAGGAAAGGTGATGGTGCAAGGCAGAAGGAGGTGGTAATGGAACATGCAAAGAGACAGAAGATGGGTCTAGAAGAGGTGTAACTGCCTGGTGTCTAAGTAAACATGGGCAGAAATTATGCACAATTTTTTTGGTCCTGCTTTCCTGAAATTCTTACGCAAAGTCAACAGATCGTTTGCTGATCCATCAAATTTTCTGTCCCGTCCACGACGATTCCTATGGAGAGCATAACCGGGAAATCTCACAAGTATTGAGGCCGAAGGTTTGCGAAAGATGAGGCGTTCTTCTTCATTGTAGTAATGCGATAACAAAATTTCATAAAGTCCCGACAGTGCAGAATGAGACCATGCGGCCCATCGAGTCCACACCAACCCTCCGATAGAGCACTCTACCCAGGTCCACTGCCCGTCCACCTCACCCCATCCCTGTAACCTAACCTGGACATCACTGGACATTAAGGGGCAATTTAGGGTGGCCAATCCACCTAACAGCACATCTTTTGGGACTTCTGGGAGGAAACTGGAGCACCCGGAGGAAACCTATGCAGATACAGGGAGAAAGTGTAAACTCCACACAGACGGTCACCCGAGGCCGGAATCGAACCCGGGTCCCTGGCACTGTGAGGATGTAGTGCTAACCACTGTGCCGCCCATTTTGGGATGTGAGTGTCGCTGGCAAGGCCAACATTTGTTGCCAACCCTAGTTACCCTTCAGAAGGTGAACCGCCCTTTTTAATTACTGAAATCAATGTGGTGTAGGTGCTCCCGCAGTGCTGTTAGGAGCAATCCAGACCATTCCAGTTCTCGTCCAGAGGGTGTGTAACAATATCAGAGATTTAGTTGGCTTGCAATGAACCCTGTTTAAAATAATGCCTCAGTTAATTCCATCGCTTCTCACGATTAATAAATGTATTGCATAACTCTTACCTTGTTATTCATATCGGCTATAGTTCTTGATTGTTAAACTCTTACTGTGGCTGGATTTGATGCCGTGCTGGATTCAGTATGTCCCCTTTAGCGTGCAGACGCTGGGTAAAGGCTCTGGAACAAAAACGTGTCCTTCGGAGCCACGCTGGAGTGACATGTTGTCAGGTACAGATGCATTCTAATGAACAGTGGACATCGCTAATGATTCACCAGCAATGTCACAATGGCAACTGGGAATCACAATCCCACCACCCTCATCATTCAGCTAGTCAAGTGGTGGCCACTGTCGCGGCTTCATCTCATCTATCACTGAAGGACACAGAAAACCCACAAAGCTCCCTTTAGATTTTGTCAAGAGCGAGAGAAAGAAAGCGATGGAGAGTTACCTTTCTTTTTAAACAAAAACCCTCGAGAGAGAGAAAATACATTTGCTGAGATTCTTACGTTGGCTTCTGTTTACCGATATCAAATCTCGCATAGCATCCTGCAGAACAAAAATGCACAGCTGATTACCCCCCCCCCCCACCTTTCCCACAATATCAGTAAGAACACTTTCTAATCCTGTAAGGCAGCGGGAACAATAAAAGCCTTGAACAGGGAGATTAAGAGAATTCAGAAGTCAACTTACATATTCAGTGAAATTTGAAGTGGGAAAGACATAAAGATTAATTTCCATCTGTCAAACAATGTGCCTTTCAGTCTGAATGCATGGATTCTTTTACAACCCTCACCTTCAGACAAGGCATCCATCCCCTGATGTAGAATCAGTTAATTGTTTAAGATTGAATGTATCGGTTCAATTCCCTCATGGCTGTCGTTCCTTCAGATTGCCTGGATTTCCCTCACCAAGTTGCCTTTGGCTTTTCAAGGGCATAAAAGGAGAAAGGCTTGCATTGATATCGTTACCCCCCCCCCCCCCCCCCCCCACCCAACTGGGTGTATTTTTGGTGGATGGGGCAGGTAAAATACATCAGTTGGGTAGCCTACCTCGTTCCCATCCATCTCTGACATGCTCCCCATAATACAAGAAGGGTGTCGTGGACAGGGTGCTGTGGTGTAGCATAGCCCCACCATTGGCTGGTGTAATATCATGCAATAAGCAATGATACCATCGGTGCGTTTTTGCAAGCTTTTCTGAAGTTCACTGTTGTACCATGTTTGAGCAACATTTGTAAATAAACCTCTTGCTCTATGTTACACAAACTTTAAAAAAAATTTTTTTAATGTAAATTTAGAGTACCCAATTTTTTTCTTTCTAATTAAGGTCCAATTTAGCGCGGCCAATCCACCTAACCTGCACATCTTCAGGTTTGTGGGGATGAAACCCACGCAGACACGGGGAGAATGTGCAAACTCCACACGGACAGTGACCCAGAGGCGGGATTCGAACCCGGGTCCTCATCGCCGCAGTCCCAGTGCTAACCACTGCGCCACGTGCCACCCAATGTTATACCAACTCGACACGCGCCGCCTCTGAATTTTTTCTCTCTTTGCAGCTACCGCAAAGAACGAAAGAGAAAGAGAAAGTGGCGATGAGGTCTGGTCCGCAAACAAAAATAAACGGGAGAAAAACAACTTCCGACGGCAATTTTGTGAGCCAGAATTAGGAACCATCGACCAAGGTCCAGGGCCATGCACCGACAGGAGGGAGGTCAGGAGAAGTATCATTGACTTCCAAGGTGAAATCACCATGGCGGCAGTGAAAAGAACTCTCAGGTAAATATTTGGACATGGGGCGCCGGTGAATAATCCTTCGACCGCGACTGCCACTGGTACAAGTAAATGGGGTTCGCAAAGAAAAGGGGGAGCCACGGGACTCTTTGTGGAAAGTTCCAGACGTTCCTTAAAGCCAATCAGACAGCAGCAGACCGGCGACCTTTTGTTGGGAGGAAAACACCAATCTTGCTATGGAGTGGGGGGGTAAGGGGGGGGGGGGCACGGGGAGCTGCAGATGGTGGGTTGCGGGGGGGGGGGAGGGGGGGCACGGGGAGCTGCAGATGGTGGGTTGCGGGGAGGGGGGGCACGGGGAGCTGCAGATGGTGGGTTGCGGGGGGGGGGGGGGGGGTTGGGGAAGCAGGGAGGCACTCGGCCAAATTCCAAGGCCGTTAATTTAAAAGTGCCCCTGAGAGAATGAGGGGGAAGTGGGACTGATTTCTCTTGGCTGCTGGAACCCGGAAGCCTTGGTGGAAGGGATATGTTGAGATACAACCCAATGGATATTCCAAGATAAATTTGGATCGATGGCTGAAATGGGGGAAGGTGCAGGTCGATGGTGAGAAAATTGTGCAGTGGGATTACTTGTGGATTGCTCAGTTACACTGGAACGGGTGCTGTCTTGGCAAGTGAGACTTATATTTTATGTTGTAACGTATCCAGGCATTCCACAAGAGCATTAACAAATAAAGTTTGACGCCGTGACAGGAAATATAGGGACAGGTGACCAAATGCTTGGTTTTAAGGAATGTCTTTAAGGAGGAGAAAGATTTAGAGGGCTAAAGCAGCAGAGAGCATGGCCACCACTGAGATGGAAATTGGGGAGTTCCGGGAGGGTTATTGGACTGGTGATAGGGGAGGGGTGACGCCATGGAGGGATTTGAGAAAAGAGGGGATTTTCCAGCAACCCTCCCGGACATTTTGAATGGCTGGCCCCATCTGCCGCGGGGCATCTCACCACTGCAGTGCTGGAAAATCAAGGCCAAGGTCGATCAGTTGAAAGTCTAGGCCATGCTGGACTGGACCAGCGAGCATGGATTAATGGGACTTAGCCAGGATTGAAATACGCTCAACAGAATCGTGGATGAGCACCATGGAGGCCAGCCACTAGAGAAGTCAAACTCAGAGAGTCAGAGAGTTTTACGGCACAGAAAGAGGCCCTTCGGCCCATCGTTCCTGCGTCAGCCATCAAGCACCTATCTATTCAAAGCCCATTTTCCAGCACTTGGTCAGTGGCTTTGTGTGCTACAGTGTACCCGAGGCAATAGCATCAAACCAAGTATAATACTGCAAGCTGGACGTTCACGAATCAACAGCACGCGCGTGCTATTCTCTTGAATGAACTATTGGTATTTACCATTCTCAATAACATTAAGTCCTTCTCTGAATGTCAAATGCAGATAGCCTGCTCTGCCAGTCCAAAGCAAATCATCTGTTTTCAAAATAGGAATTGAAATAGTCGCCACTTTCAGTCGGACTAAAATCACATTATTTCTTCAAATAAGCGAATAGCTGCTCCAGGCTGTAACCTATCGAGAAAATATTAGCTTTCTTATTTATCCTCTGAAATAGCTCTTTTCTTATGGCTCTCTGTCACACTCGATTGTCCAGAATGATTGTTTATTAATGTCTGTTGCATAGGGTTGTGCCTCATCTTTTATTTTGGCGAGTCAGCAGGAACTTAATGGAATGTGGGACAATCTGGCAGAGAGTTATCGGGCTGGATGGAAAAATTAAAAAAAATATTACAAGTAAGCTGATATCCATTTACGAGAGGCAGATAATCAAATATCTTACTGCGTTGAAACAAAAGCACTTTTCCATTAATTGGTTGACTACTCTGGAAATTGTTGTTGTTGCTGCTGCTCCTGCATTTTAAAAGATTTAATTGAAGGTTACTCTTGGACCTTGAGGGCTAGAAAAGAAACAGCTAAACCCACGGTGGTGTTTTACTCATTTTTTCTGTCTTTTTTCACCCTCCCTGCTTGAGGCTGCAGATCTGCAATTATTAATTACACTGTGGTTTCAAGATATTTTAGGAGCTGTTCAAACCCATACGGAAATGAAATGGTGAAACAAAGAAATACATATATATATGTTTCTCTATAGAAGTCTATATATATTGTGGTGAATGTATTCACCATAATACATGCCGGATACCATAAGCTGTGACCTATGACCTGGAAGTGGTGATATGAACTGCTTCCAGGTATTGTACTGTAACCCCAGTATGGCTCCGCCTCTGGCTCTGCCCACACCGGGGCATATATGGGCCGGCCTCTTGTGGGCGGCATTCATCTGTACTACTGACTCTAGCCAGGCAAGTTCATGACTAGTAAAGCCTACTGTTCACTTGCTCTCTCTGCCTCACTGTGAATTGAAGGTATATCATATACCTTCAATATATTGACTGGAAAAGATATAGTTCGAGTACATTAGATGGGTCATTCTTTGTACAATGTGTGCAGGAGGGTTTCCTGACACAATATGTTGACAGGCCAACAAGAGGCGAGGCCACATTGGATTTGGTTTTGGGTAATGAACCAGGCCAGGTGTTAGATCTGGAGGTAGGTGAGCACTTTGGAAACAGTGACCACAATTCGGTGACCTTTACGTTAGTGATGGAAAGGGATAAGTATACCCCGCAGGGCAAGAGTTATAGCTGGGGGAAGGGCAATTATGATGCCATTAGACATGACTTAGGATGTGTTGGTTGGAGAAGTAGGCTGCAAGGGTTGGGCACACTGGATATGTGGAGCTTGTTCAAGGAACAACTATTGCATGTTCTTGATAAGTACGTACCAGTCAGGCAGGGAGGAAGGGGTCGAGCGAGGGAACCGTGGTTTACCAAAGAAGTGGAATCTCTTGTTAAGAGGAAGAAGGAGGCCTATGTGAAGATGAGGCGTGAAGTTTCAGTTGGGGCGCTTGATATTTACAAGGAAGCGAGGAAGGATCTAAAGAGAGAGCTGAGACGAGCAAGGAGGGGACATGAGAAGTCTTTGGCAGGTAGGATCAAGGAAAACCCAAAAGCTTTCTATAGGTATGTCAGGAATAAAAGAATGACTAGGGTAAGAGTAGGGCCAGTCAAGGACAGTGGTGGGAAGTTGTGTGTGGAGGCTGAGGAGATAAGCGAGATACTAAATGAATACTTTTCGTCAGTATTCACTCAAGAAAAAGATAATATTGTGGAGGAGAATGCTGAGACCCAGGCTATTAGAATAGATGGCATTGAGGTGCGTAGGGAAGAAGTGTTGGCAATTCTGGACAAGGTGAAAATAGATAAGTCCCCGGGGCCGGATGGGATTTATCCTAGGATTCTCTGGGAAGCCAGGGAAGAGATTGCTGAGCCTTTGGCTTTGATTTTTAGGTCATCATTGGCTACAGGAATAGTGCCAGAGGACTGGAGGATAGCAAATGTGGTCCCTTTGTTCAAGAAGGGGAGTAGAGATAACCCCGGTAACTATAGGCCGGTGAGCCTAACGTCTGTGGTGGGTAAAGTCTTGGAGAGGATTATAAAAGATACGATTTATAATCATCTAGATAGGAATAATATGATTAGGGACAGTCAGCATGGTTTTGTGAAGGGTAGGTCATGCCTCACAAACCTTATCGAGTTCTTTGAGAAGGTGACTGAACAGGTAGACGAGGGTAGAGCAGTTGATGTGGTGTATATGGATTTCAGTAAAGCGTTTGATAAGGTTCCCCACGGTCGTCTATTGCAGAAAATACGGAGGCTGGGGATTGAGGGTGATTTAGAGATGTGGATCAGAAATTGGCTAGTTGAAAGAAGACAGAGAGTGGTAGTTGATGGGAAATGTTCAGAATGGAGTTCAGTTACGAGTGGCGTACCACAAGGATCTGTTCTGGGGCCGTTGCTGTTTGTCATTTTTATAAATGACCTAGAGGAGGGCGCAGAAGGATGGGTGAGTAAATTTGCAGACGACACTAAAGTCGGTGGAGTTGTAGACAGTGCGGAAGGATGTTGCAGGTTACAGAGGGACATAGATAAGCTGCAGAGCTGGGCTGAGAGGTGGCAAATGGAGTTTAATGTGGAGAAGTGTGAGGTGATTCACTTTGGAAAGAATAACAGAAATGCGGAATATTTGGCTAATAGTAAAATTCTTGGCAGTGTGGATGAGCAGAGGGATCTCAGTGTCCATGTACATAGATCCCTGAAAGTTGCCACCCAGGTTGATAGGGTTGTGAAGAAGGCCTATGGTGTGTTGGCCTTTATTGGTAGAGGGATTGAGTTCCAGAGCCATGAGGTCATGTTGCAGTTGTACAAAACTCTAGTACGGCCGCATTTGGAGTATTGCGTACAGTTCTGGTCGCCTCATTATAGGAAAGATGTGGAAGCTTTGGAACGGGTGCAGAGGAGATTTACCAGGATGTTGCCTGGTATGGAGGGAAAATCTTATGCGGAAAGGCTGATGGACTTGAGGTTGTTTTCGTTAGAGAGAAGAAGGTTAAGAGGTGACTTAATAGAGGCATACAAAATGATCAGAGGGTTAGATAGGGTGGACAGCGAGAGCCTTCTCCCGCGGATGGAGGTGGCTAGCACGAGGGGACATAGCCTTAAATTGAGGGGTAATAGATATAGGACAGAGGTCAGAGGTAGGTTTTTTACGCAAAGAGTGGTGAGGCCGTGGAATGCCCTCCCTGCAACAGTAGTGAACACGCCAACATTGAGGGCATTTAAAAATTTATTGGATAAGCATATGGATGATAAGGGCATAGTGTAGGTTAGATGGCCTTTAGATTTTTTCCATGTCGGTGCAACATCGAGGGCTGAAGGGCCTGTACTGCGCTGTATCGTTCTATGTTCTATGTTCTATGTTCCTGGAACCTACCACTTCATGCACCTGAGGAAGGAGCTACGCTCCGAAATCTAGTGATTCAAAACAAACCAGTTGGACTTTAACCTGGTGTTGTAAGACTTCTTCCTGTGCTCACCCCAGTCCAACGCCGGAATCTCCACATCGAAACAAAGAAAGGAAGATTTGCGTTTATGTGGTGCCTCTTGTGATCTCAGGAAATGCCAAAGTTACTGGTGCAATACAGGAAATTCAGCAGCCAATTTGCACACCGTAAGCTCTTACGGAACGTGCAATGTGATAGCGAGTAGATAATGGGGTGGGTTCTCTGCCGCCCGCCCCCCAGTAGCGGGGTTCCTGCCCGCAGCGCACCCCCATTGTGGGTTTTCTGGTGGCGTGGGATGGATTCAATGGGAAATTTCATCGACAGCGGCAGGAGCAGAAGATCTCGCCGCTAGCCAACAGCGGGCCACCCCTTGCCACCGGGAAACACGCTATGGGGAGGCCAGAGAACCTCAACCATCATGATTTTGAGTACCCCAACTAAATGTCGCTTTAACCACTTTGCTCTGACTCGCCACATTTCTCGTCGTCCCATGAAACTCAAGACCCTCACCCCTGTTGTCACTCTAGCCCCAGCACTCCCGAATTATCTGCCTAAACCTCTCTCCATCTCTACCTCTCTGCTTTTTCAGTTGGTCCATATAATTGACCAAGCTGTTTTGTCTCCCAAAATTTCCACGCCTGGTTCAGTGTCAAACTTTGCCCCAATAATGTTTGTGAAGCAGCTTAGGACATGTTGAAGATGTAATTACAAATAATTCTCCTCTGCAGCTTTGCCAAAACCTAAACATCCTGCCCAAAACATAGTGCCCACCACTGGAGACAGATCCCCAACAGTATATATTGGAAAAAATGGCCTTTTCGTTTTGCCGTATGTTTTCCGTCACACGGTGCAGTTGGCAGCATTCTTGCCTTTGCGTCAGAAGGTTGCCGGTTCAAGTCCCACACAGGCTTAAGTGTGGAATTCCAGGCTGATACTCCAGTGCAGGACTGAGGGTGTGCTGAACTGTTGGATTGGATTGGGTTTGTTTATTGTCACGTGTACCGAGATACAGTGAAAAGTATTGCTCTGCGTGCAGCTCAAACAGACCATTTAGTACAAGAAAAGAAAATACGTAAAAGGGCCACACAATGCCACAATGTAAATACATAGACACCGGCATCGGGTGAAGCATACAGGAGTGTAGTATTAATCAGATCAGCCCATAAGAGGGTCGTTAAGGAGACTGGTAACAGCAGGGAAGAAGCTGCTTTTGAATCTGTTCATGCGCTTTCTCAGACTGTTGTATCTCCTGCCCGATGGAAGAAGTTGGAAAAGTGAGTAAGCCGGGTGGGAGGGATCCATGATTATGCTGCCCGCTTTCCCCCGACAGCGGGAGGTGTAGATGGAGTCAATGGATGGGAAGCAGGTTTGTGTGATGGACTGGGCTGTGTTCACGACTCTCTGAAGTTTCATGCGGTCTTGGGCCGAGCAGTTGCCAAACCAGGTTGTGATGCAGCCCGATAGGATGCTTCCTATGGTGCATCTGTAAAAGTTGGTAAGAATCAATGTGGACATGACAAATTTCCTTAGTTTTCTGTGTAAGTAAAGGCGCTGTTGTGCTTTCTTGGTGATAGCGTCGACGTGGGTGGACCAGGATGGATTGTTGGTGATGTGCACACCTCAGAATTTGAAGCTGCCAACCATCTCCACCTCGGCCCCGTTGATGCTGACAGGGGTGTGTACAGTACTTTGCTTCCTGAAGTCAATGACCAGCTCTTTAGTTTTGCTGGCATTGAGGTGCAAGTTGTCCTTTGGGTGAAACATTAAACTGAGAGCCGGTGTGTCCTCTCCGTGGCACTATCTTGAAGAAGAGCAGGCGAGTTATCCTCGGCATGCTGGTCAGTTTCATCTCCCAACCAACATCACTAAATAAAGCAGATGAACTGGTCATTTTCTCATTGCAGCTTGCCGTGTGCAAATTGGTGGCTGCCTTCCCCACATGTCAGGAGTGACCACGCTTCACAATGTGCTTCATTGGCTGTGAAGTGCTTTGCGATACCCTGAGAGGCTGTGACGGGCTCTAAATAAACGCAAATCTCTCCTTTCATCCTGGTCAGCGATCTACATTCTGATGCCTCTGTTTATTTTTCGGATGGAATGACGGAACGTTGGACTGAAGAGAATCATTCGAATGTTTTCTGGGCGGGGTGGCTCCATTGGGAAGCCCCTTTGACAAATGGCGGGAAGAGAGAATCCCGCCGCCGGTAAGCGCCACGCCGCTGAGAAGCAGGCAGCTGGGAGACCGGACAATCCAGCCCGATGCTTTCCCTTCTGGTGGAGACGAGAAAGGAGAGACGCAGTTTCCAAAGTAAGGGGTCACCCATTTAAGACGGAGATGAGAAGAGTTCTTTTTCTCTCAGAGGGTCGTGAATCTTTGGACCTCTCTGCCCCCCACCGTAGAGCGGCAGACACAGGGTCATCGAATATTTTTAAAGCCGGGTTGGATAGATTCTTGACCAACAAGAGAGTCAAAGATTATCGGGCTAGGTGGAATGTGGAGCTTATGCTGCAATCAGACCAGCAATCTTATTGAATGATGGGACAGGCTCGAAGGGCCAAATGGCCTTCTCCTTCTCCTAATTCGCATGCTGGCAAAATATATGAACATTTTAATGCTAGAGAAAAAGATTTAAGATTTTTATGAAGGTACAGGAACCACGGGCGCGATTCTCCCAAAACGGGAGAAATCGTAAGGCTGGCGTCAAACCCGGGCGGGTTTGACGCCAGCCCCCCCTTCCCGACCGGGAACCGATTCTGGTCCCCGGTTGGGGCTAGCAGCCCGACGCCGCAAGCTCCGGCATCACGGGCTTAACGAATTTCGTTAAGCCCGCTTGCCGGAGTTAGCGCCGGCTGACGCGTCATATGACGTCAGCCGCGCATGCGCGGATTGGAAGACTCCAACCCGCGCATGCGCGGATGACGTCATCGCGTATTTGCGCAAAACCCGCGCATGCGCGGGCCGGGATGCCCCTCAGCCGCCCCGCGAATGGATACTGCGGGGCGGCGGAAGGACAAATAGTGCGCGGGCATCGGGCCCGCTGCCCGCGATCGGTGGGCACCATGTGGGCCGTGGTACTGCCGTGCCAATCGGTGCCATGGTTATAAAAAGCGAGTTGTTCCCGCCGTTTTTACGAACGGCCAGACCAGGTCTGTTTGCCGTTCGTAAAAACAGCGTAAAGGGCTGGGACTTCGGCCCATCGAACAGCTGTGAATCGCTGCCGGCCGTAAAAAAACGGCGGCAGCGATTCGTGTCGGGAGTTGGGCGGGGGGGGGGGGGGGGAGAATAGCGGGGGGGCGGGAAAAATGTCGGGAAGGCCCTCCCGCTATTCTCCGACCCGTCGTGGGGGTCGGAGAATTTCGCCCCAAGTGTTTCACACCTCTTGAGAATTCCATTCACAGAGTTGGACACGGGGAGAATGTCCATTTACAGAGTTGGGAGGGTTGGGCTTGTTTTCTTATTTTGATCTTCTATTGAAAATTACATCTTACGTTAAACTGTGTGCGCGGTGGGGCAGGGTGTGGGGTAGCGGGCATTCACAACGAGAGGCATGGAACATCCAATTGCATTTTTAAGAATTTGCCCTTGAATTTGTATTCTTCGTCCAATCAATTCATGCACTGTGGCACAATGGTTAGCCAGGGACCTGGGTTCCTATTCCAGCTTTGCGTGACTGTCTGTGGAGTTTGCACATTCTCCCCGTGTCTGTGTAGGTTTCCTCCGGGTGCTCCGGTTTCCTCCCACAGTCCAAAGATGTGCGGGTGGGGTGGATTGACCGTGCTAAATTACCCCTTGGTGTCAAAAAAAGGTTCACCTGAGGAAGGAGCTGTGCTCCGAAAGCTAGTGTTTGAAACAAACCTGTCGGACATTAACCTGGTGTTGTAAGACTTCTTACTGTGCTCACCCCAGTCCAACGCCGGCATCTCTACATCAAAAAAAAGGTTAGTTGGGTTTCTGAGTTCAGGGGATAGGGTTGAGGTGTGGGCTTAAGTAGGGAACACTTTCCAAGAGCCGGTGCAGACTCGAAGGGCTGAATGGCCTCCTTCTGTACTGTAGGAATTCCATGAGGGACGTCTCACTTCAAGTTCTTCCGCCTCACTGGATGTATGAAAGCAGCTCCCACCCAGCGATTAAAGTGGATACAAAATGTACAAAATCCCAAAGTCAAAATGCCGTGTGATTCAAATACGGATGAAGCTTATGCGGAGATGCACATGGCTGAATGTGATTAGGAAAGATCAGCATTTTGGAATCATCTTCAGAGGTACTTGCTTGCATCTATACTTAAAAGAGAACAGAAAGATTTGCATTGATATTGCGCCTTCCATGACCTTGGGATATTCCAAAATATTTTACAGCCAGTGAAGCGCTTTTATTTTAAAATAGGAATAGTATCCTCATATGCTTTTTAGAAGAAGAACTTGCTTGCTTTGGGGTTGATGGATAATCGAACTGACCAAGAAATATAAATATCACTCTCAAAATCTGTCGGGTTAATATCAGGGAACTTCTACAAACAAAATGGTTAATTTTTGGTCCATAACCTTTTTGATATATAGAAAAAAGAGGCAGCGACAGACAGATAGTGAAAGTATGAGGCATGTGGTACAAGACATAATAATAATAAGAACCTTTATTGTCACAAGTAGGCTTACATTAACACTGCAATGAAGTTACTGTGAAAATCCCCTCGTCGCCACATTCCGGCGCCTGTTCGGGTACACTCAGGGAGAATTCCGAATGTCTAATTCACCTAACAGCACGTCTTTCGGGATTTGTGGGAGGAAACGGGAGCACCAAGCAGGCACGGGGAGAATATGCAGACTCCGCACAGACAGTGACCCAAGCCGGGAATCGAACTCGGGTCTCTGGTGCTGTGAAGCAACAGTGCTAACCACTGTGCTACCGCGTGGCAGAAAGAACAGTTAATGTGTTGAATGTACAGCAGAGGAACACACAAAGTGAGAGGGCTGGAACATTCTTTGATAATGCCTGAACTCCCACTATCCGTTCTCCCTACGCGGAGCTGTGCACCAGGGCTCCAATCTGCCCCATTTCTCATTTGAGCTACTCACCACTTTCACAAACAATTCGCAAAGAGTTGCAATGGGCCATAATTACAGTGTATTAAAGATACGAGGGATGTGTAAGGGGACTGAATGGAACCCTAAGAACAGCAAGGAACGAAGTAAATTAACAGGAAAAACAAATTTCAGAAGGAGAGAGAAGAGAGGAGTGCAAGAAGGATAAGTTTCCGACCAATAGCCAATAACCAATTGAAGCTGAAGTCAACCACATTCAGCGCTTCAATCTATCCAAGTCGGATAAGAGTAAAGCTTCGGTGTTGCAAACGTTGAACCTCAAACCTGCCAGAACTCCAGCCATTCTCCATCTATCACTCGCTGCAAATAACTCACCGACCGCTGGCAAGAAACTTTGAGGACGGCCGATCGTCGAACGAGGAAGCTCGTCTCCTCTTGAATCATTTCTCCCCAATGACAAATGGTTCGAGGTCAGTTATTGTTTTCGAAAAGAAAAATGAATCGGCAGCTGGCTAAGCGCCGTCGATGAGTTTTCTGGAGACGAGCTCACCTGAAAAAAAAAGTCAGTTGATATTTTTATTCAACCAGTGGTCCATCATTGATGCCAGAAAGGCATTACTGACGGACGACCACTATCAGCTTCAATCTGCTTCGTGTACCACATGACACTTACCTTCAGGGGAAAACAAATGACATAAAATGCCCAAACAATTGACAATTCCACCCGAATGAAAAGTAATTTCCACTATTTTGAGATTTCATTCCTTTTCGCTTTCCTTGTACGACTCGCCTCGTTGCGTGAGGTAGTGTCGTGCGAAGGCTGTCGATCCGCTCTGCCCCGTGCCGACATACGCTGCTCAGAATGTTGCTCAACCTTCTTCAAGTTCCGTATCCCCGCCGGCAGAACGTTCGCGTTGATTGTGCTGCAGACTGAAGATGTAAACAGAAAGGAAAAGCTTTGCATTTATGTAGCGCCGTCTGGGACCTCCCTAAACACATTTCAGCCAATAAAGTCCTGAATTCTCCAGCTGTTGGGATTTTCCCGCCGGCAGTGCGGTTCCCGGCGACGTGGGGTGGCTTCAATGGGAAATCCCGTTGACAAGCCGCGGGAGCAAAGATTCCCGGCGTCAGCGAACAGCGCACCGAGAGACACACGGCTGGGGGAAGCGGAGAATTTGGCCCATGGAAACTTCTGTAATGTATTCTAACCCAAAATCACCGTGGATGTCAGGTGTGGCCGATGGGGCGGCACATTCACGCTCACAAAGCCCTGGGTTCCACTTTCACAGTGCCAACCCGACAGCATCAGGGTGAAGTGCCCACTCCTCTCTCTCTACCCACCCCCCCCCCCTCCATGGAGGCTATAATTACCTCCGTACCCCCGGAGAGATATCCTCCACTGCTTCTCATTTGGCCAAAAGCGTTGTAACCCTCGCCGATGTCGGCACGTGCCGCCATTGGCGAGGTTTGAATATTTAGTGAGGAGAAATCATGTGGCTGGAGGAGAACTCGTCAATAATATTAAAATTCAAGGAAATCTATTCGAATGGGGTTCGCGCCCGAACCTCGTGACATCACCGGGGGGGGGGGGGGGGGGGGGGGGGGGCGACAAAATTGGGAAACGGGATTTCTCCAGCGAGCATTGCATTCCCCGATTCTAGCGTGATTTAATCGTCACCCCGATCATTATAACATTGCTGCGTGTGGGAGCTTGCTGTGCACAAATTGGTCGTTTTGTTCCCCGCATTACAACAGTGATTACAGTTCGATAACTACCCCACTGGTTGTAAATTGCTCTGAAATGTCCAATGTGGTGAAATGTGCAATATAAATGTAAGTTTCTCTTTCCGTGTTGGAAACCTGAAATAAAAACAAAGCACTCTGGAAATACTCAGCAGATAAGCCAGCAGCTGTGGAATGAGAGACAGAGAAAGGGATATTCCAGCCCTGCCTGCTGCCGGAATCACCCAACCTCGCCGAAAATCAATGGGCTTTTGGCTGGCTCGTCGCATTCCCGGCGACGGGTCCGGAAACTCTGGGAAGAGGCAGCATTTAAGGTTGATGGCCTTTCATTAGAAACCAGCGTACCTCTACTGGCCCTCCGATTGACCTATCCATTTAGACCCCAGATAAAGGACATAACTAACTACTAATTTAACAGCCAACAGCCTGACCCTTGCCACCCTGCCAAAGAAACAGGGGGCAAACGTTTGGCAGCTGTGGTACTTACTCCTTCACGTGTTCAGCGTCGTCTTTGCAGCTGCCTCCTATCTCAGTTGAAGGTCTTTACAGCAGAGGCGAGACAATAGACGTTCACTCTCAACAGAAGCTAAGCAGATGTGCACAGCGGGTGACAGAGGCTCTTCTCGGCGTTGCCATTTATCGTCAAGTAACTGGCCTGAACAGGCTGACGCAGAGATATCTTTGCGTTTTCAATGCCGTTCCCACCGAGTTCTACCCTGAGACGCATGAGGGAATCGACCATTTGTATTGAAATTGCCTCTTGCTCCAGTTACATTTTGCTGTAAATGAGAATCCATTAAATAAATGGAACATGTTCCCCTAACGCTATGCAATCTCCCTCAATGACTTGATACATTTGTGTCCATAAAAGTTGTGATTTTTAGTATTATGACTTCAGCAAAGCCCCGTCAATTACGCAATTCATTAAGTAAACAGCGTCGGGAACTGCCACCATTTTAGACCTCCGGGATTACTCTGAAAGGCCCCACGTTCAACCCCGACACATGTGGTGGTTTCCGCCAGTGTAATGGCATGCATTGACTATTGACTGTACCAACAATGAAAGACGTAAAGGCTTGAATTTATGTAGCACTTTTCAAACCCCTCAGGACGTCCCATTAACATCCAATTAAACACTTCTGAAGTTTAGTCACTCTTGGAGTGTAGGAAATGTGGCAATCAAATATTCACAGTAATGCGATTAGAACCAGATCATCTGTTTTAGTAATGTCAGTTTCGGGGTAAATGTTGGTGGGTTGATGGGACACTGAGGATAACTCCCCTCGCTGCTATTTTTAAATCAGATCTATTACCTCCACCTGAAAGTTTACTCGGGATCTCAACTTCATGCATCATCCAAAGTGCAGTGCCCCCTACAGTGCAGCACTCCCTCAGGTGAGCAGTGAGAATATCGGCCCAGGTCATGTGCTCAAGCCTCTGACATGGGATCTGAACCCACCATAACCACAATGATTGTTATCTACATGTTCTATCTAATGTTTCATAGAATCATAGAATTTACAGTGCAGAAGGAGGCCATTCAGCCCATCGAGTCTGCACCGGCTCTTGGAAAGAGCACCCTACCCAAGGTCAACGCCTCCACCCTATCCCCATAACCCAGTAACCCCACCCAACACCAAGGGCAATTTTGGTCATTAAGGGCAATTTAGCATGGCCAATCCATCTAACCCGCACATCTTTGGACTGTGGGAGGAAACCGGAGCACCCGGAGGAAACCCACGCAGACACGGGGAGAACGTGCAGACTCCGCACAGACAGTGACCCAAGCCGGAATCGAACCTGGGACCCTGGAGCTGTGAAGCGATTGTGCTAACCACTGTGCTACCGTGCTGAATAATTGGAAAATGTAAATGAAATATTCAAGCGTGTACCTTGTCTGTCTTGATTTGAATGCCATTGGCTCAAGTCTTCAATGCATTTGTAACAATATTAATATTCTTTACTAGTGTCACAAGTAGGCTGACATTAACGCTGCAGTTGAGTTACTGTGAAAAGCCCCTGGTTGCTACCCTCCGGCGCCTGTTCAGGTACATTCAAGGAAGAATTCAGAATGTCCAATTCACCCAACAAGCACGTCTTTCGGGACTTGTGGGTGTAAACCGGAGCACCCGGAGGAAACCCACGCAGACACGGAGAGAACGTGCAGACTCCACACAGATAGTGACCCAAGCCGGGAATCGAACCTGGGACCCTGGCGCTGTGAAGCAACAGTGGTAACCACTGTGCTACCGTGCCGCCCAGCGCAGTTTGTATTTATTGAACTTGCTTCTTGGGCTGTTATTATTTGTTCTTGCTGTATTTTTCATCTGGACGTTATGGTTGCATCATCTCAGTTTCTGAATCTTAGCCTGGGTTTGTTACTTTCACTGTTTATCTATTTAGTTACAGTGCTTGTGCTTCACAGCGTTGAGCCTTCACTTGGGCATGTTGCTGGTTTCATGAATGCTTTAATCAAGGACGAAGGACATTCTGGGAGAGTTCGTATTTTTTAAGAAACATTGCCCCTTAAAGGGCTAACGATGTTCCTCGAAAAGGCAGCACTTTACACAAAAAAGGTAATGAAGCAGTTTCAAGGAAGCTGGAACTTCCTTGACCCTGGTGGACTGTTTGCACAATGGTCACATAAAGATTTATGGCTTTGAAAAAAATCAATGCCTGGAAAACTGCGATTTCAAATAGCTGGCTTTTGTTTTCCGTTGGCAGGTAAGAAGGTGAACCGCTTGGGTGAAGCACACGGCAGATCCTGCAGTTCCAGACCCAGTCCCGAAACAGGGAATGAACGGAAGTTGCTCCGAAATTTCTCTACTTTCTGAAACCAACAGACTGGACATTTTCCTCGAGCCAAGCTGAAACCCTGTGCAGGAAGTCGTTGATCATTTCGCTGCCCAGTGCTGAGAAAACAACTGTATAACCTGGGCGCATGTTCAAGGACTCCACCATTGACATTTAACCTTATATTATTTTGTGTGTGTGCTCAAGTATGCGTGCGTGTCAACTTTGCGTGTGCGTGGTGTTTCTGGGTGTTCAAATGCGCGTGTGTTTGGGTATTGAGAAAGACTTATCATTATACTTCCATATTTCATACTGTATGTTAATAAGCTTTCCCATTCTACTTGACAAATGTGTGGCTGGATTCTCCGCCGCCGGGATGCTCCATTTTACCGGCAGCCGGGGGGGTTTCCCGACGGCTTGGGGCTGCACCACAATGGGAAATCCCATTGACCAACCAGCAAGACGAGCCTCCCGCTGCGTGCTGAGGCAGAAGTCTGGCATGGCGGGACGGAGAATCCAGCCCCATGGTTTTATATTAAACAAATAATGTTGTTTCTTGAAGAAATCTGGGGCTGAATTCCCTGCCCTGCGATGCTGGCAACGCGGATCGCGATCGGACGGAGAAGCGGGTGCCCGGATGAAATCGAGGTTTGCGCCAGGAGCTGAACTGACCGCTACCCTCCGGCCGCCCGCTAGAGGATGCTTGAGGATGAAAATGGGTCCAAATGACCCACTTTCATCCACTTAGCAGACCAGTCACCAGAGTCTCCGAATCCTCGCGATTCTGATTCTTCAGCATGATCACTGCGGGCATCACCAAACGGGAGCCTGACATGGTGACGTTGCGGTGGGCCAAGGAGGTAATTCCTGAAGGGTGTTGCCCCGAAAGTCCATCCGAGGGCCAGCATTCCCCCACAATTCACTACCTGCCCACCCCTACCGGACCCTCCCCCACTGCCCACCCCGGAGACCCCTAAAACGGGACACCATTTGTGCATTCCGGAAAATAGAACAGCTGTGACCTGTGTTTATGCCCCACAGATCCTTTAGCAGCAAGCCATTCATTAACTTTTTCATGGGGCTGTGAATGACAGCTTCCAAAAACCAGCTGTTGCCCTTTTTCATTCATCGTCTTCGTGGATGAGTCAGTCTGAGTGCTGTGACCACAATGTTTCCAAACGCTAACCACATCAAAGAGAGTTAAGTGCTGTCAATTTCCGGTATGATTGGAATGCTCAAAATGGCGGGCTGGTAGCAGGATTCCCTCGGGAATCCCTCGTATTCCTCTCCACAGCAAGGGATACTGAATTGCTGTTGGGAACACATATCAGAGGCAAATCGCCACTGGAGGGATAAAACAGTGTCCCAAAATGGAGAATCCTGCCCCTGGGGTATTGAGTGGACATTATGAGAAAGCACGGGGGCTGGGTCCGCGTTCGGCCACGGGCCGGAGAATCCAAGTTTCCGACGAAATCGGGGGGGGCCGCTTTCGCGATGCTCCACCCCCTCCAAAGCATCGTACTCTCGGAGTACGGAGCGCCACATATCGACGGCCTCAGACATTGCCTGAGTCCCGCCCCCACGATGCTCCGCCCCCGACTGGTCGAGTTCCCGACGGAGCGGGTCTCTCGTGGTCCCACCCATCGGGAATTCGGCATGGTGGCTGCGGACTCAGTGCAGGGCTGCCATAGTCGGGGGAGGGCCGAGCCCCGGGCATGGGGGAGATTATTCGGGGCTGGGGGCACTGTGAGGAGGTGCTCCGGGGTGCGCGAGCCGGCCGGAGCGTGGGACTATTTCGCGGGCCGAGTCTGCGAGCGGCCGCCGCCATGTTGCACCGAGCGGCCGCTGCAAGCCGCCGCCGTGCGCATGCGTGGCCACGGACACGGCAATTCTCCAGGGCCAATCGGCAGCTGGAACCCGACACTGCCTTCCCGCCAGCCCCGAACAAAACGGGGATTCAGTGGCCGTTTTGCGCCAGTTTTTCCACGCCGGCGTGGGGACATCACCCCAGAATCGGAGAATCCAGCCTCGTATTGAGCCACGTAGCCAGCTGGAGAAATCATTTAAATATCTGTTGTGACCCGTGGAGTGGTGGAACTAGAAACAGATTGTGTACTCCTCCCATTTCGATCGTCACACCGGTCACAGTCTTCAAGACTCCACATGAGTTCCTTTACCACCTAGTTCTAGAATTTCCTTCCTAAATATCTCGAACTATCTTCCCCCAGCAGGATGCTCCTTCAAATCTATCGCTTTGACCAAGCTTTCGATCTCCTGACGTGGGTCGGTACAAATTGTTTTTTGAAGGTTCCAGCCTTGGCAATTTTTGCTCGGTTTAAAGGCGTTATATAAAGTGTGTTTGTTTGGTGGTGTGGCAACATTAGAAAACTTTATCTGTTTGACAACCTCAACATTCAGGGCGACCAGTACCTCAGTGAGGAGCAGACTGACCATGATGATGGATATCGGGAAGCCATTCTCCTCCTCAAGCCCCGTCCACTGCTCTATAGGTTGGTCTGATTGTGGCCTTAAATCCACTTTGGTGTCTGTACACCATAACCCTTCATTTCCTTGTCAATCAAAAATATGTCTAACTCAGCCTTGAACTTACTCAATGACCCAGCCCCCACTGCTCTCTGGGGGAAAGAATTCCAAAGAATAATGGCCCTCCGAAGAAGAAATTTCACCTCATCTCCACCTGAAATGGGAGGCCCCTGATTATTAAACTGTGTCCCCTACTTGATTCTCCCATGAGAAGTAACATCCTTTCAGTATCCTCTCTGGCAAGCTCCCACAGGATCATATATGTTTCAGTAAGATCACCTCTCATTATTCTCAATATGGTATAGGTCCAGCTTTCTCAACCTTTCCTCATATGGTAACCCCTTCATCCCAAGAATTAGCCAAATTAACCCTGTTTGAACTTCCTCAGATGCATGCATGTTCCTCATGAAGATGAGAATTGTACAAGGTGGCACGGTAGCACAGTGGTTAGCACTGCTGCTTCACAGCGCCAGGGTCCCAGGTTCGATTCCCGGCTTGGGTCACTGTCCGGAGTCTCCATGTTCTCCCCGTATCTGCGTGGGTTTCATCCGGGTGCTCCGGTTTCCTCCCACAGTCCAAAGATGTACAGGGTGGGTGGATTAGCCATGCCGAATTGCCCTTAGTGTCTAAAAAGGATAGGTGAGGTTGCTGGGTTAAGGGGATAGGATGGAGGTGTGGGCTTGGGTTGGGTCCTCTTTCCAAGGGCCAGTGCAGACTCAATGGGCCGAATGGCCTCCTTCTGCACTGTAAATGCTATGATTTTCCAGGTGCAGCCTCACCAATACCCTGTGCTGCTAAAGCAAGAATTTCCTTACAATAAACGGCAACATCTCATTTGCCTCCCTAATTACTTGCTGCATCTGCACACTAACTTTCTGTGATTCATGTGCAAGGACACCCAGATTCTTCTGTGCTGCAGAATTCTGCAGTTGTTCTCTACTGAACTAATATTCTGCCTTTCTGTTCTCCCTGCCGAAGTGGACAACCTCACATTTTCTCGCATTATTCTCCATCTGTCAATGTTTTACTCACTTGCTTGATCTAACTATATCCTTGGTATTTATTTGCATCCTCCTCACAACTTGCTTTCCTGCCTATCTTTGTATCATCAGCAAACCTGACCGCAAAGCAGCCAGTCCCTTCACCAAGTAATTAATATAGATCTTATGCAGTTGAGGCCCCAGCACTGGTCTCTGCATGACTTCACCAGTTACGATTTGCCAACCTGAAAATGAACCAGTTAGCCCAACTCTGTTTCCTGTTGGTTAGCTAATATATCAATCCCAATACCATGAGCTCTTATCTTGTGCGGTAACCTTTTATGTGGCACTTTATTGAATGTCTTTTGAATATCCAAATACACTAGATCTACTAGTTTCCCTTTGTCCACCCTACTTATTACATCCTCAAAGGACTCCAATAAATTTGTCACACATGATTTGCCTTTCAAAAAACCTTGTTGACTCTACCTTATTGTGTTATGACTTTCTGAACATCCTGGGCTGGATGCTCCGCCCCGCCATGCCACATTTCTGTTTCACCCCTCCGGCGGGATGCTCCGGCTGGTCAATGGGGTTTCCCATTGTGGGGCAGCCCCACGCCATCGGGAAACCCCCGGGCTGCCGGCAAAACGGAGCATCCGGCCGGCAGGGAGAATCCAGCCCCTGGCGTCTACCTCTTTAGTAATGGATTCTAGCATTTTCCCAATGACAGACTAAATAGATAAACTGGCCTAGATTTACTTTCTTTCTGTCGCTCTGCTATTTTAGAATATTGGTGTTACATTTGTGGTTTTACTCAGTTAAGTAACCTCCTGTGCCAGGGTGAAAACATTCAAGATCTGGGGCTGGATTCTCCCCATCCCAGCGCCGAAATCGCGTTCGCCAATGGGGCGGCAAATCCATTTTGGCGCCGAAATCAGGAGCAGCTCCATTTTCTAAATTCTCCGCCCCGCCCCCCCCGAAAATTGCGTACTCGTGGTGTGCGCCACGCCGAGTATCCACCTGCTCAGTCGGGGGCCACCACTTCAGGGTAGGGCTGATAGGCGGGCAGGGGGGGCTTCATTCGGGGCTGGGGTCAATGTGAGCGGGCGGTTGGGGGTCCGCGGGCGGCCGATGCAGAGCGGTCCAGGTCCGCGGGCTGAGTCCGCCATGGAGAACCAACTTCCGCGCACGGAATCGGGACCTCGATTCTCTGGCCCCTGAAAAGCAGCGTACTCGGAGAGTATGCTGCGCCGCGTATCACCCATCTGCGGCCAATGCCAGAGGCCCAGCTTGGTTTAGCTCACTTGGCTAAATCGCTGGCTTTAAAGCAGACCAAGCAGGCCAGCAGCACGGTTCGATTCCCGTACCAGCCTCCCCGGACAGGCGCCGGAATGTGGCGACTAGGGGCTTTTCACAGTAACTTCATTGAAGCCTACTCGTGACAATAAGCGATTTTCATTTCATTTTTCATTTTCAATTCTCCGCCCCGACTGGTCGAAGTCCCGACGGTGTGGATCTAATGTGGTCCCACTCGTGTGGGTGGCTGCAAACTCAGTCCGCGGCTGCCATGGTCGGGGGCGGGCCGATCGGAGGGCGGGGGGGGGGGGCTCATACATGTGTCTTTATTATGCAGGCGGTCCGGGTCGGGTGGGCAGCCAATCGGGGCACTATTTAGGAGGTCCAGCTCCGCGGTCTGCCATGGAGCACGCTGCGGCCGCTGGGGGCCTGCTGGAGGTGCGCATGCGCGGCCTCTGACCCGGAAGTGCGGGGGCCCGTATCTGCAGCTAAAGCTGCTAGGTTCCTGACAGGTCCCTGTGAGTTCCCTGCAGGACTATGAATATGGGGCCTTTTGACCCCAATTTTTCTAGCGTGAAAGGCCAGTTTTTACGACGGCGTGGGGATGTAGTCCCTGAAATGGAGAATCCAGCCCCTGTATTTTTCCAGAAGGTTGTGCCAATAACCATTCCCTTTACCAGATGTCACTCTTGTCCAATCAGAAGTGTATGTGTAAGAGGTAAAAAGAAAGATTTGTATTTTCATCGCACCTTTCATGACCTCACCACATCCAGGAGTATGTTTGAAATGGAGTCACTGTTGGAAACACCGAGGGCCCGCTCATGCACAGCAAGATCCAACAATGCCAGATAATCTGCTTTAGCACTGTTGATTTAGAGCTAATCATTGACCAGGACACAGGGGAGGACTCCCCTGCCCTTTTCAAAATGGTGCCATGGAAGCTTTTGGCTTCATCTGCCAGAGCAGGTGGGGCCTTGGATTAACGCCTTCTCTGAAAGACGACACCTCAGATGGTGCAGCACTCGTTCGCTGGACTGAAGTTTCAGCCTAGATTTTGTGCTCGAATGCCGGAGTGAGAGTCAAAGACGCTGGGGCAAAGCCAACATCCAGAACAAAGGCCCGCTTCACACACTTTAGGCCCTCTCATGCATAACAGGTGCTCATGTGCTGGAGAACTTTCTGTAGTCGCCAAGTAGATGTGATGAAAGATAGTTTGCAACTCTGTGCTCCCATTCCATCTGAGGGAATTTCTTCCATGTGGTTACCTGATATTCGCTGCCATTTGGATTTTTTGTTTATTGTCACGTGTACTGAGGTACAGTGAAAAGTACTTTTCTGCGAGGAGCTGAACAGATCATTAAGTACATGAAAAGAAAAGGAAATAAAAGAAAATACTTAATAGGGCAACACAGGGTGCACAATGTAACTACATAACACCAGCATCGGGTGAAGCATACAGGGCTGTAGTGTTAATCAGATCAGTCCATAAGAGGGTCGTTTAGGAGTCTGGTAGCAGCGGGGGGTGAAGTTGTTTTTGAGTCTGTTCATGCGTGTTCTCAGACTTTTGTATCTCCTGCCTGATGGAAGAAGTTGGAAGAGTGAGTAAGCCGGGTGGGAGGGATCTCTGATTATGCTGCCTGCTTTCCCAAGGCAGCAGGAGATGTAGATGGAGTCAATGGATGCCTGGATTGGAGGAGTCGGTTGGGTAAGACGGGATATTTTCGAAACCAAAAACGTCCACTCTGGCCAATGCCTGCTGCTCAATGTGAGACACTACGGTGTTTGCTCTGTGGTCCAATGCGTGGCTTTGAGAGCCATGGGTCCAATCAGCACATCTAGATTAGTGCATTCATTTTTCTCTTCTAGCTGCCTTGAGGCTCGGTGGCTGTGCATTAAGTGTGAAGCTGAGTTAGGGACGGGATGGCTTCAGCAAATGTTGCACATTGTGTTTTGTGTTAGAACTTGCTGTAGTCTTTTAGGGGTTGACATTTAAGCACCTTAAGAAAACGATGGGAAAGGTGATGCCAACGCCCAACAATGTGAACGTAAGATCTAACGCCAAATTGAGGAGTTCAAATTCATGTAAGGTGTAGGCAGTGTAGGAGGAGAGTAACTTTTCTCATTGGTGGAATTGAACCAAGGGACCCTGATTTAAGGTTAATGGGGAGAGACTTCAGGGAGCTCCAATGCAGAGGGGTCTGGGTGTCCTCACGCATGAGTCACAGAAAACGTGCATGCAGGTGCAGCAGGTAATAAGGAAAGCAAATGGAATGTTGGCATTTATACCAAAAGGAATTGAGTGTAAAGGTAAGGAAGTGTTGTTGCAACTACACAAGGCATTGGGGAGACCGCACCTGGAGCATTGTGCACAGTTTAGGTCCCCGTATTTGAGGAAAGATGTAGTGGATTTGGAGGCAGTTCAGAGAAGGTTCACTATATTGATTCCAGAGATGAGGGGCTTGTCGAATGAGGAGAGATTGAACAGTTTAGGCCTTTACTCCCTACAGTTAAGAAGAATGAGGGGAGATCTCATTGAGGTGTACAAGATGCTAAAAGGTATGGATAAAGTAGACGTGGAGCCGATGCTTCCTCTTGTGTGGCATTCTAACATGAGAGGTCATAATCTTAGAATAAGAGGTAGCAAATATAAAATAAATTTGAGGAAAAACTACTTCTTCCAAAGGGATGTGAATCTGTGGAATTCGCTACCCCAGAGTGCGGAGGATGCTGGGACAGTGAGTAAATTTAAGGAGGAGTTAGACAGGTTTTTAATTGGTAATGGGTTGAAGGGTTATGGAGAACGGGCAGGATGATGGAGTTGAGGCCAGGATGGGATTAATCATGATCACATCGAGGGTGTTAGGTTCGAGAGGCTAAATTGCCGATTCCCACCCCTAGGTCATGTGTTCCAGGGAGGCGGTGCTCTGGGTGGTTTCGCAATCCAGCTCTTGGCTGGTAACATTGCAGGTAGCAGATGAGGAACCATGATAGAATGGCGGTGCAGGCTCGATGGGCCGAATGGCCTAATTCTGCTTCTATGTCTTATGAACCTATGACAAAACAACTGTAGGGAATATGCAGGGCAGCCCGTTTTTCCACAGCAGGTGTTTAGGATGTGCTGCCTGAGAGCGTGGTGGGGGAAAATTCAATCACGGCTTTCAAAAGGGCAATTGGACAAACAGCTGAAGAGAAACCATATGCAGGGGAGTGGGACTGACTAAATTGCCCTTGCCAAGAGCCAGCATGGGGTGAATGGGCCGAAGGGCCTCGTTCTCTGCTGTAACCAATCTATGTTTCTGTGATTCTGAGGCCGCATGATTTCCTTCTCTTTTTTTTCTTTCCCCAAAAGGATGAATTTTAAGTTGCCGAGTGCTCTCTCGAAGCAGATGGCCGTCTCGATAGTATTAGGTTCGAATTAACAGTGTGCTGGCGGGTGGGTGATGGCATGCTTCATTAATGAAATGGGAGCAGCAGGAGTTGCTAATGAATAGGACATCCCGAGATTCCACAGACAGAATTTTCTTCATTGGAAAATTAGTCATGCCATGTGTCTGGTTCAATTCATCATCAAAACCATGCAACAAACGTTCATCAAAACCAGGGGTTTGAAGTAAACCAAATGCAGCAGTGCAGTGGCGGAAATATTTTGTGCGATCGTTTGGTAAAGAGCGCGGGATATTCATCAATAGTCGGAGAGTAAAGCAGTACGAGTTCGGGGATGACTCTGTACAGTCCTGGATGTATACTATGACATGACAATCCCCCATCGTTTCAAAGGTGACGTTAACCATTTACAATAAGCAGACGACTGCCCCCGTTAAATAAGAGGGCAAAATAATATCACATAAACATATGCAGGTTTCGCATGCAAACGCACACACACGCACATTTCTAGGTTGGCGTAAATTGAGATCAGGAGCCTCAAATTATCTGCTGCAGAAATGTGAACCCTCAGTTCCCTTGCGCACAGGATATGTTCATTTTCTTGGAATTAAGTTTGAGGGTTGTACTGTGAAGGGTGAATCCTTTTGATTTCATTTATAATCTTGCCTCTCATTTTATCGCCACCCCCCAGCTCCCTCCTCACCCCCACCACCCCCCCAGCTCTCTCCTCACCTCCACCACCCCCCCACCCCCACCCCGCCCCCAACCTCAGCCACTGTCAAATACTGAACCAGAAGGTCGCAACATTGACGCCCAGCTAAGATTCTAAACTCTCAGTGTGTCTCGATCACAACTTTCAGCTCTTTAACCTCTGGGTTGCGGGGCTAGGATGGAGGTGTGGGCTTAAGTAGGGTGCTCTTTCCAAGGGCCGGTGCAGACTCGATGGGCCGAATGGCCTGCTTCCGCACTGTACATTCTATGTCAAATCTATGATTCGTGTCCTCCTCCGCGTTAACACGTCAGTGTGAAATGCTAAAGGTTTAACGGGCTATAAGGAAAAATCAAACCACTGCAGGTGCTGCA
This sequence comes from Scyliorhinus canicula, assembly GCF_902713615.1. Lineage (NCBI taxonomy): Eukaryota > Metazoa > Chordata > Chondrichthyes > Carcharhiniformes > Scyliorhinidae > Scyliorhinus > Scyliorhinus canicula. The sequence goes on along the minus strand of NC_052148.1, from coordinate 269,083,613 downwards.
AACGTGAAACAAAGTCAGAAAATGCTGCAAGATCTCAGCAAGCCTGGGATTGTTTGTGGGGAGAGAAACAGGATTAACATCTGAGGGTGACGACTCTTCGTGGGAACTGGAACACTTTTGAGATGCAACCGGTTTTAAGCAGGTACAGAGGCAGGGAAAGTGGGGGGGGGGGGGGGGGGGGGGGGGAGCGGAAAGAACAGAAGGGAAGGCAAGTGATAGGGTGGAAGTGACAATAGAGATGATGGTTCAAGTAAAGAAACAGAACATAGATCTAGAGGAGGTGGAATCAAGCCAGCTTCAGGTCACAAGGTATTGGTACCTACAGCTTTGCACTTAATTAAATTCGGAAACAGAATTTGGCAGAGGACCTCGTAGAGATATGATCAAAACCTTTGTCAAGAGTTGTGGTGGTATGATTTGCATAGCTGTCTGCCATTGGTGCAGAACACTGGCTTACCATTGGCCCTGGTCGGTCATGTGCCTCTCGACCGATTGGTTGAGACCAGTCATGTGACGACTCTCCGATTGGTCGAGAGGCTGAGTTAACCCCGCCTCCAGAGCGAGGTATAAATACCCAGAACGCCCGGCGCTCGTCCATTTACTGTAGTCGACCGTAGGGCTAACTTCTAGCTTATTGAAGCCTAACTTTTGTACAGCAACTCGTCTCGCGTTCGATTGATGGTTCATCAAGAGTAAAACTATTCGACTTTTAATTGATGGATGACACATTCAGTTTGTGGAAATCTAAAGGGGAAACTATTCTGAACGAAATTAAATATAAAAACATGGATAAAGACACGGCTTGGACTTTCTCAACGAGGGAGAGCTTCTTTGTCATTGTGAAATGAATTGAACCAGATTCATGGCAATTCATCTTTGAAACCACGGAGCATTTGGTTTACATCAAACCCCTGGATCCAGATTGCAATGTCTCACATGATCCCATTAGATCTCGCAAGGCGTGGCGAGCAGGGTAGATCCCGGAAGAGGCCTATCCCGGCATTTACCGGCTCTGTTGGGCCCACGTTCGCTTGAACAGAGGCGCAACGTGGCTGGTAAATCAGGCCCCTTATTCCAACAGCGTTGTGACTCTGGGTCAAGTGGGGCTTAGCCTAATCACTCACTCGCCCAAAGTTGGCATCATAATGGGCACTAAGGTCTGCCTATGGTGAAACACTTATGAGTTGGCATGGTAGGTGGAAGGAAAAAGAATGGTATGTGGGGTTGCATGGGGTTGCCATGAGTTGGTACTAAGTTGGCATAGGGGCTATGAAGGATTACGGGGATGGGTAGAATGACACAGTTATGCATGGAAGATATGACAGGGTTAGCACTGTTGCTTCACAGCACCAGGGACCTGGGTTCGATTCCCGACTTGGGTCACTGTCTGTGCGGAGTCTGTACGTTCTCCCCGTGTCTGTGTGGGTTTCCTCCGGGTGCTCCGGTTTCCTCCCGCAAGTCCCGAAACACGTGCTGTTAGGTGAATTGGACATTCTGAATTCTCCCTCAGTGTACCCGAACAGGCGTCGGAATGTGGCGACTAGGGGATTTTCACAGTAACTTCACTGCAGTGTTAATGTAAGCCTACTTGTGACACTAATGAAGATTATTATTATTATCACTACTCTCAGCCCCACTGGCTCCTCAAATGCCTGTCTCTTGGGGCAGGTTTAGCACAGTGGGCTAAACAGCTGGCTTGCAATGCAGAACAAGGCAGCAGCGCGGGTTCAATTCCCGTACCAGCCTCCCCGAACAGGCGCCGAAATATGCCGACTAGGGGCTTTTCACAGTCACTTCATTGAAACCTACTTGTGACAATAAACGATTATTATTATTATCTTCTCTTCCTCAACCTCTGGGAACACCAACTCTCCAATAATCATTCTATATCCCCCCTTCTTCCCCCTCGGCCTTATATAACTTCTCGTAATACCTCTGATCACCTCATTTATCTTCCCCGGCTCCGACACCGCCTCTCCATTCTCCGCCTGCACCCTTAAAATTTTTTAAGGGTTTTTTGCCGCCACTACAGGTGGGCCAACATACAGTTCGCCTTCTCTCCATACTCAGACTGCGCCTCCCCTCGTCCTCCGCAGCTGCCCCACCGCTTTGCCCGTCGCCCACTTATCAAACTGCCCCTGCAGCCTCTTCCTCTCCACCAACAACTCCTACCTGTGGGCCCCAGAGTATCTCCGATCAACCTCAACTATCCCGTCCAGTGGTCCTCCTTCCTCCTTCTCTCCCTGTGAGCCTCGAACCACCACCTTCAATGTTTCCCAAAACAAGGCCGCCGACACCTCCCTGTTCTAATTAAACTCCACATGATTCCAAATTGCCAGTCTCACCTTTTCACAAAACAGGTTCACCACCCAAAGACCCGAATCCAGCCTCCACTCCGGCCTCGGCACCTGCCCCGAACTAAGCCTGATCTCCAGCCAACGTGGCGCGTGGTCCGAAATCACAATTCCCGCATACTCCGCCTCACCACCCCCACTCACCACAAAGAAATCGATTCTGCAATAAACCTTATACATGTGAGAGAAGAAGGAGAACTCCCTCCCGCCCGGGTTCCTGATCCTCCACGGATCCACCCTCCCCTTACTCTTCATAAACCCACCCGCCTCCTTCGCCATCCTCGACTTTCCCATTGACCCGCAGCTTGACCTGTCCACCTTCGGCTCCATTACACAATTAAAATCTCCGTCCATAATCAGTCTGTGTGTTTCCAAGTCCGGAATCGCTCCCAGCAACCTGTGGGTGAGATTCTCTGATCCTGAGGCTAAATGTTGACGCCGTCGGGAAACGCTGTCGGGAAACATGGCCTCAGGATCAGCAACTCTGACCCCTACAGGGGGGCCGGCATGGCACTGGGGTGGCCCACGGCGCTCCAGCTGCTGATCCCGGCGTCAACTGGGTGCCGGCCCCGACGTAACATGGCGCAGGGCTACAGGGGCCGGCGCGGAAGAAAGGAGGCCCCCAGCCCGAGAGGCCAGCCTGCCGATTGGTGGGCCGCGATCACGGGTCAGGCCACAACGGAGGGGCCCCCCCGGGGTCGGACCCCCTCCTACTCCCCCATAGGCCACCCCCGGACCCTTCCATGCCGAGCTCCCGCTGGCTGAGAGCAGATTAGAACGGCGCCGGCGGGACTCAGCTTATCTGTTACGGCCGGCGGGGGGGGATCCTAAGGCGGCCCCCAGCCGGCGCAGTGCCGACCACGCCGGCACCGCGGCGACCACGCCGGAGCCAATGCTGCCGATTCTCTGCTCTGTGGAGAATCGCATCCCAGTGTCGGGGTGGCGTGGCACGATTCACGCTGGCCGCATGGATTCTCTGGCCCGGCCCCGGGCTGAGAGAATCCCGCCCTCCATCTTTCCAGTTAGGCGCATATACATTGACTAACACCACCGGTGTCCCCTCCAGCACCCCACCTACTATCACACACCGTCCCCCCCCCCCCTGGGTCCCTCACTTCCCTGGCCCCCACAAACCACGCCCTCTTGTTCAACAAAATGGCCACCCCCTCCTCGACTTCGAATCAAATCCCGAATGAAATACTTGCCCCACTCATCCCTTCCTCAGCCTAACCTGACACTTCACCTCGAGATGCGTCTCCTGCAGAAATATCACCTCCGCTCTCAAACCCCTCAGATGTGCAAAATTCTGGGACCTCTCCACCAGTCCATTTAGGCCCCGGACGTTCCAAATCACGACTCTTACCTGAGGCTTATGCCTCCATTCCCCTCTACCGTCCGCCATCATCCCTCATCAGTTCTGTCTCACTTAATCCTGCCCTGAACCGGGCCCATCAACGACGGCCCCCCTCTCCGCCCATGACCATGATCAACCTCCCATCTTGCCACTTCACAGTCCCGCTCCCCTCCCCTCACGTGGCCACACCTCGCGACCTGCTTCCCAACCTCACCTCCGTTCACCAGCATTGCTTGCTGGTGTAATAACTCCTGCCCAAAGGCCCCCCTTGCATACCCTACCACTCCTCCCCCCACCAGTCCCTCCTTAACCTGCGCAAACGGCCCCTTACCCACCCGGAATACCGACAAGATCATTGACCCCATCCATGGGGTCATGCACACCTCTTACACCAAAAACACCTACATTCACAAATAACCTCCTCCCAAAATCATGTCAAAAGGAGGGAGGGTGGGGAAGTGATCGCTACCTTTGCAAACTTACACCTCCTACAAACCTGTGCAACCGTACGATCACCACTCATGGCAGCTCCACTGCTCTCGCTTCTACCTCAAGGACCTATAGGCCCTATCCACTATTGGGGCATGGTCCAGCACCTTCTCCTCCACCAGCCTGGCCAGCATCCTAGAAAAGTACTTTGTGGCGCTCGTTCCTTCCACACTCTCTGGCAGACCCACAATCTGTAAGTTCTGCCGCCTAGGCCTGTTCTCCAGCTCCTTCATCTTCACCCGCAGCGACTTGCATAGATCCCCCAGGATACCCACCTCCAAAGACACAATCCGATCATTCAGGCCGCACACCACCTTCTCCATCTCACAGAACATAGAACTGTACAGCACAGTACAGGCCCTTCGGCCCACAATGTTGTGCCGAACTTGTCTGAAACTAAGATCAAATCAACCTACTCCCAATCATTCTAGTGCACTCATGTGCCTATCCAATAACCACTTGAAAGTTCCTAAAGTGTCCGACTCCACTACCATAGCTGGGCGTGCGTTTCACGCCCAACCCACTCTCTGAGTAAAGAACCTACCTCTGACATCCCTCCTATATCTCCCACCATGAACCTTATAGTTATGCCCCCTTGTAACAGCTACATCCACCCAAGGAAAAAGTCGCTGAACATCCACTCTATCTATCCCTCTCATCATCTTATGCACCTCAATTAAGTCACCTCTCATCCTCTTTCGCTCCAATGAGAAAAGCCCTAGCTCCCTCAACCTTTCTTCATAAGACCTACCCTCCAATCCAGGCAGCATCCTGGTAAATCTCCTTTGCAGCCTTTCCAATGCTTCCACATCCTTCCTATAATGAGGTGACCAGAACTGCACACAATACTCCAAATGTGGTCTAACCAAGGTCTTGCACAGTTGCAGCCAGCATAACCTCACGGCTCTTAAACTCAATCCCCCTGTTAATAAATGCTAACACACTATAGGCTTTTTTCACGGCTCTATTCACTTGGGTGGCAACTTTCAGCGATCTATGGACATGAACTCTGAGATCTCTCTGCTCCTCCACATTCTTCAGAACCCTGCCGTTAACTCTGTAATCCGCGTTCAAATTTGTCCTACCAGAATGAATCACCTCGCACTTATCAGGGTTAAACTCCATCTGCCACTTTTCAGCCCAGCTCTGCATCCTATCAATGTCTCTTTGCAGCCTACAACAGCCCTCCACCTCATCCACTACTCCACCAAGCTTGGTGTCATCAGCAAATTTACTAACCCAACCTTCAACTCCATCATCCAAGTCATTGCTGAAAATCACAAATAGCAGAGGACCCAGCCCTGATCCCTGTGGTACACCACTGGATGAAAATTTACCGTCTACCACCACCCTCTGTCTTCTATGTGATAGCCAGTTACTGAGCCAATCGGCCAAATTTCCCTCTATGCCACGCCTCCTTACTTTCTGCATGAGCCGACCATGGGGCACCTTATCAACGCCTTATTAAAATCCATGTATACAACATCAACTGCTCTACTTTCATCTCTGTACTTAGTTACCTCCTCAAAGAATACAATCAAACTTGTGAGGCAAGATGTACCCCTCACAAATCCATGCTGACTATCCTGGATTAAGCTGTATCTTTCCAAATTATCATAAATCCTATCCCTCAGGACCCTTTCCAATAATTTACCGATGACTGAAGTGAGACTAACCGGCCTATAATTCCCAGGGTTATACCTATTCCCTTTCTTGAACAAGGGGACAACGTTCGCCTCTCTCCAGTCTTCTGGCACTATTCCTGTAAGCAGTGAGGATATAAAGATCAAAGCCAAACGCTCTGCAATCTCATCCCTCACCTCCCAAAGAATCCTAGGATATATTCCATCAGGCCCAGGGGACTTATCTATTCTCAGGCTTCTCAAAATTTCTAACACATCTTCCTTCCGAATATCTACCTCCTCCAGCCTACCAGCCTGTATCGCACTATCCTCTTCAACAACATTGCTCCTCTCCTTTGTGAACACTGAAGAAAAGTATTCATTTAGGGCCTCTCCTCTATCTTCAGACTCCATGCACACATTCCCACTACTGTCCTTGACCGGCCCTAACTTCACCTTGGTCATTCTTTTATTCCTCACATAAGTGTAAAAAGCCTTGATCCTGCCTGCCAAGGACTTCTCATGCCCCCTCCTAGCTCTCCTAAGCCCTTTCTTGAGCTCATTCCTAGCTTTCTTGTATCCCTCAAGTGCCCTAACTGAACCTTGTTTTCTCATCCTTCCATAAGCCCGCTTCTTCCTCTTGACAAGACATTCAACCTCTTTTGTAAACCATGGTTCCCTCACTTGACCATTTCGTCCCTGCCTGACAGGGACATACATATCAAGGACATGGAGTATTTGCTCCTTGAACAAGCTCGCCATCTCAATTGTGCCTATCCCTGGCAGTTCCTGTTTCCATATTATGCTCCCCAATTCTTGCCTAATCACTCTGTAATTACCCTTCCCCCAGTTATAAACCTTGTACTGCCGTATGTTCCTATCCCTCTCCATTGCTATAGTCACCGAATTGTGGTCACTATCTCCAAAGTGTTCTCCCACAACCAAATCTAACACTTGGCCCGGTTCACTACCCAGTACCAAATCCAATGTGGCCCCGCCTCTTGTCGGTCCATCCACATATTATGTGAGGAAACCCTCCTGCACACACTGGATAAAAACAGCCTCATCCAAACTATTCAAATTATAGTGGTTCCAATCAATATTTGGAAAGTTAAAGTCCCATGACAACTACCCTGAGACCTCCACACCTATCCAATATCTGCATTGCAATCTTTTCCTCCACATCCCTGTTACTGTTTGGGGGCCTATAGAAAAGTCCTAATAAAGTGACCGCTCCTTTTCTATTTCTAACTTCAGCCCACACTACTTCAGTAGAAAGATCCTCCTCAAACTGCCTTTCTGCAGCCATTATACTATCCTTGGTTAACAATGCTACTCCTCCATCTCTTTTACCACCTTCCCTACTCTTACTGAAGCATCTAAACACCGGAACCTCCAACAACCATTCCTGTCTCTGTTCTAACCATGTCTCCGTAATGGCCACAACAGCGTAGTCCCAGGTACCAATCCGTGCTTCAAGCTCACCAACCTTGTTCCTGATGCTCCTCGCATTGAAGTAGACACACTTCAAACCACCTTCATGCCTGCAGGTCCACTCATGTGACCTTGGTACCTTCCTCAGTACTGCACTACCCTCAACTTCCTGAACTCCAGCAATGCTATCTCCTGGACTACGAATCAGTTTCCCATCCCCCTACCAAATTAGTTTAAACCCTCCCGAAGAGCTGCAGCAAATTGCCTCCCAGGATATTGGTGCCCCTCTGGTTCATGTGTAACCTGTCCCGTCTGTACAGGTCCCACCTTCGCCAGAATGTTCTCCAATTATCCAAGTAACTGAAACCCTCCCTCCTACACCATCCCTGTAGCCACGTGTTTAACTGCACTCTCTCCCTGTTCCTCACCTTGCTAGCACGTGGCCCTGGCAGCAAACCAGAGATGTCAACACGGAGTTCGACGGAAGTCAAGCATCCAGCAGGGGGCAGCAGAGCAGAGCTTCTGATTGGCTGTTCCGGGGAGATTTGCATACGTGCAGTGCGGTCAGCGTAAGTTGAAGGTGGTTTGTGAAGGGCTGTTCTCGAGTGGAGCTGGATGAACTTCGGATCATTCGGGAGGCGGAGGAGGTTATTGAGAGGAGTTATAGGGAGGTAGTCACACCTCAGGTAAAAGAAGAAGGTAGATGGGTTACCATCAGGGGAGGGAGAGGGAACCGGCAGGCAGTGCAGGGATCCCCTGTGGTCGTTCCCCTCTATAACAAGTATACCGTTTTGGATACTGTTGCGGGGGACGACTTACCAGGGGTAAGCAATAAGGCACAGGTCTCTGGCACAGAGTCTGTCCCTGTTGCTCAGAAGGGAAGGGAGAAGAGGAACAGAGCACTTGTCATTGGGGACTCCATAGTTAGAGGAACAGACAGGAGGTTCTGTGGGAACGAAAGAGACTCACGGTTGGTGTGTTGCCTCCCAGGTGCCAGGGTTCGTGATGTCTCTGACCGTGTTTTTGGCATCCTTACGGGGGAGGAGGAGCAGCCCCAAGTCGTGGTCCACATAGGTACCAACGACATAGGTAGGAAGAGAGATGGTGATTTGAGACAGAAATTCAGGGAGCTAGGGTGGAAGCTGAGAGCTAGAACAAACAGAGTTGTTATCTCTGGGTTGTTACCCGTGCCACGTGCCAGTGAAGTGAGAAATAAGGAGAGAGAGGAGTTGGACACGTGGCTACAGGGATGGTGCAGGAGGGAGGGTTTTGGTTTCCTGGATAATTGGGGCTCATTCTGGGGTAGGTGGGACCTCTACAAACAGGATGGTCTTCACCTGAACCAGAGGGGTACCAATATCCTGGGGGGGAGATTTGCTAGTGCTCTTCGGGGGGGTTTAAACTAATTCAGCAGGGGGATGGGAACCTAAATTGTAGTCCCAGTGTACAGGATGTTGAGAGTAATGAGGTCAGGGATAGGGTTAAAAGTTCGAAAGAGGGCACCGGCAAGCAGGACGCTGGTTTGAAGTGTGTCTACTTCAACGCCAGGAGCATCCGGAATAAGGTGGGTGAGCTTACAGCATGGGTTGGTACCTGGGATCTCGATGTTGTGGCGATTTCGGAGACATGGGTAGAGCAGGGACAGGAATGGTTGTTGCAGGTTTCAGGATTTAGATGTTTCTGTAAGAACAGAGAAGATGGTAAAAGAGGGGGGTGTGTGGCATTGTTAATCAAGGAACGTATTACAGCGGTAGAAAGGACGCTTGAGGACTCGTCTACTGAGGTAGTATAGGCCGAGGTTAGGAACAGTAGAGGAGAGGTCACCCTGTTGGGAGTTGTCTGTAGACCTCCGAATAGTTCCAGAGATGTAGAGGAAAGGATTGCAAAGATGATTCTCGACAGGAGCGAGAGTAACAGGGTAGTTGTTATGGGGGACTTTAACTTTCCAAATATTGACTGGAAATACTATAGTTCGAGTACTATAGATGGGTCAGTTTTTGTGCAGTGTGTGCAGGAGGGTTTTCTGACACAGTATGTAGACAGGCCAACAAGGGGCGAGGCCACATTGGATTTGGTACTGGGTAATGAACCCGGCCAGGTGTTAGATTTAGATGTAGGTGAGCACTTTGGTGATAGTGATCACAACTCGGTTATGTTTACTTTAGCAATGGGCAGGGATAGGTATATACCGCAAGGCAAGAATTATAGCTGGGGGAAAGGCAATTATGATGCTATTCGGCAAGATTTAGGATGTATAGGATGGGGAAGGAAACTGCAGGGGATGGGTACAATCGAAATGTGGAGCTTTTTCAAGGAACAGCTACTGCGTGTCCTTGATAAGTATGTACCTGTCAGGCAGGGAGGAAGTTGTCGAGCAAGGGAACCGTGGTTTACTAAGGAAGTTGAAGCACTTGTCAAGAGGAAGAAGAAGGCTTATGTTAGGATGAGACATGAAGGCTCAGTTAGGGCACTTGAGAGTTACAAGTTAGCCAGGAAGGACCTAAAGGGAGAGTTAAGAAGAGCAAGGAGAGGACACGAAACGTTGTTGGCGGATAGGATCAAGGAAAACCCTAAGGCTTTCTATAGGTATATCAGGAACAAAAGAATGACTAGAGTAAGATTAGGGCCAATCAAGGATAGTAGTGGAAAGTTGTGTGTGGAATCAGAGGAGATAGGGGAAGCGTTAAATGGATATTTTTCATCAGTGTTTACACTGGAGAAAGACAATGTTGTCGAGGAGAACACTCAGGTTCAGTCGACCAGGCTAGATGGAATTGAGGTTCAAAAGGAGGAGGTGTTAGCAATTTTGGAAAATGTCAAAATAGATAAGTCCCCTGGGCCAGATGGGATTTATCCTAGGATTCTCTGGGAAGCCAGGGAGGAGATTGCAGAGCCTTTGTCCTTGATCTTTATGTCGCCTTTGTCGACAGGAATAGTGCCGGAAGACTGGAGGATAGCAAATGTTGTCCCTTTGTTCAAGAAGGGGAGTAGAGACAACCCTGGTAATTATAGACCTGTGAGCCTTATTTCGGTTGTGGGTAAAATGTTGGAAAAGGTTATAAGAGATAGGGTTTATAATCATCTTGAAAAGAACAAGTTGATTAGCGATAGTCAACACGGTTTTGTGAAGGGTAGGTCATGCCTCACAAACCTTATTGAGTTTTTTGAGAAGGTGACCAAACAGGTGGATCAGGGTAAAGCTGTTGATGTGGTGTATATGGATTTCAGTAAGGCGTTTGATAAGGTTCCCCACGGTAGGCTATTGCAGAAAATAAGGAAGTATGGAATTGAAGGTGATTTAGCGGTTTGGATCAGTAATTGGCTTGCTGAAAGAAGACAGAGGGTGGTGGTTGATGGCAAATGTTCATCCTGGAGTTCAGTTACTAGTGGTGTACCGCAAGGATCTGTTTTGGGGCCACTGCTGTTTGTTATTTTTATAAATGACCTGGAAGAGGGTGTAGAAGGATGGGTTGGTAATTTTGCAGATGACACGAAGGTCGGTGGAGTTGTGGATAGTGCTGAAGGATGTTATAGGATACAGAGGGACATAGATAAGCTGCAGAGCTGGGCTGAGAGGTGGCAGATGGAGTTTAATGCGGGAAAGTGTGAGGTGGTTCACTTTGGAAGGAGTAACAGGAATGCAGAGTACTGGGCTAATGGCAAGATTCTTGGTAGTGTAGATGAACAGAGAGATCTCGGCATCCAGGTACATAAATCCCTGAAAGTTGCCACCCAGGTTAATACGGCTGTTAAGAAGGCATATGGTGTGCTAGCCTTTATAAGCAGGGGGATTGAGTTTCGGAACCACAAGGTCATGCTGCAGCTGTACATAACTCTGGTGCGGCCGCACCTGGAGTACTGCGTGCAGTTCTGGTCACCACATTATAGGAAGGATGTGGAAGCTTTGGAAAGGGTTCAGAGGAGATTTACTAGGATGTTGCCTGGTATGGAGGGAAGGTCTTACGAGGAAAGGCTCAGTGACTTGAGATTGTTTTCGTTAGAGAGGAGAAGGCTGAGAGGTGACTTAATAAAGACATATAAGATAGTCAGAGGGTTAGATAGGGTGGACAGTGAGAGTCTTTTTCCTCGGATGGTGATGACCAACACGAGGGGACATAGCTTTAAATTGAGGGGTGGTAGATATAGGACAGATATCAGAGGCAGTTTCTTTACTCAGAGAGTAGTAGGGGTGTGGAACGCCCTGCCTGCAACAGTAGTAGACTCGCCAAATTTAAGGGCATTTAAGTGGTCACTGGATAGACATATGGATGAAAATGGAATAGTGTAGGTCAGATAGGCTTCAGATGGTTTAACAGGTCGGCGCAACATCGAGGGCCGAAGGGCCCGTACTGCGCTGTAGTGTTCTATGTTCTATGTTCTATGTCTATCCTGGCTCTCAGCTTCCACCCCAGCTCCCTGAATTTCTGTTTTACATCCCCGTCCCTTTTCCTACCTATGTCGTTGGTACCGATGTGTACCATGACTTGTGGCTGCTCCCCCTCCCCCTTAAGGATCCTAAAAACACGGTCAGAGACGTCACGGACCTTGGCAACCGGGAGGCAATACACCAACCGTGAGCCTCTATCGTTGCCACAGAACCGCCTATCTGTGCCTCTAACTATAGAGTCTCCAATAACTAATGTTCTCCTGCTCTCCCCCTTCCCTTCTGAGCCACAGGGACAGACTCAGTGCCAGAGACCTGGTCACCCTGGCTTACCTCTGGTAGGTCGTCCCCCGTATCCAAAGTATCCAAAACGGTATACCTGTTATTGAGGGGAACAACCGCAGGGGATCCCTGCACTGACTGCTTCTTCCCCCTCCTTTTAAACATCACCCAGCTACCTTCATTCTTCGGAGTAACTACATCCTTGTAGCTTCTATCTATAACTGACTCTGCCTCTCATGTATTGTCGTCCCTTGCACCTCGAGGCACTTCTCCACCTGATCCAACAACCCATGCAGAGATGCCACTCTGCCTCAATTGCCTTCAACCAATCGCTCTGCATGTCCTTTTTTTGCTGGTGAAATTGCTCCTTGATAAAGGTCATCAACTGCTCCATTTGAGGCTATCCCAGTGATGGTGACCCTTCCCCCTCCGCCATTCTCAAACTTGGTGATGCGCCATAGGTCTCCTCCCACTCCATAGCCAAGGTCCTTAACTGTCTTCTGCCGGGTCTGATAGCCAGTAGACATGGCAATCTTGGGGAGCACCTCTTGTCCTACACCTTCCGCTCCACCTTTCTGCCGAAACTACCCCACTAACGAGTAAAAAGTTCCAAGACCAACGCCCTCGAGTCCGAGCTGCTCAGCGTGCATCCACGCCACCTGTCAGAAGTCCCCATCTCTCAATTTCGTGGATACACAGTTACCTTCTTATCCGTGAACCGCCTGGGTATTTAATTCTGCGATTTATTCTCTAAACCTTTCTGCCTCTCTTCCCCCCCCCTCTCTCTCTATCACTTATACTCCCTCCTTCTTTACGCCCTCTATAAAACCTCGACCCCTTTGACTAAGGTTTTGGGCACCCCTTATTACAAGGGCCCGCTGCTAAATTCTGTTTCATAATCACTTCTGCTAAAGGGCCTCAGGACAGTTTACCGTGTTAAACACGGTGTATGAATGTGAATTGCTGTTGTTATCGCGAAGGAAATTCTGTTTTGGTGCTGCAAAACTATGCAGATTGTAATTAAATAATTTTCAGAGAGGACCGAGTGATTAACTCATTTGCCCACATTGTGCTACAATATTGGTACATTGGAAAATCCAGAAATGAAGATTAAGTTGACACAGAGCCAGAACGCACCCCCCTCCTCCCCCAAGTACTGCACACTGAATCTCACTGGCATCAGCATCTGGGGAAAGACTGCTATTAAATCATTATTTCATCAACACACATTATGAATAAAAGCACCATTGGGCTGAACATCATCAAATTTGTTTATTGCCTCGTTGTTAATGATGTAGGCAATTGTTACCTCTTTCCATTGATGATTGCTATTGTGGGAGAGGTTGTCAGTGAAATCAGTGAAGTGGCTGCTGCTATCTTCGCCGTCAATCTGAACTTTATTTCAACCTGCGAGCCGCACGAATCAGAAGAGGCCTCTCCGTCGCCAATTGCAAGCACGGTTCCCTCTCCGATCCCCTTTTCAAAACTGCCTGTGTGGGATCCATGTTTACTTTAATCTCTGTTGTAAAATTAGATTATCTTTCAGCCTGAGGACAGCTATATTTCATTAGCTGGTAATTTTAGTTAAATTAAACCCTAACACAGTATTCTGTCAGACTGACAAAAGATAATTGCTGTTTGGAGGTGTTATCTTATTAACAATATCTCGACCCCAGTGCATGATGGGATGCTTGCAAAGTCAATTGTTCACATCCAAACGGCCGATTGATATTGTCAGCAGAACTCACAAAGGAGAGACTGTAATATCATTGCCCTGTAGATGCTAAGTGGACATGACACCATTCTCAGCTTTGATGTGTGACTAGTAATTGCCTCATTTTTTTTCACATACTTTTACTGCAAGACCATAAATTGTAGGAGTAGAAGTTGGCCACTCGGCCCATCGGGTCTGCCCCGCCATTCAATGAGGTCATGACTGATCTGATCTGATGATCCTCAACTCCACTTTCCCGCCTTATGCCCACATCCCTCACTGATTAAAAATCTGTCTACTCCATTCTTGAACATACTTAACGACCCCTGCCTCTGTGGTAAAGAATTCCACAGATTCACTATCCGCTTTGCTACAACATCCTAGAGCGCGGTCAATTCCTGCCCCACTTGAACCAGGGTCGCAACATAACTGAATTAACCAATAATTCTCAGAAAAGTACCCAAAGTGTTTGGCCCCTGGCTGCCCAATAATCACGGTCACCAGGTTTGTAAGTTTAAACACAATTGCTGTTTATTTATAACAAGACCTAAAATGAAATATGCAGCAAATGCAACTTGTTAACTATTATCTAATTCCTAATTTCCCACTTTAACTTGCTCCTAACCTCTACACACACACACACACAAGGTAGACAAACACAGAGGGGAGAAGAGGGGTGAAAATCATTAGAAGGAAAATAAAGTCTTTAATTTAAGTGGTAGTTTTTAGGACCTTTCTCCTCTTCAAACCTTGCTTTCAGTTTGAGGATTTTACTGTATGTTCTTTCAGGTCTCTGCAGTTCCATAAATACAGCACTCACAGACTTTCTGGAAATGGTGAGAGAAGGGTCTTGTCTTTGTTTGCAGCCTGTAATGGTTTCCCTGCAAATGTGTTCATCCCAGTACTCTGCAACTTCAGGAACACAGAACCTACAGACTTTCTGGAGCAAAAACGGAGGAAAGTGAGTAAGCAGGACCTTGTCGCTGTGTGTCTCAGACCCCACTGCTCCCTGAGGACTCTGTGAACCATCCCACTGGGGTAGAATCCAATCACCACCTGTTACTGGGCAGAGTCTGGCCTTTTGGCCAATTCAATCAAACCGAGTCCCACCCCATCTCTCTCTCTGGTGACGATAAGTCCGAGGTCTCCTGTTCAAAGTAGCAGAGACTAGCAGAGTGTTCGCTCCTGTAACATCTGAATTCCTCACTCCTCTCTGCTGCTTGACTTAAAGATGTCCGTTAACCTTCCATGGATCAAAAATTATAACAGCAAAATAAAAGAAAGGGCAAATAAGGGGATGCGTCAGCTTGGAAAGCAAAAGGGTATGGCAGCATTTCAGGGCAGCCATTTTGGCAATGATACTCAGAGAGTGACAGGAAGGGATAGAGTGCACTGTGATGAATGTAGGAACTCCAGATTGGTTTGTATTTAGTGCAGTAAGGGTTAAAGACCTGGGACCTCTCCTCCCATGCCTAAAGTGGACATCCACTATCAAAAATCAGATCAGCCCAAGGCAGCTGAACATATGGAGCTGCCTCCATGAAGCACAAAGTGCAACTTAGAACCAGACCCTATTCCCCACCTCCCCACTAACCGCACCCCCCCCCCCCCCCCCCCCCCCCGAAAATAACAGGTGGTGTGTCAGGAGTGGGCTGCCAGTTTTGGCAACCCCCCCCCCCACCGACCATTTTCCTAATGACAAAGCGTCTCTCTACCTTTTAAAAAAATCCAGCCCCAGTATCCGATCTGAGTTGTGCTGAGTTAATGGTGATGGGCCTTCTTCACGGTAGCACAGTGGTTAGCACAGTTGCTTCACCGCTCCAGGGTCCCCGGTTCGATTCCCGGCTTGGGTCACTGTCTGTGCGGAGTCTGCACGTTCTCCCCGTGTCGGGCGTGGGTTGCCCCCAGGTGCTCCGGTTTCCTCCCTCAGTCCAAAGATGTGCAGGTTAGGAGGATTGGCCGTGCTAAATTGCCCTGAGTGTCCAAAACGTTTGGGTGGGGTTACTGGGTTATGGGGATAGGGTGGAGGTGTGGGCTTGGGTAGGGTGCTCTTTCCAAGAGCCGGTGCAGACTCGATGGGTCGAATGGCCTCCTTCTGCACTGTAAATTCTATGACTCATAACCAAATGGTTTTATTGGCCCCTTCAGAGGGCAGCTAAAAATCATCCATTTTGATGTGGGACGGGAGTCACAGATGGCCAGATTGGAAAAAGGCGGGGTAAACACGTTCCTGAATGATTTGTGATATTTTTCAGCTGGATGGAGACCCAGGAGAAGAGGTTTTCTGGGAGTCCTGTTGGAATCAACCACAGGGTGTCTTGTTAATTGTGTCATCTGGTTTCCTGCCCGAAGCCAGCCAGGTAGATGGGTTGTCTTCCTACCAGGTGAGGAAGTACCTAGGGGGCGGATGTCAGGTGACTAGGAGATCGCAGGAGATGTCGGTGGGGGGAGAGTAACAGCCTATGTGTGCGGGGGGCGGCGGAGAGAGAGATTGTAGATATTGGGGAGAGTCAAAGAGTACAAGCTTCAAATGAGAAAACCTCTGTGATAATAGGTAGACAGTCATCTGTATATAATATGAGTAGTTCATCATCACTGTAAATTCTATGATCTATGATCTATATGTGTATTGGAAGTTATATGTTTTACTGGTGTAGTTCTAGCATCCGACCAGCAGGTGTGGCGAGTACGGAGTCCTGGATGCACCATGTGTCCCTGCAGTAGGTGCCTGTAAGGAGTTGATCGCAGCCGCACATTGGAGCAGCTTTGTTATATCTTAGTGTAAGTTAGTGATAGACATTTATTTCTAACTGTATTCGTCTTCGATATTTTAGTGATTTGTTCATGCAGTGTTTGTAATAAATAGCTTTGTTTATAAAGCAAAGTCTAATGTTCTTTATTCATATCAGCTCAACCGAAGAACATGTCAACCCCCACACCTCCTCGCTCAGAAAATCCACCCCTATCAATATTCTGACCATTTACTGCATCAAGTGTTTTGGGAGTGTGCTAGCCATAGCTCAGTCTGGGTAGAACGCTTGCTCCTGTGTAGGAAGGTACTGGTTTCAAATCCTGCCTTAGGATGTGAGCACAGAAATCCAATCTGCCCAGTGCAGTACTGAGCGAGTGCTGCCCTGTCAGAGGAGCCATTTGTTCAGATGGGAGTTTAAATTTTGGCCTTTTCTACCCTCTCCATTGGTTTTAAAAGATCACGTGGCACTATTTTGAAGGAGAGCAGGGAATTGTACCCTGGCGTCCTGGCCAATAATTACTATCGAACAGAAATTACCAAGCCAGATTATCCGATCGTTATCATGCTGGGGGGAATATGTTGTGTGAAAATAGGCTGCTGCAATTCCTGCAATATAACAGTGACCACACTTCAAAATGTTCTTCATTGACCTTTACGCACTTTGGTTTTACGACCTGTAGTCGTGAAAGCCCCTATATAAATACAAATCTCTCCTCATGTTAAATTATTTTACTTGCAACCTGCTGAGTGGCTGCTTTTAGAACATACAGTCCAGAAGGAGGCCATTCGGCCCATCGAGTCTGCACCGACCCACTTAAGCCCTCACTTCCACCCCATCCCTGTAACCCAACAACCCCTCCTAACCTTTTTGGCAATTTATCGTGGCCAATCCACCTAACCTGCATGTCTTTGGACTGTGGGAGGAAACCGGAGCACCCGGAGGAAACCCACGCAGACACGGGGAGAACGTGCAGACTCCGCACAGGCAGTGACCCAAGCCGGGAATCGAACCTGGGACCCTGGTGCTGTGAAGCCACAGTGCTACCGTTACTTCATGTATTTCGGACAGCCGGCTCAATGATGTGGCTGCAACTCCAAATAAGTCAGTAACTCAAAAGTGCCTTTTGGAATTTAACATTCAAATGCCTTCAAAACGAGGCAAAGAAGATCATCAGCTACAACTTACAGCAAAGCATTTCACATGTTTAATAATAATAATCTTTATTGTCACAAGTAGGCTTACATTAACACTGCAATTAAGTTACTGTGAAAAGCCCCTCGTCGCCACACTCCGGCGCCTGTTCGGGTACACGGAGGAGAATTCAGGATGTCCAAATTACCTAACAGCACGTCTTTCGGGACTTGTGGGAGGAAACCGGAGCACCCGGAGGAAACCCACGCAGACACGAGGAGAACATGCAGACTCCGCACAGACAGTGACCCAAGCCGGGAATAGAACCTGGGACCCTGGAGCTGTGCAGCAACAGTGCTAACCACTGTGCTGCCATGCCGCCCACGTTCACCGTATCAGAACACCTTTCTTTCACCTTTTTGTACCTGATGTAGCCCACGGCAACCGCTCAAAACCATTTCCAGTCACCCAGCACTTAAGCTGTCTGAGAAGCTGAATAACAAACTCTTGTACACAGACTGACAGGTCAATGTCACCTCTCAGCACGGTCAGGCATTCTAAACAAGAGCAAGCACCAGCTGAACACTCCAGCATGGAGTGCCGCTTCCTGATCAGAACAAGGGCCACTTCCAATTGGTTCACACGTGGGCACTTGCCTCTCGTTGGTGCAAGAGGTAAATTCAGCTGTTATTTGAGCGTAACCCCCATGGAGGATTTATTCATGGGATCAATCACAAGGCCAGCAATGTTGCCCATCATAATTGGAAACACTAATAATATTAATAATTTTATTGGTGTTACAAGTAGGCTTATATTAACGCTGTAATGAAGTTACTGTGAAAAGCCCCTCGTCGCCACACTCCGGCGCCTGTTCGAGTACACAGAGGGAGAATTCAGAATGTCCAATTCACCTGACAAGCATGTCTTTCGGGACTTGTGGGAGGAAGCCGGAGCACCCGGAGGAAACCCACGCAGACACAGGGAGAACGTGCAGTCTCCGCACAGACAGTGACCCAAGCGAGAATCGAACCTGGGATCCTGGCGCTGTGAAGCACCAGTGCTAACCACTGTGCTAACGTGCCGCCCTCAGTTAGACCTCAGCTGGACTATTGTGCGCAGCTCCGGGCAGCGCACTATGTTCAAACACTGGAGCGAGCCCAGGCGAGGTTTACAAGAAAGGTTCCAGGTATGAGAAACTTCTGCTCTGAGGATAGATCGGAGAGGTTGGGAACGTTCTCCTTGGAGAGAAGAAGGTTAAGAGGAGATTTGATAGAAATGTTCAAAATCATGAGGGGGCTGGACAGAGTCGACAGGGAGAAACTGGCCCCCCTGGTAAATGGATCAAGAACGAGAGATTTAAAGTGATTTGCAAAAGAACCAAATGCGATGCGAGAAAAACCTATTTTGCACAGTGGGTTGCTCAGTTCTGGAATACTGTGTCACAAAGTGTGCTGGAGGCCGATTCAATCGAGGCATTCACAAGAGCTTTCGTTGATTAGTTGAAAAGAAACACTGTGCAGGGGGGTTGAGGGAAAGGCATCAAAACCAAAACACAATCACCAAAACCACAAAACACACAAATTTCAATTACCAACAACCCGAGACAAAAAAGGGGGAAGGGGAAAAGAGAAAGAAAAGAAAAAACACACAACTTCACAATAATGTCCCCATACAAACCCGTCCCAACCACCAGCAAAGTCCCATTCAAACCCCCTCAGTTCAGGACAGGTCCTTGAGCTTTAATAAAAGCCCCCGCTTCCTCCGCCGTCTCAAAGAAATTTCTTTGGAATTACGTGTATCCCTCTGCCTCGCCGGTACACCACTCCAAAACTCACGCCACTCTTATAAAGCGTGATTTCGCCGTGGTAAAGGCCGCACCCCTCCTTGTCAATACTGCCGTGACTTCCTAATATCTATGAATACTGCTGCCTTCCCACCGCACCTCCTGATTCCCCTTGGCCCACTTCAGGACCCTCTCGCTCTGAAAACATTGCTATGAAAACAGACTATCACTGCTCATGGTGGCTCATCCGCCCGGAGCGGCCAGTGGGTCCTACCCAGCTCAATGGGGGAGAGCTGGTCCTCCCCCACCAGCTTCGCAAACATCATAGAACATAGAATAGTACAGCACAGAACAGGCCCTTCGGCCCTCAATGTTGTGCCGAGCCATGATCACCCTACTCAAACCCACGTATCCACCCTATACCCATAACCCAACAACCCCCCCCTTAACCTTACTTTTTATTAGGACACTACGGGCAATTTAGCATGGCCAATCCACCTAACCCGCACATCTTTGGACTGTGGGAGGAAACCGGAGCACCCGGAGGAAACCCACGCACACAGGGGGAGGACGTGCAGACTCCACACAGACAGTGATCCAGCCGGGAATCGAACCTGGGACCCTGGAGCTGTGAAGCATTTATGCTAACCACCATGCTACCCTGCTGCCCCTACATCGCCACGAGATACTCAGTCGGCCTCAGGCCCTCCACCCCCTCAGTCAACCCCACCCTCCTGGTGTTCTTCCGCCTCAACCTATTTTTAAAAATGTCATTTCCGGGATGTGGGCGTCGCTGGTTAGGCCAGCATTTATTGCCCATCCCTAGTTACCCTTCAGAAGGTGGTGGTGAGCTGTCTTCCTGAACCGTTGCAGTCTCTGAGGTGTAGGTACACCCACTGTGCTGTTAGGGAGAGGGTTCCATGATGTTGCCCCAGAGACAGTGAAGGAGCAATGATATATATTTTCAAGTCAGGGTGCTGAGTGATACTGAGGGAAACCTCCAGGTGGTGGGGTCCCCAGTATCTGCTGCTCTTGACCTTTGAGATGGTAGTGGTCGTGGGTTTGGAAGGTGCTGCCTGAGGAACCTCGGTAAGTTACTGCAGTGCATCTTGTAGATGGTACACACGGCTGCGACTGTGCGTCGGTGGTGAAGGGTTTGAACGTTTGTGGAACAGGGAGCAATCAAGTGGTCTGATTTGTCCTGGATGGTGTTGAGCTTCTTGAGTGTTGTTGGAGCTGCACTCATCCAGGCAAATGGAGAGTATTCCACTACACTCCTGACTTGTGCCTTGCAGAAGATGGACAGGCTTTCGGGGGGGGGGGGGGGGGGGGGGGCGGTCAGGAGGCGAGTTACTCATCATGGGATTCCTAGCCTTTGACCTGCCCTGGTAGCCACAGTATTAATGTGGCTAGTCCAGTTTCTGATCAATGGTAACCTCCAGGATGTTGACTGTGGAGGATTCAGCATTGGTAATGCCATTGAAGGTCATGAGGTGGTGGTTAGATCCTCTCTTGTAGAAGATGGTTATTGCCTGGTGTGAATCTAAATTGCCACTTGTCAGCCCAAGCCTGGATATTGTCCAGGTCTTGCTGCATTTGGACATGGACTGCTTCATTATCTGAGGAGTCACAAATGGTGCTGAACATTGTGCAGTCATCTGCAAAGATCCCCAGCTCTGACATTATGATGGGAGGGAGGTCATTGATGAAGCAGCTGAAGATGCAGTCCTGGGACACTACCCTGAGCAACTCCTGCAGTGATGTCCTGGAGTTGAGATGACTGACCTCCAACCACCACAACAATCTTCCTTTGTGCCAGATATCACTCCAACCAGCGGAGAGTTTTCCCCGATTCCCATCGACTCCAGTTTAGCTAGGGCTCCTTGATGTCATATTTGGTCAAATGCTACCATGATCCGAAGACCTCTTTGACCTTAACAATTCTCCACTACTCTCCTCTAGCCTTTGAGTTCAGGTCAGCTCCACTGCCCCGAGCTCCCGCCTGAGATTCTGCTTCTCAGGAGGGTCGGGCCTTACAGTTCAGGCACAGCCCACGTTCACACCTCTGGGCCTTGAACACTGTGGCATTCTCCCACCCTTACAATTCGACCCACACAATGTGCATCACATCATGCCAGCAATGAAGCCTTGAGTATAAACCCAGCTCACGCACATGACTGATGGAAGTCTGGTGATGTGCATTCCACTAAGCGGATTCATAATGGTGTCAATGTTTTCTGTTGCAAATAGCAGATGATTGAAAAGTGAAATGGATCATATATCTACCTTAACTGTAAAGAAATGCAAAGTGGAACATTAGGAAGAATATTAAAGGATAAGTTTGTTTCTTGTTTTTCTTAATATTGTGAGTTAACATACAGCCATATTGCTGTTGATCTGAAAATCAGAAATAGAAACATAACTTCCCCTCTCCCCCCCCCCCCCCCCCCCCAACCCGACCCGCACCCTCCTCTATCCCCAACAGCTGAACCAATACCCCCTGCAGTTCCCAGTGATTTTTTTTTAATTAATTGTGAATATTTTCACCAGCAAGGGAGTGGAGGAAGACAAGGAGGGTGGGGAATCAACCAAATCTAGCCTTGGGGGTTAAAAGGAAAGCAATTCCACAGAGGAAGTCATGCCAGCTCGAACGGTAGGGAGCAGAGGCAGACATCAGGGAAGTAATGACTTATGGAGCAAAAGAATGATGAGGTTCTGCAGCAAAGAGCAGCAGCAGCAGCTGCCGTTTAACCCTGACAGGTCCAAAGTGGCTGGGGAGCATCGTGAGGAAGATACTTCCATTATATTCTCTCCTGTGTCCTGAAAACAAAACTTACGGGGGTGTAAACACTGCAGTTTAAGTCAGGGGCTTCTGAGTCAGCCCCCTGGGAAAGTGCTAATTAATTTACATAAACCGAAAAGTGATGTTAATGGTTCTTTTTTAAAATCTATTTCCTTCCCTGGAAGTGTGTCACGAGCGTGCATTTCCACTGGCGCAGTCATCAGTGAAAAATGTACGAAAATGCTATCCAGCCAATGAAATACTTTTGAAGTGTTGTCACTGTTGTAAAATAGGGAATGCGGTAGCCTGTTTTACGCACAGCAAGATCCCCCCAAAACAACAAGGTCATGAAATGTCAGTCAGAGGGGTGTAGTGCTCTAACTGTCAGATGTGGGGGGTTCCCATGACGCTTCCAGCGTTCCGGTGACTACATCTGCAGGAAGTGTACCCAATGGCAGTGCCTCACAGACCACATGGTTCAGTTAGAGCAGCAGTTGGATGCACTTAGGATCATGCAGATGGCAGAAAGCATCATGGATAGGAGTTACAGAGACGTGGTCACACCCAAGGTGCAGGCAGTTGGATGACCGTTAGAAACGGCAGTCAGTCAGTGCAGGAATCCCCTGTGGCTGTCCCCCTCTCTAGCAAGCATACCACTTTGGATACAGTTGGGGGAGGGGGGGGGTGACCCATCGGGGGAAAACAACAGCAGCAGCCAGAGCAGCGGCACCATGGCTGGCTCTGTTGTTCAGCAGGGAGGGTCAAAGCGCAGAAGGGCAATAGTAATAGAGCAATCCATAGTCAGGGGCACAGATTGGCACTTCTGTGGTCATGAAAAAGGCTCCAGGATGGTGTGTTGCCTCCCTGGTGCCGGGGTCTGGGATGTCACTGAATGGCTGCAGGACATCCTAAAACTGGAGGGTGATCGGGCAGAGGTCATGGTGCATGTTAGCGCCAATGACATAGGTAGAAAGAGGGATGAGGTCTTGCATCAAGAATTCAGAGAGTTAGGCAATAGACTAAAGAGCAGGACCACTCGGGGTGTAATCTCTGCATTACTCCCAGTGCCACGTGCCGCTGAGTACAGGAATAGGAGAACAACAGAGATGAATGCATGGCTTACGGGTTGGTGCAGGAGGGAGGGTTTTAGATCCCTGGACCATTGGGACCATTTTTGGGAAGATGGGACCCGTACAAGCAGGACGGTCTACACCTAAACGAGAGCGGGACTAACATCCTTGCTGGTGGGTTTGCTAATGCAGTTGGGATGAGTTTCAACTAGTTTGGCAGGGGGAGGGGACGCAGACTGAGAGCAGAATAGGGACACAGTATAACATAGAAAAGCAATCAGGCCAGAGGGAATACAACGGTCATAAGTTTCAAGGGAGTAAGACAAGGCTGGATGGCCTCTTCTTTAATGCCAGGAGTATTAAAGGTAAAATGGATGAGTTAAAGGCGATGATTGACACGTATAATTATGACACAATAGCCATCACAGAGACATGGTTGAGTGAGGTGCAGGATTGGCAGCTCAACATCCCGGGACATAGAATCTTCAGGCAACACTGAGGAGGGGGTAAAAGAGGATGAGGCATTGCATTATTAATTAAGGAGTCAGTTACTGCAGTAAGGAGAGATCATATCTTGGAGGGGGCATCAAATGAAGCATTGTGGGTAGATCTTAGGAATACAAAAAGGTCCAGCTACGTTGCTAGGTGTTTATTATAGACCCCCAGATAGTCAACAGGAATTTTTTTTTAAATAAATTTATTTTAAGGGGCAATTTAGTGTGACCAATCCACCTAACCTGCACATCTTTGGGTTGTGGTGGCGAAACCCACGCAGACAGGGGGAGAATGTGCAAACTCCACACGGACAGTGACCCAGAGACGGGATTCGAACCCGGGTCCTCAGCGCTGCAGTCCCAGTGCTATCCCCTGCGCCACATGCCGCCCCGTCAATGTAAAGTATCGCACATACCCCTGTCAGCATCAACGGGGCCGAGGTGGAGATGGTTAGCAGTTCTTAGGGGTGCACATCCCCAAAAATCTGACCTGGTCCACGTTGATGCTACCACCAAGGAAGCACAACAGCGCCTATACTTCCTCAGGAAACGAAGGAAATTCGGCATGACCACATTAACTCTTACCAACTTTTACAGATGCACCATAGAAAGCATCCTATCTGGCTGCAACACAGCCTGGTATGCCAACTGCTCAGCCCAAGACCGCAAGAAACTTCAGAGAGTTGTGAACACAGCCCAGTCCATCGCACAAACCTACCTCCCATCCATTGACTCTATCTACACCTCCCACTGCCTGGGGAAAGCAGGCAGCATAATCAAAGACACGTCCATCTGGCTTATTCACTCTTCCAACTTCTTCCATTCAAGATTCAAGAACAGCTTCTTCTCCGTTGTTACCAGACTCCTAAACAATCCTCTTATGGACTGACCTGATTAACACTACACCCCTGTATGCTTCACCCGATGCCAGTGCTTATGTAGTTACATTGTGGACCTTGTGTTGCCCTATTAAGTATTTTCTTTTATTTCCTTTTATTTTCATGTACTTAATGATCTGTTGAGCTGCTCGTAGAAAAATACTTTTCACTGTACCTCGGTACACGTGACAATAAATAAAAATCCAATCAGTGACTGTGGTCCAGTGGCCCTGACATCTATTGTTATTAATAGGGGTCATGAGACACATCACCACCAATCTTCCAGGTTGTCTTTCTCCACTGCCATTCGCCTAATGCCACAAGCATTCCACAGCAGAAGCTATCTTCCTGGCCCTATACTCAGCCCTGGAGCATCTCCTGCATCAGACTTCTATTCATCGACTACAGCTCCGCCTTCAACACCATAATCCCAGCCAAGCTCATATCCGAACTCCAAAACCTAGGACTTGGCTCCTCCCTCTGCAACTGGATTCTCGACGTCTTGACCTACAGACCACAATCAGTAAGGATAAACAACAGCACCTCCTCCATGATAGTCCCCAATACTGGGGCCCTGCAAAGCTACATACTTAGCCCCTTCCTATACTCCCTGTACACGTATGACTGTGTGGTGAAATTCAGCTCCAACTCCATCTACAGGTTTGCTGATGACACAATTGTAATGCGTTGGATCTCAAACAACAACGAGTCAGAGTACAGGAGGGAGATAAATAACCCAGTGGCACGGTGCAATGACAACAACCTCTCTCTCAATGTCAACAAAACTAAGGAGCTGGTCATCGACATCAGGAAGCGAAGTGTCATACACGTCCCTGTCTGCATTAACTGGTGCCGAGGTGGAGATGGTTGACAGCTGCAAGTGTCCAGGTGTAAACACCACCAACAATCTGTCCTGGTTCACCCACGCCAATGCTACCACCAAGAAAGCACAACAGCTTCTCAACTTCCTCAGGAAACTATGGAAATTCGACATGTCCACACTGATTCTTACCAATTTTTACTGATGCACCATAGAAAGCATCCTATCTGGCTGCATCACAGCCTGGTATGCCAACTGCTCGGTCCAAGACCGTGAGAAAATAGAGTCGTGAACACAGCCCAGTCCATCACGTGAAACCGCCTCCCATCCATTGACTCTGTCTTCACTTCCCGCTGCCTTGGGGAAGCGGGCAGCATAATCGAAGATCCCTCCCACACGGGTTATTCTCTCTTCCAACCTCTTCTATCGGGCAGGAGATACAAAAGTCTGAGAACACGTACTAACAGGCTCAAAAACAGCTACTTCCCCATTGTTACCCTCTTAGGGACTGAACTGATCATGTCATGCATCTTCTCTACTGAGTAGTACTATACTCCGTATGCTTCACCGATGTCTATATCTATGTACTTACATTGTCTATTTATCATATGCCCTATGTGTTTTAAGATCTGTCTGGACTGTACGAAGAACAATACTTTTCACTGTACCTCGGTACACGTGGCAATAAAACAAATCCAATCCAAACAAATCAAATGTATATGCATATGTTTTACCATTTTCTTCCCTTTTGTAATTAATAAACTCACTCCACCATTAACTCAGCAACATTTAGTTAAATTGGCTCCTTTTAAAACAGAACTTTTGAATCTGGGAAAAAGTACCCATGAAAAGGGATCTTTTATTATTAAATCTTGTTGCGACCAACAGAAGGGGTTGATTAAAGGTCGGGAGCCAGATCATCCCTCATCATCTGCAATTTTTAAGTTTTGAATTATCCCAGCCGGCCGTGACAAATTGAGGGGTCTCGACCGGATCAACAACTTTGAGGAAATTCACTTGGGGTGGGTCGTAATAAGTGTCTGTCAGTTACATCTGAGATCATTGCTGGGGCTGAATGAAAGTTATTTCCACAGTGGGCAAAGAACACGGCTCTACCACTAGGACAGTAGAATAATTATATCCCTTTTAAACTGGCACATAGATACAGTGGAGAGAATGAGTTTAGAATGAGTTTACCCACTATACTGTCGACCTAGCTTGTAGCATTGTGCTGAAGTCTTCAGCGATTAAAGATGTATCTCCTTGGTTGCGAGTAGAACAGAATAGAACCATAGAATTGCTACAATGCAAAGGGAGGCCATTTGGCCGATTGAGTCTGCACGGACCATCCTCTTGAGCATCCTAACTAGGCCCACTCACCCGCTCCTATCCCCGTAACTCCTGCCTGACCTACACATTTTTGGACACCAAGGGGCAATTTTGCGTGGCCAAATCTCCTAACCCGCACATCTTTGGACTGTGGGAGGAAACCGGAGCACCCGGGGGAAACCCACGCAGACACGGCATGAGCATGCAAACTCCACACAGACAGTCAGCCATGGTCGGAATTGAACCCTGGTCCCTGGCGCTATGAGGCAGCAGTGCTAACCACTGTGCAAACCCTGCCACCCCCATGCTGTAACTCAGGAAAAATATATAATTGCAGCATTACTAGAAAGTGACGCCTTGGTTTTTTAGTGATTAAAAACATTGGAATAGGAGGCAAAGCTGCTTTGATGGACAGTCAAGGATAATTTAATCATGTGAAGGGTGGGTCTGCTTGCCTTCCAATTGATGGGTATTAAACTGCGAAGGTGGGCATTTTAGGTGATGGAGGACAGAGGTGTAGGGACAGACTTATTTGAGATGCACTGTCACCTCACCAAGCCTCTGGAAATACATACAAGCAGAGATGACAATTCAGATCTTGCGCAGAACGAGAGGCAGGCTCAGAGGACCAGCTCACATGGCATTTACTCTGAAACCTGTTGCAGCGTAAATACTACAGACTTGGGCTTAAAGCACAAAACTGACTGGAGTCATTCTGGGGACCAGCGTAAATAGACTATTGATTTTCGTGTGGTTCAGAAGTAATAGAATGACTGTAACGCAGGATGAGGAAGTGGGGCAATTCACATTTGAAGAGATAGATTCTCTGCTGAGTTCCTTAATTATCAAGACAAGATAAATGTAACTCTGGTTTCAGGCAGAATATTGTACCCTTGCATCAAGGGATTGTTTGTGTGTAAAACTGCTTTATTCCTACCTGGGGAAATGCAATGCTGAGTAAATATATTGCTGACTTGAAAAAAAAAAGGAGTGGTCACGAGGATAATGTCTTAATAGGGCATTCAAATCTGAGTCATCTGTGTATTGTAAAATGGAGGCTCTTTGCAATTGGTGATAAGTTGTTATCTTTAAGTAGATTTGTCAAAGATATTAGACGACAGGATGGGAGAATGATGCACAGATTTGACTAGCGGTGTCATCAGCCACAGGGGCAGGGGACCAATCAGACTGTAGTGATTATCCCTTTAAGGTGAGTAAGGGTCACATGGCCTGTGTGACCAAACGGGGCTCAGAGTGAGGAATCACCCCGTGGTGAGAGAAGGTAGAGATATTTTGGATCTGACCACAGTCATGAGGCTGCTGTGCAATTCTTATTCATCGATATTGTTTGTGTTCATTAATGAAGTCGGTGAAAGTGCATCTTTGCATCTGAAAACAAGGATAAATTAATCCTGACACTGCCTCTGGCCTGACACCTGTGGGCATAAGTACTCACCAGAATGTCTCTATGGGTGAATAGACTCATTTGACTCCTCCATAGGGGCTGGACACATTACATTGAGCACCTTGGTTATTATTTGCTGCAAATGAAATGGGGGAGGAGGTGAACAACAAGGCAATTCTCCTAAGTGTTTGTGGAACCCAAACCGATAACCTTATTCACAGTCTTACAGCCCCAAGCGCGCACATTCCAAATCATTTAGTGAGCTCATTTATGGAGCAAAGTCTTAATTATAATCTCAACTATCAGTCATGCTCCAGAGATTCAAATTTAATTTGAGGGCGAGAGCCCCAGGCGAATCGATTGAGACTTACATTGTTAATCAGGAACTATTATCGGAGTATTGTGAACTTGGAGCCACCCTAAATGATACGTTATGAGAGAGGTTAGTTTGTGGCATGAACAACTACGCTATTCAATGTAGATTTCTTGCATCGGTCTACATAAATTATAAACGAGCAATGGAGATATCTCTGGCCACGGAAAGCACTAAAACGGTGTACAAGAGCCTCAGAGCGCACAAAATGGTGCCGATCACCAGTTAGGGCAGGAACCTGCAGCCAGCCATGGTCCAAAACCACCTAAGCAGCCAGGAAGTGGGAAACAATTTCAGCCACCAACAAAACAAAAAGGTACAGAATAGGCAATCCGTCAGTAAAGCTTAATGTGGAATATTACCGACGTGGAGGTAACCACACCCCTGAATCATGTCGGTTGAAGGAGGTTGAGAGTTTATATTGTCACAAAAGAAGATATTTGATAAGGCAGTGCAGAGTTAAGTAAAATCGTTGAGTAATCAATCAGCCAAGGTGCTACAAGTATGCAATGTGGGAGAGCCTCACACCAATGATTCTGGTATTCACTCAGTGGAGAAGATGCGTGAGGAAATCAGATCAGTCCATAAGAGGGTCATTCAGGAGTCTGGTAACAGCGGAGAAGAAGCTGTTTTTGAATCTGATTGGCTGGCAGCTTTCGGAGGGTGGGACCTTTGCCCCTGGAGCCCACCGCTCGTCTGTCAAGTACCTGAGGGTTACAGGATGTAGTGGGCATTCCTGAAAAGAGGCGATGAGGGGCGTTCACTGGTTTCCAACTGGCAGTGAAGACTCCCATCACCTCTGCACGATTTCGCCCATAGTCTTTCAGGATTGAAATAAAGAACACTCCTACACACAAAGGATGGTAAAGACCTGGAACTCTTCCACTAATGGGATTAATAGTTTTATGTTGACCAAAGCAAAGATAGATCAAACATCAATGATGATCTAATTGAATAGCAAGACAGTCTGGAGGGACTAAATAGTGTCGACAGAACCAGTGAGTAATAAAATGTCATTAAATAATGAGGTTCAAGGTTATCTGACCCTGAACTCCTGTGTCACAGGATCTCTCTGCAATTTTGTAATGGGAACAATACAGGTCTGTGTCGTCCAGTGTTCGTTGAGCAGAGGAAAAAAAAAAATCAAGGACCACTTTGTCATCCAACCAGACACAGAGGCCGCAGCAGCAATGGAGGCTTTATTCCATTCATTATAACCTGGATGAAGGCCTCACTAATGGCTTGGATAAAGAATAATCAGTCAGAAGAGACTAAAGGTGCAGCATTGCCACCTGCCAACAATGGACAAGGTAGAGCATGTCAGAAAGACAAGGTATAACTGACCATAATTGGAGCAATCCATTTACCTTCCAACAACCAATGGCCTACATATGTAGGAAGGGCTGTGACATGCACTGAAATTGCTCCACTAATGGTGGCTATGCCTTCAGCTGCCTGGGCCCTAAGCTCTGTAATGTCCTCCCTAAACCGCTCCATCTCTATATCTCACTTTCCTCCTTTAAGATATCACCGAAAATATACATATTTAACCAAATGTCCTCATGTAGCTCAGTGTCGTATTTTCTTTTATAATACTCCCTGTGATGCTGATAAAGCTTCATAATGTTAAAGGTAATAAAGTTGTTGTTGAAATAGACAACTGACATGTGGCCTATATCAGGAAAGAAAACCCTGTAATATCTCCTTCTTGGGGACAATGCAAGGGGTTTTATTTCAAGGTAAGTGAAGCACAGGATAGTTACTCAGAGATGGCAACTGCACAGTTCAATTATGGACCTCAAGGGGTTAAAGTCCGAAGGCAGGTTGCACGGGTTAGGCTTGTATTCGATTTGAGACTTGAAGATGGAGGATGATCTCACCAAGGTGCTGAAGGTGATTGGAGGATTTGTTAGGGTGGACAGTGAAAGGTAGATCAGGGTGTCCACGGAGCGTAACCTTAATATTGGAACTGGGTTGTTCAGAGGTGATGTCAGGAAACACTTCTTAACACAAAGTGTCGTGGAAATCTGGAACTTTCGATCTGGAAAAGCTATTGAAGCTGGAGGCGAATTGAAAATTGCGAAAATGAGATTGATAGATATTTGTTAGGTGAGGATGTTAAGGGATGTGGGACCAAAGTTGGATAAATTGAGTTAAAATACAGATCAGTGATCATTTCATTGAATGTTGGAACGGGCTCAGGTCATTAACTTGTTTACTTTTGATGATATCATGGATGATATTCAATGGGCATGATTGGGGCATTGAGAACCCTGTGTCACTACTTTTAGGGAGTGCCTGTCCTATTAAGTATTAACAGGAGCTTAAATAGACAGTGGCAGGCACCCAACCCCCAGGATCAAGGTC
This sequence comes from Scyliorhinus canicula, assembly GCF_902713615.1. Classification (NCBI taxonomy): domain Eukaryota; kingdom Metazoa; phylum Chordata; class Chondrichthyes; order Carcharhiniformes; family Scyliorhinidae; genus Scyliorhinus; species Scyliorhinus canicula. The sequence goes on along the minus strand of NC_052148.1, from coordinate 269,052,795 downwards.
GCCGGGGATGGAGGCCTTTCTCACAGAGAACTACCCGCATGACTGAAGCCAGCAGTTCCAATCAATAGCAGGGTGGCACAGTGGATAGCATTGATGCCTCATGGTGCCAAGTACCGGGGTTCAATTCCGGCCTTCGATGGCTGTCTGTGTGGAGTTTGTACATTCTCCCCCGTCTCCGTGGGTTTCCTCCGGGTGCTCCAGTTTCCTACCACAGTCCAAAGATGTGGAGGTTAGGTGGATTGGCCATGATAAATTGCCCCTTAATGTCCAAAGATCGTAGGATTTACAGTGCAGAAGGAGGCCATTCGGCCCATCGACTCTGCACCGGCCCTTGGAAAGAGCACCCCATTTAAGCCCAGACTTCCAACCCATCCCCGTAACTCAGTAAGCCCGACTAACATTGTTTTGGACACTAAGAGCAATTTCTCATGGCCAATCCAGCTAACCTGCACATCTTTGGACTGTGGGAGGAAATCGGAGCTCCCGGAGGAAACCCACGCAGACACGGAGAGAACGTGCGGACTCCACACAGACAGTGACCCAGTGGGGAATTGAACCTGGGACCCTGGAGCTGTGAAGCAACTGTGCTAACCACTGTGCTACCCACAGTGTAAGATGTGTAGTTTAGGTAGGATTATGTGGATAGGGCGGGGGAATGGATCGAGGTAGGGTGCTCTTTCAGAGGGTTGGTGCAGACTCGATGGGCCGCATGGCCCCTTTCTGCCCTGTAGGGATTCTATATTTCTATGAACGGCATTGCCATTGGGGAGGTGATAGCTGCTGCTGGTACGACATTCACCTGAGGCCAGGTATCTTCTCTCTATCCCAGGCCAGAGGTGAGCGATGGCGGGATGGAAGTCACAGGCTGCGGTGTCACAGGGGAGGAGGTGGTGGTGCAGCTGTTTTCTTTGGCCCCTGCAGTCCATGCATTGCAGGAACACCCACAGCGCTATTGGGGAGGGAGCTCCAGGATTTTGACCCAGCGACAGTGAAGGAACGGCGATATATTTCCAAGCCAGGGGTGGTGAGTGGCTCAGAGAGGAGCCTCTAGGCGATGGTGATCCCATTCTTTTTCTGCCCCTTGTCTTCCAAAGTGGTAGAGGTCGCGGGGTTTGGAAGGTGCTATTGTTCCTGCTCTTGTTCCTGCTCTTCGACCCTTGACCTCAGCCTGGTGGAGAAGAAAGTTCAACATCTTGACTTGCAGAGTTGGTGCTGTGTTCACTGAAGACCAGAACAAAGTTTCAGAAACTGGGAGGTTTTATAGCTCTGCCTACATTTCCCCAGTGATTGCGTTGACTCTAATGCATTATTTCAACTGTTCATTAGCTCTGACGCAACATGCTTTTGAGTGGTGGTGTTTATATTTTTAACACTGATAAACGACGTCTTTTTAAACTGGCTGGGTCCACAGGATTAATTTGGTTGTCTAAATGCTCTATTGCCTCTTTACTGCAGTAATGTGTTAATTTCATTCCAGTTTATTGTTCTGTTTATGGTATTTGGCCGATGCAGTTTGCACAGCTCGAGTGCCCTGCGTAATTTCTTCAATTATCTTCTCCATCTCTAACTCTGAAAGCAGATCACACAGTCAGGCTGCTCTTGTATCCTTAGTTGCTTAACTGGCAGCCGCTGATATATTTTTATTCCTAAAGGCAGGCACACTGATATAAAAATATATATAATAGTGTGATGAATGGTATCGGTAACTGCTGTAACTGTACCTTGCCTTTAATACATTGGCCCTTTAAGACCGGGCTTGGAACGCTGGGGGACTCCGCCTCTGGCTCCGCCCCCAGGAAACAGTATATAAGATGATGCTCACTGGGCAGTGTGCTGTGAGCACACTTCTCGGCAGCTGTCCGGTTCTCTGGTAATTAAAGCCTTTGAATTACCAATCTTCTCTCCCGTGTCGTAATTGAGGGTATCTCACCTAGGGTGTGGCATATTGTGGTGCAACCCATGGCTTAGATTGACAAGTGGATTTTTAGTTGTGAGCTTCCCACAAAGTTACTAAAAGCGTGAGATTGTGATGGTGAAGCGAGGGCCTTTGGGATATTGTGAACAATGGAACCACTTTACCCAGTAAGATTGAAGGGCTGGGAAATAAACAGAGGAAGGCATGAGAAGGAAGCTCGACTTGGGTTACATCAAAAAACAAAGTGAAGAATGCAACATTTCAAAGGGAGCAACAATTTACACAAATGTAACAATCCTAACAATTGATGTTCCAATCATCTCAGTTCCAAGGTATGCTGTAGGAGTTCCTCAGGGTAGTGTTCCGAGGACAAACCATCTTCAGCTCTTCATCAGTTATCTTCCCTCCATCTTTGGGTCAGAAGTGGGAATATTCACTGATGATTGCATAATGTTCAAACCATTCATACCTCCTCAGATATTGAAGCAGTTCATGTCTGCTGCAGTTCAAAATGTGAACAATGTACAAGCTTGGGCTGATAAGTAGCAAGTAACATTTGCTCCTCACAAGTGCCAGGCATTGACCATCTCCAACAAGCGGGAATCTAACCATTGCTCCCTGAAATTCAATGCACTTTCATAGCTGAATATCCCACTATCAACATCCTGGTGGTTACCATCAACCAGAAACTGAACTGGACTAGCCAGATAAGTACTGTGGCTACAAGAGCAGGTCAGAGGCTGAGAATTCTGCAAAGAGTAACTAACTTCCTGACTCCCCAAGGTTTGTCCACTACCTACAAGGTACAAATGTTGGAATACTCTCCTCTTGCCAGGTTGAGTGCTGCTCCAACACTTAAGAGGTTCGACACTATCCAGGACAAAGCAGCCCGCTTGGTTGCTCCCCCGTCCACAAACATTCATTCTCTCTACCACCGACGCACAGTCGCAGCCGTGTGTACCACCGACAAGATACTCTGCAGGAACTCACCAAGGCTCCTTAGACAACACCTTCCAAACCCACAACTGCTACCATCTAGAAGGAAAAAGGCAATTCATGCATGGGAACACCAGTAACTGCAAGTTGCCCTCCAAACCACAAACGATCCAGAGTTGGAACTGTATCACTGTCGTTCACTGTCATTAGGTCAACATTCTGGAACTCCCTTCCTAACAGCACTGAAGGTGTACCTACACCAAATAGACTGCGGCGGTTCAAGAACCACCACCTTCTCAAAGGCAATTAGGGACGGGCAGTAAATGCTGGCCTAGCCAGTGGAAACCCACGTCCCGAACAAATAAATAACAAATTTATACTGCATGAGAAAAGGATGCTGATTGGTTGGCAAATCAACTCTGATTGGTCGAGATATTGCCATGGAGATTGGATCAGGGAACTATTGTGTGACTGAAGAGTGCCAATGCACACATTTAGCAACAGGGTAACAATCAGGGAGATGTTAAGGGTAAGGAGGGGCATTGTTTGTTCAGCTAATGTCAGAAATCAGCCGCTCAAATATATCCACCCTCATAATCTACACCCTCCCAATTGGAAAGCAGAAAGATTTCCTGTACGTTCCCCAATGGATGATTCATGATTGCCGAGACAAACAGCTTTTTCTACCACCATCTCCAATATTTTTCTAAAGTATGAATCTCCTTTTGTCTTTTGTTCACAGCGATGTCCAGGAAAATGATATGCAGCTCCTGGAGACATCTGGCCAAATCCTGTTGGGCTGACGGCTCAAGTTATCTGTAGCTGCTCATTCACAAATAACAATGATTTTCAACGATTGAAGAGATGATCTGTTTCTTAGCAGCTGTCTCAGAGGGAAGACATCGGGCGGGAATTCTCCAGTCACCGACGCCAAAATCTTCTTCGCCGATCGGCAGGAGAATACCCCTTTCTGCCGAAATCGGGGGCGGCGCCGCTTTTGCAATGTTCCGCCCCTCCAAAGCAGCGTACTCTAGGAAGCCCCCCCATGCTCCGCCCTCGACCGGCCGGGTTCCCGACGGCGTTGGTCGTGTGTGGTCTCAACCGTTGGGAACTCGGCGTGGCGACTGCCAACTCAGTCCAGCGCCGCCACAGACGTGGGGGGGACGATTCGCGGGCGGGGGGGGGGACTTTGTCAGGGGCTGTGGGCACTGTTGGGGGGGGGGGGGGGTCCAGGCCTCGCGAGCCGGCCAAAGGGCAGGCAGTATTTTGCAGGTCGGGTCTGCGCGTGGCCGGCACCATGTTGCATGGCGCGGTCGCTGCAGGCCAGCGCCGAGCGCACGCACGGCCACGGACCCGGCAATTCTCCAGGTGCATCGGCAGCTAGAGCTGGGTGCTCTACACCGCTCGGCTGCTATCCCCCAGCCAAACGGAGGATTGGTGGGCGTTTTGCGCCAAATTTCCCGTCGGAGAATTGGTTTGGAAAAGATCTCCACCCACCAGTGGACAGACCACAAGCAGTTAACGGATAAATGATGAAAAAGGATTAGAAGACTGAATTTACTATTCCCCAGTCATTTCTGTCTGTTTGTCTCTCCACACGTGCTCCCAGACCTGATGGATATTTTCATTTCTATTCAATTTCATTTTATATTCTCACCAGCTCAGTCAAACGTTCCACCTTTCGGTCCATACCTTGGCGTGAAAACCGATGTGGCTTGAGGTGAGCAGGATCCATACCCATTGTCAAACAGTTTGTTTCGGCTCGAGTCAAAGAAGTAAATCATTTCCCGATAATCAGTCTGAAGTTGAAGAAAGATTTTCAGTCAAAGATCTTGTAGCTTTGGCAAGCTTGGGAAAGGTGGAGTCCTCCCTCCAAAAGTGTCAGATTGCAGGGCCTTCTTCTCACATAGATGGACATGGAAAGAGTTAAAGACACAAAGGTAAGGAACCAGAATTTTTTCCATGGATTTGTTCAGAGTCAATGGGTGGAATTTTCAATGGTGGCAGTGGATGTGAGAGTGATTGCCGCTTGTGGGGAGTGGATGGCTGACCATTTGCAATGTGGAGCTGGTCAGCTCATTATGTACACGTCCTTGCAGGTCTTGGTGAATCTCGTAGCAGGGGTGGGTAGGAAGTCACCGTCCCTGTCATTACCCATGGGGTCAAAGGTCCAGGGAGCCATATTGAAAGGGCACCTGGGTAGTCTGCACGATCCATCCAACCTACGCCAGGCGACCACTGCACCCAGCCCCTCTGACACTACCTTCCTTCCCTGGTCATCTTGCAACTTGCAGTGCCATCACCCGGTATCAAGCCTGACATTGACAGGCCCTTCCCTGAAGAGAACAATGCCGTAGCGACCCACTGTGAATTCTGAAGGTGTCTACCTCACCATTTATGCAGGCCATTTATGCGCAGTCGGAAAAGTGAACGTTCCAACATTTCGTGGGCGTGGAATTTAATTTGGAGAGGAAATTTAATCCTGGTGTGGTTCGATGAGGCAGCACGGTAGCACAGTGGTTAGCACAGCTCCAGGGTCCCAGGTTCGTTGCCGGCTTGGGTCACTGTCTGTGCGGGTTTCCTCCGGGTGCTCCGGTTTCCTCCCACAAGTCCCGAAACACGTGCTTGTTCGGTGAATTGGACATTCTGAAGTCTCCCTCCATTGGATTGGATTGGATTGGATTTGTTTATTGTCACGTGTACCGAGGTACAGTGAAAAGTATTTTTCTGCAAGCAGCTCAACAGATCATTCAGTACATGGGAAGAAAAGGGAATTGAACAGAATTCAAGAAAATACATGAGAATACATAATAGGGCAACACAAGATATACAATGTAACTACATAAGCATTGGCATCGGATGAAGCAGACAGGGTGTAGTGTTAATGAGGACAGTCCATAAGAGGGTCATTTAGGAGTCTGGTGACAGTGGGGAAGAAGCTGTTTTTGAGTCTGTTCGTCCGTGTTCTCAGACTTCTGAATCTCCTGCCCAATGGAAGAAGTTGGAAAAGTGAGTAAGCCGGGTGGGAGGGATCCTTGATTATGCTGCCTGCTTTCCCCCGGCAGCGGGAGGTGTAGATGGAATCAATGGATGGGAGGCAGGTTCGTGTGATGGACTGGGCGGTATATTCACGACTCTCTGAAGTTCCTTGCGGTCCTGGGCCGAGCAGTTGCCATACCAGGCTGTGATGCAGCCCGAGAGGATGCTCTCTATAGTGCATCTGTAAAAGTTGGTAAGAGTTAATGTGGACATGCCAAATTTCCTTAGTTTCCTGAGGAAGTAAAGGCGCTGTTGTGCTTTCTTGGTGATAGCGTCGACATGAGTGGACCAGGATAGATTTTTGGTGATGTGCACCCCTAGGAATTTGAAACTGCTCACCATCTCTACCTCGGCTCCGTTGATGCTGACAGGGGTGTGTACAGTACTATGCTTCCTGAAGTCGATGACCAGCTCTTTAGTTTTGCTGGCATTAAGGGAGAGATTGTTGTCGTTGCACCACTCCACTAAGTTCTCTATCTCCCTCCTATATTCAGACTCGTCGTTGTTCGAGATCCGGCCCACTATGGTCGTATCGTCAGCAAACTTGTAGATGGAGTTGGAACCAAGTTTTGCCATGCAGTCGTGTGTGTACAGGGAGTAGAGTAGGGGGCTAAGTACGCAGCCTTGCGGGGCACCGGTGTTGAGGACTATTGTGGAGGAGGTGTTGGTGTTCATTCTTACTGACTGTGGTCTGTTGGTCAGAAAGTCAAGGATCCAGTTGCAGAGTGGGGAGCCAAGTCCTAGGTTTTGGAGCTTTGATATGAGCTTGGCTGGGATTATGGTGTTGAAGGCAGAGCTGTAGTCAATAAATAAGAGTCTGATGTAGGAGTCCTTGTTTTCGAGATGCTCTAGGGATGAGTGTAGGGCCAGGGAAATGGCGTCTGATGTGGACCGGTTGCGACGGTATGCGAATTGAAGTGGGTCAAGGCGTTCCGGGAGTATGGAGAAGATGCGCTTCATGATCAGCCTCTCAAAGCACTTTATTACAACTGACGTCACGGCCACCGGACGGTAGTCATTGAGGCACGTTGCCTGGTTCTTCTTTGGTACCGGTATGATACCGGTACCGGTATTCATGTACCTGAATAGGCGCCGGAGTGTGGCGACCAAGGGATTTTCACAGAAATTTCATTGCAGTCTTAATGTAAGCCTACATGTGACACTAAAGATTATTATTATGAGTGCATGTGACAGGGAAGGGCCTGTCAATGCCAGGCTTGATACCGGGTGATGGCAGTGCAAGTTGCAAGATGACCAGGGAAGGAAGGTAGTGTCAGGCTAATGCACGTAAACGGGCATCTCGACAATGTTCGTCAGGAAGCTCCTTTAAAATCCCGAGAACAGAATTCTTCCGTCTCATCCTGTGGTCGGAAGACTGATTTTTCAACTCACGAAAAATCAGGTTTGCACCGCCCGCTAAAGTCGTTGCTCCTGCAGTGACTGGGCGATCGACCCCATGATTCAGAAATGAAGTGGTGTGTAGAAAAAGGTCATGTAAACTAACGCAAGTCGATGGGAAAAAAGAAAAATCCTGCAGATGCTGGAAATCTGAAACGTAAACCGAGCATACGAGAGCATGGTAGCATTGTGGATAGCACAATTACTTCACAGCTCCAGGGTCCCAGGTTCGATTCCAGCTTGGGTCACTGTCTGTGTGGAGTCTGCACATCCTCCCCGTGTGTGTGTGGGTTTCCTCCGGGTGCTCCGATTTCCTCCCACAGTCCAAAGATGTGCAGGTTAAGTGGATTGGCCATGATAAATTGCCCTTAGTGTCCAAAATTGCCCTTAGTGTTGGGTGGGGTTACTGGGTTATAGAGATAGGGTGGAGGTGTTGACCTTGTGTAGGGTGCTCTTTCCAAGGGCCAGTGCAGACTCGATGGGCCGAATGGCCTCCTTCTGCACTGTAAATTCTATTAAAAAAATACTCAGCAGGTCAGGCAGCATCTGTGGAAAGGAAAATTTTCATTTGCTTTTCGCAACAGCTGGATGTCTCACAGCACTTTCCAGCCAATTAATACTTTTCCCTGAAATGTACTCACTGTTGTAATGTAGGAGACAATTGCACTTGTTAACTGGCAGAAACAATGTGATAACGAGCAGATAAACTCCTTTTGCAATGCTGATTGAGGGTGAATCTCAACCGGGGCACCAGTGATAATCTCCCCGCTTGATGAGGCCATCAATTCACGCGACACGTGGTTAGAAGTGAACAGTAGTTTTAATCGTCTTACAACAGAGCCTGCCTGTGACACGATGAACTCCAGATGAACTGCAGGCAGGCTCTCAGCATCAACCTTTATACTTCCGGTTAGGGGGAGGGGGAGCCGTGGGTGGAGCCCAGTACAAACTCCCGTACACTCCCAGTGCATCTACCCCTAGTGGCAGAGCAGCGCAACTGCTCGTGTGCCGAGCTTACGGAGACATAGTAATACAGTGTGAATTACGCTACTGTGATTCACCACACCGCTCATCTTCGAAATAGTGCCATGGGAAGGGCGATCTTGTACCTCAGTTTAATACCGCAGAAGCTGCCTGGCCAACTTGAGTATTTACAGCTCTTATCTGTTTTTGTTACGAATAAGATTATAGGGCAGAGATTTACATTCCCCCCCCCCCTCCGCCGCTCCCCCCCCCCCTCCGCCGCTCCCCACACCCCCCCTCCGCCGCCGAAGGTGGGTCCTGAGGTGGGGGGGTTTGGTGATGCGGGGGTCGGGTGGAGAAGAAACCTGAATGGACGGGCAGGGCCTCGGGTGGGAAACCTGCCTTTTCAACTATCAAGGCACTTAATGGCCACTTAAGGACCTACAGTACCTCTTCTGGCCACTGCAGTGCTGTGCCTCTCTGCATTGAAGAGCTGCCAGGCAAATCTAATTGGCGGCACAGTGACACAGCGGTTAGCGTTGCTCCCTCACAGCGCCAGGAACCCAGGTTTGATTCCGGCCTTTGCTGACTGTGTGGAGTTTCACCCCCGTGTCTGTGTGGGTTTGCTCCGGGTGCTCCGGTTTCCTCCCACAGTCCAAAGACTTGGAGGTTAGGTGGATTGGCCGTGCTGAATTGCCCCTTAATGTCAAGAGATGGGCAGGTTAAGCAGGGTTTCGGGGATAGGGTGGAGGGAGTGGGCCTAGGTAGGGTGCTCTTCCAAAGGGTCAGTCCAGACCTGATGGGCTGAATGGTCTCTTTCTGCTCTGCGGGGCCTGCCATTGTCAATCAAGGCTCAAGTGAGCGTTAAATGGCAGTGGGAGTTTTAAGGCCTTATTCAGCCAGGCCTTGTGTTGCCAGTACAGTTATCAGTAACTGCAAAGCCTGGATCTCTCCAGGAATCTGTAGTATGCTCCTGTTTTCTGTTAATAACCAGCTCAAAATAACGTGTAAACGTGTATGGAAAAGCAAAATGTTATTGTTAACTGAAGCAATTTATTTTGTCACCCCCCTCGATATTTCAAAATGTTTGAATAATCACCTTCATAATTAGCTTGAGGAGACGCATAGCTTCCTCCAGAATTTCACTGAGAAAATTCTAACGTATTTTAAAGGGAACACTAATCTCCAACCTTTTCTTGTTGCGATCGGAAGACTGTAACTTAGCCACATGGCCAGCTGCTTGCTTTCCGTCTTTTCAAACATGATTGGTCAATCCATCTATCATTCTATTGCGGATCAATGTGTATGGTCAACAGAAAAATCAAAATGGATCTGCTCCATTGTCTGGAATTCACAGCGGAACAAGGCATATTGCTTGATTCCGTCAGGAGAGATAAATGACTTGCTGGAGAAGCATCAATTGGTTGATAACTTCAAGTTTGGGCTGATGGGTGACAACTTTCCAGCTCTACGTGGGCCGACTGTGGTTTAGTGGATGGTGTTCTCGCTCCCAAGTCACAAGGTTAGACCTTCAAGACCCACATCAAAGGCTTGAGTGCTGAAATCTAGCCCAATGCTCCAGTGTGGTGTAGTGATATTCAGATATCAATATATAGGATCAATGTATGTAAATGTAGTACAATAATTTCAACACTAGATGGCTCGCAGTCAGATACTCTGAGAACTGGGGCGGGATTCTGCCATAATCGGCGGGGTGGGCAACTCCGGCGGGAAGGTGTGGCGTGAACCTTTTGGGACCGTCAGGGGCGAGGCTGGTGCCAAAGTGGTTTGCGCCCGCCAGCCGGCGGAGAAAGGGCTTGGTGCCACGCCAACCAGAGCCGAAGGGTCTCCACCAGCCGGCGCGAGTTGGGGCATGCACGGGAGTGCCAACGTGTGCTGGCGTCATCCCAGCGCACGCGCAGGGGTGGGGGTTCACCTCCGCGTCGGCCATGGCGGAGGATTAGCAGCCGACACGGAGGAATAGAGTGCCGCCCCGGCGCAGGCCCGCCCGCGGATCGTTGGGCCCTGATCGTGGGCCTGGCCACCGTGGGGGCACTTTCAGGTCCGCCCTCCTCACCCACCCAAACCTTGGGGAGGGCTCCGGAAATCTATCCCCCCCCCCCCCCCCCCCCCCCCCCCCGTCTACTTGGCAAGGCCCGTTGGGCCTGACCCCTGGCAGTGCCAACCTGGAAGCTGAGCACCCTGGCAGTGCACCTGGTGCCCTGGCAGTGCCACTCGAGAGTACCTGGCTGGCAGTGCCACCCGAGGCAGTAATCACTAAAACAAGAGATTATCTGTCCGTTATCCCATTGCCGTTTGTGGGAGCTTGCTGTGAATTGGCTGCTGTGTTTCCGACATTACAACAGCAGCTGCACTTTAGAAATACTTCACTGCCTGTAAAGCACTTTGGGACATCCCGAGGCCATGAAAGGCGTTCCATAAATGCAAATGTTCCTTTTTTTCCTCTTCGGCTATCCAACAGGTAACTTCTACAGGTAGAGAGTGAGGACATATGCAGGTTTGCTTCTGATCTGCTGACTATCTAGGGCTCTATAATACAATCCAATGCTTACTTCTCAATCTGTCTCCTCGTTGATGTACCATCAATTGGACACGAGTCAAGATGAAGATCCAAACATTAGGCTTTAATCGACTAGTTGTGCGCCCGGCAGTCGACTTACAGAGAAAGGCTGAATGCCAGGTCCTACGGGTTCTTATACCCCGCCTCGTAGGCGGGACTACTTGCCTCCCGACCAATCGGTGAGCAGTCACATGATTAGTCTCAACCAACCAGCCGAGAGGCACATGACCGGCCTGAGCCAATGGGCAGCGAGTGTTCTGCACCAATGGCAGATAGGTATCGTAAACCTCTTAGTCATATCACCACACTCGTGTAGGGACTTTATCGAATACTCCTGCCTGCCGAGAGGCTAGCTCCCCTGTCGGGTTGCTCTGCAGTGCAGGATGAATCCCGCCTTGCGACTGGTTTCCAATTTGTTTTTTGTTTGCCACATATCTGCCTCGTAGTCCTCAATGTTGCACAAGAGCAATGGGAAGTCTCACTATTACCACTGCAAGTTCTCAACCATGAACGAGAACTCCTTGAATCAAACCGTTCCACCAACAAATGATAGTTCCATTGACATTCTGAGGCGGCGCTGCAAGTTCACTGCAGTAGGAGACTTGGAATACAATTATATAAATCTACGGTTCTGACACATCCCAACTCACTGAAACAATGCCATAAATAAAGCAAATCAAGTATAACCGCATTTCATATATTCAAATGTATGCCATTGTGATAAAGCGTTCCCCAGTACACGAAATGGATACGCTTACAATCTATAACACAGATTGCCTTCTTCTAATACATCCCAGAGCACGAGTCACAGAGCTTAAATCCTAAATCCCTTGAAATGTCAAGTGAGTTTCCTAAACACAAGTGATTTATCTCGTAATAGCACCGAATTTAAAACACCGAATTGAACATGACATTTGTTTTTCAGGCTGTACCAAAAGCCATTACATCTCTCTACATCAGTAAATGCAATAATTTTTCTCCTGTGTGTAAAAAAAAAAGTCAGAGAATTTATCTATCCAATTTATCGAATTGATTAAATTCTGTTGCATTTTCACCATTTCTATATCCAGGCAGAGGACCAAAGTGGAGAATGTGCTGCTGTGTCTGGTCTATTCCATTCTGGGAGTGTGCTAATGCAGATAAAGAAGGGTGAACATATCTATATTTCTGTAGCACCTTTCATGACCTCAGGACTGCCCAAACTCTTCACAGCCAATGGTGTACTTCTGACGTGCAGTCACTGGCTGCAATGCATGCGCTTGGGAAACTCCCACAAACCCCCAATGATCAGGTGACCTGTTTTGTTGACATTGGTCGAAGGATGAATGTTGATCGGGAAGACCAGGGACAACCCTCCTGGTCTTCTGCAACATAACGCTGGAGACTCTCTTGCAGCCTCCAGTGGGAGCAGACAGGACCTCGGTTTAATGTCTTCTTGACTCCTTTTCCCCCAATAAGCATGGAGAGATGTGGCCTGCGTATGCAAGAGCATTCAGAAAAAGTAGGAATATTGAAGACCAGCGTGAGGGCCCAACAGGAAGCCATATTCAAAGGAACAGCGTGCAAGAGAACTGATAATGCAGCAACAATCCAGCTATCACAGATTAAAACTGATTAATTTGCGATATTAACTCAATTTGATCATTTTAGAACATAGAACATAGAACATTACAGCGCAGTACGGGCCCTTCGGCCCTCGATGTTGCGCCGACCCGTGAAACCATCTGAAGCCTATCTGACCTACACTATTCCATTTTCATCCATATGTCTATCCAGTGACCACTTAAATGCCCTTAAAGTTGGCGAGTCTACTACTGTTGCAGGCAGGGCGTTCCACACCCCTACTACTCTCTGAGTAAAGAAACTGCCTCTGACATCTGTCCTATATCTACCACCCCTCAATTTAAAGCTATGTCCCCTCGTGTTGGTCATCACCATCCGAGGAAAGAGACTCTCACTGTCCACCCTATCTAACCCTCTGACCATCTTATATGTCTCTATTAAGTCACCTCTCAGCCTTCTCCTCTCTAACGAAAACAACCTCAAGTCTCTGAGCCTTTCCTCGTAAGACCTTCCCTCCATACCAGGCAACATCCTAGTAAATCTCCTCTGAACCCTTTCCAAAGCTTCCACATCCTTCCTATAATGTGGTGACCAGAACTGCACGCAGTACTCCAGGAGCGGCCGCACCAGAGTTATGTACAGCTGCAGCATGACCTTGTGGCTCCGAAACTCAATCCCCCTGCTTATAAAGGCTAGCACACCATATGCCTTCTTAACAGCCCTATTAACCTGGGTTTTAAATCTGTGATCACTAATATTTTTGCTGGACAAGGGTATAAGGGAGGGGATGGGGGTGAGTGGGGGGGGGGGGGGGGCAGAAGTGAGGCATGGAATTAAAATACAGATCCGCCAAGATCTCTATGAATGGTGCAGCAGGCTAAAGGGGCTGAATGGCCTCCTCGTGCTCTTATATTCCTACACTGACTTCGGCCAGTCTCTGACTCACGCTCCCTTTTGCCAGGATCCCTGCGGGACAGTTGCGTTCAGTTAATATACTTTATAATGTTTTGATTGCTTGAGTTTTTATGCAACGATGGAATGAATTACATCTGAGCTTTGAGCTTTTACCGGCATTTTCTAATCTTCAACCAGTTAATGGACTGAGAGAATCACCACGGAACATCAGGGGCCACATTAGATTCATATCCGAAAATCGGAGAGTCAGTCAGTTGAAGATTGCAACACTGATTGTTATTGGGAAAGTGTATTAGGGTTACAGACCCAAGGCGGATTAGTGGAGTGAAGATACAGTTAGTCCGTTTCGATACTCCTCATTGACTGGAGCAAGGGACCTGAGAGGTTGATGGGCCCCCTCTTGTTCCCCCTGCCTTTCCGGGATGGAATTGCATTTCACATCGAATTTTCCAGCACTTTATCTAAATCACCAGCGATTCACACTTGGCCGAAACCAAGGGATAATTTATGACTTGGTTCTGAGAGATGCTAATGTGACCCACGGCATACATTGGCATGTGGGAAATGCAGCAAGGTTTGGGTGAGTGAGGTTCACCTGCTAATAAATAGAATATTGGTGTTTTGGGGCTTTGGGCGGTGATGTTGCCCGGCTGGGCGTAAGCCATTGAGGAGAATGTTGACCACAAGTCATTAGGCTGAAAGCTGCGCAACACCAGATAAAACCATAACCTCTTTAAATGAGGTATGCAGAGTAATTGAAGCTGTAGGAAAATTCTAGCCAATGTTTTTCTACCCGACAGACAAAAAACAAATGTAGTCAGGTTTTTGTGGAAGCATGACTCAATCGTATCCTTACCATGTAACGAGTCACAGCTGGCCTTCATTTTCGAAACATTATTGTTGTTTTGACTCGGCCTGGATTTTTATCATGGAAGGGAGAATTGAGAGTCAGGATTTTCCTGACGGTGCAATTCCCCCACCTGTGCCGGCAGGCAATGTGGTATTATCATAAATGCAAGAACTGCAAGGGTTAATGAAATGTCTAGATCAGCCACTAGAGGGAGCTTCAGTTACAAGTATATAAGGCATTGATGCTAAGCCTCGTGGGGAAGAGAAGTGAAGGAGTTAGCTAGAGACAGTAATCATAGTGTGAGTAAGAGCTGATCATAGTTTATAATAGTGCAGAGATTAGTTATCGGTGAGTGTAGTTTATATATTAATTATCAATCTGAGCAGCACGGTAGCACAAATGGATAGCACTGTGGCTTCACAGCGCCAGGTCCCAGGTTCGATTCCCCGCTGGGTCACTGTCTGTGCGGAGTCTGCACGTTCTCCCCGTGTCTGCGTGGGTTTCCTCCGGGTGTTCCGATTTCCTCCCACAGTCCAAAGATGTGCAGGTTAGGTGGATTGACTATGATAAATTACCCTTAGAGACCAAAAAGGTTAGGAGGTGTTATTGGGTTACGGGGATAGGGTGAAAGTGAGGGCTTAAGTGTGTCGGTGCAGACTCGATGGGCCGAATGGCCTCCTTCTGCACTCATCATTCTGGATCTGCAAGCTCTAATCTCAATCTGATTCACACTTCTCTGTGGCCACTCTGCCCAGATCCAATCGGATTCTGATTCTCAGCTCCGGCCAGCGCAATGTGATAGAGGGCTCCCTGCTGCCCATGAAGTAAATCAGGTAGGTGGTGATCCGGTTCACCCATCCCATGTATAACTTACCAGGTTTAAAACCCAAAAATTGGCATCGAGCAACACACCACCTGCAGTCAGCAAAGATTGGGGAGCGGAGCGTGTTTAAGTGGCTGCTTCTTAAGGCAAATCAAATGGGATTATTTCACAGCATGCCAATTATCAAGAAAAAAGCTTTTACTGTTACGGGAAGGAAACATAACCAACAGGGTCCTGTGGTCCCAAGAGCCACTTGTTCAGGGAGAAATCGATCAAGGGATTCGGAAGAAACATGGTGCGGGATTCCCTCAGCCCGGAGCCAGGTCGGAGAATCCCCGAGAGCGGGACGAATCGCGCCACGCCGCTCCAACGCTGGCAGACGATTCTCCGCAGAGTGGAGAATTGGCGGCATTGGCGCCGGCGTGGTTTGCGCGGCGCTGGTCGGGGGCTGGGATTCTCGCGCCGGGATGGGCCGAGCGGCCATCGTAGACAACCCGGGTCCCACCGGCACCGTCCACACCTGCTCTCAGCCGGCGGGAACCCGGCGTTGAAGGGTCGGCGGGGTAGCCTGTGGGAGGGAGAGGGGGGGGCCTCCGATGTGGCCTGGCCTGCGATCGGGACCCACCGATCGGCGGGCCGGCTTCTCTGGCTGGGGGCCTCCTTTCTTCCGCGATGGCCCCTGTAGCCCTGCTCCATGTTACGTCGGGGCCGGCGCTTTGAAGGGAGCCACTGAGAATGCACACGTTGGCGCCGGTGCCACTGCGCATGCACGGATCCCGCGGTGCCCAGTTCACTACAGGATCCAGTGCTGTACTGGCCACCTGTAGGGGCCAGAATTGCTGATCCTGAGGCCGTGTTGACGCGGTCGAGAAACGCGACGGCGTTTCCAACAGCGTCACCACTTAGCCTCAGGATCACAGGATCCTGCCCATCTTTACCCAGGGAGTGGTGTGAATGTGGAACCTCGGGCAGCACGGTGGTGCAGTGGTTAGCTCTGCTGCCTCACGGCGCTGAGGACCCGGGTTCGATTCTGGCCACGGGTCACTCTCCATGTGGAGTTTACGCATTCTCCCCGAGTCTGCGTGGGTCTCACCTCCACAACCCAAAAATATGTTCAGGGTAGGTGGATTGGCCATGCTAAATTCCCTGTTAAAAAACAGAATTGGGCACTTTTATATGAAAAAAAAGAACGTGGAACTCGCTACCGCAGGGAGTGGTTGGGATGAATAATGTTTAAGAGAGAGCTAGATAAACGCCCGAGAGAGAAAGGGATAGAAGGGTTTGCTGATAGGGTGAGAGGGAGGAGATGAAGAGATCGTTGGCTGAATGATCTGTTTCTGTTCTGTAAATTTCTTTATAATTATTACCCAGCAGCTGAATGACTTCCGCTAAATATGTTACCTACATTTAAAAAGATTGGACGCGAGATTCATTCCACCATATGACCACCCAGGGAACATAGAACATAGAACAGTACAGCACAGAACAGGCCCTTCGGCCCTCGATGTTGTGCCGAGCCATGATCACCCTACTCAAACCCACCCTATACCCGCAACCCAACAACCCCCCACCCCCTTAATCTTTACCTTTTTTTTAGGACACTACGGGCAATTTAGCGTGGCCAATCCACCTAACCCGCACATCTTTGGACTGTGGGAGGAAACCGGAGCACCCGGAGGAAACCCACGCACACACGGGGAGGACGTGCAGACTTCGCCCAGACAGTGACCCAGCCGGGAATCGAACCTGGGACCATGGAACTGTGAAGCATTTATGCTAACCACCATGCTATCGTGCTGCCCGTGAAGGTGAAAATTATCCTGCGGTGTTGGAACACTCTCTGGATACTCTGGGAGCCAGAACTCACAGGAGCTGGTCTAATTGCAGCCATGGACTGTTCACCCACAACAACTCATAACGCAAATATCATTCTGTAACTGCAATGCTCCCAAACCATTGCTTGTGAAAATGCCTCTTAATGAAGGTTGTACGATTCACGTAAGAACTAAGAGTTGGAGTAGGCCATCTGGCCCCTCGAGCCTGCTCCGCCATTCGATAAGATCATGGCTGATCTTTTTGTGGACTCAGCTCCACTTACCCGCCCGCTCACCGTAACCCTTAATTCCTTTACTGTTCAAAAATCTATCTAACTTTGCCTTAAAAACAACCAACGAGGTAGCCTCAGCTGCTTCATTGGGTAGGGAATTCCACAGATTGACAACCCTTTGGGTGAAGAAGTTCCTCTTGAACTCAATCCCAAATCAGCTCCTGCTCATTTTGAGGCTACGCCCCCTAGTTCTAGTCTCACCCGCCAGTGGTTCAAAATCTTCCTGCTTCCATCTTACTCGCTTCATAATGTCATATGTTTCATACACAAAGTATATCTATTATTTTAGGCCAGGTTGAATTCAAGGCGTCACTGTAGCCAATACTGTGAAAGAAAATGATGTAATCAAACAGTTCATTAACAACTGGATTGTACCTTTCATTGGCACACAGCTGGTTAGTTTTGTGAAGGCCCCGCCTTCTCAACCTTTCCCCTCACCTGAGGTGTGATGACACTCAGGATAAATCACCACCAGTCAGCTCTCAAAGTGGAGAGCGGCCTATGGCTCTGGGACTGTAAGGACATTTACATTGACCTTTAGTTGTTCATTTCTGGCACTATAATGCTCAGAAAAATCAGTGTCCAAAGATGTGTGTTGGCCATTCTAAATTGTCCCTTCATGTCCAAAGGTTAGGTGAAAAATGAAATGAAAATCGCTCATTGTCACAAGTAGGCTTCAAATGAAGTGACTGTGTCACATTCCGGCGCCTGTTCGGGGAGGCTGGTACGGGAATTGAACCGTGCTGCTGGCCTGCCTTGGTCTGCTTTAAAAGCCAGAGATTTAGCCCTGTGTGCTAAACCAGCCCCTGAAAGGTGGGGGGTTCTGGGGTCACAGGGATAGTCCGGGGAAGTGGGCCTAGTTGTGGGGGCCCACTTTCAGAGAGTTGGCATTGTCTTGATGGGCCGAATGGCACTGTGGGGATTCTATGATTCCATTAACCCAAAATGATGGTTCAAAGATTATTAAGATCATTCAAGAAAATGTGTGTGTGCCTGTATGTCTGTGTGTGTGTGCGCCTGTGTGTGTGTGTGTGTGTGTGCGCGCCTGTGTGTGTGTGAGCGTCTGTGTGTGCGCCTGTGTGTGTGTGTGTGTGTGCGCCTGTGTGTGTGCGCCTGTGTGTGTGTGTTGGCAGATGCTAGTATGGGCGGTGACAAAAGGATAGAAAAATCTAAATCCAAAACCAGATGCGTAGCATCAGAATCCATTTCTTTTTATAATTCAGTTATGTTTTTTTAATTCAGTCAGCACTTCTAATCAAAGTGACAACAATCAAATCATTAAAAACCAGTCTCATTAAATTCTTCCAGAATAATTGTTCCTTAATAAATGGCACTTGGTGTCACTAACTATATTGTGGTTCTCTCTGATGTCAATTAATGTTGTATTCCATAACCTGGCCTATAAAATAATTACATTTTATTTGCAACACACATAGGCCAGTTGCCCACTTATTTTGCTGAATGTAACTGTTGAGGCTTTTGGCGGACAACTGTTGCCACTTCAAAAAGGACACCATTGGGAATTCCGCTCCTGGTTATTAATCAGTGACCCCCCTGCTGCAGGTCAGGATGCGCACACCAGATAAAGCAAAAAAAAAACCAGCCCTCCAACTGTGATGCTTTTCGCAGTTGAATAGCATAATGGCACTAGCCTTACACACAGGGAATAGGCACGCGAGCCTTACCATATTTCAATGATCTTGGAGTTAAAAAGTACACCTAAAAACGGTCTTCAAAGTGTTTTATCGAGTGATTATATTAATAAAACACACTCGAGCCTCACTAACTGTGTATGAATGTGGCATCACCTGGAATAAATGGGAGGGGGGTGGTGTGAACTGTATGGTTCCTTGGATCTGCTCTGCCTTTTAATATGAGCATGGTTGTTCCTTGGCTTCCGATCTACTTTTCCCTGAGAGATCAGAAATTTATCTCAGACATAAATATATTCAGCGAGAGAGGAGTGTAGAGGTTTTTTTTGCTTAACCTTTCATCTGTTGCGTCCCCTGCCAACTTCACGGCACATGGGCACTGCCAGTGTTCCAGGACCGGTGCCCCCCGGGCTCCCCATCATCCGACACCAGCGACGACCGACTACGACTCGCCTCAGTGACCATCGACCAGTCTTGTCCGCACAACCTGGCCACTGCATCGACCAGTGTTAAAATCAATGGATACGTGACCTCTTGCCTGCTGGACTCCGGGAGCACCAAAAGCTTCATCCACCCGGATACGGTAAGGTGCTGCTCCCTCGCGGTACACCCCGCCAATCAGAGAATCTCCCTGGCCTCCGGATCCCATTCCGTGGCGATCTGGGGGTACTGCACCCCGCCACCCTCACCGTCCAGGGCGTAGAATTCAGCGGCTTCCACCTCCATCTCTGCACTGCCCTACTACGCAGCCTGGACTTCCAGTGCAACCTCCAGAGTCTAAACCTGAAATTCGGTGGGCCCCTACCACCCCTCAATGTGTGCGGCCTCGCGACCCTAAAGGTCGATCCGCCTTCCCTCTTTGCAAATCTAACCTTGGATTGCCAACCCGCCGCCACCAGGAGCAGACGGTACAGCACCCGGGACAGGACCTTCATCAGGTCCGAGGTCCAGCGGCTGCTTTGGGAAGGCATCATCGAGGCCAGCAACAGCCCCTGGAGAGCCCAAGTGGTAGTAGTTAAAACTGGGGCGCAACACAGAATAGTCGTGGACTACAGCTAGACCATCAATTGGTACACGCAACTCGACGCGTACCCCCTCCCACGCATATCTGATATGGTCAATCAGATTGCACAGTACTGGGTCTTCTCAACGGTAGACCTCAAATCCGCCTACCACCAGCTCCCCGTTCGTAAATCGGACCGTCCATACACTGCCTTCGAGGCAGATGGTCGCCTCTATCACTTCCTCAGGGTTCCCTTCAGCGTCACCAACGGGGTCTCGGTCTTCCAAAGGGAGATGGACTGAATGGTCGACCGGTACGGTTTGTAGGCCACCTTTCCGTACCTAGACAACATCACCACCTGCGGCCATGATCAGCAGGACCACGACGCCAACCGTGCCAAGTTTCTCCACACCACCACGCTCCTAAACCTCACTTACAACAAGGAGAAGTGCGTGTTTGGCACGACCCGCTTAGCCATCCTCGGCGATGTGGTCCAGAACGGAGTTCTGGGACCCAATCCCAACCGCATGTACCCCCTCATGGAGCGCCCCCTCCCCCACTGCTCCAAGGCCCTCAAACGCTGCCTGGGGTTCTTTTCGTACTACGCTCAGTGGGTCCCAAACTATGCGGACAAGGCCTGCCCCCTCATACAGTCAACCCATTTTCCCCTGACGGCCGAGGCACAACAGGCCTTCGTTCGGATCAGAGCCGATATCGCCAAGGCTGGGATGCACGCAGTAGACGAGACACTGCCCTTTCAAGTAGAGAGCGACGCATCAGACGTCACCTTAGCCGCCACCCTCAATCAGGCAGGCAGGCCCGTGGCATTCTTTTCCCGCACCCTTCATACCTCAGAAATTCGGCACTCATCCGTTGAAAAGGAGGCCCAAGCTATTGTTGAAGCTGTGCGGCATTGGAGGCATTACCTGGCCGGCAGGAGATTCACTCTCCTCACTGACCAATGGTCGGTAGCCTTCATGTTTAATAACACACAGCGGGGCAAGATCAAGAATGATAAGATCTTGAGGTGGAGGATCGAGCTCTCCACCTACAATTATGAGATTTTGTATCGCCCTGGCAAGCTCAATGAGCCCCCAGACGCCCTATCCCGAGGTACATGTGCCAGTGCAAAAGTAGACCGACTCCAGGCCCTGCACGACAGCCTTTGTCAACCGGGAGTCACACGGTTGTACCATTTCATAAAGGCCCTCAATCTGCCCTACTCCGTCGAGGAAGTACGGACAATCACCAGAGACTGCCAGGTCTGTGCGGAGTGCAAACCGCACTTCTCCAAGCCGGACCGTGCGCGCCTGGTGAAGGCCTCCCGCCCGTTTGAACGCCTCAGCCTCAGGATTTCAAAGGGCTCCTTCCCTTCACCGACCGGAACACGTATTTTCTGTGTGGTCGATGAGTACTCCAGATTCCCCTTCGCCATCCCATGCCCCGACATGATGTCTGCCATCAAAGCCCTCGACACGATCTTCGCTCTGTTCAATTTCCCCGCCTACATCCACAGTGACAGGGGATATTCCTTCATGAGTGATGAGCTGCGTCAGTTCCTGCTCAGCAGGGGTATCGTCTCCAGCAGAATGACAAGCTACAACCCCCGGGGAAATGGACAGGGAGAATGGGACAGTATGGAGGGCCGTCCAACTGGCCCTACGGTCCAGGAACCTCCCAGCCTCCCGCTGGCAGGAGGTCCTCCCTGATGCACTACACTTCATTCGGTCACTACTGTGCAGCGCCACTAACAACACACCCCATGAATGCCTCTTTGCCTTCCCCAGGAAGTCCATTTCCTTGGTGTCGCTCCCGACTTGGCTCGCAGCTCCAGGACCCGTCCTGCTCTGTCAGCACGTCCGACTCCACAAGGCGGACCCGTTGGTGGAGAGGGTGCAATTGCTCCATACAAACCCCCAGTATGCCTACATAGCGAACTCCGACGGCCGCCAGGATACTGTCTCCCTCAGGGACCTGGCACCAGCTGGTTCCACACACACACACCACTCCGGCCCGGTGCCACCCTCCCCTTCCCCTGCGCTCCCAGCAGCACCGCCCCCCCCAGGACCATCCGTCCTCCCCCTGCCCACGCCCGAGGATGAAGAGGATTCCGGCATGCTCCTTGGAGTCACCGGACATTAGACCAGCATCGGCATCTCCACCACCACTGCGTCGTTCCCAGCGGCACATCAAGGTCCCGGACCGGTTAAACCTCTAACGGGCCGACTGGACTTCTAAAGCCACTACTTTTTTCTCTCTGTCGAATATTATAAATGTAAAAACCATTTGTTGTATATTAGTCTCCACCACCCCCGCCGGACTCAATTTTAACAGGGGTTGAATGTGGTCAACACTGTTGCCCCTCTATTGGAGGATGTATGGTAGGACCTGTACTACAGGTACATTGGTAGTCCCTGAGTATAAATATGTGTGTCCTCCAAGTTGCAGCCATTTCGCCAGCTGCTGTGGGAGGCCACACATCTTAGAGCAGGGGTGGGCAAACTTTTCCGTGCAAGGGCCACATTCAGAAATTCACAATTTTAAAGGGCCGCATAGTATATTAAGTAAAATAATTACTTCACCCAGTTATGATTCTGGGCGCCTCATATAGAACATAGAACAGTACAGCACAGAACAGGCCCTTCAGCCCTCGACGTTGTGCCGAGCAATGATCACCCTACTCAAGTCAACGTATCCACCCTATACCAGTAAGTAACCCAACAGCCCCCCCCCCCCCCCCCCCCCATTAACCTTAAAAAAAAATTTTTTTTTTTTAAATGACTTGGTGGGCCGCATAAAGACCTTTGGCGGGCCACATGCGGCCCGCGGGCCATAGTTTGCCCACCCCTGTCTTAGAGCAATAAAGCCCCAGTTGTATCCAACTCAAGTCTTTGTGCAATTGATCGTGCATCACTAACCTTTCGAAGCACTTCATGATGATAGATGTCAGAGCCACTGGACGATAGTTATTAAGCCATGTTGCTTGGCTTTTTTTGGTACTGGGATGATGGTCATCTTCTTGAAGTAGATAGGGACCTCAGATTGTTGTAAAGAGAGGTTGAAGATGTCTGCGAATACCCCCGCCAGCTGATCCGCACAAGACCTGTGTGCCCGTCCGGGTACCCCATCCGGGCCAGTGGCTTTCCGTGGGTTGACCTTCGAGAAGGCTGCTCTGACCTCTGTAATGGTGATCTCAGATACATGGGCATCCGAGGCTTCTGGGGTGGAGGGCTTGCTCTCGCTGACCTCACATAGAATGTGTTGAGCTCATCAGGGAGGGGTGCATTGGAACCAGTGGCTTTACATGCCTTTGTCTTGTAGCCCTCCGACAGTGCGGCAGTCTTGCGTTCAAGCCCCGGGGCTGAGCCGTCCGTCGACCCTTGACGTCGGCACCACATGCGGGTGCTGACTCCGATAGTGTTCAGGTCCATCTCCGCGACCTCTGTCCAATAAGGGATGGCTGTGCTGCCAGGAAGGCCAATTGGATTGGCTGAGGATGGGGGAGGCCAGGATCCTTAGTGGGAGTGCACTGGGTGTGCACTGTCGACCGAGACATTTAAATTCACTAAAATCTGGAATTAAATGTCTCATGACGCCCATAAAACCATTGTCGTTTGTCGTAAACTCCCATCAGGTTCACTCATGTCCTTCAGGGAAGGAAATCTGCCGTCCTTACCTGGTCTGGCCTACATGTGACTCCAGACCCACAACGGTGTGGCTGACTCTTAACTGCCCCTCTGAAATATTCGAGCGAGTGCAGCAACAAATGCTAACCTCGTCGGCAATACCCATGTCCGGTGAAAAATGTTTTAAATCGCCCTCCCCACCAAGAGAAAAGCCCTCTGGCAGAGATTCCGCTTCCGAGGAAATAAAGCTCTGGCAACACATCTGGCAACTGGCACATCACACTCTTTGTCCATTACAGTTCCAGCATGCCCGCCTCCTAACCCGCCTCCGTCTCTGTGACCACCTGAATCATAGACAGCAATGCTGTTAATAAATTACGCTGAAATCTGTGTGCTCATAGAGATAGCTTTGAGCACTCAACTATCCTTCCAGCTGGCTACAGATCCCAGTATGCACATAACGATATCCTACAGCGTAGAACAGCGGCTTCTATCTAGGACATTCCTAATATGAAACCAATGCTTGCACAGCATGGTTCAAAATAAAACGGGCATATAGGTTTTATCAGATAATTATATCAAGAAACATCCGACAAAAAACCTCAAGAGAATTGCTTTCAATTTAAACCATTTACACTGCTCGATTTCAAAAATCAAAATGACTATTTTTCTCCAGCCCCAGCAATATGCATATTGATGCATCTGTGTTTGAGCGTGTTCTGTGTGAGTGTATCTGGGTGCGTGTGTGTGTTCTGTGTGAGTCTGCGTATGTCAGTGTGAAATGAAAATCACTCATTGTCACAAGCTGGCTTTAAATGAAGTTACTGTGAAAAGCCCCTAGTCGCCACATTCCGGCACCTGTTCGGGGAGGCTGGTACGGGAATTGAACCCGCGCTGCTGGCCTTGGTCTGCTTTGACATGCCAGCTGTTAGCTCACTGTGCTAAACCAGCCCCTGATGTGTGTGAGTCCATATGAGTGAGTGTGTCTGGGTGTAGGGGCTGGTTTAGCTCACTGAGCTAAATCGCTGGCTTTTAAAGCAGACCAAGCAGGCCAGCAGCACAGTTCAATCCCCGTACCAGCCTCCCCGGACTGGCGCCGGAATGTGGCGACTAGGGGCTTTTCACAGTAACTTCATTGAAGTTACAATAAGCGATTTTCATTTCATTTTCATGTGTGTCTGATTGGGTGTGTGACTGTGTCTATGTGAGTGAGTGATTCTGTGTGTGAGTGAGTCTATGGGTCTGTGATTCTGTGTGAGTATATGTGTGCTTGTGTGTGAGTGTGTGTCTATGCAAGTCTGTGTGAGTGTGAGAGACGGTGTATGTCTGTGATTCTGTGCGCGTGTGTGTGTGTGTTCCTGTGAGTGTGTCGATGTGGGTGAGTGTGTCTGTGTGAGTGAGTCTGTGCCTCGGTGTGTGAGTCTGTGGGAATGAGTGTGTCTGTGTGAGTGAGTCTGTGCCTCGGTGTGTGAGTCTGTGGGAATGAGTGTGTCTGTGTGAGTGAGTCTGTGCCTCGGTGTGTGAGTCTGTGGGAATGAGTGTGTCTGTGTGAGTGAGTCTGTGCCTCGGTGTGTGAGTCTGTGGGAATGAGTGTGTCTGTGTGAGTGAGTCTGTGCCTCGGTGTGTGAGTCTGTGGGAATGAGTGTGTCTGTGTGAGTGAGTCTGTGCCTCGGAGTGTGAGTCTGTGGGAATGAGTGTGTCTGTGTGAGTGAGAGTCTGGGGGTGGGATTCTCTGAGCCTCCGCCCTGAAATTGTGATGGGCGCGGGGGTGGAGAATGGGCATTGACGTTGAAAACAGGCACGACACCGCTCCTGCGATTCTCTGGTCCCCGGAGAATCACCATGAGCTGGCGCGCGTGGTCCACACGGCGGGGGGTAGGGGGCCATTGACAGAGGCCCACGCGGCGATTCTCCAAGTGTAACTGGCTGAGTTCCCGACGCCGTGGGTCTCTCGTGGACCCACCCGGCATGGCGGCTGCGGATTCAGTCCATGGCCGCCCTGGTGGGGGGCGGGGGGGATCCTTCACCGGGGGGGGGGGCTTCACAGACGGCCAGGCTATCGATCGAGGGCCACCTATCCGCGGGTGCACACGATCTCAGGGTGGGGGGTGGGGGGGGATGAAGGGGCTTATCTTTTTGGTCCCGGCCTGAGGTGTGGGTCCGCCATATCGCATGGAGCAGCCAACGCAGGCCGGCGCCGTGGGCATGCGCGGACCCCCGGCCGGAGGTGCAGGGCCCCTATCAGCAGACAGAACTGCGAGGAGCGCTTCAGGAAAGTCCAGAGTGATTCGCCTGCATTTCAGGCTGGAGTGGGGGCATAGTGTGTCTCTGAGTGTGAGTCTGTGTCTGAGTGAGAGCGTGTGTCTCTGAGTGTGAGTCTGTGTGTGAGTGAGAGAGTGTGTCTCTGAGTGTGAGTCTGTGTGTGAGTGAGAGCGTGTGTCTCTGAGTGTGAGTCTGTGTGTGAGTGAGAGAGTGTGTCTCTGAGTGTGAGTCTGTGTGTGAGTGAGAGAGTGTGTCTCTGAGTGTGAGTCTGTGTCTGAGTGAGAGCGTGTGTCTCTGAGTGTGAGTCAGTGTCTGAGTGAGAGCGTGTGTCTCTGAGTGTGAGTCTGTGTCTGAGTGAGAGCGTGTGTCTCTGAGTGTGAGTCTGTGTGAGTGAGAGCGTGTGTCTCTGAGTGACAGTCTGTGTGTGAGTGAGAGCGTGTGTCTCTGAGTGTGAGTCTGTGTGAGTGAGAGCGTGTGTCTCTGAGTGTGTGTCTGTCTGAGTGAGAGCGTGTGTCTCTGAGTGTGAGTCTGTGTGAGTGAGAGCGTGTGTCTCTGAGTGTGAGTCTGTGTCTGAGTGAGAGCGTGTGTCTCTGAGTGTGAGTCTGTGTGAGTGAGAGCGTGTGTCTCTGAGTGTGAGTCTGTGTGAGTGAGAGCGTGTGTCTCTGAGTGTGAGTCTGTGTGTGAGTGAGAGCGTGTGTCTCTGAGTGTGAGTCTGTGTGTGAGTGAGAGCGTGTGTCTCTGAGTGTGAGTCTGTGTCTGAGTGAGAGCGTGTGTCTCTGAGTGTGAGTCTCTGTGTGAGTGAGAGCGTGTGTCTCTGAGTGTGAGTCTGTGTCTGAGTGAGAGCGTGTGTCTCTGAGTGTGAGTCTCTGTGTGAGTGAGAGCGTGTGTCTCTGAGTGTGAGTCTGTGTGTGAGTGAGAGCGTGTGTATCTGAGTGTGAGTCTGTGTGTGAGTGAGAGCGTGTGTCTCTGAGTGTGAGTCTGTGTGTGAGTGAGAGCGTGTGTCTCTGAGTGTGAGTCTGTGTGTGAGTGAGAGCGTGTGTCTCTGAGTGTGAGTCTGTGTGAGTGAGAGCGTGTGTCTCTGAGTGTGAGTCTGTGAGAGTGAGAGCGTGTGTCTCTGAGTGTGAGTCTGTGAGAGTGAGAGCGTGTGTCTCTGAGTGTGAGTCAGTGTCTGAGTGAGAGCGTGTGTCTCTGAGTGTGAGTCAGTGTCTGAGTGAGAGCGTGTGTCTCTGAGTGTGAGTCTGTGTGTGAGTGAGAGCGTGTGTCTCTGAGTGTGTGTCTGTGTCTGAGTGAGAGCGTGTGTCTCTGAGTGTGAGTCTGTGTCTGAGTGAGAGCGTGTGTCTCTGAGTGTGAGTCAGTGTGTGAGTGAGAGCGTGTGTCTCTGAGTGTGAGTCTGTGTGTGAGTGAGAGCGTGTGTCTCTGAGTGTGAGTCTGTGTCTGAGTGAGAGCGTGTGTCTCTGAGTGTGAGTCTGTGTCTCAGTGAGAGCGTGTGTCTCTGAGTGTGTGTCTGTGTGAGTGAGAGCGTGTGTCTCTGAGTGTGAGTCTGTGTCTGAGTGAGAGCTTGTGTCTCTGAGTGTGAGTCTGTGTGTGAGTGAGAGCGTGTGTCTCTGAGTGTAAGTCTGTGTGAGTGAGAGCGTGTGTCTCTGAGTGTGAGTCTGTCTGAGTGAGAGCGTGTGTCTCTGAGTGTGTGTCTGTGTGAGTGAGAGCGTGTGTCTCTGAGTGTGTGTCTGTGTGTGAGTGAGAGCGTGTGTCTCTGAGTGTGAGTCTGTGTGTGAGTGAGAGCGTGTGTCTCTGAGTGTGAGTCAGGGTCTGAGTGAGAGCGTGTGTCTCTGAGTGTGAGTCTGTGTGTGAGTGAGAGCATGTGTCTCTGAGTGTGAGTCTGTGAGAGTGAGAGCGTGTGTCTCTGAGTGTGAGTCTGTGAGAGTGAGAGCGTGTGTCTCTGAGTGTGAGTCAGTGTCTGAGTGAGAGCGTGTGTCTCTGAGTGTGAGTCTGTGTGTGAGTGAGAGAGTGTGTCTCTGAGTGTGAGTCTGTGTGTGAGTGAGAGCGTGTGTCTCTGAGTGTGAGTCTGTGTGTGAGTGAGAGAGTGTGTCTCTGAGTGTGAGTCTGTGTGTGAGTGAGAGAGTGTGTCTCTGAGTGTGAGTCTGTGTCTGAGTGAGAGCGTGTGTCTCTGAGTGTGAGTCAGTGTCTGAGTGAGAGCGTGTGTCTCTGAGTGTGAGTCTGTGTCTGAGTGAGAGCGTGTGTCTCTGAGTGTGAGTCTGTGTGAGTGAGAGCGTGTGTCTCTGAGTGACAGTCCTGTGTGTGAGTGAGAGCGTGTGTCTCTGAGTGTGAGTCTGTGTGAGTGAGAGCGTGTGTCTCTGAGTGTGTGTCTGTCTGAGTGAGAGCGTGTGTCTCTGAGTGTGAGTCTGTGTGAGTGAGAGCGTGTGTCTCTGAGTGTGAGTCTGTGTCTGAGTGAGAGCGTGTGTCTCTGAGTGTGAGTCTGTGTGAGTGAGAGCGTGTGTCTCTGAGTGTGAGTCTGTGTGAGTGAGAGCGTGTGTCTCTGAGTGTGAGTCTGTGTGTGAGTGAGAGCGTGTGTCTCTGAGTGTGAGTCTGTGTGTGAGTGAGAGCGTGTGTCTCTGAGTGTGAGTCTGTGTCTGAGTGAGAGCGTGTGTCCTCTGAGTGTGAGTCTCTGTGTGAGTGAGAGCGTGTGTCTCTGAGTGTGAGTCTGTGTCTGAGTGAGAGCGTGTGTCTCTGAGTGTGAGTCTCTGTGTGAGTGAGAGCGTGTGTCTCTGAGTGTGAGTCTGTGTGTGAGTGAGAGCGTGTGTATCTGAGTGTGAGTCTGTGTGTGAGTGAGAGCGTGTGTCTCTGAGTGTGAGTCTGTGTGTGAGTGAGAGCGTGTGTCTCTGAGTGTGAGTCTGTCTGTGAGTGAGAGCGTGTGTCTCTGAGTGTGAGTCTGTGTGAGTGAGAGCGTGTGTCTCTGAGTGTGAGTCTGTGAGAGTGAGAGCGTGTGTCTCTGAGTGTGAGTCTGTGAGAGTGAGAGCGTGTGTCTCTGAGTGTGAGTCAGTGTCTGAGTGAGAGCGTGTGTCTCTGAGTGTGAGTCAGTGTCTGAGTGAGAGCGTGTGTCTCTGAGTGTGAGTCTGTGTGTGAGTGAGAGCGTGTGTCTCTGAGTGTGTGTCTGTGTCTGAGTGAGAGCGTGTGTCTCTGAGTGTGAGTCTGTGTCTGAGTGAGAGCGTGTGTCTCTGAGTGTGAGTCAGTGTGTGAGTGAGAGCGTGTGTCTCTGAGTGTGAGTCTGTGTGTGAGTGAGAGCGTGTGTCTCTGAGTGTGAGTCTGTGTCTGAGTGAGAGCGTGTGTCTCTGAGTGTGAGTCTGTGTCTCAGTGAGAGCGTGTGTCTCTGAGTGTGTGTCTGTGTGAGTGAGAGCGTGTGTCTCTGAGTGTGAGTCTGTGTGAGTGAGAGCGTGTGTCTCTGAGTGTGAGTCTGTGTCTGAGTGAGAGCGTGTGTATCTGAGTGTGAGTCTGTGTCTGAGTGAGAGCGTGTGTCTCTGAGTGTGAGTCTGTGTCTGAGTGAGAGCGTGTGTCTCTGAGTGTGAGTCTGTGTCTGAGTGAGAGCTTGTGTCTCTGAGTGTGAGTCTGTGTGTGAGTGAGAGCGTGTGTCTCTGAGTGTAAGTCTGTGTGAGTGAGAGCGTGTGTCTCTGAGTGTGAGTCTGTCTGAGTGAGAGCGTGTGTCTCTGAGTGTGTGTCTGTGTGAGTGAGAGCGTGTGTCTCTGAGTGTGTGTCTGTGTGTGAGTGAGAGCGTGTGTCTCTGAGTGTGAGTCTGTGTGTGAGTGAGAGCGTGTGTCTCTGAGTGTGAGTCAGGGTCTGAGTGAGAGCGTGTGTCTCTGAGTGTGAGTCTGTGTGTGAGTGAGAGCATGTGTCTCTGAGTGTGAGTCTGTGAGAGTGAGAGCGTGTGTCTCTGAGTGTGAGTCTGTGAGAGTGAGAGCGTGTGTCTCTGAGTGTGAGTCAGTGTCTGAGTGAGAGCGTGTGTCTCTGAGTGTGAGTCTGTGTCTGAGTGAGAGCGTGTGTCTCTGAGTGTGAGTCTGTGTGAGTGAGAGCGTGTGTCTCTGAGTGTGAGTCTGTGTGAGTGAGAGCCTGTGTCACTGAGTGTGAGTCTGTGAGAGTGAGAGCGTGTGTCTCTGAGTGTGAGTCTGTGAGAGTGAGAGCGTGTGTCTCTGAGTGTGAGTCAGTGTCTGAGTGAGAGCGTGTGTCTCTGAGTGTGAGTCTGTGTCTGAGTGAGAGCGTGTGTCTCTGAGTGTGAGTCTGTGTGTGAGTGAGAGCGTGTGTCTCTGAGTGTGAGTCTGTGTGTGAGTGAGAGCGTGTGTCTCTGAGTGTGAGTCTGTGTGTGAGTGAGAGCGTGTGTCTCTGAGTGTGAGTCTGTGTGTGAGTGAGAGCGTGTGTCTCTGAGTGTGAGTCTGTGTGTGAGTGAGAGCGTGTGTCTCTGAGTGTGAGTCTGTGTGTGAGTGAGAGCGTGTGTCTCTGAGTGTGAGTCTGTGTGTGAGTGAGAGCGTGTGTCTCTGAGTGTGAGTCTGTGTCTGAGTGAGAGCGTGTGTCTCTGAGTGTGAGTCTGTCTGAGTGAGAGCGGGTGTCTCTGAGTGTGAGTCTGTGTGTGAGTGAGAGCGTGTGTATCTGAGTGTGAGTCTGTGTGTGAGTGAGAGCGTGTGTCTCTGAGTGTGAGTCTGTGTGTGAGTGAGAGCGTGTGTCTCTGAGTGTGAGTCTGTGTGTGAGTGAGAGCGTGTGTCTCTGAGTGTGAGTCTGTGTGAGTGAGAGCGTGTGTCTCTGAGTGTGAGTCTGTGAGAGTGAGAGCGTGTGTCTCTGAGTGTGAGTCTGTGAGAGTGAGAGCGTGTGTCTCTGAGTGTGAGTCAGTGTCTGAGTGAGAGCGTGTGTCTCTGAGTGTGAGTCAGTGTCTGAGTGAGAGCGTGTGTCTCTGAGTGTGAGTCTGTGTGTGAGTGAGAGCGTGTGTCTCTGAGTGTGTGTCTGTGTCTGAGTGAGAGCGTGTGTCTCTGAGTGTGAGTCTGTGTGTGAGTGAGAGCGTGTGTCTCTGAGTGTGAGTCAGTGTGTGAGTGAGAGCGTGTGTCTCTGAGTGTGAGTCTGTGTGTGAGTGAGAGCGTGTGTCTCTGAGTGTGAGTCTGTGTCTGAGTGAGAGCGTGTGTCTCTGAGTGTGAGTCTGTGTCTCAGTGAGAGCGTGTGTCTCTGAGTGTGTGTCTGTGTGAGTGAGAGCGTGTGTCTCTGAGTGTGAGTCTGTGTGAGTGAGAGCGTGTGTCTCTGAGTGTGAGTCTGTGTCTGAGTGAGAGCGTGTGTATCTGAGTGTGAGTCTGTGTCTGAGTGAGAGCGTGTGTCTCTGAGTGTGAGTCTGTGTCTGAGTGAGAGCGTGTGTCTCTGAGTGTGAGTCTGTGTCTGAGTGAGAGCTTGTGTCTCTGAGTGTGAGTCTGTGTGTGAGTGAGAGCGTGTGTCTCTGAGTGTAAGTCTGTGTGAGTGAGAGCGTGTGTCTCTGAGTGTGAGTCTGTCTGAGTGAGAGCGTGTGTCTCTGAGTGTGTGTCTGTGTGAGTGAGAGCGTGTGTCTCTGAGTGTGTGTCTGTGTGTGAGTGAGAGCGTGTGTCTCTGAGTGTGAGTCTGTGTGTGAGTGAGAGCGTGTGTCTCTGAGTGTGAGTCAGGGTCTGAGTGAGAGCGTGTGTCTCTGAGTGTGAGTCTGTGTGTGAGTGAGAGCATGTGTCTCTGAGTGTGAGTCTGTGAGAGTGAGAGCGTGTGTCTCTGAGTGTGAGTCTGTGAGAGTGAGAGCGTGTGTCTCTGAGTGTGAGTCAGTGTCTGAGTGAGAGCGTGTGTCTAGGAGTGTGAGTCTGTGTCTGAGTGAGAGCGTGTGTCTCTGAGTGTGAGTCTGTGTGAGTGAGAGCGTGTGTCTCTGAGTGTGAGTCTGTGTGAGTGAGAGCCTGTGTCACTGAGTGTGAGTCTGTGAGAGTGAGAGCGTGTGTCTCTGAGTGTGAGTCTGTGAGAGTGAGAGCGTGTGTCTCTGAGTGTGAGTCTGTGTCTGAGTGAGAGCGTGTGTCTCTGAGTGTGAGTCTGTGTCTGAGTGAGAGCGTGTGTCTCTGAGTGTGAGTCTGTGTGTGAGTGAGAGCGTGTGTCTCTGAGTGTGAGTCTGTGTGTGAGTGAGAGCGTGTGTCTCTGAGTGTGAGTCTGTGTGTGAGTGAGAGCGTGTGTCTCTGAGTGTGAGTCTGTGTGTGAGTGAGAGCGTGTGTCTCTGAGTGTGAGTCTGTGTGTGAGTGAGAGCGTGTGTCTCTGAGTGTGAGTCTGTGTGTGAGTGAGAGCGTGTGTCTCTGAGTGTGAGTCTGTGTGTGAGTGAGAGCGTGTGTCTCTGAGTGTGAGTCTGTGTCTGAGTGAGAGCGTGTGTCTCTGAGTGTGAGTCTGTCTGAGTGAGAGCGGGTGTCTCTGAGTGTGAGTCTGTGTGAGTGAGAGCGTGTGTCTCTGAGTGTGAGTCTGTGTCTGAGTGAGAGCGTGTGTCTCTGAGTGTGAGTCTGTGTGTGAGTGAGAGCGTGTGTCTCTGAGTGTGTGTCTGTGTGAGTGAGAGCGTGTGTCTCTGAGTGTGAGTCTGTCTGAGTGAGAGCGTGTGGCTCTGAGTGTGAGTCTGTGTGAGTGAGAGCGTGTGTCTCTGAGTGTGAGTCTGTGTCTGAGTAAGAGTGTGTGTCTCTGAGTGTGAGTCTGTGTCTGAGTGAGAGTGTGTGTCTCTGAGTGTGAGTCTGTGTCTGAGTGAGAGCGTGTGTCTCTGAGTGTGAGTCTGTGTCTGAGTGAGAGTGTGTGTCTCTGAGTGTGAGTCTGTGTCTGAGTGAGAGCGTGTGTCTCTGAGTGTGAGTCTGTGCCTGAGTGAGAGCGTGTGTCTCTGAGTGTGAGTCTGTGTGAGTGAGAGCGTGTGTATCTGAGTGTGAGTCTGTGTGTGAGTGAGAGCGTGTGTATCTGAGTGTGAGTCTGTGTCTGAGTGAGAGCGTGTGTCTCTGAGTGTGTGTCTGTGTGTGAGTGAGAGCGTGTGTCTCTGAGTGTGAGTCTGTGTGAGTGAGAGCGTGTGTCTCTGAGTGTGAGTCTGTGTGAGTGAGAGAGTGTGTCTCTGAGTGTGAGTCTGTGTGTGAGTGAGAGCGTGTGTCTCTGAGTGTGAGTCTGTCTGAGTGAGAGCGTGTGTCTCTGAGTGTGAGTCAGTGTCTGAGTGAGAGCGTGTGTCTCTGAGTGTGAGTCTGTGTGAGTGAGAGCGTGTGTCTCTGAGTGTGAGTCTGTGTCTGAGTGAGAGCGTGTGTCTCTGAGTGTGAGTCTGTGTGTGAGTGAGAGCGTGTGTCTCTGAGTGTGAGTCTGTGTGAGTGAGAGCGTGTGTCTCTGAGTGTGAGTCAGTGTGTGAGTGAGAGCGTGTGTCTCTGAGTGTGAGTCAGTGTCTGAGTGAGAGCGTGTGTCTCTGAGTGTGAGTCCGTCTGAGTGAGAGCGTGTGTCTCTGAGTGTGAGTCTGTGTGTGAGTGAGAGCGTGTGTCTCTGAGTGTGAGTCTGTGTGTGAGTGAGAGCGTGTGTCTCTGAGTGTGAGTCCGTCTGAGTGAGAGCGTGTGTCTCTGAGTGTGAGTCTGTGTGTGAGTGAGAGCGTGTGTCTGTGAGTGTGAGTCTGTGTCTGAGTGAGAGCGTGTGTCTCTGAGTGTGAGTCTGTCTGAGTGAGAGCGTGTGTCTCTGAGTGTGAGTCTGTCTGAGTGAGAGCGTGTGTCTCTGAGTGTGAGTCTGTGTGTGAGTGAGAGCGTGTGTCTCTGAGTGTGAGTCTGTGTCTGAGTGAGAGCGTGTGTCTCTGAGTGTGAGTCTGTGTGAGTGAGAGCGTGTGTCTCTGAGTGTGAGTCTGTGTGTGAGTGAGAGCGTGTGTCTCTGAGTGTGAGTCTGTGTGAGTGAGAGCGTGTGTCTCTGAGTGTGAGTCTGTGTGTGAGTGAGAGCGTGTGTCTCTGAGTGTGAGTCTGTGTGAGTGAGAGCGTGTGTCTCTGAGTGTGAGTCTGTGTGTGAGTGAGAGCGTGTGTCTCTGAGTGTGAGTCTGTGTGTGAGTGAGAGCGTGTGTCTCTGAGTGTGAGTCTGTGTGAGTGAGAGCGTGTGTCTCTGAGTGTGAGTCTGTGTCTGAGTGAGAGTGTGTGTCTCTGAGTGTGAGTCTGTGTCTGAGTGAGAGCGTGTGTCTCTGAGTGTGTGTCTGTGTGAGTGAGAGCGTGTGTCTCTGAGTGTGAGTCTGTGTGAGTGAGAGCGTGTGTCTCTGAGTGTGAGTCTGTGTCTGAGTGAGAGTGTGTGTCTCTGAGTGTGAGTCTGTGTCTGAGTGAGAGCGTGTGTCTCTGAGTGTGAGTCAGTGTCTGAGTGAGAGCGTGTGTCTCTGAGTGTGAGTCTGTGTGAGTGAGAGCGTGTGTCTCTGAGTGTGAATCTGTCTGAGTGAGAGCGTGTGTCTCTGAGTGTGAGTCTGTGTCTGAGTAAGAGCGTGTGTCTCTGAGTGTGAGTCAGTGTCTCAGTGAGAGCGTGTGTCTCTGAGTGTGAGTCTGTGTGAGTGAGAGCGTGTGTCTCTGAGTGTGAGTCAGTGTCTCAGTGAGAGCGTGTGTCTCTGAGTGTGAGTCTGTGTGAGTGAGAGCGTGTCTCTGAGTGTGAGTCAGTGTCTCAGTGAGAGCGTGTGTCTCTGAGTGTGAGTCTGTGTGTGAGTGAGAGCGTGTGTCTCTGAGTGTGAGTCTGTCTGAGTGAGAGTGTGTGTCTCTGAGTGTGAGTCTGTCTGAGTGAGAGCGTGTGTCTCTGAGTGTGAGTCTGTGTGAGTGAGAGCGTGTGTCTCTGAGTGTGTGTCTGTCTGAGTGAGAGTGTGTGTCTCTGAGTGTGAGTCTGTCTGAGTGAGAGCGTGTGTCTCTGAGTGTGAGTCTGTGTGAGTGAGAGCGTGTGTCTCTGAGTGTGAGTCTGTCTGAGTGAGAGCGTGTGTCTCTGAGTGTGAGTCTGTGTGTGAGTGAGAGCGTGTGTCTCTGAGTGTGAGTCTGTGTCTGAGTGAGAGCGTGTGTCTCTGAGTGTGAGTCTGTGTGAGTGAGAGCGTGTGTCTCTGAGTGTGAGTCTGTGTGAGTGAGAGCGTGTGTCTCTGAGTGTGAGTCTGTGTGAGTGAGAGCGTGTGGCTCTGAGTGTGAGAATGTGTGAGTGAGAGCATGTGTCTCTGAGTGTGAGTCTGTGTGAGTAAGAGCGTGTGTCTCTGAGTGTGAGACTGTGTCTGAGTGAGAGCGGGTGTCTCTGAGTGTGAGTCTGTGTGTGAGTGAGAGCGTGTGTCTCTGAGTGTGAGTCTGTGTGTGAGTGAGAGCATGTGTCTCTGAGTGTGAGTCTGTGTGAGTGAGAGCGTGTGTCTCTGAGTGTGAGTCTGTGTGCGAGTGAGAGCGTGTGTCTCTGAGTGTGAGTCTGTGTCTGAGTGAGAGCGTGTGTCTCTGAGTGTGAGTCAGTGTCTGAGTGAGAGCGTGTGTCTCTGAGTGTGTGTCTGTGTCTGAGTGAGAGCGTGTGTCTCTGAGTGTGAGTCTGTGTGAGTGAGAGCGTGTGTCTCTGAGTGTGAGTCTGTGTCTGAGTGAGAGCGTGTGTCTCTGAGTGTGAGTCTGTGTCTGAGTGAGAGCGTGTGTCTCTGAGTGTGAGTCTGTGTCTGAGTGAGAGCGTGTGTCTCTGAGTGTGAGTCTGTGTCTGAGTGAGAGCGTGTGTCTCTGAGTGTGAGTCTGTGTGAGTGAGAGCGTGTGTCTCTGAGTGTGAGTCTGTGTGAGTGAGAGCGTGTGTCTCTGAGTGTGTGTCTGTGTCTGAGTGAGAGCGGGTGTCTCTGAGTGTGAGTCTGTGTGAGTGAGAGCGTGTGTCTCTGAGTGTGAGTCTGTGTCTGAGTGAGAGCGTGTGTCTCTGAGTGTGAGTCTGTGTGTGAGTGAGAGTGTGTGTTTGTGAGTGTGAGTCTGTGTCTGAGTGAGAGCGTGTGTCTCTGAGTGTGAGTCAGTGTGAGTGAGAGCGTGTGTCTCTGAGTGTGAGTCAGTGTCTGAGTGAGAGCGTGTGTCTCTGAGTGTGAGTCTGTCTGAGTGAGAGCGGGTGTCTCTGAGTGTGAGTCTGTGTCTGAGTGAGAGCGTGTGTCTCTGAGTGTGAGTCTGTGTGAGTGAGAGCGTGTGTCTCTGAGTGTGAGTCTGTGTGAGTGAGAGCGTGTGTCTCTGAGTGTGAGTCTGTGTGAGTGAGAGCCTGTGTCACTGAGTGTGAGTCTGTGTCACTGAGTGTGAGTCTGTCTGAGTGAGAGCGGGTGTCTCTGAGTGTGAGTCTGTGTGAGTGAGAGCGTGTGTCTCTGAGTGTGAGTCTGTGTGAGTGAGAGCCTGTGTCACTGAGTGTGAGTCTGTGTGAGTGAGAGCGTGTGTCTCTGAGTGTGAGTCTGTGTGAGTGAGAGTGTGTGTCTCTGAGTGTGAGTCTGTGTCTGAGTCAGGGCGTGTGTCTCTGAGTGTGAGTCTGTGTCTGAGTGAGAGCGTGTGTCTCTGAGTGTGAGTCTGTGTGAGTGAGAGCGTGTGTCTCTGAGTGT
The DNA here is from genome assembly GCF_902713615.1 of Scyliorhinus canicula. Lineage (NCBI taxonomy): Eukaryota > Metazoa > Chordata > Chondrichthyes > Carcharhiniformes > Scyliorhinidae > Scyliorhinus > Scyliorhinus canicula. The sequence continues at coordinate 269,016,634 of NC_052148.1, read as the reverse complement.
GAGTCTGTGTCTGAGTCAGGGCGTGTGTCTCTGAGTGTGAGTCTGTGTGAGTGAGAGCGTGTGGCTCTGAGTGTGAGTCTGTGTGAGTGAGAGCGTGTGTCTCTGAGTGTGAGTCTGTGTGAGTGAGAGCGTGTGTCTCTGAGTGTGAGTCAGTGTGAGAGTGAGAGCGTGTGTCTCTGAGTGTGAGTCTGTGTCTGAGTGAGAGCGTGTGTCTCTGAGTGTGAGTCTGTGTGAGTGAGAGCGTGTGTCTCTGAGTGTGAGCCTGTGTCTGAGTGAGAGCGTGTGTCTCTGAGTGTGAGTCTGTGTGAGTGAGAGCGTGTGCCTCTGAGTGTGAGTCTGTGTCTGAGTGAGAGCGTGTGTCTCTGAGTGTGAGTCTGTGTGAGTGAGAGCGTGTGTCTCTGAGTGTGTGTCTGTGCCTGAGTGAGAGCGTGTGTCTCTGAGTGTGAGTCTGTGTGAGTGAGAGTGTGTGTCTCTGAGTGTGAGTCTGTGTGAGTGAGAGCGTGTGTCTCTGTGTGTGAGTCTGTGTCTGAGTGTGAGCGTGTGTCTCTGAGTGTGAGTCTGTGTGTGAGTGAGAGCGTGTGTCTCTGAGTGTGAGTCTGTCTGAGTGAGAGCGTGTGTCTCTGAGTGTGAGTCTGTGTCTGAGTGAGAGCTTGTGTCTCTGAGTGTGAGTCTGTGTCTGAGTGAGAGCGTGTGTCTCTGAGTGTGAGTCTGTCTGAGTGAGAGCGTGTGTCTCTGAGTGTGAGTCTGTCTGAGTGAGAGCGTGTGTCTCTGGGTGTGAGTCTGTGTGTGAGTGAGAGCGTGTGTCTCTGAGTGTGAGTCTGTGTCTGAGTGAGAGCGTGTGTCTCTGAGTGTGAGTCTGTGTCTGAGTGAGAGCGTGTGTCTCTGAGTGTGAGTCTGTGTCTGAGTGAGAGCGTGTGTCTCTGAGTGTGAGTCTGTGTGAGTGAGAGCGTGTGGCTCTGAGTGTGAGTCTGTGTGAGTGAGAGCGTGTGTCTCTGAGTGTGTGTCTGTGCCTGAGTGAGAGCGTGTGTCTCTGAGTGTGAGTCTGTGTGAGTGAGAGTGTGTGTCTCTGAGTGTGAGTCTGTGTGAGTGAGAGCGTGTGTCTCTGTGTGTGAGTCTGTGTCTGAGTGTGAGCGTGTGTCTCTGAGTGTGAGTCTGTGTGTGAGTGAGAGCGTGTGTCTCTGAGTGTGAGTCTGTCTGAGTGAGAGCGTGTGTCTCTGAGTGTGAGTCTGTGTCTGAGTGAGAGCTTGTGTCTCTGAGTGTGAGTCTGTGTCTGAGTGAGAGCGTGTGTCTCTGAGTGTGAGTCTGTGTCTGAGTGAGAGCGTGTGTCTCTGAGTGTGAGTCTGTGTCTGAGTGAGAGCGTGTGTCTCTGAGTGTGAGTCTGTGTCTGAGTGAGAGCGTGTGTCTCTGAGTGTGAGTCTGTGTGTGAGTGAGAGCGTGTGTCTCTGAGTGTGTGTCTGTGTGAGTGAGAGCGTGTGTCTCTGAGTGTGAGTCTGTGTGAGTGAGAGCGTGTGTCTCTGAGTGTGAGTCTGTGTCTGAGTGAGAGTGTGTGTCTCTGAGTGTGAGTCTGTGTCTGAGTGAGAGCGTGTGTCTCTGAGTGTGAGTCAGTGTCTGAGTGAGAGCGTGTGTCTCTGAGTGTGAGTCTGTGTGAGTGAGAGCGTGTGTCTCTGAGTGTGAATCTGTCTGAGTGAGAGCGTGTGTCTCTGAGTGTGAGTCTGTGTCTGAGTGAGAGGGTGTGTCTCTGAGTGTGAGTCAGTGTCTCAGTGAGAGCGTGGATCTCTGAGTGTGAGTCTGTGTCTGAGTGAGAGCGTGTGTCTCTGAGTGTGAGTCAGTGTCTCAGTGGATAGCGTGGTGTCCTCTGAGTGTGAGTCTGTGTGAGGAGAGCGTGTGTCTCTGAGTGTGAGTCATCTCAGTGAGAGCGTGTGTCTCTGAGTGTGAGTCTGTGTGAGTGGCGAGCGTGTCTCTGAGTGTGAGTCAGTGTCTCAGTGA